>NC_134997.1:0-1250000 GCF_050947335.1 Megachile rotundata | reverse complement strand
TGTGTGACTGTGATTGCGATTGTGTGATTGTGACTGTGTGGTCGTGATTGTGTGATCGTGATTGTGGGATTGTGACTGTGTGATTGTGCGATCGCGATTGTGCGATCGCAATTGAGTGACTGTGATTATGTGATTGTGATTGTGATTGTGATTGTGTGATTGTGTGATCGTGATTGTGTGATCGTGATTGTGTGACCGTGATTGTGTGACCGTGATTATGTGATCGTGATTGTGTGATCCTGATTGTGTGATTAGGATTCTGTGATCGTGATTGTGTAATCGTGATTGTGTGATCGTGATTGTGATCGTGATTTTGTGATCGTGATTGTGTGATGGTGATTTTGTGATCGTGATTGTGTGATCGTGATTGTGTGATTGTGATTGTGTGATTGTGATTGTGTGATTGTGATTGTGTGGTTGTGATTGTGTGATTGTGGTTGTGTGATTGTGGTTGTGTGATTGCGATTGTGTGATCGTGACTGTGTGGTCGTGATTGTGTGATCGTGATTGCGGGATTGTGACTGTGTGATTGTGTGATCGTGATTGCGGGATTGTGACTGTGTGATTGTGTGGTTGTGGTTGTGTGATCGTGATTGTGTGATTGTGATTGTGTGATCGTGATTGTATGATCGTGATTGTGTGATTGTGACTGTGTGGTCGTGATTGTGTGATCGTGATTGTGGGATCGTGACTGTGTGATTGTGTGATCGTGATTGTGTGATCGTGATTGTGCGATCGTGATTGTGCGATCGTGGTTGTGCGATCGTGATTGTGCGATCGTGATTGTGCGATCGTGATTGTGCGATCGTGATTGTGCGATCGTGATTGTGCGATCGTGATTGTGCGATCGTGATTGTGCGATCGTGATTGTGCGATCGTGATTGTACGATCGTGATTGTGCGATCGTGATAGTGCGATCGTGATAGTGCGATCGTGATTGTGCGATCGTGATTGTGCGATCGTGATTGTGCGATCTTGATTGTGCGATCGTGATTGTGCGATCGTGATTGTGCGATCGTGATTGTGCGATCGTGATTGTGCGATCGTGATTGTGCGATCGTGATTGTGCGATCGTGATTGTGCGATCGTGATTGTGCGATCGTGATTGTGCGATCGTGATTGTGCGATCGTGATTGTTTGATCGTGATTGTTTGATCGTGATTGTGTGATCGTGATTGTGTGATCGTGATTGTGTGATCGTGATTGTGTGATCGTGATTGTCTGATCGTGATTGTGTGATCGTGATTATGTGATTGTGATTGTGATTGTGATCGTGATTGTGTGACCGTGATTGTGTGACCGTGATTGTGTGATCGTGATTGTGCGATCCTGATTGTCTGATTAGGATTCTGTGATCGTGATTGTGTAATCGTGATTGTGTGATTGTGATTGTGTGATTGTGATTATGTGATTGCGAATGTGATTGTGATTGTGTGATGGTGTGATCGTGATTGTGTGATCGTGATTGTGTGACCGTGATTGTGTGACCGTGATTATGTGATCGTGATTGTGCGATCCTGATTGTGTGATCCTGATTGTGTGATTAGGATTCTGTGATCGTGATTGTGTAATCGTGAATGTGTAATCGTGATTGTGTGATCGTGATTGTGATCGTGATTTTGTGTTCGTGATTGTGTGATCGTGATTGTGTGATCGTGATTGTGTGATCGTGATTGTGTGATTGTGATTGTGTGATTGTGATTATGTGATTGCGATTGTGATTGTGATTGTGTGATTGTGTGATCGTGATTGTGTGATCGTGATTGTGTGACCGTGATTGTGTGACCGTGATTATGTGATCGTGATTGTGCGATCCTGATTGTGTGATTAGGATTCTGTGATCGTGATTGTGTAATCGTGAATGTGTAATCGTGATTGTGTGATCGTGATTGTGATCGTGATTTTGTGATCGTGATTGTGTGATGGTGATTGTGTGATCGTGATTGTGGGATCGTGATTGTGCGATCGTGATTGTGCAATCGTGATTGTGCGATCGTGACTGTGCGATCGTGACTGTGCGATCGTGAGTGTGCGATCGTGAGTGTGCGATCGAGATTGTGCGATCGTGATTGTGCGATCGTGATTGTGCGATCGTGATTGTGCGATCGTGATTGTGCGATCGTGGTTGTGCGATCGTGATTGTGCGATCGTGATTGTGCGATCGTGATTGTGCGATCGTGGTTGTGCGATCGTGATTGTGCGATGGTGATTGTGCGATCGTGATTGTGGGATTGTGACTGTGTGATTGTGTGGTTGTGGTTGTGTGATCGTGATTGTGTGATCGTGATTGTGTGATTGTGATTGTGGGATTGTGATTGCGATTGTGTGATTGTGACTGTGTGGTCGTGATTGTGTGATCGTGATTGTGGGATTGTGACTGTGTGATTGTGTGGTTGTGGTTGTGTGTTCGTGATTGTGTGATCGTGATTGTGTGATCGTGATTGTGCGATCGTGATTGTGCGATCGTGATTGTGCGATCGTGATTGTGCGATCGTGGTTGTGCGATCGTGATTGTGCGATCGTGATTGTGCGATCGTAATTGTGCGATCGTGATTGTGCGATCGTGATTGTGGGATTGTTTGATTGTGTGATTGTTTGATTGTGTGATTGCGATTGTGTGATTGCGATTGTGAGATTGCGATTGTGTGATTGCGATTGTGTGATTGCGATTGTGTGATTGCGATTGTGTGATTGCGATTGTGTGATTGCGATTGTGTGATTGCGATTGTGTGATTGCGATTGTGTGATTGCGATTGTGTGATTGCGATTGTGTGATTGCGATTGTGTGATTGCGATTGTGTGATTGCGATTGTGTGATTGCGATTGTGTGATTGCGATTGTGTGATTGCGATTGTGTGATTGCGATTGTGTGATTGCGATTGTGTGATTGCGATTGTGTGATTGCGATTGTGTGATTGCGCTTGTGTGATTGCGATTGTGTGATTGCGATTGTGTGATTGCGATTGTGTGATTGCGATTGTGTGATTGCGATTGTGTGATTGCGATTGTGTGATTGCGATTGTGTGACTGTGATTGTGTGATTGTGATTGTTTGATGGTGATTGTGTGATTGTGATTGTGTGATTGTGATTATGTGATTGTGATTGTGATTGTGATTGTGTGATTATGTGATTATGTGATCCTGATTGTGTGATCGTGATTGTGTGATCGTGATTGTGTGACCGTGATTGTGTGACCGATTATGTGATCGTGATTGTGTGATCCTGATTGTGTGATTAGGATTCTTTGATCGTGATTGTGTAATCGTGATTGTGATCGTGATTTTGTGATCGTGATTGTGTGATGGTGATTGTGTGATCGTGATTGTGTGATCGTGATTGTGTGATCGTGATTGTGTGATCGTGATTGTTTGATCGTGATTGTGTGATCGTGATTGTGTGATCGTGATTGTGTGATCGTGATTGTTTGATCGTGATTGTGTGATTGTGATTATGTGATTGTGATTGTGATTGTGATTGTGTGATTGTGTGATCGTGATTGTGTGATCGTGATTGTGTGACCGTGATTGTGTGATCGTGATAGTGCGATCGTGATTGCGATTGTGTGATTGCGATTGTGTGATTGCGATTGTGTGATTGCGATTGTGTGATTGCGATTGTGTGATTGCGATTGTGTGATTGCGATTGTGTGATTGCGATTGTGTGATTGCGATTGTGTGACTGTGATTGTGTGATTGTGTGATTGCGATTGTGTGATTGTGATTGTGTGATTGTGATTGTGATTGTGATTGTGTGATTGTGTGATCGTGATTGTGTGATCGTGATTGTGTGACCGTGATTGTGTGACCGTGATTATGTGATCCTGATTGTGTGATCCTGATTGTGTGATCCTGATTGTGTGATTAGGATTCTTTGATCGTGATTGTGTGATCGTGATTGTGGTCGTGATTTTGTGATCGTGATTGTGTGATGGTGATTGTGTGATCGTGATTGTGTGATCGTGATTGTGTGATTGTGATTGTGTGATTGTGATTGTGTGGTTGTGATTGTGTGATTGTGGTTGTGTGATTGTGATTGTGTGATTGCGATTGTGTGATCGTGACTGTGTGGTCGTGATTGTGTGATCGTGATTGTGGGATTGTGACTATGGGATTGTGTGGTTGTGGTTGTGTGATTGTGATTGTGTGAATGTGATTGTGTGATTGTGATTGTGGGATTGTGACTGTGCGATTGTGTGATTGTGATTGTGTGATTGTGATTGTGGGATTGTGACTGTGTGATTGTGTGATCGTGACTGTGATTGTGTGATTGTGATTGTGATTGTGATTGTGATTGTGTGACTGTGTGATTGTGATTGTGTGATCGTGATTGTGTGATCGAGATTGTGTGATCGTGATTGTGCGATCGTGATAGTGCGATCGTGATTGCGATTGTGTGATTGCGATTGTGAGATTGCGATTGTGTGATTGCGATTGTGTGATTGCGATTGTGTGATTGCGATTGTGTGATTGCGATTGTGTGATTGCGATTGTGTGATTGCGATTGTTTGATTGCGATTGTTTGATTGTGTGATTGTGATTGTGTGATTGTGATTGTGTGATTGTGATTGTGTGATTGTGATTGTGTGATTGTGATTGTGTGATTGTGATTGTGTGATTGTGATTGTGTGATTGTGATTGTGTGATTGTGATTGTGTGATTGTGATTGTGTGATTGTGATCGTGTGATTGTGATCGTGTGATCGTGATTGGGTGACCGTGATTGGGTGATCGTGATTGGGTGATCGTGATTTGGTGATCGTGATTGGGTGATCCTGATTGGGTGATCGTGATTGGGTGATCGTGATTGGGTGATCGTGATTGGGTGATCGTGATTGGGTGGTCGTGATTGTGGGATTGTGACTGTGGGATTGTGTGGTTGTGGTTGTGTGATTGTGATTGTGTGAATGTGATTGTGTGATTGTGATTGTGGGATTGTGGTTGCGATTGTGTGATTGTGACTGTGTGGTCATGATTGTGTGATCGTGATTGTGGGATTGTGACTGTGTGATTGTGTGATCGTGATTGTGTGATCGTGATTGTGTGATCGTGATTGTGTGATCGTGATTGGGTGATCGTGATTGGGTGATCGTGATTGGGTGATCGTGATTGGGTGATCGTGATTGGGTGATCGTGATTGGGTGATCGTGATTGTGGGATTGTGACTGTGCGATTGTGTGATTGTGATTGTGTGACTGTGATTGTGTGATTGTGATTGTGGGATTGTGATTGTGTGATCGTGACTGTGATTTTGTGATTGTGATTGTGATTGTGATTGTGACTGTGATTGTGATTGTGATTGTGATTGTGATTGTGATTGTGATTGTGTGACTGTGTGATTGTGATTGTGTGACTGTGATTGTGTGACCGTGATTGTGGGATTGTGACTGTGGGATTGTGTGGTTGTGGTTGTGCGATTGTGATAGTGTGACTGTGATTGTGTGATTGTGATTGCGATTGTGTGATTGTGACTGTGTGGTCGTGATTGTGTGATCGTGATTGTGGGATTGTGACTGTGTGATTGTGCGATCGCGATTGTGCGATCGCAATTGAGTGATTGTGATTATGTGATTGTGATTGTGATTGTGATTGTGTGATTGTGTGATCGTGATTGTGTGATCGTGATTGTGTGACCGTGATTGTGTGACCGTGATTATGTGATCGTGATTGTGTGATCCTGATTGTGTGATTAGGATTCTGTGATCGTGATTGTGTAATCGTGATTGTGTGATCGTGATTGTGTGATTGTTTGATTGTGTGATTGCGATTGTGTGATTGCGATTGTGTGATTGCGATTGTGTGATTGCGATTGTGTGATTGCGATTGTGTGATTGCGTTTGTGTGATTGCGCTTGTGTGATTGCGATTGTGTGATTGCGATTGTGTGATTGCGATTGTGTGATTGCGATTGTGTGATTGCGATTGTGTGATTGCGATTGTGTGATTGCGATTGTGTGACTGTGATTGTGTGATTGTGATTGTTTGATGGTGATTGTGTGATTGTGATTGTGTGATTGTGATTATGTGATTGTGATTGTGATTGTGATTGTGTGATTATGTGATTATGTGATCCTGATTGTGTGATCGTGATTGTGTGATCGTGATTGTGTGACCGTGATTGTGTGACCGATTATGTGATCGTGATTGTGTGATCCTGATTGTGTGATTAGGATTCTTTGATCGTGATTGTGTAATCGTGATTGTGATCGTGATTTTGTGATCGTGATTGTGTGATGGTGATTGTGTGATCGTGATTGTGTGATCGTGATTGTGTGATCGTGATTGTGTGATCGTGATTGTTTGATCGTGATTGTGTGATCGTGATTGTGTGATCGTGATTGTGTGATCGTGATTGTTTGATCGTGATTGTGTGATTGTGATTATGTGATTGTGATTGTGATTGTGATTGTGTGATTGTGTGATCGTGATTGTGTGATCGTGATTGTGTGACCGTGATTGTGTGATCGTGATAGTGCGATCGTGATTGCGATTGTGTGATTGCGATTGTGTGATTGCGATTGTGTGATTGCGATTGTGTGATTGCGATTGTGTGATTGCGATTGTGTGATTGCGATTGTGTGATTGCGATTGTGTGATTGCGATTGTGTGACTGTGATTGTGTGATTGTGTGATTGCGATTGTGTGATTGTGATTGTGTGATTGTGATTGTGATTGTGATTGTGATTGTGTGATTGTGTGATCGTGATTGTGTGATCGTGATTGTGTGACCGTGATTGTGTGACCGTGATTATGTGATCCTGATTGTGTGATCCTGATTGTGTGATCCTGATTGTGTGATTAGGATTCTTTGATCGTGATTGTGTGATCGTGATTGTGGTCGTGATTTTGTGATCGTGATTGTGTGATGGTGATTGTGTGATCGTGATTGTGTGATCGTGATTGTGTGATTGTGATTGTGTGATTGTGATTGTGTGGTTGTGATTGTGTGATTGTGGTTGTGTGATTGTGATTGTGTGATTGCGATTGTGTGATCGTGACTGTGTGGTCGTGATTGTGTGATCGTGATTGCGGGATTGTGACTATGGGATTGTGTGGTTGTGGTTGTGTGATTGTGATTGTGTGAATGTGATTGTGTGATTGTGATTGTGGGATTGTGATTGCGATTGTGTGATTGTGACTGTGTGGTCGTGATTGTGTGATCGTGATTGTGGGATTGTGACTGTGCGATTGTGAGATTGTGATTGTATTACTGTGATTGTGCGATTGTGATTGTGTGATTGTGTGATCGTGACTGTGATTGTGTGATTGTGATTGTGATTGTGATTGTGATTGTGTGACTGTGTGATTGTGATTGTATGATCGTGATTGTGTGATCGTGACTGTGTGATCGTGATTGTGCGATCGTGATAGTGCGATCGTGATTGCGATTGTGTGATTGCGATTGTGTGATTGCGATTGTGTGATTGCGATTGTGTGATTGCGATTGTGTGATTGCGATTGTGTGATTGCGATTGTGTGATTGCGATTGTGTGATTGCGATTGTGTTTCTGTGATTGTGTGATTGTGTGATTGCGATTGTGTGATTGTGATTGTGTGATTGTGATTGTGATTGTGATTGTGTGATTGTGTGATCGTGATTGTGTGATCGTGATTGTGTGACCGTGATTGTGTGACCGTGATTATGTGATCCTGATTGTGTGATCCTGATTGTGTGATTAGGATTCTTTGATCGTGATTGTGTGATCGTGATTGTGGTCGTGATTTTGTGATCGTGATTGTGTGATGGTGATTGTGTGATCGTGATTGTGTGATCGTGATTGTGTGATTGTGATTGTGTGATTGTGATTGTGTGGTTGTGATTGTGTGATTGTGGTTGTGTGATTGTGATTGTGTGATTGCGATTGTGTGATCGTGACTGTGTGGTCGTGATTGTGTGATCGTGATTGTGGGATTGTGACTATGGGATTGTGTGGTTGTGGTTGTGTGATTGTGATTGTGTGAATGTGATTGTGTGATTGTGATTGTGTGATCGTGATTGTGTGATCGTGATTGTGCGATCGTGATAGTGCGATCGTGATTGCGATTGTGTGATTGCGATTGTGAGATTGCGATTGTGTGATTGCGATTGTGTGATTGCGATTGTGTGATTGCGATTGTGTGATTGCGATTGTGTGATTGCGATTGTGTGATTGCGATTGTGTGATGGCGATTGTGTGATTGCGATTGTGTGATTGCGATTGTGTGATTGCGATTGTGTGATTGCGATTGTGTGATTGCGATTGTGTGATTGCGATTGTGTGATTGCGATTGTGTGACTGTGATTGTGTGATTGTGATTGTTTGATGGTGATTGTGTGATTGTGATTGTGTGATTGTGATTATGTGATTGTGATTGTGATTGTGATTGTGTGATTATGTGATTATGTGATCGTGATTGTGTGATCGTGATTGTGTGATCGTGATTGTGTGATCGCGATTGTGTGACCGTGATTGTGTGACCGATTATGTGATCGTGATTGTGTGATCCTGATTGTGTGATTAGGATTCTTTGATCGTGATTGTGTAATCGTGATTGTGATCGTGATTTTGTGATCGTGATTGTGTGATGGTGATTGTGTGATCGTGATTGTGTGATCGTGATTGTGTGATCGTGATTGTGTGATCGTGATTGTGTGATCGTGAATGTGTGATGGTGATTGTGTGATTGTGACTGTGTGATTGTGACTGTGTGGTCGTGATTGTGTGATCGTGATTGTGGGATCGTGACTGTGTGATTGTGTGGTCGTGATTGTGTGATCGTGATTGTGTGATCGTGATTGTGTGATCGTGATTGTGTGATCGTGATTTTGTGATCGTGATTGTGTGATGGTGATTGTGTGATCGTGATTGTGTGATCGTGATTGTGTGATCGTGATTGTGTGATCGTGAATGTGTGATGGTGATTGTGTGATTGTGACTGTGTGATTGTGACTGTGTGGTCGTGATTGTGTGATCGTGATTGTGTGATCGTTATTGTGTGATCGTGATTGTGTGATCGTGATTGTGTGATCGTGATTGTTTGATCGTGATTGTGTGATCGTGATTGTGTGATCGTGATTGTGTGATCGTGATTGTTTGATCGTGATTGTGTGACCGTGATTGTGTGATCGTGATTATGTGATTGTGATTGTGATTGTGATTGTGTGATTGTGTGATCGTGATTGTGTGATCGTGATTGTGTGATCCTGATTGTGTGATCGTGATTGTGTGATCGTGATTGTGTGATCGTGATTGTGTGATCCTGATTGTGTGATCGTGATTGTGTGATCGTGATTGTGTGATCGTGATTGTGTGATCGTGATTGTGTGATCGTGATTGTGTGATCGTGATTGTGTGATCGTTATTGTGTGATCGTGATTGTGTGATCGTGATTGTGTGATCGTGATTGTTTGATCGTGATTGTGTGATCGTGATTGTGTGATCGTGATTGTGTGATCGTGATTGTTTGATCGTGATTGTGTGATTGTGATTATGTGATTGTGATTGTGATTGTGATTGCGTGATTGTGTGATCGTGATTGTGTGATCGTGATTGTGTGACCGTGATTGTGTGATCGTAATTGTGTGATCGTGATTGTGTGATCGTGATTGTGTGGTCGTGATTGTTTGATCGTGATTGTGTGATCGTGATTGTGTGATCGTGATTGTGTGATCGTGATTGTGTGATCGTGATTGTGTGATCGTGATTGTTTGATCGTGATTGTGTGATCGTGATTGTGTGATCGTGATTGTGTGATCGTGATTGTGTGACCGTGATTGTGTGACCGTGATTGTGTGATCGTGATTGTGTGATCCTGATTGTGTGATTAGGATTCTGTGATCGTGATTGTGTAATCGTGATTGTGTGATCGTGATTGTGATCGTGATTTTGTGATCGTGATTGTGTGATGGTGATTGTGTGATCGTGATTGTGTGATCGTGATTGTGTGATCGTGATTGTGTGACCGTGATTGTGTGACCGTGATTGTGTGATCGTGATTGTGTGATCCTGATTGTGTGATTAGGATTCTGTGATCGTGATTGTGTAATCGTGATTGTGTGATCGTGATTGTGATCGTGATTTTGTGATCGTGATTGTGTGATGGTGATTGTGTGATTGCGATTGTGTGATCGTGACTGTGTGGTCGTGATTGTGTGATCGTGATTGTGGGATTGTGACTGTGTGATTGTGTGGTTGTGGTTGTGTGATCGTGATTGTGTGATTGTGATTGTGTGATCGTGATTGTATGATCGTGATTGTGTGATTGTGACTGTGTGGTCGTGATTGTGTGATCGTGATTGTGGGATTGTGACTGTGTGATTGTGTGATCGTGATTGTGTGATCGTGATTGTGTGATCGTGATTTTGTGATCGTGATTGTGTGATGGTGATTGTGTGATCGTGATTGTGTGATCGTGATTGTGTGATCGTGAATGTGTGATGGTGATTGTGAGATTGTGACTGTGTGATTGTGACTGTGTGGTCGTGATTGTGTGATCGTGATTGTGTGATCGTTATTGTGTGATCGTGATTGTGTGATCGTGATTGTGTGATCGTGATTGTTTGATCGTGATTGTGTGATCGTGATTGTGTGGTCGTGATTGTGTGATCGTGATTGTGTGATCGTGATTGTGTGATCGTGATTGTGTGATCGTTATTGTGTGATCGTGATTGTGTGATCGTGATTGTGTGATCGTGATTGTTTGATCGTGATTGTGTGATCGTGATTGTGTGATCGTGATTGTGTGATCGTGATTGTTTGATCGTGATTGTGTGATTGTGATTATGTGATTGTGATTGTGATTGTGATTGCGTGATTGTGTGATCGTGATTGTGTGATCGTTATTGTGTGATCGTGATTGTGTGATCGTGATTGTGTGATCGTGATTGTTTGATCGTGATTGTGTGATCGTGATTGTGTGATCGTGATTGTGTGATCGTGATTGTTTGATCGTGATTGTGTGATTGTGATTATGTGATTGTGATTGTGATTGTGATTGCGTGATTGTGTGATCGTGATTGTGTGATCGTGATTGTGTGACCGTGATTGTGTGATCGTAATTGTGTGATCGTGATTGTGTGATCGTGATTGTGTGGTCGTGATTGTTTGATCGTGATTGTGTGATCGTGATTGTGTGATCGTGATTGTGTGATCGTGATTGTGTGATCGTGATTGTGTGATCGTGATTGTTTGATCGTGATTGTGTGATCGTGATTGTGTGATCGTTATTGTGTGATCGTGATTGTGTGATCGTGATTGTGTGACCGTGATTGTGTGATCGTGATTGTGCGATCCTGATTGTGTGATTAGGATTCTGTGATCGTGATTGTGTAATCGTGATTGTGTGATCGTGATTGTGATCGTGATTTTGTGATCGTGATTGTGTGATGGTGATTGTGTGATCGTGATTGTGTGATCGTGATTGTGTGATCGTGATTGTGTGACCGTGATTGTGTGACCGTGATTGTGTGATCGTGATTGTGTGATCCTGATTGTGTGATTAGGATTCTGTGATCGTGATTGTGTAATCGTGATTGTGTGATCGTGATTGTGATCGTGATTTTGTGATCGTGATTGTGTGATGGTGATTGTGTGATTGCGATTGTGTGATCGTGACTGTGTGGTCGTGATTGTGTGATCGTGATTGTGGGATTGTGACTGTGTGATTGTGTGGTTGTGGTTGTGTGATCGTGATTGTGTGATTGTGATTGTGTGATCGTGATTGTATGATCGTGATTGTGTGATTGTGACTGTGTGGTCGTGATTGTGTGATCGTGATTGTGGGATTGTGACTGTGTGATTGTGTGATCGTGATTGTGTGATCGTGATTGTGTGATCGTGATTGGGTGATCGTGATTGTGTGATCGTGATTGTGTGATCGTTATAGTGTGATCGTGATTGTGTGATCGTGATTGTGTGGTCGTGATTGTGTGGTCGTGATTGTGTGATTGTGATTGTGTGATTGTGATTGTGTGATTGTGATTGTGTGATTGTGATTGTGTGATTGTGATTGTGTGATCGTGATTGTGTGATCGTGATTGTGCGATCGTGGTTGTGCGATCGTGATTGTGCGATGGTGATTGTGCGATCGTGATTGTGGGATTGTGACTGTGTGATTGTGTGGTTGTGGTTGTGTGATTGTGATTGTCTGACTGTGATTGTGTGATTGTGATTGTGGGATTGCGATTGCAATTGTGTGATTGTGACTGTGTGGTCGTGATTGTGTGATCGTGATTGTGGGATTGTGACTATGTGATTGTGTGGTTGCGTGTTTGCGTGCGATCGTGATTGTGTGTTCGTGATTGTGTGATCGTGATTGTGTGATCGTGATTGTGCGATCGTGATTGTGCGATCGTGATTGTGCGATCGTGATTGTGCGATCGTGGTTGTGCGATCGTGATTGTGCGATCGTGATTGTGCGATCGTGATTGTGCGATCGTGATTGTGCGATCGTGATTGTGCGATCGTGATTGTGGGATTGTTTGATTGTGTGATTGTTTGATTGTGTGATTGCGATTGTGTGATTGCGATTGTGAGATTGCGATTGTGTGATTGCGATTGTGTGATTGCGATTGTGTGATTGCGATTGTGTGATTGCGATTGTGTGATTGCGATTGTGTGATTGCGATTGTGTGATTGCGATTGTGTGATTGCGATTGTGTGATTGCGATTGTGTGATTGCGATTGTGTGATTGCGATTGTGTGATTGCGATTGTGTGATTGCGATTGTGTGATTGCGATTGTGTGATTGCGATTGTGTGATCGCGATTGTGTGATCGCGACTGTGTGAATGCGATTGTGTGATTGCGATTGTGTGATTGCGATTGTGTGATTGCGATTGTGTGATTGTGATTGTGTGATAGTGATTGTGGGATTGTGACTGTGTGATTGTGTGGTTGTGGTTGTGTGATTGTGATTGTGTGACTGTGATTGTGTGATTGTGATTGTGGGATTGTGATTGCGATTGTGTGATTGTGACTGTGTGGTCGTGATAGTGTGATCGTGATTGTGGGATTGTGACTGTGCGATTGTGTGGTTGTGGTTGTATGATCGTGATTGTGTGATCGTGATTGTGTGACCGTGATTGTGTGACCGTGATTGTGTGATCGCGATTGTGTGATCGCGATTGTGTGATCACGATTGTGTGATCGCGATTGTGTGATTGCGACTGTGTGAATGCGATTGTGTGATTGCGATTGTGTGATTGCGATTGTGTGATTGCGATTGTGTGATTGTGATTGTGTGATAGTGATTGTGGGATTGTGACTGTGTTATTGTGTGATTGTGATTGTGATTGTGTGACTGTGAGATCGTGATTGTGTGATCGTGATTGTGTGATCGTGATTGTGTGATCGTGATTGTGTGATCGTGATTGTGTGATAGTGATTGTGTGATTGTGTGATCGTGATTGTGTGATAGTGATTGTGTGATAGTGATTGTGTGATCGTGATTGCGTGATCGTGATTGTGTGATCGTGATTGTGTGATCGTGATTGTGTGACTGTGTGATCGTGATTGTGTGATCGTGATTGTGTGATCGTGATTGTGTGATCGTGATTGTGTGATCGTGATTGTGTGATCGTGATTGTGTGATCGTGATTGTGTGATCGTGATTGTGTGATCGTGATTGTGTGATCGTGATTGAGTGATCGTGATTGTGTGATCGTGATTGTGTGATCGTGATTGTGTGATCGTGATTGTGTGATTGTGATTGTGTGATTGTGATTATGGAATTGTGATTGTGTGATTGTGTGATCGTGATTGTGCGATCGTGATTGTGTGATGGTGATTGTGTGATCGTGATTGTGAGATTCTGACTGTGTGATTGTGTGATCGTAACTGTGTGATCGTGACTGTGGGATCGTGATTGTGGGTTTGTGACTGTGTGATTGTGTGATTCTGATTGTGTGATTGTGGTTGTGTGATTGTGGTTGTGTGATTGTGGTTGTGTGATTGTGGTTGTGTGATTGTGGTTGTGTGATTGTGATTGTGTGATTGCGATTGTGTGATTGCGATTGTGTGATTGCGATTGTGTGATCGCGATTGTGTGATTGCGACTGTGTGAATGCGATTGTGTGATTGCGATTGTGTGATTGCGATTGTGTGATTGCGATTGTGTGATTGTGATTGTGTGATAGTGATTGTGGGATTGTGACTGTGTTATTGTGTGATTGTGATTGTGATTGTGTGACTGTGAGATCGTGATTGTGTGATCGTGATTGTGTGATCGTGATTGTGTGATAGTGATTGTGTGATTGTGTGATCGTGATTGGGTGATCGTGATTGTGTGATAGTGATTGTGTGATCGTGATTGTGTGATTGTGTGATTGTGATTGTGCGATCGTGATTGTGTGATGGTGATTGTGTGATCGTGATTGTGAGATTGTGACTGTATGATTGTGTGATCGTAACTGTGTGATCGTGACTGTGGGATCGTGATTGTGGTCTTGTGACTGTGTGATTGTGTGATTGTGATTGTGTGATTGTGATCGTGTGATTGTGATCGTGTGATTGTGATTGTGTGATTGTGATTGTGTGATTGTGATTGTGTGATTGTGATTGTGTGATTGTGATTGTGTGATTGTGATTGTGTGATCGTGATTGTGTGACTGTGTGATTGTGACTGTGTGATCGTGATTGTATGATCGTGATTGTGTGATTGTGATTGTGATTGTGATTGTGTGACTGTGTTATTGTGATTGTGTGATCGTGACTGTGTGATCGTGTTTGTGTGATTGTGATTGTGGGTTTGTGACTGTGTGATTGTGTGATTGTGATTGTGTGATCGTGATTGTGTGATTGTGATTGTGTGATTGTGATTGTGTGATTGTGATCGTGATTGTGATTGTGATTGTGATTGTGTGATTGTGACTGTGTGATTGTGATTGTGTGATTGTGATTGTGTGATTGTGATTGTGTGATTGTGATTGTGTGATCGTGATTGTGTGGTCGTGATTGTGTGATCGCGATTGTGTGATCGTGATTGTGTGATCGTGATTGTGTGATCGTGATTGTGTGATCGTGATTGTGTGATGGTGATTGTGTGATGGTGATTGTGTGATCGTGATTGTGTGATCGAGATTGTGTGATCGTGATTGTGTGATTGTGATTGTGTGATAGTGATGGTGTGATTGTGATTGTGTGATTGTGGTTGTGTGATTGTGGTTGTGTGATTGTGATTGTGTGATTGCGATTGTGTGATCGTGACTGTGTGGTCGTGATTGTGTGATCGTGATTGTGGGATTGTGACTGTGTGATTGTGTGGTTGTGGTTGTGCGTTTGTGATTGTGTGACTGTGATTGTGTGATTGTGATTGTGGGACTGTGATTGCGATTGTGTGATTGTGACTGTGTGGTCGTGATTGTGTGATCGTGATTGTGGGATTGTGACTGTGTGATTGTGTGATTGTTTGATTGTGTTATTGCGATTGTGTGATTGCGATTGTGTGATTGCGATTGTGTGATTGCGATTGTGTGATTGCGATTGTGTGACCGTGATTGTGTGACCGTGATTATGTGATCGTGATTGTGTGATCCTGATTGTGTGATTAGGATTCTGTGATCGTGATTGTGTGATCCTGATTGTGTGATTAGGATTCTGTGATCGTGATTGTGTAATCGTGATTGTGTGATCGTGATTGTGATCGTGATTTTGTGATCATGATTGTGTGATGGTGATTGTGTGATCGTGATTGTGTGATCGTGATTGTGTGATCGTGATTGTGTGATTGTGATTGTGTGATTGTGATTGTGTGGTTGTGATTGTGTGATTGTGGTTGTGTGATCGTGATTGTGTGATGGCGATTGTGTGATCGTGACTGTGTGGTCGTGATTGTGTGATCGTGATTGTGGGATTGTGACTGTGGGATTGTGTGGTTGGGGTTGTGTGATTGTGATTGTGTGAATGTGATTGTGTGATTGTGATTGTGGGATTGTGATTGCGATTGTGTGATTGTGACTGTGTGGTCGTGATTGTGTGATCGTGATTGTGGGATTGTGACTGTGTGATTGTGTGATCGTGATTGTGTGATCGTGATTGTGTGATCGTGATTGTGTGATCGTGATTGTGTGATCGTGATTGGGTGATCGTGATTGGGTGATCGTGATTGGGTGATCGTGATTGTGGGATTGTGACTGTGCGATTGTGTGATTGCGATTGTGTGACTGTGATTGTGTGATTGTGATTGTGGGATTGTGATTGTGTGATTGTGATTGTGTGATCGTGACTGTGATTGTATGATTGTGATTGTGATTGTGATTGTGATTGTGATTGTGATTGTGATTGTGATTGTGATTGTGATTGTGATTGTGATTGTGATTGTGATTGTGTGACTGTGTGATTGTGATTGTGTGACTGTGATTGTGTGATCGTGATAGTGTGATCGTGATAGTGTGATCGTGATTGTGTGATCGTGACTGTGTGGTCGTGATTGTGTGATCGTGATTGTGGGATTGTGACTGTGTGATTGTGTGGTTGTGGTTGTGTGATTGTGATTGTGTGACTATGATTGTGCGATTGTGATTGTGGGATTGTGATTGCGATTGTGTGATTGTGACTGTGTGGTCGTGATTGTGTGATCGTGATTGTGGGATTGTGACTGTGTGATTGTGTGGCTGTGGTTGTGTGATTGTGATTGTGTGATCGTGATTGTGTGATTGTGATTGTGTGATCGTGATTGTGTGATCGTGATTGTGTGATCGTGATTGTGTGATCGTGATTGTGTCATCGTGATAGTGTGATCGTGATTGTGTGGTCGTGATGGTGTTGTCGTGATTGTGTGATCGTGATTGTGTGATCGTGATTGTGTGATTGTGATTGTGTGACTGTGATTGTGTGATTGTGATTGTGGGATTGAGATTGTGTGATTGTGATTGTGTGATCGTGACTGTGATTGTGTGATTGTGATTGTGTGACTGTGTGATTGTGATTGTGTGACTGTGATTGTGTGATCGTGATAGTGTGATCGTGATCGTGTGATCGCGATCGTGTGATTGCGATCGTGTGATTGCGATCGTGTGATTGCGATCGTGTGATTGCGTTTGTGTGATTGCGATTGTGTGATTGCGATTGTATGATTGCGATTGTGGGATTGCGATTGTGTGATTGTGATTGTGTGATTGTGATTGTGTGATCGTGATTGTGTCATCGTGATTGTGTGGTCGTGATTGTGTGATCGTGATTGTGGGATCGTGACTGTGTGATTGTGTGATAGTGATTGGGTGACTGTGATTGTGTGATTGTGATTGTGGGATTGAGATTGTGTGATTGTGATTGTGTGATCGTGACTGTGATTGTGTGATTGTGATTGTGTGACTGTGTGATTGTGATTGTGTGACTGTGATTGTGTGATCGTGATAGTGTGATTGTGATCGTGTGATTGTGATCGTGTGATTGTGATAGTGCGATTGTGATAGTGCGATTGTGATAGTGCGATTGTGATTGTGCGATTGTGAGTGTGCGATTGTGACAGTGCGATTGTGACAGTGCGATTGTGACAGTGCGATTGTGACAGTGCGATTGGGACTGCGCGATTGTGATTGTGCGATTGTGATTGTGCGATTGTGATAGTGCGATTGTGATAGTGCGATTGTGATAGTGCGATTGTGATTGTGCGATTGTGATTGTGGGGTTGAGATTGTGTGATTGTGATTGTGTGATCGTGACTGTGATTGTGTCATTGTGATTGTGGGATTGTGATTGCGATTGTGTGATCGTGATTGTGGGATTGTGACTGTGTGATTGTGTGGTTGTGATTGTGTGATCGTGATTGTGCGATCGTGATTGTGCGATCGTGATTGTGCGATCGTGATTGTGCGATCGTGATTGTGCGATCGTGATTGTGCGATCGTGATTGTGCGATCGTGATTGTGCGATCGTGATTGTGCGATCGTGATTGTGCGATCGTGATTGTGCGATCGTGATTGTTTGATTGTGATTGTGTGATTGTGATTGTGATTGTGTGATTGTGATTATGTGATTGTGATTGTGATTGTGTGATTGTGTGATCGTGATTGTGTGATCGTGATTGTGTGACCGTGATTATGTGATCGTGATTGTGTGATCCTGATTGTGTGATTAGGATTCTGTGATCGTGATTGTGTAATCGTGATTGTGTGATCGTGATTGTGATCGTCGTTTTGTGATCGTGATTGTGTGATGGTGATTGTGTGATCGTGATTGTGTGATCGTGATTGTGTGATCGTGATTGTGTGATTGTGATTGTGTGATTGTGATTGTGTGGTTGTGATTGTGTGATTGTGGTTGTGTGATTGTAATTGTGTGATTGCGATTGTGTGATCGTGACTGTGTGGTCGTGATTGTGTGATCGTGATTGTGGGATTGTGACTGTGGGATTGTGTGGTTGTGGTTGTGTGATTGTGATTCTGTGAATGTGATTGTGTGATTGTGATTGTGGGATTGTGATTGCGATTGTGTGATTGTGACTGTGTGATTGTGACTGTGTGATTGTGTGATCGTGATTGTGTGATCGTGATTGTGTGATTGTGATTGTGTGATCGTGATTGTGTGATCATGATTGCGTGATCGTGATTGTGTGATCGTGATAGTGTCATCGTGATTGTGTGATCGTGATTGTGTGGTCGTGATTGTGTGGTCGTGATTGTGTGATTGTGGTTGTATGATTGTGATTGTGTGATTGCGATTGTGTGATCGTGACTGTGTTGTCGTGATTGTGTGATCGCGATTGTGTGATCGCGATTGTGTGATCGCGATTGTGTGATCGCGATTGTGGGATTGTGACTGTGTGATTGTGTGATCGTGATTGTGTGATCGTGATTGTGTGACCGTGATTGTGTGACCGTGATTATGTGATCGTGATTGTGTGATCCTGATTGTGTGATTAGGATTCTGTGATCGTGATTGTGTAATCGTGATTGTGTGATCGTGATTGTGATCGTGATTTTGTGATCGTGATTGCGTGATGGTGATTGTGTGATCGTGATTGTGTGATCGTGATTGTGTGATCGTGATTGTGTGATTGTGATTGTGTGATTGTGATTGTGTGGTTGTGATTGTGTGATTGTGGTTGTGTGATTGTGATTGTGTGATGGCGATTGTGTGATCGTGACTGTGTGGTCGTGATTGTGTGATCGTGATTGTGGGATTGTGACTGTGGGATTGTGTGGTTGGGGTTGTGTGTTTGTGATTGTGTGAATGTGATTGTGTGATTGTGATTGTGGGATTGTGATTGCGATTGTGTGATTGTGACTGTGTGGTCGTGATTGTGTGATCGTGATTGTGGGATTGTGACTGTGTGATCGTGATAGTGTGATCGTGATAGTGTGATCGTGATTGTGTGATCGTGACTGTGTGGTCGTGATTGTGTGATCGTGATTGTGGGATTTTGACTGTGTGATTGTGTGGTTGTGGTTGTGTGATTGTGATTGTGTGACTGTGATTGTGCGATTGTGATTGTGGGATTGTGATTGCGATTGTGTGATTGTGACTGTGTGGTCGTGATTGTGTGATCGTGATTCTGGGATTGTGACTGTGTGATTGTGGTTGTGGTTGTGTGATTGTGATTGTGTGATCGTGATTGTGTGATTGTGATTGTGTGATCGTGATTGTGTGATCGTGATTGTGTGATCGTGATTGTGTGATCGGGATTGTGTCATCGTGATAGTGTGATCGTGATTGTGTGGTCGTGATTGTGTTGTCGTGATTGTGTGATCGTGATTGTGTGATCGTGATTGTGTGATTGTGATTGTGTGATCGTGATTGTGTGGTCGTGATTGTGTGATCGTGAATTGTGGGATCGTGACTGTGTGATTGTGTGATTGTGATTGTGTGACTGTGATTGTGTGGTCGTGATTGTGTGGTCGTGATTGTGTGATTGTGGTTGTATGATTGTGATTGTGTGATTGCGATTGTGTGATCGTGACTGTGTTGTCGTGATTGTGTGATCGCGAATGTGTGATCGCGATTGTGTGATCGCGATTGTGTGATCGCGATTGTGTGATCGCGATTGTGTGATCGCGATTGTGGGATTGTGACTGTGTGATTGTGTGATCGTGATTGTGTGATCGTGATTGTGTGACCGTGATTGTGTGACCGTGATTATGTGATCGTGATTGTGTGATCCTGATTGTGTGATTAGGATTCTGTGATCGTGATTGTGTAATCGTGATTGTGTGATCGTGATTGTGATCGTGATTTTGTGATCGTGATTGTGTGATGGTGATTGTGTGATCGTGATTGTGTGATCGTGATTGTGTGATCGTGATTGTGTGATTGTGATTGTGTGATTGTGATTGTGT
Source organism: Megachile rotundata (assembly GCF_050947335.1). Taxonomy (NCBI): domain Eukaryota; kingdom Metazoa; phylum Arthropoda; class Insecta; order Hymenoptera; family Megachilidae; genus Megachile; species Megachile rotundata. The sequence goes on along the minus strand of NC_134997.1, from coordinate 1,229,752 downwards.
GGTTGTGATTGTGTGATTGTGGTTGTGTGATTGTGATTGTGTGATGGCGATTGTGTGATCGTGACTGTGTGGTCGTGATTGTGTGATCGTGATTGTGGGATTGTGACTGTGGGATTGTGTGGTTGGGGTTGTGTGTTTGTGATTGTGTGAATGTGATTGTGTGATTGTGATTGTGGGATTGTGATTGCGATTGTGTGATTGTGACTGTGTGGTCGTGATTGTGTGATCGTGATTGTGGGATTGTGACTGTGTGATCGTGATAGTGTGATCGTGATAGTGTGATCGTGATTGTGTGATCGTGACTGTGTGGTCGTGATTGTGTGATCGTGATTGTGGGATTTTGACTGTGTGATTGTGTGGTTGTGGTTGTGTGATTGTGATTGTGTGACTGTGATTGTGCGATTGTGATTGTGGGATTGTGATTGCGATTGTGTGATTGTGACTGTGTGGTCGTGATTGTGTGATCGTGATTCTGGGATTGTGACTGTGTGATTGTGGTTGTGGTTGTGTGATTGTGATTGTGTGATCGTGATTGTGTGATTGTGATTGTGTGATCGTGATTGTGTGATCGTGATTGTGTGATCGTGATTGTGTGATCGGGATTGTGTCATCGTGATAGTGTGATCGTGATTGTGTGGTCGTGATTGTGTTGTCGTGATTGTGTGATCGTGATTGTGTGATCGTGATTGTGTGATTGTGATTGTGTGATCGTGATTGTGTGGTCGTGATTGTGTGATCGTGAATTGTGGGATCGTGACTGTGTGATTGTGTGATTGTGATTGTGTGACTGTGATTGTGTGATTGTGATTGTGGGATTGAGATTGTGTGATTGTGATTGTGTGATCGTGACTGTGATTGTGTGATTGTGATTGTGTGACTGTGTGATTGTGATTGTGTGACTGTGATTGTGTGATCGTGATAGTGTGATCGTGATCGTGTGATCGCGATCGTGTGATCGCGATCGTGTGATCGCGATCGTGTGATTGCGTTTGTGTGATTGCGATTGTGTGATTGCGATTGTATGATTGCGATTGTGGGATTGCGATTGTGTGGTTGTGATTGTGTGATTGTGATTGTGTGATCGTGATTGTGTCATCGTGATTGTGTGGTCGTGATTGTGTGATCGTGATTGTGGGATCGTGACTGTGTGATTGTGTGATTGTGATTGTGTGACTGTGATTGTGTGATTGTGATTGTGGGATTGAGATTGTGTGATTGTGATTGTGTGATCGTGACTGTGATAGTGCGATTGTGATAGTGCGATTGTGATTGTGCGATTGTGATTGTGCGATTGTGACAGTGCGATTGTGACAGTGCGATTGTGACAGTGCGATTGGGACTGCGCGATTGTGATTGTGCGATTGTGATTGTGCGATTGTGATAGTGCGATTGTGATTGTGCGATTGTGATTGTGGGATTGAGATTGTGTGATTGTGATTGTGTGATCGTGACTGTGATTGGTTCATTGTGATTGTGGGATTGTGATTGCGGTTGTGTGATCGTGATTGTGGGATTGTGACTGTGTGATTGTGTGGTCGTGATTGTGCGATCGTGATTGTGCGATCGTGATTGTGCGATCGTGATTGTACGATCGTGATTGTGCGATCGTGATTGTGCGATCGTGATTGTGCGATCGTGATTGTGCGATCGTGATTGTGCGATCGTGATTGTGCGATCGTGATTGTGCGATCGTGATTGTGCGATCGTGATTGTGCGATCGTGATTGTGCGATCGTGATTGTGCGATCGTGATTGTGCGATCGTGATTGTGCGATCGTGATTGTGCGATCGTGATTGTGCGATCGTGATTGTGCGATCGTGATTGTGCGATCGTGATTGTGCGATCGTGATTGTGCGATCGTGATTGTGCGATCGTGATTGTGCGATCGTGATTGTGCGATCGTGATTGTTTGATTTTGATTGTGTGATTGTGATTGTGTGATTGTGATTATGTGACTGTGATTGTGATCGTGATTGTGTGATCGTGATTGTGTGACCGTGATTGTGTGACCGTGATTATGTGATCGTGATTGTGTGATCCTGATTGTGTGATTAGGATTCTGTGATCGTGATTGTGTAATCGTGATTGTGTGATCGTGATTGTGGGATCGTGACTGTGTGATTGTGTGATTGTGATTGTGTGACTGTGATTGTGTGATTGTGATTGTGGGATTGAGATTGTGTGATTGTGATTGTGTGATCGTAACTGTGATTGTGTGATTGTGATTGTGTGACTGTGTGATTGTGATTGTGTGACTGTGATTGTGTGATCGTGATAGTGTGATTGTGATCGTGTGATTGTGATCGTGTGATTGTGATAGTGCGATTGTGATAGTGCGATTGTGATAGTGCGATTGTGATTGTGCGATTGTGATTGTGCGATTGTGATTGTGCGATTGTGACAGTGCGATTGTGATTGTGGGATTGAGATTGTGTGATTGTGATTGTGTGATCGTGACTGTGATTGTGTCATTGTGATTGTGGGATTGTGATTGCGATTGTGTGATCGTGATTGTGGGATTGTGACGGTGTGATTGTGTGGTTGTGATTGTGTGATCGTGATTGTGCGATCGTGATTGTGCGATCGTGATTGTGCGATCGTGATTGTGCGATCGTGATTGTGCGATCGTGATTGTGCGATCGTGATTGTGCGATCGTGATTGTGCGATCGTGATTGTGCGATCGTGATTGTGCGATCGTGATTGTGCGATCGTGATTGTGCGATCGTGATTGTGCGATCGTGATTGTGCGATCGTGATTGTGCGATCGTGATTGTGCGATCGTGATTTTGCGATCGTGATTGTGCGATCGTGATTGTTTGATTGTGATTGTGTGATTGTGATTGTGTGATTGTGATTGTGTGATTGTGATTATGTGATTGTGATTGTGATTGTGTGATTGTGTGATCGTGATTGTGTGATCGTGATTGTGTGACCGTGATTGTGTGACCGTGATTATGTGATCGTGATTGTGTGATCCTGATAGTGTGATTAGGATTCTGTGATCGTGATTGTGTGATCGTGATTGTGATCGTCGTTTTGTGATCGTGATTGTGTGATGGTGATTGTGTGATCGTGATTGTGTGATCGTGATTGTGTGATCGTGATTGTGTGATTGTGATTGTGTGATTGTGATTGTGTGGTTGTGATTGTGTGATTGTGGTTGTGTGATTGTAATTGTGTGATTGCGATTGTGTGATCGTGACTGTGTGGTCGTGATTGTGTGATCGTGATTGTGGGATTGTGACTGTGGGATTGTGTGGTTGTGGTTGTGTGATTGTGATTCTGTGAATGTGATTGTGTGATTGTGATTGTGGGATTGTGATTGTGATCGTGATGTTGTGATCGTGATTGTGTGATGGTGATTGTGTGATCGTGATTGTGTGATTGTGATTGTGTGGTTGTGATTGTGTGATTGTGGTTGTGTGATTGTGATTGTGTGATTGCGATTGTGTGATCGTGACTGTGTGGTCGTGATTGTGTGATCGTGATTGTGGGATTGTGACTGTGGGATTGTGTGGTTGTGGTTGTGTGATTGTGATTGTGTGAATGTGATTGTGTGATTGTGATTGTGGGATTGTGATTGCGATTGTGTGATTGTGACTGTGTGATTGTGTGATCGTGATTGTGGGATTGTGACTGTGTGATTGTGTGATCGTGATTGTGTGACTGTGATTGTGTGATTGTGATTGTGATTGTGATTGTGATTGTGATTGTGATTGTGATTGTGATTGTGATTGTGATTGTGATTGTGATTGTGATTGTGATTGTGATTGTGATTGTGATTGTGATTGTGATTGTGATTGTGATTGTGATTGTGATTGTGATTGTGATTGTGTGACTGTGATTGTGTGACCGTGATTGTGGGATTGTGACTGTGGGATTGTGTGGTTGTGGTTGTGTGATCGTGATTGTGTGATCGCGATAGTGTGATCATGATTGTGTGATTGTGATTGTGTGATCGTGATAGTGTCATCGTGATTGTGTGATCGTGATTGTGTGGTCGTGATTGTGTGGTCGCGATTGTGTGATCGCGATTGTGTGATCGCGATTGTGGGATTGTGACTGTGTGATTGTGTGATCGTGATTGTGTGATCGTGATTGTGTGATCGCGATAGTGTGATCGTGATTGTGTGATCGTGATTGTGTGATCGTGATTGTGTGATTGTGATTGTGTGATCGTGATTGTGTGATCATGATTGTGTGATCGTGATTGTGTGATCGTGATTGTGTGGTCGTGATTGTGTGGTCGTGATTGTGTGATTGTGGTTGTATGATTGTGATTGTGTGATTGCGATTGTGTGATCGTGACTGTGTTGTCGTGATTGTGTGATCGCGAATGTGTGATCGCGATTGTGTGATCGCGATTGTGTGATCGCGATTGTGTGATCGCGATTGTGGGATTGTGACTGTGTGATTGTGTGATCGTGATTGTGTGATCGTGATTGTGTGATCGCGATAGTGTGATCGTGATTGTGTGATCGTGATTGTGTGATCGTGATTGTGTGATTGCGATTGTGTGATTGCGATTGTGTGATTGCGATTGTGTGATTGCGATTGTGTGATTGCGATTGTGTGATTGCGATTGTGTGATTGCGTTTGTGTGATTGCGATTGTGTGATTGCGATTGTGTGATTGCGATTGTGTGATTGCGATTGTTTGATTGGGATTGTTTGATTGTGTGATTGTGATTGTGTGATTGTGATTGTGTGATTGTGATTGCGATTGTGTGATTGTGACTGTGTGGTCGTGATTGTGTGATCGTTATTGTGGGATTGTGTGATCGTGATTGTGTGATCGTGATTGTGTGATCGTGATTGTGTGATCGCGATAGTGTGATCGTGATTGTGTGATCGTGATTGTGTGATCGTGATTGTGTGATCGTGATTGTGTGATCGTGATTGTGTGATCGTGATTGTGTGATCGTGATTGTGTGATCGTGATTGGGTGATCGTGATTGGGTGATCGTGATTGGGTGATCGTGATTGTGGGATTGTGACTGTGCGATTGTGTGATTGCGATTGTGTGACTGTGATTGTGTGATTGTGATTGTGGGATTGTGATTGTGTGATTGTGATTGTGTGATCGTGACTGTGATTGTATGATTGTGATTGTGATTGTGATTGTGATTGTGATTGTGATTGTGATTGTGATTGTGATTGTGATTGTGATTGTGATTGTGATTGTGATTGTGTGACTGTGTGATTGTGATTGTGTGACTGTGATTGTGTGATCGTGATAGTGTGATCGTGATAGTGTGATCGTGATTGTGTGATCGTGACTGTGTGGTCGTGATTGTGTGATCGTGATTGTGGGATTGTGACTGTGTGATTGTGTGGTTGTGGTTGTGTGATTGTGATTGTGTGACTATGATTGTGCGATTGTGATTGTGGGATTGTGATTGCGATTGTGTGATTGTGACTGTGTGGTCGTGATTGTGTGATCGTGATTGTGGGATTGTGACTGTGTGATTGTGTGGCTGTGGTTGTGTGATTGTGATTGTGTGATCGTGATTGTGTGATTGTGATTGTGTGATCGTGATTGTGTGATCGTGATTGTGTGATCGTGATTGTGTGATCGTGATTGTGTCATCGTGATAGTGTGATCGTGATTGTGTGGTCGTGATGGTGTTGTCGTGATTGTGTGATCGTGATTGTGTGATCGTGATTGTGTGATTGTGATTGTGTGACTGTGATTGTGTGATTGTGATTGTGGGATTGAGATTGTGTGATTGTGATTGTGTGATCGTGACTGTGATTGTGTGATTGTGATTGTGTGACTGTGTGATTGTGATTGTGTGACTGTGATTGTGTGATCGTGATAGTGTGATCGTGATCGTGTGATCGCGATCGTGTGATTGCGATCGTGTGATTGCGATCGTGTGATTGCGATCGTGTGATTGCGTTTGTGTGATTGCGATTGTGTGATTGCGATTGTATGATTGCGATTGTGGGATTGCGATTGTGTGATTGTGATTGTGTGATTGTGATTGTGTGATCGTGATTGTGTCATCGTGATTGTGTGGTCGTGATTGTGTGATCGTGATTGTGGGATCGTGACTGTGTGATTGTGTGATAGTGATTGGGTGACTGTGATTGTGTGATTGTGATTGTGGGATTGAGATTGTGTGATTGTGATTGTGTGATCGTGACTGTGATTGTGTGATTGTGATTGTGTGACTGTGTGATTGTGATTGTGTGACTGTGATTGTGTGATCGTGATAGTGTGATTGTGATCGTGTGATTGTGATCGTGTGATTGTGATAGTGCGATTGTGATAGTGCGATTGTGATAGTGCGATTGTGATTGTGCGATTGTGAGTGTGCGATTGTGACAGTGCGATTGTGACAGTGCGATTGTGACAGTGCGATTGTGACAGTGCGATTGGGACTGCGCGATTGTGATTGTGCGATTGTGATTGTGCGATTGTGATAGTGCGATTGTGATAGTGCGATTGTGATAGTGCGATTGTGATTGTGCGATTGTGATTGTGGGGTTGAGATTGTGTGATTGTGATTGTGTGATCGTGACTGTGATTGTGTCATTGTGATTGTGGGATTGTGATTGCGATTGTGTGATCGTGATTGTGGGATTGTGACTGTGTGATTGTGTGGTTGTGATTGTGTGATCGTGATTGTGCGATCGTGATTGTGCGATCGTGATTGTGCGATCGTGATTGTGCGATCGTGATTGTGCGATCGTGATTGTGCGATCGTGATTGTGCGATCGTGATTGTGCGATCGTGATTGTGCGATCGTGATTGTGCGATCGTGATTGTGCGATCGTGATTGTTTGATTGTGATTGTGTGATTGTGATTGTGATTGTGTGATTGTGATTATGTGATTGTGATTGTGATTGTGTGATTGTGTGATCGTGATTGTGTGATCGTGATTGTGTGACCGTGATTATGTGATCGTGATTGTGTGATCCTGATTGTGTGATTAGGATTCTGTGATCGTGATTGTGTAATCGTGATTGTGTGATCGTGATTGTGATCGTCGTTTTGTGATCGTGATTGTGTGATGGTGATTGTGTGATCGTGATTGTGTGATCGTGATTGTGTGATCGTGATTGTGTGATTGTGATTGTGTGATTGTGATTGTGTGGTTGTGATTGTGTGATTGTGGTTGTGTGATTGTAATTGTGTGATTGCGATTGTGTGATCGTGACTGTGTGGTCGTGATTGTGTGATCGTGATTGTGGGATTGTGACTGTGGGATTGTGTGGTTGTGGTTGTGTGATTGTGATTCTGTGAATGTGATTGTGTGATTGTGATTGTGGGATTGTGATTGCGATTGTGTGATTGTGACTGTGTGATTGTGACTGTGTGATTGTGTGATCGTGATTGTGTGATCGTGATTGTGTGATTGTGATTGTGTGATCGTGATTGTGTGATCATGATTGCGTGATCGTGATTGTGTGATCGTGATAGTGTCATCGTGATTGTGTGATCGTGATTGTGTGGTCGTGATTGTGTGGTCGTGATTGTGTGATTGTGGTTGTATGATTGTGATTGTGTGATTGCGATTGTGTGATCGTGACTGTGTTGTCGTGATTGTGTGATCGCGATTGTGTGATCGCGATTGTGTGATCGCGATTGTGTGATCGCGATTGTGGGATTGTGACTGTGTGATTGTGTGATCGTGATTGTGTGATCGTGATTGTGTGACCGTGATTGTGTGACCGTGATTATGTGATCGTGATTGTGTGATCCTGATTGTGTGATTAGGATTCTGTGATCGTGATTGTGTAATCGTGATTGTGTGATCGTGATTGTGATCGTGATTTTGTGATCGTGATTGCGTGATGGTGATTGTGTGATCGTGATTGTGTGATCGTGATTGTGTGATCGTGATTGTGTGATTGTGATTGTGTGATTGTGATTGTGTGGTTGTGATTGTGTGATTGTGGTTGTGTGATTGTGATTGTGTGATGGCGATTGTGTGATCGTGACTGTGTGGTCGTGATTGTGTGATCGTGATTGTGGGATTGTGACTGTGGGATTGTGTGGTTGGGGTTGTGTGTTTGTGATTGTGTGAATGTGATTGTGTGATTGTGATTGTGGGATTGTGATTGCGATTGTGTGATTGTGACTGTGTGGTCGTGATTGTGTGATCGTGATTGTGGGATTGTGACTGTGTGATCGTGATAGTGTGATCGTGATAGTGTGATCGTGATTGTGTGATCGTGACTGTGTGGTCGTGATTGTGTGATCGTGATTGTGGGATTTTGACTGTGTGATTGTGTGGTTGTGGTTGTGTGATTGTGATTGTGTGACTGTGATTGTGCGATTGTGATTGTGGGATTGTGATTGCGATTGTGTGATTGTGACTGTGTGGTCGTGATTGTGTGATCGTGATTCTGGGATTGTGACTGTGTGATTGTGGTTGTGGTTGTGTGATTGTGATTGTGTGATCGTGATTGTGTGATTGTGATTGTGTGATCGTGATTGTGTGATCGTGATTGTGTGATCGTGATTGTGTGATCGGGATTGTGTCATCGTGATAGTGTGATCGTGATTGTGTGGTCGTGATTGTGTTGTCGTGATTGTGTGATCGTGATTGTGTGATCGTGATTGTGTGATTGTGATTGTGTGATCGTGATTGTGTGGTCGTGATTGTGTGATCGTGAATTGTGGGATCGTGACTGTGTGATTGTGTGATTGTGATTGTGTGACTGTGATTGTGTGGTCGTGATTGTGTGGTCGTGATTGTGTGATTGTGGTTGTATGATTGTGATTGTGTGATTGCGATTGTGTGATCGTGACTGTGTTGTCGTGATTGTGTGATCGCGAATGTGTGATCGCGATTGTGTGATCGCGATTGTGTGATCGCGATTGTGTGATCGCGATTGTGTGATCGCGATTGTGGGATTGTGACTGTGTGATTGTGTGATCGTGATTGTGTGATCGTGATTGTGTGACCGTGATTGTGTGACCGTGATTATGTGATCGTGATTGTGTGATCCTGATTGTGTGATTAGGATTCTGTGATCGTGATTGTGTAATCGTGATTGTGTGATCGTGATTGTGATCGTGATTTTGTGATCGTGATTGTGTGATGGTGATTGTGTGATCGTGATTGTGTGATCGTGATTGTGTGATCGTGATTGTGTGATTGTGATTGTGTGATTGTGATTGTGTGGTTGTGATTGTGTGATTGTGGTTGTGTGATTGTGATTGTGTGATGGCGATTGTGTGATCGTGACTGTGTGGTCGTGATTGTGTGATCGTGATTGTGGGATTGTGACTGTGGGATTGTGTGGTTGGGGTTGTGTGTTTGTGATTGTGTGAATGTGATTGTGTGATTGTGATTGTGGGATTGTGATTGCGATTGTGTGATTGTGACTGTGTGGTCGTGATTGTGTGATCGTGATTGTGGGATTGTGACTGTGTGATCGTGATAGTGTGATCGTGATAGTGTGATCGTGATTGTGTGATCGTGACTGTGTGGTCGTGATTGTGTGATCGTGATTGTGGGATTTTGACTGTGTGATTGTGTGGTTGTGGTTGTGTGATTGTGATTGTGTGACTGTGATTGTGCGATTGTGATTGTGGGATTGTGATTGCGATTGTGTGATTGTGACTGTGTGGTCGTGATTGTGTGATCGTGATTCTGGGATTGTGACTGTGTGATTGTGGTTGTGGTTGTGTGATTGTGATTGTGTGATCGTGATTGTGTGATTGTGATTGTGTGATCGTGATTGTGTGATCGTGATTGTGTGATCGTGATTGTGTGATCGGGATTGTGTCATCGTGATAGTGTGATCGTGATTGTGTGGTCGTGATTGTGTTGTCGTGATTGTGTGATCGTGATTGTGTGATCGTGATTGTGTGATTGTGATTGTGTGATCGTGATTGTGTGGTCGTGATTGTGTGATCGTGAATTGTGGGATCGTGACTGTGTGATTGTGTGATTGTGATTGTGTGACTGTGATTGTGTGATTGTGATTGTGGGATTGAGATTGTGTGATTGTGATTGTGTGATCGTGACTGTGATTGTGTGATTGTGATTGTGTGACTGTGTGATTGTGATTGTGTGACTGTGATTGTGTGATCGTGATAGTGTGATCGTGATCGTGTGATCGCGATCGTGTGATCGCGATCGTGTGATCGCGATCGTGTGATTGCGTTTGTGTGATTGCGATTGTGTGATTGCGATTGTATGATTGCGATTGTGGGATTGCGATTGTGTGGTTGTGATTGTGTGATTGTGATTGTGTGATCGTGATTGTGTCATCGTGATTGTGTGGTCGTGATTGTGTGATCGTGATTGTGGGATCGTGACTGTGTGATTGTGTGATTGTGATTGTGTGACTGTGATTGTGTGATTGTGATTGTGGGATTGAGATTGTGTGATTGTGATTGTGTGATCGTGACTGTGATAGTGCGATTGTGATAGTGCGATTGTGATTGTGCGATTGTGATTGTGCGATTGTGACAGTGCGATTGTGACAGTGCGATTGTGACAGTGCGATTGGGACTGCGCGATTGTGATTGTGCGATTGTGATTGTGCGATTGTGATAGTGCGATTGTGATTGTGCGATTGTGATTGTGGGATTGAGATTGTGTGATTGTGATTGTGTGATCGTGACTGTGATTGGTTCATTGTGATTGTGGGATTGTGATTGCGGTTGTGTGATCGTGATTGTGGGATTGTGACTGTGTGATTGTGTGGTCGTGATTGTGCGATCGTGATTGTGCGATCGTGATTGTGCGATCGTGATTGTACGATCGTGATTGTGCGATCGTGATTGTGCGATCGTGATTGTGCGATCGTGATTGTGCGATCGTGATTGTGCGATCGTGATTGTGCGATCGTGATTGTGCGATCGTGATTGTGCGATCGTGATTGTGCGATCGTGATTGTGCGATCGTGATTGTGCGATCGTGATTGTGCGATCGTGATTGTGCGATCGTGATTGTGCGATCGTGATTGTGCGATCGTGATTGTGCGATCGTGATTGTGCGATCGTGATTGTGCGATCGTGATTGTGCGATCGTGATTGTGCGATCGTGATTGTGCGATCGTGATTGTGCGATCGTGATTGTTTGATTTTGATTGTGTGATTGTGATTGTGTGATTGTGATTATGTGACTGTGATTGTGATCGTGATTGTGTGATCGTGATTGTGTGACCGTGATTGTGTGACCGTGATTATGTGATCGTGATTGTGTGATCCTGATTGTGTGATTAGGATTCTGTGATCGTGATTGTGTAATCGTGATTGTGTGATCGTGATTGTGGGATCGTGACTGTGTGATTGTGTGATTGTGATTGTGTGACTGTGATTGTGTGATTGTGATTGTGGGATTGAGATTGTGTGATTGTGATTGTGTGATCGTAACTGTGATTGTGTGATTGTGATTGTGTGACTGTGTGATTGTGATTGTGTGACTGTGATTGTGTGATCGTGATAGTGTGATTGTGATCGTGTGATTGTGATCGTGTGATTGTGATAGTGCGATTGTGATAGTGCGATTGTGATAGTGCGATTGTGATTGTGCGATTGTGATTGTGCGATTGTGATTGTGCGATTGTGACAGTGCGATTGTGATTGTGGGATTGAGATTGTGTGATTGTGATTGTGTGATCGTGACTGTGATTGTGTCATTGTGATTGTGGGATTGTGATTGCGATTGTGTGATCGTGATTGTGGGATTGTGACGGTGTGATTGTGTGGTTGTGATTGTGTGATCGTGATTGTGCGATCGTGATTGTGCGATCGTGATTGTGCGATCGTGATTGTGCGATCGTGATTGTGCGATCGTGATTGTGCGATCGTGATTGTGCGATCGTGATTGTGCGATCGTGATTGTGCGATCGTGATTGTGCGATCGTGATTGTGCGATCGTGATTGTGCGATCGTGATTGTGCGATCGTGATTGTGCGATCGTGATTGTGCGATCGTGATTGTGCGATCGTGATTTTGCGATCGTGATTGTGCGATCGTGATTGTTTGATTGTGATTGTGTGATTGTGATTGTGTGATTGTGATTGTGTGATTGTGATTATGTGATTGTGATTGTGATTGTGTGATTGTGTGATCGTGATTGTGTGATCGTGATTGTGTGACCGTGATTGTGTGACCGTGATTATGTGATCGTGATTGTGTGATCCTGATAGTGTGATTAGGATTCTGTGATCGTGATTGTGTGATCGTGATTGTGATCGTCGTTTTGTGATCGTGATTGTGTGATGGTGATTGTGTGATCGTGATTGTGTGATCGTGATTGTGTGATCGTGATTGTGTGATTGTGATTGTGTGATTGTGATTGTGTGGTTGTGATTGTGTGATTGTGGTTGTGTGATTGTAATTGTGTGATTGCGATTGTGTGATCGTGACTGTGTGGTCGTGATTGTGTGATCGTGATTGTGGGATTGTGACTGTGGGATTGTGTGGTTGTGGTTGTGTGATTGTGATTCTGTGAATGTGATTGTGTGATTGTGATTGTGGGATTGTGATTGTGATCGTGATGTTGTGATCGTGATTGTGTGATGGTGATTGTGTGATCGTGATTGTGTGATTGTGATTGTGTGGTTGTGATTGTGTGATTGTGGTTGTGTGATTGTGATTGTGTGATTGCGATTGTGTGATCGTGACTGTGTGGTCGTGATTGTGTGATCGTGATTGTGGGATTGTGACTGTGGGATTGTGTGGTTGTGGTTGTGTGATTGTGATTGTGTGAATGTGATTGTGTGATTGTGATTGTGGGATTGTGATTGCGATTGTGTGATTGTGACTGTGTGATTGTGTGATCGTGATTGTGGGATTGTGACTGTGTGATTGTGTGATCGTGATTGTGTGACTGTGATTGTGTGATTGTGATTGTGATTGTGATTGTGATTGTGATTGTGATTGTGATTGTGATTGTGATTGTGATTGTGATTGTGATTGTGATTGTGATTGTGATTGTGATTGTGATTGTGATTGTGATTGTGATTGTGATTGTGATTGTGATTGTGATTGTGATTGTGTGACTGTGATTGTGTGACCGTGATTGTGGGATTGTGACTGTGGGATTGTGTGGTTGTGGTTGTGTGATCGTGATTGTGTGATCGCGATAGTGTGATCATGATTGTGTGATTGTGATTGTGTGATCGTGATAGTGTCATCGTGATTGTGTGATCGTGATTGTGTGGTCGTGATTGTGTGGTCGCGATTGTGTGATCGCGATTGTGTGATCGCGATTGTGGGATTGTGACTGTGTGATTGTGTGATCGTGATTGTGTGATCGTGATTGTGTGATCGCGATAGTGTGATCGTGATTGTGTGATCGTGATTGTGTGATCGTGATTGTGTGATTGTGATTGTGTGATCGTGATTGTGTGATCATGATTGTGTGATCGTGATTGTGTGATCGTGATTGTGTGGTCGTGATTGTGTGGTCGTGATTGTGTGATTGTGGTTGTATGATTGTGATTGTGTGATTGCGATTGTGTGATCGTGACTGTGTTGTCGTGATTGTGTGATCGCGAATGTGTGATCGCGATTGTGTGATCGCGATTGTGTGATCGCGATTGTGTGATCGCGATTGTGGGATTGTGACTGTGTGATTGTGTGATCGTGATTGTGTGATCGTGATTGTGTGATCGCGATAGTGTGATCGTGATTGTGTGATCGTGATTGTGTGATCGTGATTGTGTGATTGCGATTGTGTGATTGCGATTGTGTGATTGCGATTGTGTGATTGCGATTGTGTGATTGCGATTGTGTGATTGCGATTGTGTGATTGCGTTTGTGTGATTGCGATTGTGTGATTGCGATTGTGTGATTGCGATTGTGTGATTGCGATTGTTTGATTGGGATTGTTTGATTGTGTGATTGTGATTGTGTGATTGTGATTGTGTGATTGTGATTGCGATTGTGTGATTGTGACTGTGTGGTCGTGATTGTGTGATCGTTATTGTGGGATTGTGTGATCGTGATTGTGTGATCGTGATTGTGTGATCGTGATTGTGTGATCGTGATTGTGCGATCGTGATTGTGTGATCGTGATTGTGTGATCGTGATTGTGTGATCGTGATTGTGTGATCGTGATTGTGTGATCCTGATTGTGTGATCGTGATTGGGTGGTCGTGATTGGGTGATCGTGATTGTGGGATTGTGACTGTGCGATTGTGTGACTGTGATTGTGTGATTGCGATTGTGTGATTGCGATTGTGTGATTGCGATTGTGTGATTGCGTTTGTGTGATTGTGATTGTGTGATCGTGACTGTGATTGTGTCATTGTGATTGTGGGATTGTGATTGCGATTGTGTGATCGTGATTGTGGGATTGTGACTGTGTGATTGTGTGGTTGTGATTGTGTGATCGTGATTGTGCGATCGTGATTGTGCGATCGTGATTGTGCGATCGTGATTGTGCGATCGTGATTGTGCGATCGTGATTGTGCGATCGTGATTGTGCGATCGTGATTGTGCGATCGTGATTGTGTGATCGTGACTGTGTGGTCGTGACTGTGTGTTCGTGATTGTGTGATCGTGATTGTGGGATTGTGACTGTGGGATTGTGACTGTGTGATTGTGTGGTTGTGGTTGTGTGATTGTGATTGTGTGATCGTGATTGTGTGATTGTGATTGTGTGATCGTGATTGTGTGATCGTGATTGTGTGATCGTGATTGTGTGATCGTGATTGTGTCATCGTGATAGTGTGATCGTGATTGTGTGGTCGTGATTGTGTTGTCGTGATTGTGTGATCGTGATTGTGTGATTGTGATTGTGTGATCGTGATTGTGTGGTCGTGATTGTGTGATCGTGAATTGTGGGATCGTGACTGTGTGATTGTGTGATTGTGATTGTGTGACTGTGATTGTGTGATTGTGATTGTGGGATTGAGATTGTGTGATTGTGATTGTGTGATCGTGACTGTGATTGTGTGATTGTGATTGTGTGACTGTGTGATTGTGATTGTGTGACTGTGATTGTGTGATCGTGATAGTGTGATCGTGATCGTGTGATCGCGATCGTGTGATCGCGATCGTGTGATCGCGATCGTGTGATCGCGATCGTGTGATTGCGATCGTGTGATTGCGATCGTGTGATTGCGTTTGTGTGATTGCGATTGTGTGATTGCGATTGTATGATTGAGATTGTGGGATTGCGATTGTGTGGTTGTGATTGTGTGATTGTGATTGTGTGATCGTGATTGTGGGATCGTGACTGTGTGATTGTGTGATTGTGATTGTGTGACTGTGATTGTGTGATTGTGATTGTGGGATTGAGATTGTGTGATTGTGATTGTGTGATCGTGACTGTGATTGTGTGATTGTGATTGTGTGATCGTGATAGTGTGATGTGATCGTGTGATTGTGATCGTGTGATTGTGATAGTGCGATTGTGATAGTGCGATTGTGATAGTGCGATTGTGATTGTGCGATTGTGATTGTGCGATTTTGACAGTGCGATTGTGACAGTGCGATTGTGACAGTGCGATTGGGACTGCGCGATTGTGATTGTGCGATTGTGATTGTGCGATTGTGATAGTGCGATTGTGATAGTGCGATTGTGATAGTGCGATTGTGATTGTGCGATTGTGATTGTGGGATTGAGATTGTGTGATTGTGATTGTGTGATCGTGACTGTGATTGTGTCATGGTGATTGTGGGATTGTGATTGCGATTGTGTGATCGTGATTGTGGGATTCTGACTGTGTGATTGTGTGGTTGTGATTGTGTGATCGTGATTGTGCGATCGTGATTGTGCGATCGTGATTGTGCGATCGTGATTGTGCGATCGTGATTGTGCGATCGTGATTGTGCGATCGTGATTGTGCGATCGTGATTGTGCGATCGTGATTGTGCGATCGTGATTGTGCGATCGTGATTGTTTGATTGTGATTGTGTGTTTGTGATTGTGTGATTGTGATTGTGATTGTGTGATTGTGTGATCGTGATTGTGTGATCGTGATTGTGTGACCGTGATTGTGTGACCGTGATTATGTGATCGTGATTGTGTGATCCTGATTGTGTGATAAGGATTCTGTGATCGTGATTGTGTAATCGTGATTGTGTGATCGTGATTGTGTGATCGTGATTGTGTGATTGTGATTGTGTGATTGTGATTGTGTGGTTGTGATTGTGTGATTGTGGTTGTGTGATTGTAATTGTGTGATTGCGATTGTGTGATCGTGACTGTGTGGTCGTGATTGTGTGATCGTGATTGTGGGATTGTGACTGTGGGATTGTGTGGTTGTGGTTGTGTGATTGTGATTCTGTGAATGTGATTGTGTGATTGTGATTGTGGGATTGTGATTGTGATCGTGATGTTGTGATCGTGATTGTGTGATGGTGATTGTGTGATCGTGATTGTGTGATTGTGATTGTGTGGTTGTGATTGTGTGATTGTGGTTGTGTGATTGTGATTGTGTGATTGCGATTGTGTGATCGTGACTGTGTGGTCGTGATTGTGTGATCGTGATTGTGGGATTGTGACTGTGGGATTGTGTGGTTGTGGTTGTGTGATTGTGATTGTGTGAATGTGATTGTGTGATTGTGATTGTGGGATTGTGATTGCGATTGTGTGATTGTGACTGTGTGATTGTGTGATCGTGATTGTGGAATTGTGACTGTGTGATTGTGTGATCGTGATTGTGTGACTGTGATTGTGTGATTGTGATTGTGATTGTGATTGTGATTGTGATTGTGATTGTGATTGTGATTGTGATTGTGATTGTGATTGTGTGACTGTGATTGTGTGACCGTGATTGTGGGATTGTGACTGTGGGATTGTGTGGTTGTGGTTGTGTGATTGTGATTGTGTGAATGTGATTGTGTGATTGTGATTGTGGGATTGTGATTGCGGGATTGTGATTGCGATTGTGTGATTGTGACTGTGTGGTCGTGATTGTGTGATCGTGATTGTGGGATTGTGACTGTGTGATTGTGTGGTTGTGGTTGTGTGATTGTGATTGTGTGATCGTGATTGTGTAATCGTGATTGTGTGATTGTGATTGTGTGATCGTGATTGTGTGATCATGATTGTGTGATCGTGATTGTGTGATCGTGATAGTGTCATCGTGATTGTGTGATCGTGATTGTGTGGTCGTGATTGTGTGGTCGTGATTGTGTGATTGTGGTTGTATGATTGTGATTGTGCGATTGCGATTGTGTGATCGTGACTGTGTTGTCGTGATTGTGTGATCGCGATTGTGTGATCGCGATTGTGTGATCGCGATTGTGTGATCGCGATTGTGGGATTGTGACTGTGCGATTGTGTGATTGTGATTGTGGGATTGTGTGGTTGGGGTTGTGTGATTGTGATTGTGTGAATGTGATTGTGTGATTGTGATTGTGGGATTGTGATTGCGATTGTGTGATTGTGAATGTGTGGTCGTGATTGTGTGATCGTGATTGTGGGATTGTGACTGTGTGATTGTGTGATCGTGATTGTGTGATCGTGATTGTGTGATCGTGATTGTGTGATCGTGATTGTGTGATCGTGATTGGGTGATCGTGATTGGGTGATCGTGATTGGGTGATCGTGATTGTGGGATTGTGACTGTGCGATTGTGTGATTGTGATTGTGTGACTGTGATTGTGTGGTTGTGATTGTGGGATTGTGATTGTGTGATTGTGATTGTGTGATCGTGACTGTGATTGTATGATTGTGATTGTGATTGTGATTGTGATTGTGATTGTGATTGTGATTGTGATTGTGATTGTGTGACTGTGTGATTGTGATTGTGTGACTGTGATTGTGTGATCGTGATAGTGTGGTCGTGATTGTGTGATCGTGATTGTGGGATTGTGACTGTGTGATTGTGTGGTTGTGGTTGTGTGATTGTGATTGTGTGACTGTGATTGTGTGATCGTGACTGTGATTGTGTGATTGTGATTGTGTGACTGTGTGATCGTGATAGTGTGATCGTGATTGTGTGATCGTGACTGTGTGGTCGTGATTGTGTGATCGTGATTGTGGGATTGTGATTGTGTGACTGTGTGATTGTGATTGTGTGACTGTGATTGTGTGATCGTGATAGTGTGATCGTGATCGTGTGATCGCGATCGTGTGATCGCGATCGTGTGATCGCGATCGTGTGATCGCGATCGTGTGATTGCGATCGTGTGATTGCGTTTGTGTGATTGCGATTGTGTGATTGCGATTGTATGATTGCGATTGTGGGATTGCGATTGTGTGATTGTGATTGTGTGATTGTGATTGTGTGATCGTGATTGTGTCATCGTGATTGTGTGATCGTGATTGCGTGATTGTGATTGTGTGATTGTGATTGTGTGGTTGTGATTGTGTGATTGTGGTTGTGTGATTGTAATTGTGTGATTGCGATTGTGTGATCGTGACTGTGTGGTCGTGATTGTGTGATCGTGATTGTGGGATTGTGACTGTGGGATTGTGTGGTTGTGGTTGTGTGATTGTGATTCTGTGAATGTGATTGTGTGATTGTGATTGTGGGATTGTGATTGTGATCGTGATGTTGTGATCGTGATTGTGTGATGGTGATTGTGTGATCGTGATTGTGTGATTGTGATTGTGTGGTTGTGATTGTGTGATTGTGGTTGTGTGATTGTGATTGTGTGATTGCGATTGTGTGATCGTGACTGTGTGGTCGTGATCGTGTGATCGTGATTGTGGGATTGTGACTGTGGGATTGTGTGGTTGTGGTTGTGTGATTGTGATTGTGTGAATGTGATTGTGTGATTGTGATTGTGGGATTGTGATTGCGATTGTGTGATTGTGACTGTGTGATTGTGTGATCGTGATTGTGGGATTGTGACTGTGTGATTGTGTGCTCGTGATTGTGTGACTGTGATTGTGTGATTGTGATTGTGATTGTGATTGTGATTGTGATTGTGATTGTGATTGTGATTGTGATTGTGATTGTGATTGTGATTGTGATTGTGTGACTGTGATTGTGTGACCGTGATTGTGGGATTGTGACTGTGGGATTGTGTGGTTGTGGTTGTGTGATCGTGATTGTGTGATCGCGATAGTGTGATCATGATTGTGTGATCGTGATTGTGTGATCGTGATAGTGTCATCGTGATTGTGTGATCGTGATTGTGTGGTCGTGATTGTGTGGTCGCGATTGTGTGATCGCGATTGTGTGATCGCGATTGTGGGATTGTGACTGTGTGATTGTGTGATCGTGATTGTGTGATCGTGATTGTGTGATCGCGATAGTGTGATCGTGATTGTGTGATCGTGATTGTGTGATCGTGATTGTGTGATTGTGATTGTGTGATCGTGATTGTGTGATCATGATTGTGTGATCGTGATTGTGTGATCGTGATAGTGTCATCGTGATTGTGTGATCGTGATTGTGTGGTCGTGATTGTGTGGTCGTGATTGTGTGATTGTGGTTGTATGATTGTGATTGTGTGATTGCGATTGTGTGATCGTGACTGTGTTGTCGTGATTGTGTGATCGCGAATGTGTGATCGCGATTGTGTGATCGCGATTGTGTGATCGCGATTGTGTGATCGCGATTGTGGGATTGTGACTGTGTGATTGTGTGATCGTGATTGTGTGATCGCGATAGTGTGATCGTGATTGTGTGATCGTGATTGTGTGATTGCGATTGTGTGATTGCGATTGTGTGATTGCGATTGTGTGATTGCGATTGTGTGATTGCGATTGTGTGATTGCGATTGTGTGATTGCGTTTGTGTGATTGCGATTGTGTGATTGCGATTGTGTGATTGCGATTGTGTGATTGCGATTGTTTGATTGCGATTGTTTGATTGTGTGATTGTGATTGTGTGATTGTGATTGTGTGATTGTGATTGCGATTGTGTGATTGTGACTGTGTGGTCGTGATTGTGTGATCGTGATTGTGGGATTGTGTGATCGTGATTGTGTGATCGTGATTGTGTGATCGTGATTGTGTGATCGCGATTGTGTGATCGTGATTGTGTGATCGTGATTGTGTGATCGTGATTGTGTGATCGTGATTGGGTGATCGTGATTGGGTGATCGTGATTGGGTGATCGTGATTGGGTGATCGTGATTGGGTGATCGTGATTGGGTGATCGTGATTGGGTGATCGTGATTGTGGGATTGTGACTGTGCGATTGTGTGACTGTGATTGTGTGATTGCGATTGTGTGATTGCGATTGTGTGATTGCGATTGTGTGATTGCGATTGTGTGATTGCGATTGTGTGATTGCGATTGTGTGATTGCGATTGTGTGATTGCGATTGTGTGATTGCGATTGTGTGATTGCGATTGTGTGATTGCGATTGTGTGATTGCGACTGTGTGGTCGTGATTGTGTGATCGTGATTGTGGGATTGTGACTGTGCGATCGTGATTGTGCGATCGTGATTGTGCCATCGTGATTGTGCGATCGTGATTGTGCGATCGTGATTGTGCGATCGTCATTGTGCGATCGTGATTGTGCGATCGTGATTGTGCGATCGTGATTGTGCGATCGTGATTGTGTGATCGTGATTGTGTGATTGTGATTGTGTGATCGTGATTGTGTGATCGTGATTGTGTGATTGTGATTGTGTGATTGTGGTTGTGTGATTGTGGTTGTGTGATTGCGATTGTGTGATCGTGACTGTGTGGTCGTGATTGTGTGATCGTGATTGTGGGATTGTGACTGTGGGATTGTGTGGTTGTGGTTGTGTGGTTGTGGTTGTGTGATTGTGATTGTGTGACTGTGATTGTGTGATTGTGATTGCGATTGTGTGATTGTGACTGTGTGGTCGTGATTGTGTGATCGTTATTGTGGGATTGTGACTGTGTGATTGTGTGATCGTGATTGTGTGATCGTGATTGTGTGATCGTGATTGTGTGATCGTTATTGTGTGATCGTGATTGGGTGATCGTGATTGGGTGATCGTGATTGGGTGATCGTGATTGTTTGATCGTGATTGTGATTGTGTGATCGCGATTGTGTGATCGCGATTGTGTGATCGCGATTGTGTGATCGCGATTGTGTGATCGCGATTGTGTGATCGCGATTGTGTGAACGCGGTTGTGTGATCGCGATTGTGTGATCGTGATTGTGTGATCGTGATTGTGTGATTGTGATTGGGTGATCGTGATTGGGTGATCGTGATTGGGTGATCGTGATTGGGTGATCGTGATTGGGTGATCGTGATTGGGTGATCGTGATTGTGGGATTGTGACTGTGATTGTGTGATTGCGATTGTGTGATTGCGATTGTGTGATTGCGATTGTGTGATTGCGATTGTGTGATTGCGATTGTGTGATTGCGTTTGTGTGATTGCGATTGTGTGATTGCGATTGTGTGATTGCGATTGTGTGATTGCGATTGTTTGATTGCGATTGTTTGATTGTGTGATTGTGATTGTGTGATTGTGATTGTGTGATTGTGATTGCGATTGTGTGATTGCGATTGTGTGATTGTGACTGTGTGGTCGTGATTGTGTGATCGTGATTGTGTGATCGTGATTGTGTGATCGTTATTGTGTGATCGTGATTGGGTGATCGTGATTGGGTGATCGTGATTGGGTGATCGTGATTGTTTGATCGTGATTGTGATTGTGTGATCGCGATTGTGTGATCGCGATTGTGTGATTGCGATTGTGTGATTGCGATTGTGTGATTGCGTTTGTGTGATTGCGATTGTGTGATTGCGATTGTGTGATTGCGATTGTGTGATTGCGATTGTTTGATTGCGATTGTTTGATTGTGTGATTGTGATTGTGTGATTGTGATTGTGTGATTGTGATTGCGATTGTGTGATTGTGACTGTGTGGTCGTGATTGTGTGATCGTGATTGTGGGATTGTGTGATCGTGATTGTGTGATCGTGATTGTGTGATCGTGATTGTGTGATCGCGATTGTGTGATCGTGATTGTGTGATCGTGATTGTGTGATCGTGATTGTGTGATCGTGATTGGGTGATCGTGATTGGGTGATCGTGATTGGGTGATCGTGATTGGGTGATCGTGATTGGGTGATCGTGATTGGGTGATCGTGATTGGGTGATCGTGATTGTGGGATTGTGACTGTGCGATTGTGTGACTGTGATTGTGTGATTGCGATTGTGTGATTGCGATTGTGTGATTGCGATTGTGTGATTGCGATTGTGTGATTGCGATTGTGTGATTGCGATTGTGTGATTGCGATTGTGTGATCGTGATTGTGTGATCGTGATTGTGTGATCGTGATTGTGTGATCGTGATTGGGTGATCGTGATTGTGTGATTGTGATTGTGTGATTGTGATTGTGTGGTTGTGATTGTGTGATTGTGGTTGTGTGATTGTGATTGTGTGATGGCGATTGTGTGATCGTGACTGTGTGGTCGTGATTGTGTGATCGTGATTGTGGGATTGTGACTGTGGGATTGTGTGGTTGGGGTTGTGTGATTGTGATTGTGTGAATGTGATTGTGTGATTGTGATTGTGGGATTGTGATTGCGATTGTGTGATTGTGAATGTGTGGTCGTGATTGTGTGATCGTGATTGTGGGATCGTGATTGGGTGATCGTGATTGGGTGATCGTGATTGGGTGATCGTGATTGTGGGATTGTGACTGTGCGATTGTGTGATTGTGATTGTGTGACTGTGATTGTGTGATTGTGATTGTGGGATTGTGATTGTGTGATTGTGATTGTGTGATCGTGACTGTGATTGTATGATTGTGATTGTGATTGTGATTGTGATTGTGATTGTGATTGTGATTGTGATTGTGATTGTGATTGTGATTGTGATTGTGATTGTGATTGTGATTGTGTGACTGTGTGATTGTGATTGTGTGACTGTGATTGTGTGATCGTGATAGTGTGGTCGTGATTGTGTGATCGTGATTGTGGGATTGTGACTGTGTGATTGTGTGGTTGTGGTTGTGTGATTGTGATTGTGTGACTGTGATTGTGTGATTGTGATTGTGGGATTGTGATTGCGATTGTGTGATTGTGACTGTGTGGTCGTGATAGTGTGATCGTGATTGTGGGATTGTGACTGCGCGATTGTGTGGTTGTGGTTGTATGATCGTGATTGTGTGATCGTGATTGTGTGACCGTGATTGTGTGACCGTGATTGTGTGATCGCAATTGTGTGATCGCGATTGTGTGATCGCGATTGTGTGATCGCGATTGTGTGATTGCGATTGTGTGAATGCGATTGTGTGATTGCGATTGTGTGATTGCGATTGTGTGATTGCGATTGTGTGATTGTGATTGTGTGATAGTGATTGTGGGATTGTGACTGTGTTATTGTGTGATTGTGATTGTGATTGTGTGACTGTGAGATCGTGATTGTGTGATCGTGATGGTGTGATCGTGATTGTGTGATCGTGATTGTGTGATCGTGATTGTGTGATAGTGATTGTGTGATTGTGTGATCGTGATTGTGTGATAGTGATTGTGTGATTGTGTGATCGTGATTGTGTGATAGTGATTGTGTGATCGTGATTGTGTGATCGTGATTGTGTGATCGTGATTGTGTGACTGTGTGATCGTGATTGTGTGATCGTGATTGTGTGATCGTGATTGTGTGATCGTGATTGTGTGATCGTGATTGTGTGATCGCGATTGTGTGATCGTGATTGTGTGATCGTGATTGTGTGATCGTGATTGTGGGATTGTGACTGTGTGATTGTGTGATCGTGATTGTGTGATCGTGATTGTGTGATCGTGATTGTGTGATCGTGATTGGGTGATCGTGATTGGGTGATCGTGATTGTGGGATTGTGACTGTGCGATTGTGTGATTGTGATTGTGTGACTGTGATTGTGTGATTGTGATTGTGGGATTGTGATTGTGTGATTGTGATTGTGTGATCGTGACTGTGATTGTATGATTGTGATTGTGATTGTGATTGTGATTGTGATTGTGATTGTGATTGTGATTGTGTGACTGTGTGATTGCGATTGTGTGATCGTGACTGTGTTGTCGTGATTGTGTGATCGCGAATGTGTGATCGCGATTGTGTGATCGCGATTGTGTGATCGCGATTGTGTGATCGCGATTGTGTGATCGCGATTGTGGGATTGTGACTGTGTGATTGTGTGATCGTGATTGTGTGATCGTGATTGTGTGACCGTGATTGTGTGACCGTGATTATGTGATCGTGATTGTGTGATCCTGATTGTGTGATTAGGATTCTGTGATCGTGATTGTGTAATCGTGATTGTGTGATCGTGATTGTGATCGTGATTTTGTGATCGTGATTGTGTGATGGTGATTGTGTGATCGTGATTGTGTGATCGTGATTGTGTGATCGTGATTGTGTGATTGTGATTGTGTGATTGTGATTGTGTGGTTGTGATTGTGTGATTGTGGTTGTGTGATTGTGATTGTGTGATGGCGATTGTGTGATCGTGACTGTGTGGTCGTGATTGTGTGATCGTGATTGTGGGATTGTGACTGTGGGATTGTGTGATCGTGATTGTGTGATCGTGATTGTGTGATCGTGATTGGGTGATCGTGATTGGGTGATTGTGATTGTGTGGTTGTGATTGTGTGATTGTGGTTGTGGTTGTGTGATTGTGATTGTGTGATCGTGATTGTGTGATTGTGATTGTGTGATCGTGATTGTGTGATCGTGATTGTGTGATCGTGATTGTGTGATCGGGATTGTGTCATCGTGATAGTGTGATCGTGATTGTGTGGTCGTGATTGTGTTGTCGTGATTGTGTGATCGTGATTGTGTGATCGTGATTGTGTGATTGTGATTGTGTGATCGTGATTGTGTGGTCGTGATTGTGTGATCGTGAATTGTGGGATCGTGACTGTGTGATTGTGTGATTGTGATTGTGTGACTGTGATTGTGTGATTGTGATTGTGGGATTGAGATTGTGTGATTGTGATTGTGTGATCGTGACTGTGATTGTGTGATTGTGATTGTGTGACTGTGTGATTGTGATTGTGTGACTGTGATTGTGTGATCGTGATAGTGTGATCGTGATCGTGTGATCGCGATCGTGTGATCGCGATCGTGTGATCGCGATCGTGTGATTGCGTTTGTGTGATTGCGATTGTGTGATTGCGATTGTATGATTGCGATTGTGGGATTGCGATTGTGTGGTTGTGATTGTGTGATTGTGATTGTGTGATCGTGATTGTGTCATCGTGATTGTGTGGTCGTGATTGTGTGATCGTGATTGTGGGATCGTGACTGTGTGATTGTGTGATTGTGATTGTGTGACTGTGATTGTGTGATTGTGATTGTGGGATTGAGATTGTGTGATTGTGATTGTGTGATCGTGACTGTGATAGTGCGATTGTGATAGTGCGATTGTGATTGTGCGATTGTGATTGTGCGATTGTGACAGTGCGATTGTGACAGTGCGATTGGGACTGCGCGATTGTGATTGTGCGATTGTGATTGTGCGATTGTGATAGTGCGATTGTGATTGTGCGATTGTGATTGTGGGATTGAGATTGTGTGATTGTGATTGTGTGATCGTGACTGTGATTGGTTCATTGTGATTGTGGGATTGTGATTGCGGTTGTGTGATCGTGGTTGTGGGATTGTGACTGTGTGATTGTGTGGTCGTGATTGTGCGATCGTGATTGTGCGATCGTGATTGTGCGATCGTGATTGTGCGATCGTGATTGTGCGATCGTGATTGTGCGATCGTGATTGTGCGATCGTGATTGTGCGATCGTGATTGTGCGATCGTGATTGTGCGATCGTGATTGTGCGATCGTGATTGTGCGATCGTGATTGTGCGATCGTGATTGTGCGATCGTGATTGTGCGATCGTGATTGTGCGATCGTGATTGTGCGATCGTGATTGTGCGATCGTGATTGTGCGATCGTGATTGTGCGATCGTGATTGTGCGATCGTGATTGTGCGATCGTGATTGTTTGATTTTGATTGTGTGATTGTGATTGTGTGATTGTGATTATGTGATTGTGATTGTGATCGTGATTGTGTGATCGTGATTGTGTGACCGTGATTGTGTGACCGTGATTATGTGATCGTGATTGTGTGATCCTGATTGTGTGATTAGGATTCTGTGATCGTGATTGTGTAATCGTGATTGTGTGATCGTGATTGTGGGATCGTGACTGTGTGATTGTGTGATTGTGATTGTGTGACTGTGATTGTGTGATTGTGATTGTGGGATTGAGATTGTGTGATTGTGATTGTGTGATCGTAACTGTGATTGTGTGATTGTGATTGTGTGACTGTGTGATTGTGATTGTGTGACTGTGATTGTGTGATCGTGATAGTGTGATTGTGATCGTGTGATTGTGATCGTGTGATTGTGATAGTGCGATTGTGATAGTGCGATTGTGATAGTGCGATTGTGATTGTGCGATTGTGATTGTGCGATTGTGATTGTGCGATTGTGACAGTGCGATTGTGATTGTGGGATTGAGATTGTGTGATTGTGATTGTGTGATCGTGACTGTGATTGTGTCATTGTGATTGTGGGATTGTGATTGCGATTGTGTGATCGTGATTGTGGGATTGTGACGGTGTGATTGTGTGGTTGTGATTGTGTGATCGTGATTGTGCGATCGTGATTGTGCGATCGTGATTGTGCGATCGTGATTGTGCGATCGTGATTGTGCGATCGTGATTGTGCGATCGTGATTGTGCGATCGTGATTGTGCGATCGTGATTGTGCGATCGTGATTGTGCGATCGTGATTGTGCGATCGTGATTGTGCGATCGTGATTGTGCGATCGTGATTGTGCGATCGTGATTGTGCGATCGTGATTGTGCGATCGTGATTGTGCGATCGTGATTGTGCGATCGTGATTGTGCGATCGTGATTGTGCGATCGTGATTGTGCGATCGTGATTTTGCGATCGTGATTGTGCGATCGTGATTGTTTGATTGTGATTGTGTGATTGTGATTGTGTGATTGTGATTGTGTGATTGTGATTATGTGATTGTGATTGTGATTGTGTGATTGTGTGATCGTGATTGTGTGATCGTGATTGTGTGACCGTGATTGTGTGACCGTGATTATGTGATCGTGATTGTGTGATCCTGATAGTGTGATTAGGATTCTGTGATCGTGATTGTGTGATCGTGATTGTGATCGTCGTTTTGTGATCGTGATTGTGTGATGGTGATTGTGTGATCGTGATTGTGTGATCGTGATTGTGTGATCGTGATTGTGTGATTGTGATTGTGTGATTGTGATTGTGTGGTTGTGATTGTGTGATTGTGGTTGTGTGATTGTAATTGTGTGATTGCGATTGTGTGATCGTGACTGTGTGGTCGTGATTGTGTGATCGTGATTGTGGGATTGTGACTGTGGGATTGTGTGGTTGTGGTTGTGTGATTGTGATTCTGTGAATGTGATTGTGTGATTGTGATTGTGGGATTGTGATTGTGATCGTGATGTTGTGATCGTGATTGTGGGATTGTGTGATCGTGATTGTGTGATCGTGATTGTGTGATCGTGATTGTGTGATCGTGATTGTGCGATCGTGATTGTGTGATCGTGATTGTGTGATCGTGATTGTGTGATCGTGATTGTGTGATCGTGATTGTGTGATCCTGATTGTGTGATCGTGATTGGGTGGTCGTGATTGGGTGATCGTGATTGTGGGATTGTGACTGTGCGATTGTGTGACTGTGATTGTGTGATTGCGATTGTGTGATTGCGATTGTGTGATTGCGATTGTGTGATTGCGTTTGTGTGATTGTGATTGTGTGATCGTGACTGTGATTGTGTCATTGTGATTGTGGGATTGTGATTGCGATTGTGTGATCGTGATTGTGGGATTGTGACTGTGTGATTGTGTGGTTGTGATTGTGTGATCGTGATTGTGCGATCGTGATTGTGCGATCGTGATTGTGCGATCGTGATTGTGCGATCGTGATTGTGCGATCGTGATTGTGCGATCGTGATTGTGCGATCGTGATTGTGTGATCGTGACTGTGTGGTCGTGACTGTGTGTTCGTGATTGTGTGATCGTGATTGTGGGATTGTGACTGTGGGATTGTGACTGTGTGATTGTGTGGTTGTGGTTGTGTGATTGTGATTGTGTGATCGTGATTGTGTGATTGTGATTGTGTGATCGTGATTGTGTGATCGTGATTGTGTGATCGTGATTGTGTGATCGTGATTGTGTCATCGTGATAGTGTGATCGTGATTGTGTGGTCGTGATTGTGTTGTCGTGATTGTGTGATCGTGATTGTGTGATCGTGATTGTGTGATTGTGATTGTGTGATCGTGATTGTGTGGTCGTGATTGTGTGATCGTGAATTGTGGGATCGTGACTGTGTGATTGTGTGATTGTGATTGTGTGACTGTGATTGTGTGATTGTGATTGTGGGATTGAGATTGTGTGATTGTGATTGTGTGATCGTGACTGTGATTGTGTGATTGTGATTGTGTGACTGTGTGATTGTGATTGTGTGACTGTGATTGTGTGATCGTGATAGTGTGATCGTGATCGTGTGATCGCGATCGTGTGATCGCGATCGTGTGATCGCGATCGTGTGATCGCGATCGTGTGATCGCGATCGTGTGATTGCGTTTGTGTGATTGCGATTGTGTGATTGCGATTGTATGATTGCGATTGTGGGATTGCGATTGTGTGGTTGTGATTGTGTGATTGTGATTGTGTGATCGTGATTGTGGGATCGTGACTGTGTGATTGTGTGATTGTGATTGTGTGACTGTGATTGTGTGATTGTGATTGTGGGATTGAGATTGTGTGTTTGTGATTGTGTGATCGTGACTGTGATTGTGTGATTGTGATTGTGTGATCGTGATAGTGTGATTGTGATCGTGTGATTGTGATCGTGTGATTGTGATAGTGCGATTGTGATAGTGCGATTGTGATAGTGCGATTGTGATTGTGCGATTGTGATTGTGCGATTTTGACAGTGCGATTGTGACAGTGCGATTGTGACAGTGCGATTGGGACTGCGCGATTGTGATTGTGCGATTGTGATTGTGCGATTGTGATAGTGCGATTGTGATAGTGCGATTGTGATAGTGCGATTGTGATTGTGCGATTGTGATTGTGGGATTGAGATTGTGTGATTGTGATTGTGTGATCGTGACTGTGATTGTGTCATGGTGATTGTGGGATTGTGATTGCGATTGTGTGATCGTGATTGTGGGATTGTGACTGTGTGATTGTGTGGTTGTGATTGTGTGATCGTGATTGTGCGATCGTGATTGTGCGATCGTGATTGTGCGATCGTGATTGTGCGATCGTGATTGTGCGATCGTGATTGTGCGATCGTGATTGTGCGATCGTGATTGTGCGATCGTGATTGTGCGATCGTGATTGTGCGATCGTGATTGTGCGATCGTGATTGTGCGATCGTGATTGTGCGATCGTGATTGTGCGATCGTGATTGTGCGATCGTGATTGTGCGATCGTGATTGTGCGATCGTGATTGTGCGATCGTGATTGTGCGATCGTGATTGTGCGATCGTGATTGTGCGATCGTGATTGTTTGATTGTGATTGTGTGTTTGTGATTGTGTGATTGTGATTGTGATTGTGTGATTGTGTGATCGTGATTGTGTGATCGTGATTGTGTGACCGTGATTGTGTGACCGTGATTATGTGATCGTGATTGTGTGATCCTGATTGTGTGATAAGGATTCTGTGATCGTGATTGTGTAATCGTGATTGTGTGATCGTGATTGTGTGATCGTGATTGTGTGATTGTGATTGTGTGGTTGTGATTGTGTGATTGTGGTTGTGTGATTGTAATTGTGTGATTGCGATTGTGTGATCGTGACTGTGTGGTCGTGATTGTGTGATCGTGATTGTGGGATTGTGACTGTGGGATTGTGTGGTTGTGGTTGTGTGATTGTGATTCTGTGAATGTGATTGTGTGATTGTGATTGTGGGATTGTGATTGTGATCGTGATGTTGTGATCGTGATTGTGTGATGGTGATTGTGTGATCGTGATTGTGTGATTGTGATTGTGTGGTTGTGATTGTGTGATTGTGGTTGTGTGATTGTGATTGTGTGATTGCGATTGTGTGATCGTGACTGTGTGGTCGTGATTGTGTGATCGTGATTGTGGGATTGTGACTGTGGGATTGTGTGGTTGTGGTTGTGTGATTGTGATTGTGTGAATGTGATTGTGTGATTGTGATTGTGGGATTGTGATTGCGATTGTGTGATTGTGACTGTGTGATTGTGTGATCGTGATTGTGGAATTGTGACTGTGTGATTGTGTGATCGTGATTGTGTGACTGTGATTGTGTGATTGTGATTGTGATTGTGATTGTGATTGTGATTGTGATTGTGATTGTGATTGTGATTGTGATTGTGATTGTGATTGTGATTGTGATTGTGATTGTGATTGTGATTGTGATTGTGTGACTGTGATTGTGTGACCGTGATTGTGGGATTGTGACTGTGGGATTGTGTGGTTGTGGTTGTGTGATTGTGATTGTGTGAATGTGATTGTGTGATTGTGATTGTGGGATTGTGATTGCGGGATTGTGATTGCGATTGTGTGATTGTGACTGTGTGGTCGTGATTGTGTGATCGTGATTGTGGGATTGTGACTGTGTGATTGTGTGGTTGTGGTTGTGTGATTGTGATTGTGTGATCGTGATTGTGTAATCGTGATTGTGTGATTGTGATTGTGTGATCGTGATTGTGTGATCATGATTGTGTGATCGTGATTGTGTGATCGTGATAGTGTCATCGTGATTGTGTGATCGTGATTGTGTGGTCGTGATTGTGTGGTCGTGATTGTGTGATTGTGGTTGTATGATTGTGATTGTGCGATTGCGATTGTGTGATCGTGACTGTGTTGTCGTGATTGTGTGATCGCGATTGTGTGATCGCGATTGTGTGATCGCGATTGTGTGATCGCGATTGTGGGATTGTGACTGTGCGATTGTGTGATTGTGATTGTGGGATTGTGTGGTTGGGGTTGTGTGATTGTGATTGTGTGAATGTGATTGTGTGATTGTGATTGTGGGATTGTGATTGCGATTGTGTGATTGTGAATGTGTGGTCGTGATTGTGTGATCGTGATTGTGGGATTGTGACTGTGTGATTGTGTGATCGTGATTGTGTGATCGTGATTGTGTGATCGTGATTGTGTGATCGTGATTGTGTGATCGTGATTGGGTGATCGTGATTGGGTGATCGTGATTGGGTGATCGTGATTGTGGGATTGTGACTGTGCGATTGTGTGATTGTGATTGTGTGACTGTGATTGTGTGATTGTGATTGTGGGATTGTGATTGTGTGATTGTGATTGTGTGATCGTGACTGTGATTGTATGATTGTGATTGTGATTGTGATTGTGATTGTGATTGTGATTGTGATTGTGATTGTGATTGTGTGACTGTGTGATTGTGATTGTGTGACTGTGATTGTGTGATCGTGATAGTGTGGTCGTGATTGTGTGATCGTGATTGTGGGATTGTGACTGTGTGATTGTGTGGTTGTGGTTGTGTGATTGTGATTGTGTGACTGTGATTGTGTGATCGTGACTGTGATTGTGTGATTGTGATTGTGTGACTGTGTGATCGTGATAGTGTGATCGTGATTGTGTGATCGTGACTGTGTGGTCGTGATTGTGTGATCGTGATTGTGGGATTGTGACTGTGTGATTGTGTGGTTGTGGTTGTGTGATTGTGATTGTGTGATCGTGATTGTGTGATTGTGATTGTGTGATCGTGATTGTGTGATCGTGATTGTGTGATCGTGATTGTGTGATCGTGATTGTGTCATCGTGATAGTGTGATCGTGATTGTGTGGTCGTGATTGTGTTGTCGTGATTGTGTGATCGTGATTGTGTGATTGTGATTGTGTGATCGTGATTGTGTGGTCGTGATTGTGTGATCGTGATTGTGGGATCGTGACTGTGTGATTGTGTGATTGTGATTGTGTGACTGTGATTGTGTGATTGTGATTGTGGGATTGAGATTGTGTGATTGTGATTGTGTGATCGTGACTGTGATTGTGTGATTGTGATTGTGTGACTGTGTGATTGTGATTGTGTGACTGTGATTGTGTGATCGTGATAGTGTGATCGTGATCGTGTGATCGCGATCGTGTGATCGCGATCGTGTGATTGCGTTTGTGTGATTGCGATTGTGTGATTGCGATTGTATGATTGCGATTGTGGGATTGCGATTGTGTGATTGTGATTGTGTGATTGTGATTGTGTGATCGTGATTGTGTCATCGTGATTGTGTGATCGTGATTGCGTGATTGTGATTGTGTGATTGTGATTGTGTGGTTGTGATTGTGTGATTGTGGTTGTGTGATTGTAATTGTGTGATTGCGATTGTGTGATCGTGACTGTGTGGTCGTGATTGTGTGATCGTGATTGTGGGATTGTGACTGTGGGATTGTGTGGTTGTGGTTGTGTGATTGTGATTCTGTGAATGTGATTGTGTGATTGTGATTGTGGGATTGTGATTGTGATCGTGATGTTGTGATCGTGATTGTGAGATGGTGATTGTGTGATCGTGATTGTGTGATTGTGATTGTGTGGTTGTGATTGTGTGATTGTGGTTGTGTGATTGTGATTGTGTGATTGCGATTGTGTGATCGTGACTGTGTGGTCGTGATCGTGTGATCGTGATTGTGGGATTGTGACTGTGGGATTGTGTGGTTGTGGTTGTGTGATTGTGATTGTGTGAATGTGATTGTGTGATTGTGATTGTGGGATTGTGATTGCGATTGTGTGATTGTGACTGTGTGATTGTGTGATCGTGATTGTGGGATTGTGACTGTGTGATTGTGTGCTCGTGATTGTGTGACTGTGATTGTGTGATTGTGATTGTGATTGTGATTGTGATTGTGATTGTGATTGTGATTGTGATTGTGATTGTGATTGTGATTGTGATTGTGTGACTGTGATTGTGTGACCGTGATTGTGGGATTGTGACTGTGGGATTGTGTGGTTGTGGTTGTGTGATCGTGATTGTGTGATCGCGATAGTGTGATCATGATTGTGTGATCGTGATTGTGTGATCGTGATAGTGTCATCGTGATTGTGTGATCGTGATTGTGTGGTCGTGATTGTGTGGTCGCGATTGTGTGATCGCGATTGTGTGATCGCGATTGTGGGATTGTGACTGTGTGATTGTGTGATCGTGATTGTGTGATCGTGATTGTGTGATCGCGATAGTGTGATCGTGATTGTGTGATCGTGATTGTGTGATCGTGATTGTGTGATTGTGATTGTGTGATCGTGATTGTGTGATCATGATTGTGTGATCGTGATTGTGTGATCGTGATAGTGTCATCGTGATTGTGTGATCGTGATTGTGTGGTCGTGATTGTGTGGTCGTGATTGTGTGATTGTGGTTGTATGATTGTGATTGTGTGATTGCGATTGTGTGATCGTGACTGTGTTGTCGTGATTGTGTGATCGCGAATGTGTGATCGCGATTGTGTGATCGCGATTGTGTGATCGCGATTGTGTCATCGCGATTGTGGGATTGTGACTGTGTGATTGTGTGATCGTGATTGTGTGATCGTGATTGTGTGATCGCGATAGTGTGATCGTGATTGTGTGATCGTGATTGTGTGATTGCGATTGTGTGATTGCGATTGTGTGATTGCGATTGTGTGATTGCGATTGTGTGATTGCGATTGTGTGATTGCGTTTGTGTGATTGCGATTGTGTGATTGCGATTGTGTGATTGCGATTGTGTGATTGCGATTGTTTGATTGCGATTGTTCGATTGTGTGATTGTGATTGTGTGATTGTGATTGTGTGATTGTGATTGCGATTGTGTGATTGTGACTGTGTGGTCGTGATTGTGTGATCGTGATTGTGGGATTGTGTGATCGTGATTGTGTGATCGTGATTGTGTGATCGTGATTGTGTGATCGCGATTGTGTGATCGTGATTGTGTGATCGTGATTGTGTGATCGTGATTGTGTGATCGTGATTGGGTGATCGTGATTGGGTGATCGTGATTGGGTGATCGTGATTGGGTGATCGTGATTGGGTGATCGTGATTGGGTGATCGTGATTGGGTGATCGTGATTGTGGGATTGTGACTGTGCGATTGTGTGACTGTGATTGTGTGATTGCGATTGTGTGATTGCGATTGTGTGATTGCGATTGTGTGATTGCGATTGTGTGATTGCGATTGTGTGATTGCGATTGTGTGATTGCGATTGTGTGATTGCGATTGTGTGATTGCGATTGTGTGATTGCGATTGTGTGATTGCGATTGTGTGATTGCGACTGTGTGGTCGTGATTGTGTGATCGTGATTGTGGGATTGTGACTGTGCGATCGTGATTGTGCGATCGTGATTGTGCCATCGTGATTGTGCGATCGTGATTGTGCGATCGTGATTGTGCGATCGTCATTGTGCGATCGTGATTGTGCGATCGTGATTGTGCGATCGTGATTGTGCGATCGTGATTGTGTGATCGTGATTGTGTGATTGTGATTGTGTGATCGTGATTGTGTGATCGTGATTGTGTGATTGTGATTGTGTGATTGTGGTTGTGTGATTGTGGTTGTGTGATTGCGATTGTGTGATCGTGACTGTGTGGTCGTGATTGTGTGATCGTGATTGTGGGATTGTGACTGTGGGATTGTGTGGTTGTGGTTGTGTGGTTGTGGTTGTGTGATTGTGATTGTGTGACTGTGATTGTGTGATTGTGATTGCGATTGTGTGATTGTGACTGTGTGGTCGTGATTGTGTGATCGTTATTGTGGGATTGTGACTGTGTGATTGTGTGATCGTGATTGTGTGATCGTGATTGTGTGATAGTTATTGTGTGATCGTGATTGGGTGATCGTGATTGGGTGATCGTGATTGGGTGATCGTGATTGTTTGATCGTGATTGTGATTGTGTGATCGCGATTGTGTGATCGCGATTGTGTGATCGCGATTGTGTGATCGCGATTGTGTGATCGCGATTGTGTGATCGCGATTGTGTGAACGCGGTTGTGTGATCGCGATTGTGTGATCGTGATTGTGTGATCGTGATTGTGTGATTGTGATTGTGTGATTGTGACTGTGTTGTCGTGATTGTGTGATCGCGAATGTGTGATCGCGATTGTGTGATCGCGATTGTGTGATCGCGATTGTGTGATCGTGACTGTGTCGTCGTGATTGTGTGATCGTGATTGTGGGATTGCGACTGTGGGATTGTGTGGTTGGGGTTGTGTGATTGTGATTGTGTGAATGTGATTGTGTGATTGTGATTGTGGGATTGTGATTGCGATTGTGTGATTGTGACTGTGTGGTCGTGATTGTGTGATCGTGATTGTGGGACTGTGACTGTGTGATTGTGTGATCGTGATTGTGTGATCGTGATTGTGTGATCGTGATTGTGTGATCGTGATTGGGTGATCGTGATTGGGTGATCGTGATTGTGGGATTGTGACTGTGCGATTGTGTGATTGTGATTGTGTGACTGTG
This sequence comes from Megachile rotundata, assembly GCF_050947335.1. NCBI lineage: Eukaryota > Metazoa > Arthropoda > Insecta > Hymenoptera > Megachilidae > Megachile > Megachile rotundata. Next base: position 1,194,506 of record NC_134997.1, on the reverse strand, counting down.
ATTGTGTGATTGTGATTGTGGGATTGTGATTGTGTGATTGTGATTGTGTGATCGTGACTGTGATTGTATGATTGTGATTGTGATTGTGATTGTGATTGTGATTGTGATTGTGATTGTGATTGTGTGACTGTGTGATTGTGATTGTGTGACTGTGATTGTGTGATCGTGATAGTGTGATCGTGATAGTGTGATCGTGATTGTGTGATCGTGACTGTGTGGTCGTGATTGTGTGATCGTGATTGTGGGATTGTGACTGTGTGATTGTGTGGTTGTGGTTGTGTGATTGTGATTGTGTGATCGTGATTGTGTGATTGTGATTGTGTGATTGTGATTGTGTGACTGTGTGATTGTGATTGTGTGACTGTGATTGTGTGATCGTGATAGTGTGATTGTGATCGTGTGATTGTGATCGTGTGATTGTGATTGTGCGATTGTGATTGTGCGATTGTGACAGTACGATTGTGAGAGTGCGATTGTGACAGTGCGATTGGGACTGCGCGATTGTGATTGTGCGATTGTGATTGTGCGATTGTGATAGTGCGATTGTGATAGTGCGATTGTGATAGTGCGATTGTGATTGTGCGATTGTGATTGTGGGATTGAGATTGTGTGATTGTGATTGTGTGATCGTGACTGTGATTGTGTCATTGTGATTGTGGGATTGTGATTGCGATTGTGCGATCGTGATTGTGGGATTGTGACTGTGTGATTGTGTGGTTGTGATTGTGTGATCGTGATTGTGCGATCGTGATTGTGCGATCGTGATTGTGCGATCGTGATTGTGCGATCGTGATTGTGCGATCGTGATTGTGCGATCGTGATTGTGCGATCGTGATTGTGCGATCGTGATTGTGCGATCGTGATTGTGCGATCGTGATTGTGCGATCGTGATTGTGGGATTGTGACTGTGCGATTGTGTGGTTGTGGTTGTATGATCGTGATTGTGTGATCGTGATTGCGTGACCGTGATTGTGTGACCGTGATTGTGTGATCGCGATTGTGTGATCGCGATTGTGTGATCGCGATTGTGTGATCGCGATTGTGTGATCGCGATTGTGTGATCGCGATTGTGTGAACGCGGTTGTGTGATCGCGATTGTGTGATCGTGATTGTGTGATCGTGATTGTGTGATCGTGATTGTGTGATTGTGATTGTGTGGTTGTGATTGTGTGATTGTGGTTGTGTGATTGTGATTGTGTGATGGGGATTGTGTGATCGTGACTGTGTGGTCGTGATTGTGTGATCGTGATTGTGGGATTGTGACTGTGGGATTGTGTGGTTGGGGTTGTGTGATTGTGATTGTGTGAATGTGATTGTGTGATTGTGATTGTGGGATTGTGATTGCGATTGTGTGATTGTGACTGTGAGGTCGTGATTGTGTGATCGTGATTGTGGGATTGTGACTGTGTGATTGTGTGATCGTGATTGTGTGATCGTGATTGTGGGATCGTGATTGTGGGTTTGTGACTGTGTGATTGTGTGATTCTGATTGTGTGATTGTGGTTGTGTGATTGTGGTTGTGTGATTGTGGTTGTGTGATTGTGGCTGTGTGATTGTGGTTGTGTGATTGTGATTGTGTGATTGCGATTGTGTGATTGCGATTGTGTGATTGCGATTGTGTGATTGCGATTGTGTGATTGCGATTGTGTGATTGCGATTGTGTGATTGCGATTGCGTGATTGCGATTGTGTGATTGCGATTGTGTGATTGCGATTGTGTGATTGCGATTGTGTGATTGCGATTGTGTGATTGCGATTGTGTGATTGCGATTGTGTGATTCCGATTGTGTGATTGCGATTGTGTGATTGCGATTGTGTGATTGCGATTGTGTGATTGCGATTGTGTGATTGCGATTGTGTGATTGTGATTGTGTGATAGTGATTGTGGGATTGTGACTGTGTTATTGTGTGATTGTGATTGTGATTGTGTGACTGTGAGATCGTGATTGTGTGATCGTGATTGTGTGATCGTGATTGTGTGATAGTGATTGTGTGATTGTGTGATCGTGATTGTGCGATCGTGATTGTGTGATGGTGATTGTGTGATCGTGATTGTGAGATTGTGACCGTGTGATTGTGTGATCGTAACTGTGTCATCGTGACTGTGGGATCGTGATTGTGGGTTTGTGACTGTGTGATTGTGTGATTGTGATTGTGTGATTGTGATCGTGTGATTGTGATCGCGTGATTGTGATCGTGTGATTGTGATTGTGTGATTGTGATTGTGTGATTGTGATTGTGTGATTGTGATTGTGTGATTGTGATTGTGTGATTGTGATTGTGTGATCGTGATTGTGTGACTGTGTGATTGTGACTGTGTGATCGTGATTGTATGATCGTGATTGTGTGATTGTGATTGTGATTGTGATTGTGTGACTGTGTTATTGTGATTGTGTGATCGTGACTGTGTGATCGTGTTTGTGTGATCGTGATTGTGGGTTTGTGACTGTGTGATTGTGTGATTGTGATTGTGTGATCGTGATTGTGTGATTGTGATTGTGTGATTGTGATCGTGATTGTGATTGTGATTGTGATTGTGTGATTGTGACTGTGTGATTGTGATTGTGTGATTGTGATTGTGTGATTGTGATTGTGTGATCGTGATTGTGTGGTCGTGATTGTGTGATCGTGATTGTGTGATCGTGATTGTGTGATCGTGATTGTGTGATCGTGATTATGTGATCGTGATTGTGTGATGGTGATTGTGTGATGGTGATTGTGTGATCGTGATTGTGTGATCGAGATTGTGTGATCGTGATTGTGTGATCGTGATTGTGTGATAGTGATGGTGTGATTGTGATTGTGTGATTGTGGTTGTGTGATTGTGGTTGTGTGATTGTGATTGTGTGATTGCGATTGTGTGATCGTGACTGTGTGGTCGTGATTGTGTGATCGTGATTGTGGGATTGTGACTGTGTGATTGTGTGGTTGTGGTTGTGCGTTTGTGATTGTGTGACTGTGATTGTGTGATTGTGATTGTGGGATTGTGATTGCGATTGTGTGATTGTGACTGTGTGATTGTGTGATCGTGATTGTGGGATTGTGACTGTGTGATTGTGTGATCGTGATTGTGTGACTGTGATTGTGTGATTGTGATTGTGATTGTGATTGTGATTGTGATTGTGATTGTGATTGTGATTGTGATTGTGATTGTGATTGTGATTGTGATTGTGATTGTGATTGTGATTGTGATTGTGATTGTGATTGTGATTGTGATTGTGATTGTGATTGTGATTGTGATTGTGATTGTGATTGTGATTGTGATTGTGATTGTGATTGTGTGACTGTGATTGTGTGACCGTGATTGTGGGATTGTGACTGTGGGATTGTGTGGTTGTGGTTGTGTGATTGTGATTGTGTGAATGTGATTGTGTGATTGTGATTGTGGGATTGTGACTGTGCGATTGTGTGATTGTGATTGTGGGATTGTGTGGTTGGGGTTGTGTGATTGTGATTGTGTGAATGTGATTGTGTGATTGTGATTGTGGGATTGTGATTGCGATTGTGTGATTGTGAATGTGTGGTCGTGATTGTGTGATCGTGATTGTGGGATTGTGACTGTGTGATTGTGTGATCGTGATTGTGTGATCGTGATTGTGTGATCGTGATTGTGTGATCGTGATTGTGTGATCGTGATTGGGTGATCGTGATTGGGTGATCGTGATTGGGTGATCGTGATTGTGGGATTGTGACTGTGCGATTGTGTGATTGTGATTGTGTGACTGTGATTGTGTGATTGTGATTGTGGGATTGTGATTGTGTGATTGTGATTGTGTGATCGTGACTGTGATTGTATGATTGTGATTGTGATTGTGATTGTGATTGTGATTGTGATTGTGATTGTGATTGTGATTGTGTGACTGTGTGATTGTGATTGTGTGACTGTGATTGTGTGATCGTGATAGTGTGGTCGTGATTGTGTGATCGTGATTGTGGGATTGTGACTGTGTGATTGTGTGGTTGTGGTTGTGTGATTGTGATTGTGTGACTGTGATTGTGTGATCGTGACTGTGATTGTGTGATTGTGATTGTGTGACTGTGTGATCGTGATAGTGTGATCGTGATTGTGTCATCGTGATAGTGTGATCGTGATTGTGTGGTCGTGATTGTGTTGTCGTGATTGTGTGATCGTGATTGTGTGATTGTGATTGTGTGATCGTGATTGTGTGGTCGTGATTGTGTGATCGTGATTGTGGGATCGTGACTGTGTGATTGTGTGATTGTGATTGTGTGACTGTGATTGTGTGATTGTGATTGTGGGATTGAGATTGTGTGATTGTGATTGTGTGATCGTGACTGTGATTGTGTGATTGTGATTGTGTGACTGTGTGATTGTGATTGTGTGACTGTGATTGTGTGATCGTGATAGTGTGATCGTGATCGTGTGATCGCGATCGTGTGATCGCGATCGTGTGATCGCGATCGTGTGATCGCGATCGTGTGATTGCGATCGTGTGATTGCGTTTGTGTGATTGCGATTGTGTGATTGCGATTGTATGATTGCGATTGTGGGATTGCGATTGTGTGATTGTGATTGTGTGATTGTGATTGTGTGATCGTGATTGTGTCATCGTGATTGTGTGATCGTGATTGCGTGATTGTGATTGTGTGATTGTGATTGTGTGGTTGTGATTGTGTGATTGTGGTTGTGTGATTGTAATTGTGTGATTGCGATTGTGTGATCGTGACTGTGTGGTCGTGATTGTGTGATCGTGATTGTGGGATTGTGACTGTGGGATTGTGTGGTTGTGGTTGTGTGATTGTGATTCTGTGAATGTGATTGTGCGATTGTGATTGTGGGATTGTGATTGTGATCGTGATGTTGTGATCGTGATTGTGTGATGGTGATTGTGTGATCGTGATTGTGTGATTGTGATTGTGTGGTTGTGATTGTGTGATTGTGGTTGTGTGATTGTGATTGTGTGATTGCGATTGTGTGATCGTGACTGTGTGGTCGTGATCGTGTGATCGTGATTGTGGGATTGTGACTGTGGGATTGTGTGGTTGTGGTTCTGTGATTGTGATTGTGTGAATGTGATTGTGTGATTGTGATTGTGGGATTGTGATTGCGATTGTGTGATTGTGACTGTGTGATTGTGTGATCGTGATTGTGGGATTGTGACTGTGTGATTGTGTGCTCGTGATTGTGTGACTGTGATTGTGTGATTGTGATTGTGATTGTGATTGTGATTGTGATTGTGATTGTGATTGTGATTGTGATTGTGATTGTGATTGTGATTGTGTGACTGTGATTGTGTGACCGTGATTGTGGGATTGTGACTGTGGGATTGTGTGGTTGTGGTTGTGTGATCGTGATTGTGTGATCGCGATAGTGTGATCATGATTGTGTGATCGTGATTGTGTGATCGTGATAGTGTCATCGTGATTGTGTGATCGTGATTGTGTGGTCGTGATTGTGTGGTCGCGATTGTGTGATCGCGATTGTGTGATCGCGATTGTGGGATTGTGACTGTGTGATTGTGTGATCGTGATTGTGTGATCGTGATTGTGTGATCGCGATAGTGTGATCGTGATTGTGTGATCGTGATTGTGTGATCGTGATTGTGTGATTGTGATTGTGTGATCGTGATTGAGTGATCATGATTGTGTGATCGTGATTGTGTGATCGTGATAGTGTCATCGTGATTGTGTGATCGTGATTGTGTGGTCGTGATTGTGTGGTCGTGATTGTGTGATTGTGGTTGTATGATTGTGATTGTGTGATTGCGATTGTGTGATCGTGACTGTGTTGTCGTGATTGTGTGATCGCGAATGTGTGATCGCGATTGTGTGATCGCGATTGTGTGATCGCGATTGTGTGATCGCGATTGTGGGATTGTGACTGTGTGATTGTGTGATCGTGATTGTGTGATCGTGATTGTGTGATCGCGATAGTGTGATCGTGATTGTGTGATCGTGATTGTGTGATTGCGATTGTGTGATTGCGATTGTGTGATTGCGATTGTGTGATTGCGATTGTGTGATTGCGATTGTGTGATTGCGATTGTGTGATTGCGATTGTGTGATTGCGATTGTGTGATTGCGATTGTGTGATTGTGATTGTGTGATAGTGATTGTGGGATTGTGACTGTGTTATTGTGTGATTGTGATTGTGATTGTGTGACTGTGAGATCGTGATTGTGTGATCGTGATTGTGTGATCGTGATTGTGTGGTCGTGATTGTGTGGTCGTGATTGTGTGATTGTGGTTGTATGATTGTGATTGTGTGATTGCGATTGTGTGATCGTGACTGTGTTGTCGTGATTGTGTGATCGCGAATGTGTGATCGTGATTGGGTGATCGTGATTGGGTGATCGTGATTGGGTGATCGTGATTGTGGGATTGTGACTGTGCGATTGTGTGATTGTGATTGTGTGACTGTGATTGTGTGATTGTGATTGTGGGATTGTGATTGTGTGATTGTGATTGTGTGATCGTGACTGTGATTGTATGATTGTGATTGTGATTGTGATTGTGATTGTGATTGTGATTGTGATTGTGATTGTGATTGTGATTGTGATTGTGTGACTGTGTGATAGTGATTGTGTGACTGTGATTGTGTGATCGTGATAGTGTGGTCGTGATTGTGTGATCGTGATTGTGGGATTGTGACTGTGTGATTGTGTGGTTGTGGTTGTGTGATTGTGATTGTGTGACTGTGATTGTGTGATTGTGATTGTGGGATTGTGATTGCGATTGTGTGATTGTGACTGTGTGGTCGTGATAGTGTGATCGTGATTGTGGGATTGTGACTGCGCGATTGTGTGGTTGTGGTTGTATGATCGTGATTGTGTGATCGTGATTGTGTGACCGTGATTGTGTGACCGTGATTGTGTGATCGCAATTGTGTGATCGCGATTGTGTGATCGCGATTGTGTGATCGCGATTGTGTGATTGCGATTGTGTGAATGCGATTGTGTGATTGCGATTGTGTGATTGCGATTGTGTGATTGCGATTGTGTGATTGTGATTGTGTGATAGTGATTGTGGGATTGTGACTGTGTTATTGTGTGATTGTGATTGTGATTGTGTGACTGTGAGATCGTGATTGTGTGATCGTGATTGTGTGATCGTGATTGTGTGATCGTGATTGTGTGATCGTGATTGTGTGATCGTGATTGTGTGATAGTGATTGTGTGATTGTGTGATCGTGATTGTGTGATAGTGATTGTGTGATCGTGATTGTGTGATCGTGATTGTGTGATCGTGATTGTGTGACTGTGTGATCGTGATTGTGTGATCGTGATTGTGTGATCGTGATTGTGTGATCGTGATTGTGTGATCGTGATTGTGTGATCGTGATTGTGTGATCGCGATTGTGTGATCGTGATTGTGTGATCGTGATTGTGTGATCGTGATTGTGTGATCGTGATTGAGTGATCGTGATTGTGTGATCGTGATTGTGTGATCGTGATTGTGTGATCGTGATTGTGTGATCGTGATTGTGTGATTGTGATTATGGAATTGTGATTGTGTGATTGTGTGATTGTGATTGTGTGATCGTGATTGTGTGATCATGATTGCGTGATCGTGATTGTGTGATCGTGATAGCGTCATCGTGATTGTGTGATCGTGATTGTGTGGTCGTGATTGTGTGGTCGTGATTGTGTGATTGTGGTTGTATGATTGTGATTGTGTGATTGCGATTGTGTGATCGTGACTGTGTTGTCGTGATTGTGTGATCGCGAATGTGTGATCGCGATTGTGTGATCGCGATTGTGTGATCGCGATTGTGTGATCGTGACTGTGTCGTCGTGATTGTGTGATCGTGATTGTGGGATTGCGACTGTGGGATTGTGTGGTTGGGGTTGTGTGATTGTGATTGTGTGAATGTGATTGTGTGATTGTGATTGTGGGATTGTGATTGCGATTGTGTGATTGTGACTGTGTGGTCGTGATTGTGTGATCGTGATTGTGGGATTGTGACTGTGTGATTGTGTGATCGTGATTGTGTGATCGTGATTGTGTGATCGTGATTGTGTGATCGTGATTGGGTGATCGTGATTGGGTGATCGTGATTGTGGGATTGTGACTGTGCGATTGTGTGATTGTGATTGTGGGATTGTGACTGTGTGATTGTGTGATCGTGATTGTGTGACTGTGATTGTGTGATTGTGATTGTGATTGTGATTGTGATTGTGATTGTGATTGTGATTGTGATTGTGATTGTGATTGTGATTGTGATTGTGATTGTGATTGTGTGACTGTGTGATTGTGATTGTGTGACTGTGATTGTGTGATCGTGATTGTGGGATTGTGACTGTGCGATTGTGTGATTGTGATTGTGGGATTGTGTGGTTGGGGTTGTGTGATTGTGATTGTGTGAATGTGATTGTGTGACTGTGATTGTGTGATTGTGATTGTGGGATTGTGATTGCGATTGTGTGATTGTGACTGTGTGATTGTGTGATCGTGATTGTGGGATTGTGACTGTGTGATTGTGTGATCGTGATTGTGTGACTGTGATTGTGTGATTGTGATTGTGATTGTGATTGTGATTGTGATTGTGATTGTGATTGTGATTGTGATTGTGATTGTGATTGTGATTGTGATTGTGATTGTGATTGTGATTGTGATTGTGATTGTGATTGTGATTGTGATTGTGATTGTGATTGTGATTGTGATTGTGATTGTGATTGTGATTGTGATTGTGATTGTGATTGTGATTGTGATTGTGTGACTGTGATTGTGTGACCGTGATTGTGGGATTGTGACTGTGGGATTGTGTGGTTGTGGTTGTGTGATTGTGATTGTGTGAATGTGATTGTGTGATTGTGATTGTGGGATTGTGACTGTGCGATTGTGTGATTGTGATTGTGGGATTGTGTGGTTGGGGTTGTGTGATTGTGATTGTGTGAATGTGATTGTGTGATTGTGATTGTGGGATTGTGATTGCGATTGTGTGATTGTGAATGTGTGGTCGTGATGGTGTGATCGTGATTGTGGGATTGTGACTGTGTGATTGTGTGATCGTGATTGTGTGATCGTGATTGTGTGATCGTGATTGTGTGATCGTGATTGTGTGATCGTGATTGGGTGATCGTGATTGGGTGATCGTGATTGGGTGATCGTGATTGTGGGATTGTGACTGTGCGATTGTGTGATTGTGATTGTGTGACTGTGATTGTGTGATTGTGATTGTGGGATTGTGATTGTGTGATTGTGATTGTGTGATCGTGACTGTGATTGTATGATTGTGATTGTGATTGTGATTGTGATTGTGATTGTGATTGTGATTGTGATTGTGATTGTGTGACTGTGTGATTGTGATTGTGTGACTGTGATTGTGTGATCGTGATAGTGTGGTCGTGATTGTGTGATCGTGATTGTGGGATTGTGACTGTGTGATTGTGTGGTTGTGGTTGTGTGATTGTGATTGTGTGACTGTGATTGTGTGATCGTGACTGTGATTGTGTGATTGTGATTGTGTGACTGTGTGATCGTGATAGTGTGATCGTGATTGTGTCATCGTGATAGTGTGATCGTGATTGTGTGGTCGTGATTGTGTTGTCGTGATTGTGTGATCGTGATTGTGTGATTGTGATTGTGTGATCGTGATTGTGTGGTCGTGATTGTGTGATCGTGATTGTGGGATCGTGACTGTGTGATTGTGTGATTGTGATTGTGTGACTGTGATTGTGTGATTGTGATTGTGGGATTGAGATTGTGTGATTGTGATTGTGTGATCGTGACTGTGATTGTGTGATTGTGATTGTGTGACTGTGTGATTGTGATTGTGTGACTGTGATTGTGTGATCGTGATAGTGTGATCGTGATCGTGTGATCGCGATCGTGTGATCGCGATCGTGTGATCGCGATCGTGTGATCGCGATCGTGTGATCGCGATCGTGTGATTGCGTTTGTGTGATTGCGATTGTGTGATTGCGATTGTATGATTGCGATTGTGGGATTGCGATTGTGTGATTGTGATTGTGTGATTGTGATTGTGTGATCGTGATTGTGTCATCGTGATTGTGTGATCGTGATTGCGTGATTGTGATTGTGTGATTGTGATTGTGTGGTTGTGATTGTGTGATTGTGGTTGTGTGATTGTAATTGTGTGATTGCGATTGTGTGATCGTGACTGTGTGGTCGTGATTGTGTGATCGTGATTGTGGGATTGTGACTGTGGGATTGTGTGGTTGTGGTTGTGTGATTGTGATTCTGTGAATGTGATTGTGCGATTGTGATTGTGGGATTGTGATTGTGATCGTGATGTTGTGATCGTGATTGTGTGATGGTGATTGTGTGATCGTGATTGTGTGATTGTGATTGTGTGGTTGTGATTGTGTGATTGTGGTTGTGTGATTGTGATTGTGTGATTGCGATTGTGTGATCGTGACTGTGTGGTCGTGATCGTGTGATCGTGATTGTGGGATTGTGACTGTGGGATTGTGTGGTTGTGGTTCTGTGATTGTGATTGTGTGAATGTGATTGTGTGATTGTGATTGTGGGATTGTGATTGCGATTGTGTGATTGTGACTGTGTGATTGTGTGATCGTGATTGTGGGATTGTGACTGTGTGATTGTGTGCTCGTGATTGTGTGACTGTGATTGTGTGATTGTGATTGTGATTGTGATTGTGATTGTGATTGTGATTGTGATTGTGATTGTGATTGTGATTGTGATTGTGATTGTGATTGTGTGACTGTGATTGTGTGACCGTGATTGTGGGATTGTGACTGTGGGATTGTGTGGTTGTGGTTGTGTGATCGTGATTGTGTGATCGCGATAGTGTGATCATGATTGTGTGATCGTGATTGTGTGATCGTGATAGTGTCATCGTGATTGTGTGATCGTGATTGTGTGGTCGTGATTGTGTGGTCGCGATTGTGTGATCGCGATTGTGTGATCGCGATTGTGGGATTGTGACTGTGTGATTGTGTGATCGTGATTGTGTGATCGTGATTGTGTGATCGCGATAGTGTGATCGTGATTGTGTGATCGTGATTGTGTGATCGTGATTGTGTGATTGTGATTGTGTGATCGTGATTGAGTGATCATGATTGTGTGATCGTGATTGTGTGATCGTGATAGTGTCATCGTGATTGTGTGATCGTGATTGTGTGGTCGTGATTGTGTGGTCGTGATTGTGTGATTGTGGTTGTATGATTGTGATTGTGTGATTGCGATTGTGTGATCGTGACTGTGTTGTCGTGATTGTGTGATCGCGAATGTGTGATCGCGATTGTGTGATCGCGATTGTGTGATCGCGATTGTGTGATCGCGATTGTGGGATTGTGACTGTGTGATTGTGTGATCGTGATTGTGTGATCGTGATTGTGTGATCGCGATAGTGTGATCGTGATTGTGTGATCGTGATTGTGTGATTGCGATTGTGTGATTGCGATTGTGTGATTGCGATTGTGTGATTGCGATTGTGTGATTGCGATTGTGTGATTGCGATTGTGTGATTGCGATTGTGTGATTGCGATTGTGTGATTGCGATTGTGTGATTGTGATTGTGTGATAGTGATTGTGGGATTGTGACTGTGTTATTGTGTGATTGTGATTGTGATTGTGTGACTGTGAGATCGTGATTGTGTGATCGTGATTGTGTGATCGTGATTGTGTGGTCGTGATTGTGTGGTCGTGATTGTGTGATTGTGGTTGTATGATTGTGATTGTGTGATTGCGATTGTGTGATCGTGACTGTGTTGTCGTGATTGTGTGATCGCGAATGTGTGATCGTGATTGGGTGATCGTGATTGGGTGATCGTGATTGGGTGATCGTGATTGTGGGATTGTGACTGTGCGATTGTGTGATTGTGATTGTGTGACTGTGATTGTGTGATTGTGATTGTGGGATTGTGATTGTGTGATTGTGATTGTGTGATCGTGACTGTGATTGTATGATTGTGATTGTGATTGTGATTGTGATTGTGATTGTGATTGTGATTGTGATTGTGATTGTGATTGTGATTGTGTGACTGTGTGATTGTGATTGTGTGACTGTGATTGTGTGATCGTGATAGTGTGGTCGTGATTGTGTGATCGTGATTGTGGGATTGTGACTGTGTGATTGTGTGGTTGTGGTTGTGTGATTGTGATTGTGTGACTGTGATTGTGTGATTGTGATTGTGGGATTGTGATTGCGATTGTGTGATTGTGACTGTGTGGTCGTGATAGTGTGATCGTGATTGTGGGATTGTGACTGCGCGATTGTGTGGTTGTGGTTGTATGATCGTGATTGTGTGATCGTGATTGTGTGACCGTGATTGTGTGACCGTGATTGTGTGATCGCAATTGTGTGATCGCGATTGTGTGATCGCGATTGTGTGATCGCGATTGTGTGATTGCGATTGTGTGAATGCGATTGTGTGATTGCGATTGTGTGATTGCGATTGTGTGATTGCGATTGTGTGATTGTGATTGTGTGATAGTGATTGTGGGATTGTGACTGTGTTATTGTGTGATTGTGATTGTGATTGTGTGACTGTGAGATCGTGATTGTGTGATCGTGATTGTGTGATCGTGATTGTGTGATCGTGATTGTGTGATCGTGATTGTGTGATCGTGATTGTGTGATAGTGATTGTGTGATTGTGTGATCGTGATTGTGTGATAGTGATTGTGTGATCGTGATTGTGTGATCGTGATTGTGTGATCGTGATTGTGTGACTGTGTGATCGTGATTGTGTGATCGTGATTGTGTGATCGTGATTGTGTGATCGTGATTGTGTGATCGTGATTGTGTGATCGTGATTGTGTGATCGCGATTGTGTGATCGTGATTGTGTGATCGTGATTGTGTGATCGTGATTGTGTGATCGTGATTGAGTGATCGTGATTGTGTGATCGTGATTGTGTGATCGTGATTGTGTGATCGTGATTGTGTGATCGTGATTGTGTGATTGTGATTATGGAATTGTGATTGTGTGATTGTGTGATTGTGATTGTGTGATCGTGATTGTGTGATCATGATTGCGTGATCGTGATTGTGTGATCGTGATAGTGTCATCGTGATTGTGTGATCGTGATTGTGTGGTCGTGATTGTGTGGTCGTGATTGTGTGATTGTGGTTGTATGATTGTGATTGTGTGATTGCGATTGTGTGATCGTGACTGTGTTGTCGTGATTGTGTGATCGCGAATGTGTGATCGCGATTGTGTGATCGCGATTGTGTGATCGCGATTGTGTGATCGTGACTGTGTCGTCGTGATTGTGTGATCGTGATTGTGGGATTGCGACTGTGGGATTGTGTGGTTGGGGTTGTGTGATTGTGATTGTGTGAATGTGATTGTGTGATTGTGATTGTGGGATTGTGATTGCGATTGTGTGATTGTGACTGTGTGGTCGTGATTGTGTGATCGTGATTGTGGGATTGTGACTGTGTGATTGTGTGATCGTGATTGTGTGATCGTGATTGTGTGATCGTGATTGGGTGATCGTGATTGGGTGATCGTGATTGTGGGATTGTGACTGTGCGATTGTGTGATTGTGATTGTGTGACTGTGATTGTGTGATTGTGATTGTGGGATTGTGATTGTGTGATTGTGATTGTGTGATCGTGACTGTGATTGTATGATTGTGATTGTGATTGTGATTGTGATTGTGATTGTGATTGTGATTGTGATTGTGATTGTGATTGTGTGACTGTGTGATTGTGATTGTGTGACTGTGATTGTGTGATCGTGATAGTGTGATCGTGATAGTGTGATCGTGATTGTGTGATCGTGACTGTGATTGTGTCATTGTGATTGTGGGATTGTGATTGCGATTGTGCGATCGTGATTGTGGGATTGTGACTGTGTGATTGTGTGGTTGTGATTGTGTGATCGTGATTGTGCGATCGTGATTGTGCGATCGTGATTGTGCGATCGTGATTGTGCGATCGTGATTGTGCGATCGTGATTGTGCGATCGTGATTGTGCGATCGTGATTGTGCGATCGTGATTGTGCGATCGTGATTGTGCGATCGTGATTGTGGGATTGTGACTGTGCGATTGTGTGGTTGTGGTTGTATGATCGTGATTGTGTGATCGTGATTGTGTGAGCGTGATTGTGTGACCGTGATTGTGTGATCGCGATTGTGTGATCGCGATTGTGTGATCGCGATTGTGTGATCGCGATTGTGTGATCGCGATTGTGTGATCGCGATTGTGTGAACGCGGTTGTGTGATCGCGATTGTGTGATCGTGATTGTGTGATCGTGATTGTGTGATCGTGATTGTGTGATTGTGATTGTGTGGTTGTGATTGTGTGATTGTGGTTGTGTGATTGTGATTGTGTGATGGCGATTGTGTGATCGTGACTGTGTGGTCGTGATTGTGTGATCGTGATTGTGGGATTGTGACTGTGGGATTGTGTGGTTGGGGTTGTGTGATTGTGATTGTGTGAATGTGATTGTGTGATTGTGATTGTGGGATTGTGATTGCGATTGTGTGATTGTGACTGTGAGGTCGTGATTGTGTGATCGTGATTGTGGGATTGTGACTGTGTGATTGTGTGATCGTGATTGTGTGATCGTGATTGTGGGATCGTGATTGTGGGTTTGTGACTGTGTGATTGTGTGATTCTGATTGTGTGATTGTGGTTGTGTGATTGTGGTTGTGTGATTGTGGTTGTGTGATTGTGGCTGTGTGATTGTGGTTGTGTGATTGTGATTGTGTGATTGCGATTGTGTGATTGCGATTGTGTGATTGCGATTGTGTGATTGCGATTGTGTGATTGCGATTGTGTGATTGCGATTGTGTGATTGCGATTGTGTGATTGCGATTGTGTGATTGCGATTGTGTGATTGCGATTGTGTGATTGCGATTGTGTGATTGCGATTGTGTGATTGCGATTGTGTGATTCCGATTGTGTGATTGCGATTGTGTGATTGCGATTGTGTGATTGCGATTGTGTGATTGCGATTGTGTGATTGCGATTGTGTGATTGCGATTGTGTGATTGCGATTGTGTGATTGTGATTGTGTGATAGTGATTGTGGGATTGTGACTGTGTTATTGTGTGATTGTGATTGTGATTGTGTGACTGTGAGATCGTGATTGTGTGATCGTGATTGTGTGATCGTGATTGTGTGATAGTGATTGTGTGATTGTGTGATCGTGATTGTGCGATCGTGATTGTGTGATGGTGATTGTGTGATCGTGATTGTGAAATTGTGACTGTGTGATTGTGTGATCGTAACTGTGTCATCGTGACTGTGGGATCGTGATTGTGGGTTTGTGACTGTGTGATTGTGTGATTGTGATTGTGTGATTGTGATCGTGTGATTGTGATCGTGTGATTGTGATCGTGTGATTGTGATTGTGTGATTGTGATTGTGTGATTGTGATTGTGTGATTGTGATTGTGTGATTGTGATTGTGTGATTGTGATTGTGTGATCGTGATTGTGTGACTGTGTGATTGTGACTGTGTGATCGTGATTGTATGATCGTGATTGTGTGATTGTGATTGTGATTGTGATTGTGTGACTGTGTTATTGTGATTGTGTGATCGTGATTGTGGGTTTGTGACTGTGTGATTGTGTGATTGTGATTGTGTGATCGTGATTGTGTGATTGTGATTGTGTGATTGTGATCGTGATTGTGATTGTGATTGTGATTGTGTGATTGTGACTGTGTGATTGTGATTGTGTGATTGTGATTGTGTGATTGTGATTGTGTGATCGTGATTGTGTGGTCGTGATTGTGTGATCGTGATTGTGTGATCGTGATTGTGTGATCGTGATTGTGTGATCGTGATTGTGTGATCGTGATTGTGTGATGGTGATTGTGTGATGGTGATTGTGTGATCGTGATTGTGTGATCGAGATTGTGTGATCGTGATTGTGTGATCGTGATTGTGTGATAGTGATGGTGTGATTGTGATTGTGTGATTGTGGTTGTGTGATTGTGGTTGTGTGATTGTGATTGTGTGATTGCGATTGTGTGATCGTGACTGTGTGGTCGTGATTGTGTGATCGTGATTGTGGGATTGTGACTGTGTGATTGTGTGGTTGTGGTTGTGCGTTTGTGATTGTGTGACTGTGATTGTGTGATTGTGATTGTGGGATTGTGATTGCGATTGTGTGATTGTGACTGTGTGATTGTGTGATCGTGATTGTGGGATTGTGACTGTGTGATTGTGTGATCGTGATTGTGTGACTGTGATTGTGTGATTGTGATTGTGATTGTGATTGTGATTGTGATTGTGATTGTGATTGTGATTGTGATTGTGATTGTGATTGTGATTGTGATTGTGATTGTGATTGTGATTGTGATTGTGATTGTGATTGTGATTGTGATTGTGATTGTGATTGTGATTGTGATTGTGATTGTGATTGTGATTGTGATTGTGATTGTGATTGTGATTGTGTGACTGTGATTGTGTGACCGTGATTGTGGGATTGTGACTGTGGGATTGTGTGGTTGTGGTTGTGTGATTGTGATTGTGTGATTGTGATTGTGGGATTGTGATTGCGGGATTGTGATTGCGATTGTGTGATTGTGACTGTGTGGTCGTGATTGTGTGATCGTGATTGTGGGATTGTGACTGTGTGATTGTGTGGTTGTGGTTGTGTGATTGTGATTGTGTGATCGTGATTGTGTGATCGTGATTGTGTGATTGTGATTGTGCGATCGTGATTGTGTGATCATGATTGTGTGATCGTGATTGTGTGATCGTGATAGTGTCATCGTGATTGTGTGATCGTGATTGTGTGGTCGTGATTGTGTGGTCGTGATTGTGTGATTGTGGTTGTATGATTGTGATTGTGTGATTGCGATTGTGTGATCGTGACTGTGTTGTCGTGATTGTGTGATCGCGAATGTGTGATCGCGATTGTGTGATCGCGATTGTGTGATCGCGATTGTGGGATTGTGACTGTGCGATTGTGTGATTGTGATTGTGTGACTGTGATTGTGTGATTGTGATTGTGGGATTGTGATTGTGTGATTGTGATTGTGTGATCGTGACTGTGATTGTATGATTGTGATTGTGATTGTGATTGTGATTGTGATTGTGATTGTGATTGTGATTGTGATTGTGATTGTGATTGTGTGACTGTGTGATTGTGATTGTGTGACTGTGATTGTGCGATTGTGATTGTGGGATTGTGATTGCGATTGTGTGATTGTGACTGTGTGGTCGTAATTGTGTGATCGTGATTGTGGGATTGTGACTGTGTGATTGTGTGGTTGTGGTTGTGTGATTGTGATTGTGTGATCGTGATTGTGTGATTGTGATTGTGTGATCGTGATTGTGTGATCGTGATTGTGTGATCGTGATTGGGTGATCGTGATAGTGTGATCGTGATTGTGTGGCCGTGATTGTGTTGTCGTGATTGTGTGATCGTGATTGTGTGATCGTGATTGTGTGATTGTGATTGTGTGATCGTGATTGTGTGGTCGTGATTGTGTGATCGTGATTGTGGGATCGTGACTGTGTGATTGTGTGATTGTGATTGTGTGACTGTGATTGTGTGATTGTGATTGTGGGATTGAGATTGTGTGATTGTGATTGTGTGATCGTGACTGTGATTGTGTGATTGTGATTGTGTGACTGTGTGATTGTGATTGTGTGACTGTGATTGTGTGATCGTGATAGTGTGATCGTGATCGTGTGATCGCGATCGTGTGATTGTGATCGTGTGATTGCGATCGTGTGATTGCGATCGTGTGATTGCGTTTGTGTGATTGCGATTGTGTGATTGCGATTGTATGATTGCGATTGTGGGATTGCGATTGTGTGGTTGTGATTGTGTGATTGTGATTGTGTGATCGTGATTGTGTCATCGTGATTGTGTGGTCGTGATTGTGTGGTCGTGATTGTGTGATCGTGATTGTGGGATCGTGACTGTGTGATTGTGTGATTGTGATTGTGTGACTGTGATTGTGTGATTGTGATTGTGGGATTGAGATTGTGTGATTGTGATTGTGTGATCGTGACTGTGATTGTGTGATTGTGATTGTGTGACTGTGTGATTGTGATTGTGTGACTGTGATTGTGTGATCGTGATAGTGTGATTGTGATCGTGTGATTGTGATCGTGTGATTGTGATAGTGCGATTGTGATAGTGCGATTGTGATAGTGCGATTGTGATTGTGCGATTGTGATTGTGCGATTGTGACAGTGCGATTGTGACAGTGCGATTGTGACAGTGCGATTGGGACTGCGCGATTGTGATTGTGCGATTGAGATTGTGCGATTGTGATAGTGCGATTGTGATAGTGCGATTGTGATAGTGCGAT
Organism: Megachile rotundata; assembly: GCF_050947335.1. Classification (NCBI taxonomy): domain Eukaryota; kingdom Metazoa; phylum Arthropoda; class Insecta; order Hymenoptera; family Megachilidae; genus Megachile; species Megachile rotundata. Next base: position 1,176,330 of record NC_134997.1, on the reverse strand, counting down.
TGTGATTGTGCGATTGTGATTGTGGGATTGAGATTGTGTGATTGTGATTGTGTGATCGTGACTGTGATTGTGTCATTGTGATTGTGGGATTGTGATTGCGATTGTGTGATCGTGATTGTGGGATTGTGACTGTGTGATTGTGTGGTTGTGATTGTGTGATCGTGATTGTGCGATCGTGATTGTGCGATCGTGATTGTGCGATCGTGATTGTGCGATCGTGACTGTGCGATCGTGATTGTGCGATCGTGATTGTGCGATCGTGATTGTGCGATCGTGATTGTGCGATCGTGATTGTGCGATCGTGATTGTGCGATCGTGATTGTGCGATCGTGATTGTGCGATCGTGATTGTGCGATCGTGATTGTGCGATCGTGATTGTGCGATCGTGATTGTGCGATCGTGATTGTGCGATCGTGATTGTGCGATCGTGATTGTGCGATCGTGATTGTGCGATCGTGATTGTGCGATCGTGATTGTTTGATCGTGATTGTGTGATTGTGATTGTGTGATTGTGATTGTGTGATTGTGATTATGTGATTGTGATTGTGATTGTGTGATTGTGTGATCGTGATTGTGTGATCGTGATTGTGTGACCGAGATTGTGTGACCGTGATTATGTGATCGTGATTGTGTGATCCTGATAGTGTGATTAGGATTCTGTGATCGTGATTGTGTAATCGTGATTGTGTGATCGTGATTGTGATCGTCGTTTTGTGATCGTGATTGTGTGATGGTGATTGTGTGATCGTGATTGTGTGATCGTGATTGTGTGATCGTGATTGTGTGATTGTGATTGTGTGATTGTGATTGTGTGGTTGTGATTGTGTGATTGTGGTTGTGTGATTGTAATTGTGTGATTGCGATTGTGTGATCGTGACTGTGTGGTCGTGATTGTGTGATCGTGATTGTGGGATTGTGACTGTGGGATTGTGTGGTTGTGGTTGTGTGATTGTGATTCTGTGAATGTGCTTGTGTGATTGTGATTGTGGGATTGTGATTGTGATCGTGATGTTGTGATCGTGATTGTGTGATGGTGATTGTGTGATCGTGATTGTGTGATTGTGATTGTGTGGTTGTGATTGTGTGATTGTGGTTGTGTGATTGTGATTGTGTCATTGCGATTGTGTGATCGTGACTGTGTGGTCGTGATTGTGTGATCGTGATTGTGGGATTGTGACTGTGGGATTGTGTGGTTGTGGTTGCGTGATTGTGATTGTGTGAATGTGATTGTGTGATTGTGATTGTGGGATTGTGATTGCGATTGTGTGATTGTGACTGTGTGATTGTGTGATCGTGATTGTGGGATTGTGACTGTGTGATTGTGTGATCGTGATTGTGTGACTGTGATTGTGTGATTGTGATTGTGATTGTGATTGTGATTGTGATTGTGATTGTGATTGTGATTGTGATTGTGATTGTGATTGTGATTGTGATTGTGATTGTGATTGTGATTGTGATTGTGTGACTGTGATTGTGTGACCGTGATTGTGGGATTGTGACTGTGGGATTGTGTGGTTGTGGTTGTGTGATTGTGATTGTGTGAATGTGATTGTGTGATTGTGATTGTGGGATTGTGATTGCGATTGTGTGATTGTGACTGTGTGGTCGTGATTGTGTGATCGTGATTGTGGGATTGTGACTGTGTGATTGTGTGGTTGTGGTTGTGTGATTGTGATTGTGTGATCGTGATTGTGTGATCGTGATTGTGTGATTGTGATTGTGTGATCGTGATTGTGTGATCATTATTGTGTGATCGTGATTGTGTGATCGTGATAGTGTCATCGTGATTGTGTGATCGTGATTGTGTGGTCGTGATTGTGTGGTCGTGATTGTGTGATTGTGGTTGTATGATTGTGATTGTGTGATTGCGATTGTGTGATCGTGACTGTGTTGTCGTGATTGTGTGATCGCGAATGTGTGATCGCGATTGTGTGATCGCGATTGTGTGATCGCGATTGTGTGATCGCGATTGTGTGATCGCGATTGTGGGATTGTGACTGTGTGATTGTGTGATCGTGATTGTGTGATCGTGATTGTGTGATCGTGATTGTGTGATCGTGATTGTGTGATTGCGATTGTGTGATTGCGATTGTGTGATTGCGATTGTGTGATTGCGATTGTGTGATTGCGTTTGTGTGATTGCGATTGTGTGATTGCGATTGTGTGATTGAGATTGTGTGATTGCGATTGTTTGATTGCGATTGTTTTGTAACCGCTCTTTCCTCCCTGAGTAGCCGAGCGAAAGGAGATGTTGCGAGAGGAGAGTACGGACCTTTTTAGAATAGGGTTCGCGTTGAAAGATTTCAAGGCAAGAGGAAGGACAGTAATTCAGCCAATGACACACTCGTTAAAAATCTGGTAGACACGAAATTTATTAAATTTAGATATTTAATATGACTAGTTTATAAATTCTTTGTTCTTATACCCCGAGCGCTTGAACGTGGCCCTGCGATACTACCGGCAAAATTCTTTGAAAAATAAATCCGCTGATGGGAGATTGCGATATCGACTTTAAACTATATTTCGACTATTACTACTCCGAAGAGTTCACAAAAACGATTTAGGAATTCGCTAGCTATCGATGTTTACACCCAGACGAACGTTCGTCACCGCACGCGGTAAATAGAGACTCGGCCTTGACAAGGCCGTAGCAAGCGACACACTAAACAAAGAAAAACCCCTTTCTCGACTTTAACGCTTTGTTCAAAGATATTCTAGCTACGACGCTGGTGCTCAACTTGCGGCGCACTATCGTTATACTACGCTCTTTAGAGCGTGTGACACAGGAATGTCAAAATATGATCAGTGGGTTCATGAGCCACTTAATCACGTTTGACATTGGCCATGCCACTGTGGCTATGAGTTAACAGGAAGAGAGGGAATGCACACTCAAGAATTGTGTGGGTTCCGGCCCCTCTGTAACTCACAACACACAAATGTACCGATAGCTCCAAATCCTCAATTTTGGATCCGAATCACGCGTAAAAGGAACTTCCAAATTGCAGTAAACTGCCCGAGCTCAGGAGAGAGTGAATAACGAACCTGAGGGTTTCTGGGGCCTGGAGGCTTCGTTATCACCCCTGGCTTTGCTCGTTTGTAATTTGTCTATACGTGAGATGGGAGAGGCACTCGTCTGAGCGAGCGGGTCTCGTTTCTCCGATTTTCAAATTAACAATAACTTGGAAGTTTTCTGTCTTTTAGATTTATCACGTCACCTACTTCGCACTCCAAACTGCATTAAAAATGCCTGAGCTCAGGAATGGATGAAAAACGAGTTTTTGGGATCTAGGGCCTCAAACACGTTATCACCATTGGCTTCACTCGTACGACATTCGCGAGTACTCAAGATGGGAGAGGCACTTTTTAGAAATAAGTGAGTCTCGGTTCTCGGATCTTCGAATGTACGTAAATCTGGAGTGGTTTCCTAATTGACTCTGATCCCCCGGTTGCAAAATCTCCGATTTTCCAAATCGCGGGAATAACGCGTAACCGTGCCGTGATACAGTTTGGATCAACGACTCCTCAGTTTGAGGCGCGAACAATAACCGCGAGCACCAGCCGTTTTACTGCGTGTTCGATAGTCAGTTTGACTCAAGCTATGTTCCGTTTTTCGTTAGGCGGACCCCCCTTGTTAGAATTACGAGTGATCTAGAAGCCGGTAGAGATCAGAGTGACGATCGATTTCACGGCTTGCGGGTCGATCGCTCACCTGTCCCCTGGAGGGGATAACACGCATGCGCTATTAGGACGCGTGACGAAATAGTCTGCCTAATTGCTCTCTACCCCACCCCGCAATCCGCGAACTATGAATCTCTAATATGTGAGCGTACTTTGTACGGTTACAGTTTGATTGTGTGATTGTGATTGTGTGATTGTGATTGTGTGATTGTGATTGTGTGATTGTGATTGTGTGATTGTGATTGCGATTGTGTGATTGTGACTGTGTGGTCGTGATTGTGTGATCGTGATTGTGGGATTGTGTGATCGTGATTGTGTGATCGTGATTGTGTGATCGTTATTGTGTGATCGTGATTGTGTGATCGTGATTGTGTGATCGTGATTGGGTGATCGTGATTGGGTGATCGTGATTGGGTGATCGTGATTGGGTGATCGTGATTGGGTGATCGTGATTGTGCGATTGTGTGACTGTGATTGTGTGATTGTGATTGTGAGATTGCGATTGTGTGATTGCGATTGTGTGATTGCGATTGTGTGATTGCGATTGTGTGATTGCGATTGTGTGATTGCGATTGTGTGATTGCGATTGTGTGATTGCGATTGTGTGATTGCGATTGTGTGATTGCGATTGTGTGATTGCGATTGTGTGATTGCGACTGTGTGGTCGTGATTGTGTGATCGTGATTGTGGGATTGTGACTGTGCGATCGTGATTGTGCGATCGTGATTGTGCCATCGTGATTGTGCCATCGTGATTGTGCGATCGTGATTGTGCGATCGTGATTGTGCGATCGTCATTGCGCGATCGTGATTGTGCGATCGTGATTGTGCGATCGTGATTGTGCGATCGTGATTGTGTGATCGTGATTGTGTGATTGTGATTGTGTGATTGTGGTTGTGTGATTGTGGTTGTGTGATTGCGATTGTGTGATCGTGACTGTGTGGTCGTGATTGTGTGATCGTGATTGTGGGATTGTGACTGTGGGATTGTGTGGTTCTGGTTGTGTGATTGTGATTGTGTGACTGTGATTGTGTGATTGTGATTGCGATTGTGTGATTGTGACTGTGTGGTCGTGATTGTGTGATCGTTATTGTGGGATTGTGACTGTGTGATTGTGTGATCGTGATTGTGTGATCGTGATTGTGTGATCGTTATTGTGTGATCGTGATTGGGTGATCGTGATTGGGTGATCGTGATTTGGTGATCGTGATTGTTTGATCGTGATTGTGATTGTGTGATCGCGATTGTGTGATCGCGATTGTGTGATCGCGATTGTGTGATCGCGATTGTGTGATCGCGATTGTGTGATCGCGATTGTGTGAACGCGGTTGTGTGATCGCGGTTGTGTGATCGCGATTGTGTGATCGTGATTGTGTGATCGTGATTGTGTGATTGTGATTGTGTGATTGTGATTGTGTGGTTGTGATTGTGTGATTGTGGTTGTGTGATTGTGATTGTGTGATGGCGATTGTGTGATCGTGACTGTGTGGTCGTGATTGTGTGATCGTGATTGTGGGATTGTGACTGTGGGATTGTGTGGTTGGGGTTGTGTGATTGTGATTGTGTGAATGTGATTGTGTGATTGTGATTGTGGGATTGTGATTGCGATTGTGTGATTGTGACTGTGTGGTCGTGATTGTGTGATCGTGATTGTGGGATTGTGACTGTGTGATTGTGTGATCGTGATTGGGTGATCGTGATTGGGTGATCGTGATTGTGGGATTGTGACTGTGCGATTGTGTGATTGTGATTGTGTGACTGTGATTGTGTGATTGTGATTGTGGGATTGTGATTGTGTGATTGTGATTGTGTGATCGTGACTGTGATTGTATGATTGTGATTGTGATTGTGATTGTGATTGTGATTGTGATTGTGATTGTGATTGTGATTGTGATTGTGTGACTGTGTGATTGTGATTGTGTGACTGTGATTGTGTGATCGTGATAGTGTGATCGTGATAGTGTGATCGTGATAGTGTGATCGTGATTGTGTGATCGTGACTGTGTGGTCGTGATTGCGTGATCGTGATTGTGTGATCGTGATTGTGTGATCGTGATTGTGTGATCGTGATTGTGTGATCGTGATTGTGTGATTGTGTGATTGTGATTGTGTGACTGTGATTGTGTGATCGTGATTGTGTAATCGTGATTGTGTGATCGTGATTGTGTGATCGTGATTGTGTGATTGTGTGATTGTGATTGTGTGACTGTGATTGTGTGATCGTGATTATGTGATCGTGATTGTGTGATCGTGATTGTGTTATCGTGATTGTGGGATTGTGATTGTGTGATTATGATTGTGTGATCGTGACTGTGATTGTGTGATTGTGATTGCGATTGTGATTGTGATTATGATTGTGTGACTGTGTGATTGTGATTGTGTGACTGTGATTGTGTGATCGTGATTGCGTGATCGTGACTGTGTGATCGGGATTGTGTGATCGTGAATGAGTAATTGTGACTGTGTGATTATGTGATTGTGATTGTGATTGTGATTGTGACTGTGATTGTGATTGTGTGACTGTGTGATTGTGATTGTGTGACTGTGATTGTGTGATCGTGATAGTGTGGTCGTGATTGTGTGATCGTGATTGTGGGATTGTGACTGTGTGATTGTGTGGTTGTGGTTGTGTGATTGTGATTGTGTGACTGTGATTGTGTGATTGTGATTGTGGGATTGTGATTGTGGGATTGTGATAGTGTGATTGTGTGATCGTGATTGTGTGATTGTGATTGTGATTGTGATTGTGTGATCGTGATTGTGTGATCGTGATTGTGTGATCGTGATTGTGTGATAGTGATTGGTGATAGTGATTGTGTGATCGTGATTGTGTGAGCGTGATTGTGTCGTCGTAATTGTGTGATCGTGATTGTGTGATCGCAATTGTGGGATTGTGACTGTGTGATTGTGTGATTGTGATTGTGTGACTGTGTGATTGTGATTGTGTGATCGTGATTGTGTGACTGTGATTGTGTGGTTGTCATTTTGGGATTGTGATTGTGTGATTGAGGTTGTGTGATTGTGGTTGTGTGATTGTGATTGTGTGATTGTGATTGTGTGATTGTGATTGTGTGATTGTGATTGTGTGATTGTGATTGTGTGATGGTGATTGTGTGATCGTGATTGTGTGATCGTGATTGTGTGATCGTGATTGTGTGATTGTGATTGTGTGATTGTGATTGTGTGGTTGTGATTGTGTGATTGTGGTTGTGTGATTGTAATTGTGTGATTGCGATTGTGTGATCGTGACTGTGTGGTCGTGATTGTGTGATCGTGATTGTGGGATTGTGACTGTGGGATTGTGTGGTTGTGGTTGTGTGATTGTGATTCTGTGAATGTGCTTGTGTGATTGTGATTGTGGGATTGTGATTGTGATCGTGATGTTGTGATCGTGATTGTGTGATGGTGATTGTGTGATCGTGATTGTGTGATTGTGATTGTGTGGTTGTGATTGTGTGATTGTGGTTGTGTGATTGTGATTGTGTGATTGCGATTGTGTGATCGTGACTGTGTGGTCGTGATTGTGTGATCGTGATTGTGGGATTGTGACTGTGGGATTGTGTGGTTGTGGTTGTGTGATTGTGATTGTGTGAATGCGATTGTGTGATTGTGATTGTGGGATTGTGATTGCGATTGTGTGATTGTGACTGTGTGATTGTGTGATCGTGATTGTGGGATTGTGACTGTGTGATTGTGTGATCGTGATTGTGTGACTGTGATTGTGTGATTGTGATTGTGATTGTGATTGCGATTGTGATTGTGATTGTGATTGTGATTGTGATTGTGATTGTGATTGTGATTGTGATTGTGATTGTGTGACTGTGATTGTGTGACCGTGATTGTGGGAGTGTGACTGTGGGATTGTGTGGTTGTGGTTGTGTGATTGTGATTGTGTGAATGTGATTGTGTCATTGTGATTGTGGGATTGTGATTGCGATTGTGTGATTGTGACTGTGTGGTCGTGATTGTGTGATCGTGATTGTGGGATTGTGACTGTGTGATTGTGTGGTTGTGGTTGTGTGATTGTGATTGTGTGATCGTGATTGTGTGATCGTGATTGTGTGATTGTGATTGTGTGATCGTGATTGTGTGATCATTATTGTGTGATCGTGATTGTGTGATCGTGATAGTGTCATCGTGATTGTGTGATCGTGATTGTGTGGTCGTGATTGTGTGGTCGTGATTGTGTGATTGTGGTTGTATGATTGTGATTGTGTGATTGCGATTGTGTGATCGTGACTGTGTTGTCGTGATTGTGTGATCGCGAATGTGTGATCGCGATTGTGTGATCGCGATTGTGTGATCGCGATTGTGTGATCGCGATTGTGGGATTGTGACTGTGTGATTGTGTGATCGTGATTGTGTGATCGTGACTGTGTGATCGTGATAGTGTGATCGTGATTGTGTGATCGTGATTGTGTGATCGTGATTTTGTGATTGCGATTGTGTGATTGCGATTGTGTGATTGCGATTGTGTGATTGCGATTGTGTGATTGCGATTGTGTGATTGCGATTGTTTGATTGCGATTGTTTGATTGTGTGATTGTGATTGTGTGATTGTGATTGTGTGATTGTGATTGCGATTGTGTGATTGTGACTGTGTGGTCGTGATTGTGTGATCGTGATTGTGGGATTGTGTGATCGTGATTGTGTGATCGTGATTGTGTGATCGTGATTGTGTGATCGTGATTGTGTGATCGTGATTGTGTGATCGTGATTGGGTGATCGTGATTGGGTGATCGTGATTGGGTGATCGTGATTGGGTGATCGTGATTGTGCGATTGTGTGACTGTGATTGTGTGATTGTGATTGTGAGATTGCGATTGTGTGATTGCGATTGTGTGATTGCGATTGTGTGATTGCGATTGTGTGATTGCGATTGTGTGATTGCGATTGTGTGATTGCGATTGTGTGATTGCGATTGTGTGATTGCGACTGTGTGGTCGTGATTGTGTGATCGTGATTGTGGGATTGTGACTGTGCGATCGTGATTGTGCGATCGTGATTGTGCCATCGTGATTGTGCGATCGTGATTGTGCGATCGTGATTGTGCGATCGTCATTGTGCGATCGTGATTGTGCGATCGTGATTGTGCGATCGTGATTGTGCGATCGTGATTGTGTGATCGTGATTGTGTGATTGTGATTGTGTGATTGTGGTTGTGTGATTGTGGTTGTGTGATTGCGATTGTGTGATCGTGACTGTGTGGTCGTGATTGTGTGATCGTGATTGTGGGATTGTGACTGTGGGATTGTGTGGTTCTGGTTGTGTGATTGTGATTGTGTGACTGCGATTGTGTGATTGTGATTGCGATTGTGTGATTGTGACTGTGTGGTCGTGATTGTGTGATCGTTATTGTGCGATTGTGACTGTGTGATTGTGTGATCGTGATTGTGTGATCGTGATTGTGTGATCGTTATTGTGTGATCGTGATTGGGTGATTGTGATTGGGTGATCGTGATTGGGTGATCGTGATTGTTTGATCGTGATTGTGATTGAGTGATCGCGATTGTGTGATCGCGATTGTGTGATCGCGATTGTGTGATCGCGATTGTGTGATCGCGATTGTGTGAACGCGGTTGTGTGATCGCGATTGTGTGATCGTGATTGTGTGATCGTGACTGTGATTGTGTGATTGTGATTGTGATTGTGATTGTGATTATGATTGTGTGACTGTGTGATTGTGATTGTGTGACTGTGATTGTGTGATCGTGATTGCGTGATCGTGACTGTGTGATCGGGATTGTGTGATCGTGATTGAGTAATTGTGACTGTGTGATTGTGTGATTGTGATTGTGATTGTGATTGTGACTGTGATTGTGATTGTGTGACTGTGTGATTGTGATTGTGTGACTGTGATTGTGTGATCGTGATAGTGTGGTCGTGATTGTGTGATCGTGATTGTGGGATTGTGACTGTGTGATTGTGTGGTTGTGGTTGTGTGATTGTGATTGTGTGACTGTGATTGTGTGATTGTGATTGTGGGATTGTGATTGCGATTGTGTGATTGTGACTGTGTGGTTGTGATTGTGTGATCGTGATTGTGGGATTGTGACTGTGTGATTGTGTGGTTGTGGTTGTATGATCGTGATTGTGTGATCGTGATTGTGTGATCGTGATTGTGTGATCGTGATTGTGTGATCGTGATTGCGTGATCGTGATTGTGTGATTGTGATTGTGTGATTGTGATTGTGTGATTGTGATTGTGTGATTGTGATTGTGTGATCGTGATTGTGTGACTGTGATTGTGTGATTGTGATTGTGGGATTGTGATTGTGGGATTGTGATAGTGTGATTGTGTGATCGTGATTGTGTGATTGTGATTGTGATTGTGATTGTGTGATCGTGATTGTGTGATCGTGATTGTGTGATAGTGATTGTGTGATAGTGATTGTGTGATCGTGATTGTGTGAGCGTGATTGTGTCGTCGTAATTGTGTGATCGTGATTGTGTGATCGCAATTGTGGGATTGTGACTGTATGATTGTGTGATTGTGATTGTGTGACTGTGTGATTGTGATTGTGTGATCGTGATTGTGTGACTGTGATTGTGTGGTTGTGATTTTGGGATTGTGATTGTGTGATTGAGGTTGTGTGATTGTGGTTGTGTGATTGTGATTGTGTGATTGTGATTGTGTGATTGTGATTGTGTGATTGTGATTGTGTGATTGTGATTGTGTGATTGTGATTGTGTGATTGTGATTGTGTGATTGTGATGGTGTTTGTGTGACTGTGTGATTGTGTGATTGTGATTGTCTGATAGTGATTGTGTGTGTGTGACTGTGTGATTGTGTATGTGTGATTGTGATTGTGATTGTGATAGTGTGACTGTGTGATTGTGATTGTGCGACCGTGATTGTGTGATCGTGATTGCGTGATCGTGACTGTGTGATCGGGATTGTGTGATCGGGATTGAGTAATTGTGACTGTGTGATTGTGTGATTGTGATTGTGATTGTGATTGTGATTGTGATTGTGATTGTGATTGTGTGACTGTGTGATTGTGATTGTGTGATCGTGATTGTGTGAATGTGTTATTGTGATTGTGTGATTGTGATTGTGTTATTGCGATTGTGTGATTGCGATTGTGTGATTGCGATTGTGTGATTGCGATTGTGTGATTGCGATTGTGTGATTGCGATTGCGTGATTGCGATTGCGTGATTGCGATTGCGTGATTGCGATTGTGTGATTGCGATTGTGTGATTGCGATTGTGTGATTGCGATTGTGTGATTGCGATTGTGTGATTGCGATTGTGTGATTGCGATTGTGTGATTGTGATTGTGTGATAGTGATTGTGGGATTGTGACTGTGTTATTGTGTGATTGTGATTGTGATTGTGTGACTGTGAGATCGTGATTGTGTGATCGTGATTGTGTGATCGTGATTGTGTGATCGTGATTGTGTGATCGTGATTGTGTGATAGTGATTGTGTGATTGTGTGATCGTGATTGTGTGATCGTGATTGTGTGATCGTGATTGTGTGATAGTGATTGTGTGATAGTGATTGTGTGATCGTGATTGCGTGATCGTGATTGTGTGATCGTGATTGTGTGATATTGATTGTGAGACTGTGTGATTGTGATTGTGTGATTGTGATTGTGTGATTGTGATTGTGTGATTGTGATTGTGTGATTGTGATTGTGTGATTGTGATTGTGTGATTGTGATTGTGTGATGGTGATTGTGTGATCGTGATTGTGTGATCGTGATTGTGTGATCGTGATTGTGTGATTGTGATTGTGTGATTGTGATTGTGTGGTTGTGATTGTGTGATGGTGGTTGTGTGATTGTAATTGTGTGATTGCGATTGTGTGATCGTGACTGTGTGGTCGTGATTGTGTGATCGTGATTGTGGGATTGTGACTGTGGGATTGTGTGGTTGTGGTTGTGTGATTGTGATTCTGTGAATGTGCTTGTGTGATTGTGATTGTGGGATTGTGATTGTGATTGTGATGTTGTGATCGTGATTGTGTGATGGTGATTGTGTGATCGTGATTGTGTGATTGTGATTGTGTGGTTGTGATTGTGTGATTGTGGTTGTGTGATTGTGATTGTGTGATTGCGATTGTGTGATCGTGACTGTGTGGTCGTGATTGTGTGATCGTGATTGTGGGATTGTGACTGTGGGATTGTGTGGTTGTGGTTGTGTGATTGTGATTGTGTGAATGTGATTGTGTGATTGTGATTGTGGGATTGTGATTGCGATTGTGTGATTGTGACTGTGTGATTGTGTGATCGTGATTGTGGGATTGTGACTGTGTGATTGTGTGATCGTGATTGTGTGACTGTGATTGTGTGATTGTGATTGCGATTGTGGTTGTGATTGTGATTGTGATTGTGATTGTGATTGTGATTGTGATTGTGATTGTGATTGTGTGACTGTGATTGTGTGACCGTGATTGTGGGATTGTGACTGTGGGATTGTGTGGTTGTGGTTGTGTGATTGTGATTGTGTGAATGTGATTGTGTGATTGTGATTGTGGGATTGTGATTGCGATTGTGTGATTGTGACTGTGTGGTCGTGATTGTGTGATCGTGATTGTGGGATTGTGACTGTGTGATTGTGTGGTTGTGGTTGTGTGATTGTGATTGTGTGATCGTGATTGTGTGATCGTGATTGTGTGATTGTGATTGTGTGATCGTGATTGTGTGATCATTATTGTGTGATCGTGATTGTGTGATCGTGATAGTGTCATCGTGATTGTGTGATCGTGATTGTGTGGTCGTGATTGTGTGGTCGTGATTGTGTGATTGTGTTTGTATGATTGTGATTGTGTGATTGCGATTGTGTGATCGTGACTGTGTTGTCGTGATTGTGTGATCGCGAATGTGTGATCGCGATTGTGTGATCGCGATTGTGTGATCGCGATTGTGGGATTGTGACTGTGTGATTGTGTGATCGTGATTGTGTGATCGTGATTGTGTGATCGTTATTGTGTGATCGTGATTGGGTGATTGTGATTGGGTGATCGTGATTGGGTGATCGTGAGTGTTTGATCGTGATTGTGATTGAGTGATCGCGATTGTGTGATCGCGATTGTGTGATCGCGATTGTGTGATCGCGATTGTGTGATCGCGATTGTGTGAACGCGGTTGTGTGATCGCGATTGTGTGATCGTGATTGTGTGATCGTGATTGTGTGATCGTGATAGTGTGATCGTGATTGTGTGATCGTGACTGTGTGGTCGTGATTGCGTGATCGTGATTGTGTGATCGTGATTGTGTGATCGTGATTGTGTGATTGTGTGATTGTGATTGTGTGACTGTGATTGTGTGATCGTGATTGTGTGATCGTGATTGTGTAATCGTGATTGTGTGATCGTGATTGTGTGATCGTGATTGTGTGATTGTGTGATTGTGATTGTGTGACTGTGATTGTGTGACTGTGATTGTGTGATCGTGATTATGTGATCGTGATTGTGTGATCGTGATTGTGTGATCGTGATTGTGCGATTGTGATTGTGTGATTATGATTGTGTGATCGTGACTGTGATTGTGTGATTGTGATTGTGATTGTGATTGTGATTATGATTGTGTGACTGTGTGATTGTGATTGTGTGACTGTGATTGTGTGATCGTGATTGCGTGATCGTGACTGTGTGATCGGGATTGTGTGATCGTGATTGAGTAATTGTGACTGTGTGATTGTGTGATTGTGATTGTGATTGTGATTGTGACTGTGATTGTGATTGTGTGACTGTGTGATTGTGATTGTGTGACTGTGATTGTGTGATCGTGATAGTGTGGTCGTGATTGTGTGATCGTGATTGTGGGATTGTGACTGTGTGATTGTGTGGTTGTGGTTGTGTGATTGTGATTGTGTGACTGTGATTGTGTGATTGTGATTGTGGGATTGTGATTGCGATTGTGTGATTGTGACTGTGTGGTTGTGATTGTGTGATCGTGATTGTGGGATTGTGACTGTGTGATTGTGTGGTTGTGGTTGTATGATCGTGATTGTGTGATCGTGATTGTGTGATCGTGATTGTGTGATCGTGATTGTGTGATCGTGATTGCGTGATCGTGATTGTGTGATTGTGATTGTGTGATTGTGATTGTGTGATTGTGATTGTGTGATTGTGATTGTGTGATCGTGATTGTGTGACTGTGATTGTGTGATTGTGATTGTGGGATTGTGATTGTGGGATTGTGATAGTGTGATTGTGAGATCGTGATTGTGTGATTGTGATTGTGATTGTGATTGTGTGATCGTGATTGTGTGATCGTGATTGTGTGATAGTGATTGTGTGATAGTGATTGTGTGATCGTGATTGTGTGAGCGTGATTGTGTCGTCGTAATTGTGTGATCGTGATTGTGTGATCGCAATTGTGGGATTGTGACTGTATGATTGTGTGATTGTGATTGTGTGACTGTGTGATTGTGATTGTGTGATCGTGATTGTGTGACTGTGATTGTGTGGTTGTGATTTTGGGATTGTGATTGTGTGATTGAGGTTGTGTGATTGTGGTTGTGTGATTGTGATTGTGTGATTGTGATTGTGTGATTGTGATTGTGTGATTGTGATTGTGTGATTGTGATTGTGTGATTGTGATTGTGTGATTGTGATTGTGTTTGTGTGACTGTGTGATTGTGTGATTGTGATTGTCTGATAGTGATTGTGTGTGTGTGACTGTGTGATTGTGTATGTGTGATTGTGATTGTGATTGTGATAGTGTGACTGTGTGATTGTGATTGTGCGACCGTGATTGTGTGATCGTGATTGCGTGATCGTGACTGTGTGATCGGGATTGTGTGATCGGGATTGAGTAATTGTGACTGTGTGATTGTGTGATTGTGATTGTGATTGTGATTGTGATTGTGATTGTGATTGTGATTGTGATTGTGTGACTGTGTGATTGTGATTGTGTGATCGTGATTGTGTGAATGTGTTATTGTGATTGTGTGATTGTGATTGTGTTATTGCGATTGTGTGATTGCGATTGTGTGATTGCGATTGTGTGATTGCGATTGTGTGATTGCGATTGTGTGATTGCGATTGCGTGATTGCGATTGCGTGATTGCGATTGCGTGATTGCGATTGTGTGATTGCGATTGTGTGATTGCGATTGTGTGATTGCGATTGTGTGATTGCGATTGTGTGATTGCGATTGTGTGATTGCGATTGTGTGATTGTGATTGTGTGATAGTGATTGTGGGATTGTGACTGTGTTATTGTGTGATTGTGATTGTGATTGTGTGACTGTGAGATCGTGATTGTGTGATCGTGATTGTGTGATCGTGATTGTGTGATCGTGATTGTGTGATCGTGATTGTGTGATAGTGATTGTGTGATTGTGTGATCGTGATTGTGTGATCGTGATTGTGTGATCGTGATTGTGTGATAGTGATTGTGTGATAGTGATTGTGTGATCGTGATTGCGTGATCGTGATTGTGTGATCGTGATTGTGTGATATTGATTGTGAGACTGTGTGATTGTGATTGTGTGATTGTGATTGTGTGATTGTGATTGTGTGATTGTGATTGTGTGATTGTGATTGTGTGATTGTGATTGTGTGATGGTGATTGTGTGATCGTGATTGTGTGATCGTGATTGTGTGATCGTGATTGTGTGATTGTGATTGTGTGATTGTGATTGTGTGGTTGTGATTGTGTGATTGTGGTTGTGTGATTGTAATTGTGTGATTGCGATTGTGTGATCGTGACTGTGTGGTCGTGATTGTGTGATCGTGATTGTGGGATTGTGACTGTGGGATTGTGTGGTTGTGGTTGTGTGATTGTGATTCTGTGAATGTGCTTGTGTGATTGTGATTGTGGGATTGTGAGTGTGATCGTGATGTTGTGATCGTGATTGTGTGATGGTGATTGTGTGATCGTGATTGTGTGATTGTGATTGTGTGGTTGTGATTGTGTGATTGTGGTTGTGTGATTGTGATTGTGTGATTGCGATTGTGTGATCGTGACTGTGTGGTCGTGATTGTGTGATCGTGATTGTGGGATTGTGACTGTGGGATTGTGTGGTTGTGGTTGTGTGATTGTGATTGTGTGAATGTGATTGTGTGATTGTGATTGTGGGATTGTGATTGCGATTGTGTGATTGTGACTGTGTGATTGTGTGATCGTGATTGTGGGATTGTGACTGTGTGATTGTGTGATCGTGATTGTGTGACTGTGATTGTGTGATTGTGATTGCGATTGTGGTTGTGATTGTGATTGTGATTGTGATTGTGATTGTGATTGTGATTGTGATTGTGATTGTGTGACTGTGATTGTGTGACCGTGATTGTGGGATTGTGACTGTGGGATTGTGTGGTTGTGGTTGTGTGATTGTGATTGTGTGAATGTGATTGTGTGATTGTGATTGTGGGATTGTGATTGCGATTGTGTGATTGTGACTGTGTGGTCGTGATTGTGTGATCGTGATTGTGGGATTGTGACTGTGTGATTGTGTGGTTGTGGTTGTGTGATTGTGATTGTGTGATCGTGATTGTGTGATCGTGATTGTGTGATTGTGATTGTGTGATCGTGATTGTGTGATCATTATTGTGTGATCGTGATTGTGTGATCGTGATAGTGTCATCGTGATTGTGTGATCGTGATTGTGTGGTCGTGATTGTGTGGTCGTGATTGTGTGATTGTGGTTGTATGATTGTGATTGTGTGATTGCGATTGTGTGATCGTGACTGTGTTGTCGTGATTGTGTGATCGCGAATGTGTGATCGCGATTGTGTGATCGCGATTGTGTGATCGCGATTGTGGGATTGTGACTGTGTGATTGTGTGATCGTGATTGTGTGATCGTGATTGTGTGATCGTGATAGTGTGATCGTGATTGTGTGATCGTGATTGTGTGATCGTGATTTTGTGATTGCGATTGTGTGATTGCGATTGTGTGATTGCGATTGTGTGATTGCGATTGTGTGATTGCGATTGTGTGATTGCGATTGTGTGATTGCGTTTGTGTGATTGCGATTGTGTGATTGCGATTGTGTGATTGCGATTGTGTGATTGCGATTGTTTGATTGCGATTGTTTGATTGTGTGATTGTGATTGTGATTGTGTGATTGTGATTGTGTGATTGTGATTGCGATTGTGTGATTGTGACTGTGTGGTCGTGATTGTGTGATCGTGATTGTGGGATTGTGTGATCGTGATTGTGTGATCGTGATTGTGTGATCGTGATTGTGTGATCGTGATTGTGTGATCGTGATTGTGTGATCGTGATTGTGTGATCGTGATTGTGTGATCGTGATTGTGTGATCGTGATTGGGTGATCGTGATTGGGTGATCGTGATTGGGTGATAGTGATTGTGTGATCGTGATTGTGTGAGCGTGATTGTGTCGTCGTAATTGTGTGATCGTGATTGTGTGATCGCAATTGTGGGATTGTGACTGTATGATTGTGTGATTGTGATTGTGTGACTGTGTGATTGTGATTGTGTGATCGTGATTGTGTGACTGTGATTGTGTGGTTGTGATTTTGGGATTGTGATTGTGTGATTGAGGTTGTGTGATTGTGGTTGTGTGATTGTGATTGTGTGATTGTGATTGTGTGATTGTGATTGTGTGATTGTGATTGTGTGATTGTGATTGTGTGATTGTGATTGTGTGATTGTGATTGTGTGATTGTGATTGTGTGATTGTGATTGTGTGATTGTGATTGTGTGATTGTGATTGTGTGATTGTGATTGTGTGATTGTGATTGTGTGATTGTGATTGTGTGATTGTGATTGTGTTTGTGTGACTGTGTGATTGTGTGATTGTGATTGTCTGATAGTGATTGTGTGTGTGTGACTGTGTGATTGTGTATGTGTGATTGTGATTGTGATTGTGATAGTGTGACTGTGTGATTGTGATTGTGCGACCGTGATTGTGTGATCGTGATTGCGTGATCGTGACTGTGTGATCGGGATTGTGTGATCGGGATTGAGTAATTGTGACTGTGTGATTGTGTGATTGTGATTGTGAATGTGATTATGATTGTGTGACTGTGTGATTGTGATTGTGTGACTGTGATTGTGTGATCGTGATTGCGTGATCGTGACTGTGTGATCGGGATTGTGTGATCGTGATTGAGTAATTGTGACTGTGTGATTGTGTGATTGTGATTGTGATTGTGATTGTGACTGTGATTGTGATTGTGTGACTGTGTGATTGTGATTGTGTGACTGTGATTGTGTGATCGTGATAGTGTGGTCGTGATTGTGTGATCGTGATTGTGGGATTGTGACTGTGTGATTGTGTGGTTGTGGTTGTGTGATTGTGATTGTGTGACTGTGATTGTGTGATTGTGATTGTGGGATTGTGATTGCGATTGTGTGATTGTGACTGTGTGGTTGTGATTGTGTGATCGTGATTGTGGGATTGTGACTGTGTGATTGTGTGGTTGTGGTTGTATGATCGTGATTGTGTGATCGTGATTGTGTGATCGTGATTGTGTGATCGTGATTGTGTGATCGTGATTGCGTGATCGTGATTGTGTGATTGTGATTGTGTGATTGTGATTGTGTGATTGTGATTGTGTGATTGTGATTGTGTGATCGTGATTGTGTGACTGTGATTGTGTGATTGTGATTGTGGGATTGTGATTGTGGGATTGTGATAGTGTGATTGTGTGATCGTGATTGTGTGATTGTGATTGTGATTGTGATTGTGTGATCGTGATTGTGTGATCGTGATTGTGTGATAGTGATTGTGTGATAGTGATTGTGTGATCGTGATTGTGTGAGCGTGATTGTGTCGTCGTAATTGTGTGATCGTGATTGTGTGATCGCAATTGTGGGATTGTGACTGTATGATTGTGTGATTGTGATTGTGTGACTGTGTGATTGTGATTGTGTGATCGTGATTGTGTGACTGTGATTGTGTGGTTGTGATTTTGGGATTGTGATTGTGTGATTGAGGTTGTGTGATTGTGGTTGTGTGATTGTGATTGTGTGATTGTGATTGTGTGATTGTGATTGTGTGATTGTGATTGTGTGATTGTGATTGTGTGATTGTGATTGTGTGATTGTGATTGTGTGATTGTGATTGTGTGATTGTGATTGTGTTTGTGTGACTGTGTGATTGTGTGATTGTGATTGTCTGATAGTGATTGTGTGTGTGTGACTGTGTGATTGTGTATGTGTGATTGTGATTGTGATTGTGATAGTGTGACTGTGTGATTGTGATTGTGCGACCGTGATTGTGTGATCGTGATTGCGTGATCGTGACTGTGTGATCGGGATTGTGTGATCGGGATTGAGTAATTGTGACTGTGTGATTGTGTGATTGTGATTGTGATTGTGATTGTGATTGTGTGACTGTGTGATTGTGATTGTGTGATCGTGATTGTGTGAATGTGTTATTGTGATTGTGTGATTGTGATTGTGTTATTGCGATTGTGTGATTGCGATTGTGTGATTGCGATTGTGTGATTGCGATTGTGTGATTGCGATTGTGTGATTGCGATTGCGTGATTGCGATTGCGTGATTGCGATTGCGTGATTGCGATTGTGTGATTGCGATTATGTGATTGCGATTGTGTGATTGCGATTGTGTGATTGCGATTGTGTGATTGCGATTGTGTGATTGCGATTGTGTGATTGTGATTGTGTGATAGTGATTGTGGGATTGTGACTGTGTTATTGTGTGATTGTGATTGTGATTGTGTGACTGTGAGATCGTGATTGTGTGATCGTGATTGTGTGATCGTGATTGTGTGATCGTGATTGTGTGATCGTGGTTGTGTGATAGTGATTGTGTGATTGTGTGATCGTGATTGTGTGATCGTGATTGTGTGATCGTGATTGTGTGATAGTGATTGTGTGATAGTGATTGTGTGATCGTGATTGCGTGATCGTGATTGTGTGATCGTGATTGTGTGATATTGATTGTGAGACTGTGTGATTGTGATTGTGTGATTGTGATTGTGTGATTGTGATTGTGTGATGGTGATTGTGTGATCGTGATTGTGTGATCGTGATTGTGTGATCGTGATTGTGTGATTGTGATTGTGTGATTGTGATTGTGTGGTTGTGATTGTGTGATTGTGGTTGTGTGATTGTAATTGTGTGATTGCGATTGTGTGATCGTGACTGTGTGGTCGTGATTGTGTGATCGTGATTGTGGGATTGTGACTGTGGGATTGTGTGGTTGTGGTTGTGTGATTGTGATTCTGTGAATGTGCTTGTGTGATTGTGATTGTGGGATTGTGATTGTGATCGTGATGTTGTGATCGTGATTGTGTGATGGTGATTGTGTGATCGTGATTGTGTGATTGTGATTGTGTGGTTGTGATTGTGTGATTGTGGTTGTGTGATTGTGATTGTGTGATTGCGATTGTGTTATCGTGACTGTGTGGTCGTGATTGTGTGATCGTGATTGTGGGATTGTGACTGTGGGATTGTGTGGTTGTGGTTGTGTGATTGTGATTGTGTGAATGTGATTGTGTGATTGTGATTGTGGGATTGTGATTGCGATTGTGTGATTGTGACTGTGTGATTGTGTGATCGTGATTGTGGGATTGTGACTGTGTGATTGTGTGATCGTGATTGTGTGACTGTGATTGTGTGATTGTGATTGCGATTGTGGTTGTGATTGTGATTGTGATTGTGATTGTGATTGTGATTGTGATTGTGATTGTGATTGTGATTGTGATTGTGTGACTGTGATTGTGTGACCGTGATTGTGGGATTGTGACTGTGGGATTGTGTGGTTGTGGTTGTGTGATTGTGATTGTGTGAATGTGATTGTGTGATTGTGATTGTGGGATTGTGATTGCGATTGTGTGATTGTGACTGTGTGGTCGTGATTGTGTGATCGTGATTGTGGGATTGTGACTGTGTGATTGTGTGGTTGTGGTTGTGTGATTGTGATTGTGTGATCGTGATTGTGTGATCGTGATTGTGTGATTGTGATTGTGTGATCGTGATTGTGTGATCATTATTGTGTGATCGTGATTGTGTGATCGTGATAGTGTCATCGTGATTGTGTGATCGTGATTGTGTGGTCGTGATTGTGTGGTCGTGATTGTGTGATTGTGGTTGTATGATTGTGATTGTGTGATTGCGATTGTGTGATCGTGACTGTGTTGTCGTGATTGTGTGATCGCGAATGTGTGATCGCGATTGTGTGATCGCGATTGTGTGATCGCGATTGTGTGATCGCGATTGTGTGATCGCGATTGTGGGATTGTGACTGTGTGATTGTGTGATCGTGATTGTGTGATCGTGATTGTGTGATCGTGATAGTGTGATCGTGATTGTGTGATCGTGATTGTGTGATCGTGATTTTGTGATTGCGATTGTGTGATTGCGATTGTGTGATTGCGATTGTGTGATTGCGATTGTGTGATTGCGATTGTGTGATTGCGATTGTGTGATTGCGTTTGTGTGATTGCGATTGTGTGATTGCGATTGTGTGATTGCGATTGTGTGATTGCGATTGTTTGATTGCGATTGTTTGATTGTGTGATTGTGATTGTGTGATTGTGATTGTGTGATTGTGATTGCGATTGTGTGATTGTGACTGTGTGGTCGTGATTGTGTGATCGTGATTGTGGGATTGTGTGATCGTGATTGTGTGATCGTGATTGTGTGATCGTGATTGTGTGATCGTGATTGTGTGATCGTGATTGTGTGATCGTGATTGTGTGATCGTGATTGTGTGATCGTGATTGTGTGATCGTGATTGGGTGATCGTGATTGGGTGATCGTGATTGGGTGATAGTGATTGTGTGATCGTGATTGTGTGAGCGTGATTGTGTCGTCGTAATTGTGTGATCGTGATTGTGTGATCGCAATTGTGGGATTGTGACTGTATGATTGTGTGATTGTGATTGTGTGACTGTGTGATTGTGATTGTGTGATCGTGATTGTGTGACTGTGATTGTGTGGTTGTGATTTTGGGATTGTGATTGTGTGATTGAGGTTGTGTGATTGTGGTTGTGTGATTGTGATTGTGTTATTGTGATTGTGTGATTGTGATTGTGTGATTGTGATTGTGTGATTGTGATTGTGTGATTGTGATTGTGTGATTGTGATTGTGTGATTGTGATTGTGTGATTGTGATTGTGTGATTGTGATTGTGTGATTGTGATTGTGTGATTGTGATTGTGTGATTGTGATTGTGTGATTGTGATTGTGTGATTGTGATTGTGTGATTGTGATTGTGTTTGTGTGACTGTGTGATTGTGTGATTGTGATTGTCTGATAGTGATTGTGTGTGTGTGACTGTGTGATTGTGTATGTGTGATTGTGATTGTGATTGTGATTGTGTGACTGTGTGATTGTGATTGTGTGATCGTGATTGTGTGAATGTGTTACTGTGATTGTGTGATTGTGATTGTGTTATTGCGATTGTGTGATTGCGATTGTGTGATTGCGATTGTGTGATTGCGATTGTGTGATTGCGATTTCGTGATTGCGATTGCGTGATTGCGATTGTGTGATTGCGATTGTGTGATTGCGGTTGTGTGATTGCGATTGTGTGATTGCGATTGTGTGATTGCGATTGTGTGATTGCGATTGTGTGATTGCGATTGTGTGATTGCGATTGTGTGATTGCGATTGTGTGATTGCGATTGTGTGATTGCGATTGTGTGATTGCGATTGTGTGATCGTGATTGTGTGATAGTGATTGTGGGATTGTGACTGTGTTATTGTGTGATTGTGATTGTGATTGTGTGACTGTGAGATCGTGATTGTGTGATCGTGATTGTGTGATCGTGATTGTGTGATCGTGATTGTGTGATCGTGATTGTGTGATAGTGATTGTGTGATTGTGTGATCGTGATTGTGTGATCGTGATTGTGTGATCGTGATTGTGTGATAGTGATTGTGTGATAGTGATTGTGTGATCGTGATTGCGTGATCGTGATTGTGTGATCGTGATTGTGTGATATTGATTGTGAGACTGTGTCATTGTGATTGTGTGATTGTGATTGTGTGATTGTGATTGTGTGATGGTGATTGTGTGATCGTGATTGTGTGATCGTGATTGTGTGATCGTGATTGTGTGATTGTGATTGTGTGATTGTGATTGTGTGGTTGTGATTGTGTGATTGTGGTTGTGTGATTGTAATTGTGTGATTGCGATTGTGTGATCGTGACTGTGTGGTCGTGATTGTGTGATCGTGATTGTGGGATTGTGACTGTGGGATTGTGTGGTTGTGGTTGTGTGATTGTGATTCTGTGAATGTGCTTGTGTGATTGTGATTGTGGGATTGTGAGTGTGATCGTGATGTTGTGATCGTGATTGTGTGATGGTGATTGTGTGATCGTGATTGTGTGATTGTGATTGTGTGGTTGTGATTGTGTGATTGTGGTTGTGTGATTGTGATTGTGTGATTGCGATTGTGTGATCGTGACTGTGTGGTCGTGATTGTGTGATCGTGATTGTGGGATTGTGACTGTGGGATTGTGTGGTTGTGGTTGTGTGATTGTGATTGTGTGAATGTGATTGTGTGATTGTGATTGTGGGATTGTGATTGCGATTGTGTGATTGTGACTGTGTGATTGTGTGATCGTGATTGTGGGATTGTGACTGTGTGATTGTGTGATCGTGATTGTGTGACTGTGATTGTGTGATTGTGATTGTGATTGTGATTGTGATTGTGATTGTGATTGTGATTGTGATTGTGATTGTGATTGTGATTGTGATTGTGATTGTGATTGTGATTGTGATTGTGATTGTGATTGTGATTGTGATTGTGATTGTGATTGTGTGACTGTGATTGTGTGACCGTGATTGTGGGATTGTGACTGTGGGATTGTGTGGTTGTGGTTGTGTGATTGTGATTGTGTGAATGTGATTGTGTGATTGTGATTGTGGGATTGTGATTGCGATTGTGTGATTGTGACTGTGTGGTCGTGATTGTGTGATCGTGATTGTGGGGTTGTGACTGTGTGATTTTGTGGTTGTGGTTGTGTGATTGTGATTGTGTGATCGTGATTGTGTGATCGTGATTGTGTGATTGTGATTGTGTGATCGTGATTGTGTGATCATTATTGTGTGATCGTGATTGTGTGATCGTGATAGTGTCATCGTGATTGTGTGATCGTGATTGTGTGGACGTGATTGTGTGGTCGTGATTGTGTGATTGTGGTTGTATGATTGTGATTGTGTGATTGCGATTGTGTGATCGTGACTGTGTTGTCGTGATTGTGTGATCGCGAATGTGTGATCGCGATTGTGTGATCGCGATTGTGTGATCGCGATTGTGTGATCGCGACTGTGTGATCGCGATTGTGGGATTGTGACTGTGTGATTGTGTGATCGTGATTGTGTGATCGTGATTGTGTGATCGTGATAGTGTGATCGTGATTGTGTGATCGTGATTGTGTGATCGTGATTGTGTGATTGCGATTGTGTGATTGCGATTGTGTGATTGCGATTGTGTGATTGCGATTGTGTGATTGCGATTGTGTGATTGCGATTGTGTGATTGCGTTTGTGTGATTGCGATTGTGTGATTGCGATTGTGTGATTGCGATTGTGTGATTGCGATTGTTTGATTGCGATTGTTTGATTGTGTGATTGTGATTGTGTGATTGTGATTGTGTGATTGTGATTGTGTGATTGTGATTGTGTGATTGTGATTGGGATTGTGTGATTGTGACTGTGTGGTCGTGATTGTGTGATCGTGATTGTGGGATTATGTGATCGTGATTGTGTGATCGTGATTGTGTGATCGTGATTGTGTGATCGTGATTGTGTGATCGTGATTGTGTGATCGTGATTGTGTGATCGTGATTGTGTGATCGTGATTGTGTGATCGTGATTGGGTGATCGTGATTGGGTGATCGTGATTGGGTGATCGTGATTGGGTGATCGTGATTGGGTGATCGTGATTGTGCGATTGTGTGCCTATGATTGTGTGATTTTGATTGTGAGATTGCGATTGTGTTATTGCGATTGTGTGATTGCGATTGTGTGATTGCGATTGTGTGATTGCGATTGTGTGATTGCGATTGTGTGATTGCGTTTGTGTGATTGCGATTGTGTGATTGCGATTGTGTGATTGCGATTGTGTGATTGCGATTGTTTGATTGCGATTGTTTGATTGTGTGATTGTGATTGTGTGATTGTGATTGTGTGATTGTGATTGCGATTGTGTGATTGTGACTGTGTGGTCGTGATTGTGTGATCGTGATTGTGGAATTGTGTGATCGTGATTGTGTGATCGTGATTGTGTGATCGTGATTGTGTGATCGTGATAGTGTGATCGTGATTGTGTGATCGTGACTGTGTGGTCGTGATTGTGTGATCGTGTTTGTGGGATGGTGACTGTGTGATTGTGTGGTTGTGGTTGTGTAACTGTGATTGTGTGATTGTGATTGTGAGATTGCGATTGTGTGATTGCGATTGTGTGATTGCGATTGTGTGATTGCGATTGTGTGATTGCGATTGTGTGATTGCGATTGTGTGATTGCGACTGTGTGGTCGTGATTGTGTGATCGTGATTGTGTGATCGTGATTGTGTGACCGTGATTGTGTGACCGTGATTATGTGATCGTGATTGTGTGATCCTGATTGTGTGATTAGGATTCTGTGATCGTGATTGTGTAATCGTGATTGTGTGATCGTGATTGTGATCGTGATTTTGTGATCGTGATTGTGTGATGGTGATTGTGTGATCGTGATTGTGTGATCGTGATTGTGTGATCGTGATTGTGTGATTGTGATTGTGTGATTGTGATTGTGTGGTTGTGATTGTGTGATTGTGGTTGTGTGATTGTGATTGTGTGATGGCGATTGTGTGATCGTGACTGTGTGGTCGTGATTGTGTGATCGTGATTGTGGGATTGTGACTGTGGGATTGTGTGGTTGGGGTTGTGTGATTGTGATTGTGTGAATGTGATTGTGTGATTGTGATTGTGGGATTGTGATTGCGATTGTGTGATTGTGACTGTGTGGTCGTGATTGTGGGATTGTGACTGTGTGATTGTGTGATCGTGATTGTGTGATCGTGATTGTGTGATCGTGATTGTGTGATCGTGATTGGGTGATCGTGATTGGGTGATCGTGATTGGGTGATCGTGATTGTGGGATTGTGACTGTGCGATTGTGTGATTGTGATTGTGTGACTGTGATTGTGTGATTGTGATTGTGGGATTGTGATTGTGTGATTGTGATTGTGTGATCGTGACTGTGATTGTATGATTGTGATTGTGATTGTGATTGTGATTGTGATTGTGATTGTGATTGTGATTGTGATTGTGATTGTGATTGTGATTGTGATTGTGATTGTGATTGTGATTGTGATTGTGATTGTGATTGTGATTGTGATTGTGATTGTGTGACTGTGTGATTGTGATTGTGTGACTGTGATTGTGTGATCGTGATAGTGTGATCGTGATAGTGTGATCGTGATTGTGTGATCGTGACTGTGTGGTCGTGATTGTGTGATCGTGATTGTGGGATTGTGACTGTGTGATTGTGTGGTTGTGGTTGTGTGATTGTGATTGTGTGACTGTGATTGTGTGATTGTGATTGTGGGATTGTGATTGCGATTGTGTGATTGTGACTGTGTGGTCGTGATTGTGTGATCGTGATTGTGGGATTGTGACTGTGTGATTGTGTGGTTGTGGTTGTGTGATTGTGATTGTGTGATCGTGATTGTGTGATTGTGATTGTGTGATCGTGATTGTGTGATCGTGATTGTGTGATCGTGATTGTGTGATCGTGATTATGTCATCGTGATAGTGTGATCGTGATTGTGTGGTCGTGATTGTGTTGTCGTGATTGTGTGATCGTGATTGTGTGATCGTGATTGTGTGATTGTGATTGTGTGATCGTGATTGTGTGGTCGTGATTGTGTGATCGTGATTGTGGGATCGTTACTGTGTGATCGGGATTGTGTGATCGTGATTGAGTAATTGTGACTGTGTGATTGTGTGATTGTGATTGTCTGATAGTGATTGTGTGTGTGTGACTGTGTGATTGTGTATGTGTGATTGTGATTGTGATTGTGATAGTGTGACTGTGTGATTGTGATTGTGCGACCGTGATTGTGTGATCGTGATTGCGTGATCGTGACTGTGTGATCGGGATTGTGTGATCGTGATTGAGTAATTGTGACTGTGTGATTGTGTGATTGTGATTGTGATTGTGTGACTGTGTGATTGTGATTGTGTGATCGTGATTGTGTGAATGTGTTATTGTGATTGTGTGATTGTGATTGTGTTATTGCGATTGTGTGATTGCGATTGTGTGATTGCGATTGTGTGATTGCGATTGTGTGATTGCGATTGCGTGATTGCGATTGCGTGATTGCGATTGTGTGATTGCGATTGTGTGATTGCGATTGTGTGATTGCGATTGTGTGATTGCGATTGTGTGATTGCGATTGTGTGATTGCGATTGTGTGATTGCGATTGTGTGATTGCGATTGTGTGATTGCGATTGTGTGATTGCGATTGTGTGATTGCGATTGTGTGATTGTGATTGTGTGATAGTGATTGTGGGATTGTGACTGTGTTATTGTGTGATTGTGATTGTGATTGTGTGACTGTGAGATCGTGATTGTGTGATCGTGATTGTGTGATCGTGATTGTGTGATCGTGATTGTGTGATCGTGATTGTGTGATAGTGATTGTGTGATTGTGTGATCGTGATTGTGTGATCGTGATTGTGTGATCGTGATTGTGTGATAGTGATTGTGTGATAGTGATTGCGTGATCGTGATTGCGTGATCGTGATTGTGTGATCGTGATTGTGTGATATTGATTGTGAGACTGTGTGATTGTGATTGTGTGATTGTGATTGTGTGATTGTGATTGTGTGATTGTGATTGTGTGATCGTGATTGTGTGATCGTGATTGTGTGATCGTGATTGTGTGATCGTGATTGTGTGAGCGTGATTGTGTGATAGTGATTGTGTGATAGTGATTGTGTGATAGTGATTGTGTGATCGTGATTGCGTGATCGTGATTGTGTGATCGTGATTGTGTGACTGTGTGACTGTGACTGTGTGATCGTGATTGTGTGATCGTGATTGTGTGATTGTGATTGTGATTGTGATTGTGTGACTGTGTTATTGTGATTGTGTGATCGTGACTGTGTGATCGTGTTTGTGTGATCGTGATTGTGGGTTTGTGACTGGGTGATTGTGGGATTGTGATTGCGATTGTGTGATTGTGACTGTGTGGTCGTGATAGTGTGATCGTGATTGTGGGATTGTGACTGTGCGATTGTGTGGTTGTGGTTGTATGATCGTGATTGTGTGATCGTGATTGTGTGACCGTGATTGTGTGACCGTGATTGTGTGATCGCGATTGTGTGATCGCGATTGTGTGATCGCGATTGTGTGATCGCGATTGTGTGATCGCGATTGTGTGAATGCGATTGTGTGATTGCGATTGTGTGATTGCGATTGTGTGATTCCGATTGTGTGATTGTGATTGTGTGATAGTGATTGTGGGATTGTGACTGTGTTATTGTGTGATTGTGATTGTGATTGTGTGACTGTGTGATCGTGATTGTGTGATCGTGATTGTGTGATAGTGATTGTGTGATTGTGTGATCGTGATTGTGTGATAGTGATTGTGTGATAGTGATTGTGTGATCGTGATTGCGTGATCGTGATTGTGTGATCGTGATTGTGTGATCGTGATTGTGTGACTGTGTGATCGTGATTGTGTGATCGTGATTGTGTGATCGTGATTGTGTGATCGTGATTGTGTGATCGTGATTGTGTGATCGTGATTGTGTGATCGTGATTGTGTGATCGTGATTGAGTGATCGTGATTGTGTGATCGTGATTGTGTGATCGTGATTGTGTGATCGTGATTGTGTGATTGTGATTGTGTGATTGTGATTATGGAATTGTGATTGTGTGATTGTGTTTTCGTGATTGTGCGATCGTGATTGTGTGATGGTGATTGTGTGATCGTGATTGTGAGATTCTGACTGTGTGATTGTGTGATCGTAACTGTGTGATCGTGACTGTGGGATCGTGATTGTGGGTTTGTGACTGTGTGATTGTGTGATTCTGATTGTGTGATTGTGGTTGTGTGATTGTGGTTGTGTGATTGTGGTTGTGTGATTGTGGTTGTGTGATTGTGGTTGTGTGATTGTGGTTGTGTGATTGTGATTGTGTGATTGCGATTGTGTGATTGCGATTGTGTGATTGCGATTGTGTGATTGCGATTGTGTGATTGCGATTGTGTGATTGCGATTGTGTGATTGCGATTGTGTGATTGCGATTGTGTGATTGTGATTGTGTGATAGTGATTGTGGGATTGTGACTGTGTTATTGTGTGATTGTGATTGTGATTGTGTGACTGTGAGATCGTGATTGTGTGATCGTGATTGCGTGATCGTGATTGTGTGATCGTGATTGTGTGATCGTGATTGTGTGATAGTGATTGTGTGATTGTGTGATCGTGATTGTGTGATCGTGATTGTGTGATCGTGATTGTGTGATCGTGATTGTGTGATAGTGATTGTGTGATAGTGATTGCGTGATCGTGATTGCGTGATCGTGATTGTGTGATCGTGATTGTGTGATATTGATTGTGAGACTGTGTGATTGTGATTGTGTGATTGTGATTGTGTGATTGTGATTGTGTGATTGTGATTGTGTGATCGTGATTGTGTGATCGTGATTGTGTGATCGTGATTGTGTGATCGTGATTGTGTGAGCGTGATTGTGTGATAGTGATTGTGTGATAGTGATTGTGTGATAGTGATTGTGTGATCGTGATTGCGTGATCGTGATTGTGTGATCGTGATTGTGTGACTGTGTGACTGTGACTGTGTGATCGTGATTGTGTGATCGTGATTGTGTGATTGTGATTGTGATTGTGATTGTGTGACTGTGTTATTGTGATTGTGTGATCGTGACTGTGTGATCGTGTTTGTGTGATCGTGATTGTGGGTTTGTGACTGTGTGATTGTGTGATTCTGATTGTGTGGTTGTGGTTGTGTGATTGTGGTTGTGTGATTGTGGTTGTGTCATTGTGGTTGTGTGATTGTGGTTGTGTGATTGTGGTTGTGTGATTGTGATTGTGTGATTGCGATTGTGTGATTGCGATTGTGTGATTGCGATTGTGTGATTGCGATTGTGTGATTGCGATTGTGTGATTGCGATTGTGTGATTGCGATTGTGTGATTGCGATTGTGTGATTGCGATTGTGTGATTGCGATTGTGTGATTGCGATTGTGTGATTCCGATTGTGTGATTGCGATTGTGTGATTGCGATTGTGTGATTGCGATTGTGTGATTGCGATTGTGTGATTGCGATTGTGTGATTGTGATTGTGTGATCGTGATTGTGGGATTGTGACTGTGCGATTGTGTGGTTGTGGTTGTATGATCGTGATTGTGTGATCGTGATTGTGTGACCGTGATTGTGTGACCGTGATTGTGTGATCGCGATTGTGTGATCGCGATTGTGTGATCGCGATTGTGTGATCGCGATTGTGTGATCGCGATTGTGTGATCGCGATTGTGTGAATGCGATTGTGTGATTGCGATTGTGTGATTGCGATTGTGTGATTCCGATTGTGTGATTGTGATTGTGTGATAGTGATTGTGGGATTGTGACTGTGTTATTGTGTGATTGTGATTGTGATTGTGTGACTGTGAGATCGTGATTGTGTGATCGTGATTGTGTGATCGTGATTGTGTGATCGTGATTGTGTGATCGTGATTGTGTGATAGTGATTGTGTGATTGTGTGATCGTGATTGTGTGATAGTGATTGTGTGATAGTGATTGTGTGATCGTGATTGCGTGATCGTGATTGTGTGATCGTGATTGTGTGATCGTGATTGTGTGACTGTGTGATCGTGATTGTGTGATCGTGATTGTGTGATCGTGATTGTGTGATCGTGATTGTGTGATCGTGATTGTGTGATCGTGATTGTGTGATCGTGATTGAGTGATCGTGATTGTGTGATCGTGATTGTGTGATCGTGATTGTGTGATCGTGGTTGTGTGGTTGTGGTTGTGTGATTGTGATTGTGTGACTGTGATTGTGTGATTGTGATTGTGGGATTGTGATTGCGATTGTGTGATTGTGACTGTGTGGTCGTGATTGTGTGATCGTGATTGTGGGATTGTGACTGTGTGATTGTGTGGTTGTGGTTGTGTGATTGTGATTGTGTGATCGTGATTGTGTGATTGTGATTGTGTGATCGTGATTGTGTGATCGTGATTGTGTGATCGTGATTGTGTGATCGTGATTATGTCATCGTGATAGTGTGATCGTGATTGTGTGGTCGTGATTGTGTTGTCGTGATTGTGTGATCGTGATTGTGTGATCGTGATTGTGTGATTGTGATTGTGTGATCGTGATTGTGTGGTCGTGATTGTGTGATCGTGATTGTGGGATCGTTACTGTGTGATCGGGATTGTGTGATCGTGATTGAGTAATTGTGACTGTGTGATTGTGTGATTGTGATTGTCTGATAGTGATTGTGTGTGTGTGACTGTGTGATTGTGTATGTGTGATTGTGATTGTGATTGTGATAGTGTGACTGTGTGATTGTGATTGTGCGACCGTGATTGTGTGATCGTGATTGCGTGATCGTGACTGTGTGATCGGGATTGTGTGATCGTGATTGAGTAATTGTGACTGTGTGATTGTGTGATTGTGATTGTGATTGTGTGACTGTGTGATTGTGATTGTGTGATCGTGATTGTGTGAATGTGTTATTGTGATTGTGTGATTGTGATTGTGTTATTGCGATTGTGTGATTGCGATTGTGTGATTGCGATTGTGTGATTGCGATTGTGTGATTGCGATTGCGTGATTGCGATTGCGTGATTGCGATTGTGTGATTGCGATTGTGTGATTGCGATTGTGTGATTGCGATTGTGTGATTGCGATTGTGTGATTGCGATTGTGTGATTGCGATTGTGTGATTGCGATTGTGTGATTGCGATTGTGTGATTGCGATTGTGTGATTGCGATTGTGTGATTGCGATTGTGTGATTGTGATTGTGTGATAGTGATTGTGGGATTGTGACTGTGTTATTGTGTGATTGTGATTGTGATTGTGTGACTGTGAGATCGTGATTGTGTGATCGTGATTGTGTGATCGTGATTGTGTGATCGTGATTGTGTGATCGTGATTGTGTGATAGTGATTGTGTGATTGTGTGATCGTGATTGTGTGATCGTGATTGTGTGATCGTGATTGTGTGATAGTGATTGTGTGATAGTGATTGCGTGATCGTGATTGCGTGATCGTGATTGTGTGATCGTGATTGTGTGATATTGATTGTGAGACTGTGTGATTGTGATTGTGTGATTGTGATTGTGTGATTGTGATTGTGTGATTGTGATTGTGTGATCGTGATTGTGTGATCGTGATTGTGTGATCGTGATTGTGTGATCGTGATTGTGTGAGCGTGATTGTGTGATAGTGATTGTGTGATAGTGATTGTGTGATAGTGATTGTGTGATCGTGATTGCGTGATCGTGATTGTGTGATCGTGATTGTGTGACTGTGTGACTGTGACTGTGTGATCGTGATTGTGTGATCGTGATTGTGTGATTGTGATTGTGATTGTGATTGTGTGACTGTGTTATTGTGATTGTGTGATCGTGACTGTGTGATCGTGTTTGTGTGATCGTGATTGTGGGTTTGTGACTGGGTGATTGTGGGATTGTGATTGCGATTGTGTGATTGTGACTGTGTGGTCGTGATAGTGTGATCGTGATTGTGGGATTGTGACTGTGCGATTGTGTGGTTGTGGTTGTATGATCGTGATTGTGTGATCGTGATTGTGTGACCGTGATTGTGTGACCGTGATTGTGTGATCGCGATTGTGTGATCGCGATTGTGTGATCGCGATTGTGTGATCGCGATTGTGTGATCGCGATTGTGTGAATGCGATTGTGTGATTGCGATTGTGTGATTGCGATTGTGTGATTCCGATTGTGTGATTGTGATTGTGTGATAGTGATTGTGGGATTGTGACTGTGTTATTGTGTGATTGTGATTGTGATTGTGTGACTGTGTGATCGTGATTGTGTGATCGTGATTGTGTGATAGTGATTGTGTGATTGTGTGATCGTGATTGTGTGATAGTGATTGTGTGATAGTGATTGTGTGATCGTGATTGCGTGATCGTGATTGTGTGATCGTGATTGTGTGATCGTGATTGTGTGACTGTGTGATCGTGATTGTGTGATCGTGATTGTGTGATCGTGATTGTGTGATCGTGATTGTGTGATCGTGATTGTGTGATCGTGATTGTGTGATCGTGATTGTGTGATCGTGATTGAGTGATCGTGATTGTGTGATCGTGATTGTGTGATCGTGATTGTGTGATCGTGATTGTGTGATTGTGATTGTGTGATTGTGATTATGGAATTGTGATTGTGTGATTGTGTTTTCGTGATTGTGCGATCGTGATTGTGTGATGGTGATTGTGTGATCGTGATTGTGAGATTCTGACTGTGTGATTGTGTGATCGTAACTGTGTGATCGTGACTGTGGGATCGTGATTGTGGGTTTGTGACTGTGTGATTGTGTGATTCTGATTGTGTGATTGTGGTTGTGTGATTGTGGTTGTGTGATTGTGGTTGTGTGATTGTGGTTGTGTGATTGTGGTTGTGTGATTGTGGTTGTGTGATTGTGATTGTGTGATTGCGATTGTGTGATTGCGATTGTGTGATTGCGATTGTGTGATTGCGATTGTGTGATTGCGATTGTGTGATTGCGATTGTGTGATTGCGATTGTGTGATTGCGATTGTGTGATTGTGATTGTGTGATAGTGATTGTGGGATTGTGACTGTGTTATTGTGTGATTGTGATTGTGATTGTGTGACTGTGAGATCGTGATTGTGTGATCGTGATTGCGTGATCGTGATTGTGTGATCGTGATTGTGTGATCGTGATTGTGTGATAGTGATTGTGTGATTGTGTGATCGTGATTGTGTGATCGTGATTGTGTGATCGTGATTGTGTGATCGTGATTGTGTGATAGTGATTGTGTGATAGTGATTGCGTGATCGTGATTGCGTGATCGTGATTGTGTGATCGTGATTGTGTGATATTGATTGTGAGACTGTGTGATTGTGATTGTGTGATTGTGATTGTGTGATTGTGATTGTGTGATTGTGATTGTGTGATCGTGATTGTGTGATCGTGATTGTGTGATCGTGATTGTGTGATCGTGATTGTGTGAGCGTGATTGTGTGATAGTGATTGTGTGATAGTGATTGTGTGATAGTGATTGTGTGATCGTGATTGCGTGATCGTGATTGTGTGATCGTGATTGTGTGACTGTGTGACTGTGACTGTGTGATCGTGATTGTGTGATCGTGATTGTGTGATTGTGATTGTGATTGTGATTGTGTGACTGTGTTATTGTGATTGTGTGATCGTGACTGTGTGATCGTGTTTGTGTGATCGTGATTGTGGGTTTGTGACTGTGTGATTGTGTGATTCTGATTGTGTGGTTGTGGTTGTGTGATTGTGGTTGTGTGATTGTGGTTGTGTCATTGTGGTTGTGTGATTGTGGTTGTGTGATTGTGGTTGTGTGATTGTGATTGTGTGATTGCGATTGTGTGATTGCGATTGTGTGATTGCGATTGTGTGATTGCGATTGTGTGATTGCGATTGTGTGATTGCGATTGTGTGATTGCGATTGTGTGATTGCGATTGTGTGATTGCGATTGTGTGATTGCGATTGTGTGATTGCGATTGTGTGATTCCGATTGTGTGATTGCGATTGTGTGATTGCGATTGTGTGATTGCGATTGTGTGATTGCGATTGTGTGATTGCGATTGTGTGATTGTGATTGTGTGATCGTGATTGTGGGATTGTGACTGTGCGATTGTGTGGTTGTGGTTGTATGATCGTGATTGTGTGATCGTGATTGTGTGACCGTGATTGTGTGACCGTGATTGTGTGATCGCGATTGTGTGATCGCGATTGTGTGATCGCGATTGTGTGATCGCGATTGTGTGATCGCGATTGTGTGATCGCGATTGTGTGAATGCGATTGTGTGATTGCGATTGTGTGATTGCGATTGTGTGATTCCGATTGTGTGATTGTGATTGTGTGATAGTGATTGTGGGATTGTGACTGTGTTATTGTGTGATTGTGATTGTGATTGTGTGACTGTGAGATCGTGATTGTGTGATCGTGATTGTGTGATCGTGATTGTG
This sequence comes from Megachile rotundata, assembly GCF_050947335.1. Taxonomy (NCBI): domain Eukaryota; kingdom Metazoa; phylum Arthropoda; class Insecta; order Hymenoptera; family Megachilidae; genus Megachile; species Megachile rotundata. Next base: position 1,141,582 of record NC_134997.1, on the reverse strand, counting down.
TGATCGTGATTGTGTGATCGTGATTGTGTGATAGTGATTGTGTGATTGTGTGATCGTGATTGTGTGATAGTGATTGTGTGATAGTGATTGTGTGATCGTGATTGCGTGATCGTGATTGTGTGATCGTGATTGTGTGATCGTGATTGTGTGACTGTGTGATCGTGATTGTGTGATCGTGATTGTGTGATCGTGATTGTGTGATCGTGATTGTGTGATCGTGATTGTGTGATCGTGATTGTGTGATCGTGATTGAGTGATCGTGATTGTGTGATCGTGATTGTGTGATCGTGATTGTGTGATCGTGGTTGTGTGATTGTGGTTGTGTGATTGTGGTTGTGTGATTGTGGTTGTGTGATTGTGATTGTGTGATTGCGATTGTGTGATTGCGATTGTGTGATTGCGATTGTGTGATTGCGATTGTGTGATTGCGATTGTGTGATTGCGATTGTGTGATTGCGATTGTGTGATTGCGATTGTGTGATTGCGATTGTGTGATTGCGATTGTGTGATTGCGATTGTGTGATTGCGATTGTGTGATTGTGATTGTGTGACTGTGAGATCGTGATTGTGTGATCGTGATTGTGTGATCGTGATTGTGTGATAGTGATTGTGTGATTGTGTGATCGTGATTGGGTGATCGTGATTGTGTGATAGTGATTGTGTGATCGTGATTGTGTGATTGTGTGATTGTGATTGTGCGATCGTGATTGTGTGATGGTGATTGTGTGATCGTGATTGTGAGATTGTGACTGTGTGATTGTGTGATCGTAACTGTGTGATCGTGACTGTGGGATCGTGATTGTGGGTTTGTGACTGTGTGATTGTGTGATTGTGATTGTGTGATTGTGATCGTGTGATTGTGATCGTGTGATTGTGATTGTGTGATTGTGATTGTGTGATTGTGATTGTGTGATTGTGATTGTGTGATTGTGATTGTGTGATTGTGATTGTGTGATCGTGATTGTATGACTGTGTGATTGTGACTGTGTGATCGTGATTGTATGATCGTGATTGTGTGATTGTGATTGTGATTGTGATTGTGTGACTGTGTTATTGTGATTGTGTGATCGTGACTGTGTGATCGTGTTTGTGTGATCGTGATTGTGGGTTTGTGACTGTGTGATTGTGTGATTGTGATTGTGTGATCGTGATTGTGTGATTGTGATTGTGTGATTGTGATCGTGATTGTGATTGTGATTGTGATTGTGTGATTGTGATTGTGTGATTGTGATTGTGTGATTGTGATTGTGTGATTGTGATTGTGTGATTGTGATTGTGTGATTGTGATTGTGTGATCGTGATTGTGTGATCGTGATTGTGTGGTCGTGATTGTGTGATCGTGATTGTGTGATCGTGATTGTGTGATCGTGATTGTGTGATCGTGATTGTGTGATCGTGATTGTGTGATGGTGATTGTGTGATGGTGGTTGTGTGATCGTGACTGTGTGATCGAGATTGTGTGATCGTGATTGTGTGATCGTGATTGTGTGATAGTGATGGTGTGATTGTGATTGTGTGATTGTGGTTGTGTGATTGTTGTTGTGTGACTGTGATTGTGTGATTGCGATTGTGTGATCGTGACTGTGTGGTCGTGATTGTGTGATCGTGATTGTGGGATTGTGACTGTGTGATTGTGTGGTTGTGGTTGTGCGTTTGTGATTGTGTGACTGTGATTGTGTGATTGTGATTGTGGGACTGTGATTGCGATTGTGTGATTGTGACTGTGTGGTCGTGATTGTGTGATCGTGATTGTGGGATTGTGACTGTGTGATTGTGTGATTGTTTGATTGTGTTATTGCGATTGTGTGATTGCGATTGTGTGATTGCGATTGTGTGATTGCGATTGTGTGATTGCGATTGTGTGATTGCGTTTGTGTGATTGCGATTGTGTGATTGCGATTGTGTGATTGCGATTGTGTGATTGCGATTGTTTGATTGCGATTGTTTGATTGTGTGATTGTGATTGTGTGATTGTGATCGTGTGATTGTGATTGCGATTGTGTGATTGTGACTGTGTGGTCGTGATTGTGTGATCGTGATTGTGGGATTGTGTGACCGTGATTGTGTGATCGTGATTGTGTGATCGTGATTGTGTGATCGTGATAGTGTGATCGTTATTGTGTGATCGTGACTGTGTGGTCGTGATTGTGTGATCGTGTTTGTGGGATGGTGACTGTGTGATTGTGTGGTTGTGGTTGTGTGACTGTGATTGTGTGATTGTGATTGTGAGATTGCGATTGTATGATTGCGATTGTGTGATTGCGATTGTGTGATTGCGATTGTGTGATTGCGATTGTGTGATTGCGATTGTGTGATTGCGATTGTGTGATTGCGACTGTGTGGTCGTGATTGTGTGATCGTGATTGTGTGATCGTGATTGTGTGACCGTGATTGTTTGACCGTGATTATGTGATCGTGATTGTGTGATCCTGATTGTGTGATTAGGATTCTGTGATCGTGATTGTGTAATCGTGATTGTGTGATCGTGATTGTGATCGTGATTTTCTGATCGTGATTGTGTGATGGTGATTGTGTGATCGTGATTGTGTGATCGTGATTGTGTGATCGTGATTGTGTGATTGTGATTGTGTGATTGTGATTGTGTGGTTGTGATTGTGTGATTGTGGTTGTGTGATTGTGATTGTGTGATGGCGATTGTGTGATCGTGACTGTGTGGTCGTGATTGTGTGATCGTGATTGTGGGATTGTGACTGTGGGATTGTGTGGTTGGGGTTGTGTGATTGTGATTGTGTGAATGTGATTGTGTGATTGTGATTGTGGGATTGTGATTGCGATTGTGTGATTGTGACTGTGTGGTCGTGATTGTGGGATTGTGACTGTGTGATTGTGTGATCGTGATTGTGTGATCGTGATTGTGTGATCGTGATTGGGTGATCGTGATTGGGTGATCGTGATTGGGTGATCGTGATTGTGGGATTGTGACTGTGCGATTGTGTGATTGTGATTGTGTGACTGTGATTGTGTGATTGTGATTGTGGGATTGTGATTGTGTCATTGTGATTGTGTGATCGTGACTGTGATTGTATGATTGTGATTGTGATTGTGATTGTGATTGTGATTGTGATTGTGATTGTGATTGTGATTGTGATTGTGTGACTGTGTGATTGTGATTGTGTGACTGTGATTGTGTGATCGTGATAGTGTGATCGTGATAGTGTGATCGTGATTGTGTGATCGTGACTGTGTGGTCGTGATTGTGTGATCGTGATTGTGGGATTGTGACTGTGTGATTGTGTGGTTGTGGTTGTGTGATTGTGATTGTGTGACTGTGATTGTGTGATTGTGATTGTGGGATTGTGATTGCGATTGTGTGATTGTGACTGTGTGGTCGTGATTGTGTGATCGTGATTGTGGGATTGTGACTGTGTGATTGTGTGGTTGTGGTTGTGTGATTGTGATTGTGTGATCGTGATTGTGTGATTGTGATTGTGTGATCGTGATTGTGTGATCGTGATTGTGTGATCGTGATTGTGTGATCGTGATTGTGTCATCGTGATAGTGTGATCGTGATTGTGTGGTCGTGATTGTGTTGTCGTGATTGTGTGATCGTGATTGTGTGATCGTGATTGTGTGATTGTAATTGTGTGATCGTGATTGTGTGGTCGTGATTGTGTGATCGTGATTGTGGGATCGTGACTGTGTGATTGTGTGATTGTGATTGTGTGACTGTGATTGTGTGACTGTGATTGTGTGATTGTGATTGTGGGATTGAGATTGTGTGATTGTGATTGTGTGATCGTGACTGTGATTGTGTGATTGTGATTGTGTGACTGTGTGATTGTGATTGTGTGACTGTGATTGTGTGATCGTGATAGTGTGATCGTGATCGTGTGATTGCGATCGTGTGATTGCGATCGTGTGATTGCGATCGTGTGATTGCGTTTGTGTGATTGCGATTGTGTGATTGCGATTGTATGATTGCGATTGTGGGATTGCGATTGTGTGATTGTGATTGTGTGATTGTGATTGTGTGATCGTGATTGTGTCATCGTGATTGTGTGGTCGTGATTGTGTGATCGTGATTGTGGGATTGTGACTGTGTGATTGTGTGGTCGTGATTGTGCGATCGTGATTGTGCGATCGTGTTTGTGCGATCGTGATTGTGCGATCGTGATTGTGCGATCGTGATTGTGCGATCGTGAATGTGCGATCGTGATTGTGCGATCGTGATTGTGCGATCGTGATTGTGCGATCGTGATTGTGCGATCGTGATTGTGCGATCGTGATTGTGCGATCGTGATTGTGCGATCGTGATTGTGCGATCGTGATTGTGCGATCGTGATTGTGCGATCGTGATTGTGCGATCGTGATTCTGCGATCGTGATTGTGCGATCGTGATTGTGCGATCGTGATTGTGCGATCGTGATTGTGCGATCGTGATTGTGCGATCGTGATTGTGCGATCGTGATTGTGCGATCGTGATTGTGCGATCGTGATTGTTTGATTGTGATTGTGTGATTGTGATTGTGTGATTGTGATTGTGTGATTGTGATTATGTGATTGTGATTGTGATTGTGTGATTGTGTGATCGTGATTGTGTGATCGTGATTGTGTGACCGTGATTGTGTGACCGTGATTAATTGATCGTGATTGTGTGATCCTGATTGTGTGATTAGGATTCTGTGATCGTGATTGTGTAATCGTGATTGTGTGATCGTGATTGTGATCGTCGTTTTGTGATCGTGATTGTGTGATGGTGATTGTGTGATCGTGATTGTGTGATCGTGATTGTGTGATCGTGATTGTGTGATTGTGATTGTGTGATTGTGATTGTGTAGTTGTGATTGTGTGATTGTGGTTGTGTGATTGTAATTGTGTGATTGCGATTGTGTGATCGTGACTGTGTGGTCGTGATTGTGTGATCGTGATTGTGGGATTGTGACTGTGGGATTGTGTGGTTGTGGTTGTGTGATTGTGATTCTGTGAATGTGATTGTGTGATTGTGATTGTGGGATTGTGATTGTGATCGTGATTTTGTGATCGTGATTGTGTGATGGTGATTGTGTGATCGTGATTGTGTGATTGTGATTGTGTGGTTGTGATTGTGTGATTGTGGTTGTGTGATTGTGATTGTGTGATTGCGATTGTGTGATCGTGACTGTGTGGTCGTGATTGTGTGATCGTGATTGTGGGATTGTGACTGTGGGATTGTGTGGTTGTGGTTGTGTGATTGTGATTGTGTGAATGTGATTGTGTGATTGTGATTGTGGGATTGTGATTGCGATTGTGTGATTGTGACTGTGTGATTGTGTGATCGTGATTGTGGGATTGTGACTGTGTGATTGTGTGATCGTGATTGTGTGACTGTGATTGTGTGATTGTGATTGTGATTGTGATTGTGATTGTGATTGTGATTGTGATTGTGATTGTGATTGTGATTGTGATTGTGATTGTGATTGTGATTGTGATTGTGATTGTGATTGTGATTGTGATTGTGATTGTGATTGTGTGACTGTGATTGTGTGACCGTGATTGTGGGATTGTGACTGTGGGATTGTGTGGTTGTGGTTGTGTGATTGTGATTGTGTGAATGTGATTGTGTGATTGTGATTGTGGGATTGTGATTGCGATTGTGTGATTGTGACTGTGTGGTCGTGATTGTGTGATCGTGATTGTGGGATTGTGACTGTGTGATTGTGTGGTTGTGGTTGTGTGATTGTGATTGTGTGATCGTGATTGTGTGATCGTGATTGTGTGATTGTGATTGTGTGATCGTGATTGTGTGATCATGATTGTGTGATCGTGATTGTGTGATCGTGATAGTGTCATCGTGATTGTGTGATCGTGATTGTGTGGACGTGATTGTGTGGTCGTGATTGTGTGATTGTGGTTGTATGATTGTGATTGTGTGATTGCGATTGTGTGATCGTGACTGTGTTGTCGTGATTGTGTGATCGCGATTGTGTGATCGCGATTGTGGGATTGTGACTGTGTGATTGTGTGATCGTTATTGTGTGATCGTGATTGTGTGATCGTGATAGTGTGATCGTGATTGTGTGATCGTGATTGTGTGATTGCGATTGTGTGATTGCGATTGTGTGATCGCGATTGTGGGATTGTGACTGTGTGATTGTGTGATCGTTATTGTGTGATCGTGATTGTGTGATCGTGATAGTGTGATCGTGATTGTGTGATTGCAATTGTGTGATTGCGAATGTGTGATTGCGATTGTGTGATTGCGTTTGTGTGATTGCGATTGTGTGATTGCGATTGTGTGATTGCGATTGTGTGATTGTGATTGTGATTGTGATTGTGATTGTGTGACTGTGATTGTGTGACCGTGATTGTGGGATTGTGACTGTGGGATTGTGTGGTTGTGGTTGTGTGATTGTGATTGTGTGAATGTGATTGTGTGATTGTGATTGTGGGATTGTGATTGCGATTGTGTGATTGTGACTGTGTGGTCGTGATTGTGTGATCGTGATTGTGGGATTGTGACTGTGTGATTGTGTGGTTGTGGTTGTGTGATTGTGATTGTGTGACCGTGATTGTGTGATCGTGATTGTGTGATTGTGATTGTGTGATCGTGATTGTGTGATCATGATTGTGTGATCGTGATTGTGTGATCGTGATAGTGTCATCGTGATTGTGTGATCGTGATTGTGTGGTCGTGATTGTGTGGTCGTGATTGTGTGATTGTGGTTGTATGATTGTGATTGTGTGATTGCGATTGTGTGATCGTGACTGTGTTGTCGTGATTGTGTGATCGCGAATGTGTGATCGCGATTGTGTGATCGCGATTGTGTGATCGCGATTGTGGGATTGTGACTGCGTGATTGTGTGATCGTGATTGTGTGATCGTGATTGTGTGATCGTGATAGTGTGATCGTGATTGTGTGATCGTGATTTTGTGATTGCGATTGTGTGATTGCGATTGTGTGATTGCGATTGTGTGATTGCAATTGTGTGATTGCGATTGTGTGATTGCGATTGTGTGATTGCGTTTGTGTGATTGCGATTGTGTGATTGCGATTGTGTGATTGCGATTGTTTGATTGCGATTGTTTGATTGTGTGATTGTGATTGTGTGATTGTGATTGTGTGATTGTGATTGCGATTGTGTGATTGTGACTGTGTGGTCGTGATTGTGTGATCGTGATTGTGGGATTGTGTGATCGTGATTGTGTGATCGTGATTGTGTGATCGTGATTGTGTGATCGTGATTGTGTGATCGTGATTGTGTGATCGTGATTGTGTGATCGTGATTGGGTGATCGTGATTGGGTGATCGTGATTGGGTGATCGTGATTGTGGGATTGTGACTGTGCGATTGGTCGACAGTGATTGTGTGACTGTGATTGTGAGATTGCGATTGTGTGATTGCGATTGTGTGATTGCGATTGTGTGATTGCGATTGTGTGATTGCGATTGTGTGATTGCGATTGTGTGATTGCGATTGTGTCATTGCGACTGTGTGGTCGTGATTGTGTGATCGTGATTGTGGGATTGTGACTGTGCGATCGTGATTGTGCGATCGGGATTGTGCCATCGTGATTGTGCGATCGTGATTGTGCGATCGTGATTGTGCGATCGTGATTGTGCGATCGTGATTGTGCGATCGTGATTGTGCGATCGTGATTGTGCGATCGTGATTGTGCGATCGTGATTGTTTGATCGTGATTGTGTGATCGTGATTGTGTGATTGTGATTGTGTGATCGTGATTGTGTGATCGTGATTGTGTGATTGTGATTGTGTGATTGTGGTTGTGTGATTGTGGTTGTGTGATTGCGATTGTGTGATCGTGACTGTGTGGTCGTGATTGTGTGATCGTGATTGTGTGATCGTGATTGTGTCATCGTGATAGTGTGATCGTGATTGTGTGGTCGTGATTGTGTGGTCGTGATTGTGTGATCGTGATTGTGGGATCGTGACTGTGTGATTGTGTGATTGTGATTGTGTGACTGTGATTGTGTGATTGTGATTGTGGGATTGAGATTGTGTGATTGTGATTGTGTGATCGTGACTGTGATTGTGTGATTGTGTTTGTGTGACTGTGTGATTGTGATTGTGTGACTGTGATTGTGTGATCGTGATAGTGTGATCGTGATTGTGTGATCGTGACTGTGTGGTCGTGATTGTGTGATCGTGTTTGTGGGATGGTGACTGTGTGATTGTGTGGTTGTGGTTGTGTGACTGTGATTGTGTGATTGTGATTGTGAGATTGCGATTGTGAGATTGCGATTGTATGATTGCGATTGTGTGATTGCGATTGTGTGATTGCGATTGTGTGATTGCGATTGTGTGATTGCGATTGTGTGATTGCGATTGTGTGATTGCGACTGTGTGGTCGTGATTGTGTGATCGTGATTGTGTGATCGTGATTGTGTGACCGTGATTGTGTGACCGTGATTATGTGATCGTGATTGTGTGATCCTGATTGTGTGATTAGGATTCTGTGATCGTGATTGTGTAATCGTGATTGTGTGATCGTGATTGTGATCGTGATTTTCTGATCGTGATTGTGTGATGGTGATTGTGTGATCGTGATTGTGTGATCGTGATTGTGTGATCGTGATTGTGTGATTGTGATTGTGTGATTGTGATTGTGTGGTTGTGATTGTGTGATTGTGGTTGTGTGATTGTGATTGTGTGATGGCGATTGTGTGATCGTGACTGTGTGGTCGTGATTGTGTGATCGTGATTGTGGGATTGTGACTGTGGGATTGTGTGGTTGTGGTTGTGTGATTGTGATTCTGTGAATGTGATTGTGTGATTGTGATTGTGGGATTGTGATTGTGATCGTGATTTTGTGATCGTGATTGTGTGATGGTGATTGTGTGATCGTGATTGTGTGATTGTGATTGTGTGGTTGTGATTGTGTGATTGTGGTTGTGTGATTGTGATTGTGTGATTGCGATTGTGTGATCGTGACTGTGTGGTCGTGATTGTGTGATCGTGATTGTGGGATTGTGACTGTGGGATTGTGTGGTTGTGGTTGTGTGATTGTGATTGTGTGAATGTGATTGTGTGATTGTGATTGTGGGATTGTGATTGCGATTGTGTGATTGGGACTGTGTGATTGTGTGATCGTGATTGTGGGATTGTGACTGTGTGATTGTGTGATCGTGATTGTGTGACTGTGATTGTGTGATTGTGATTGTGATTGTGATTGTGATTGTGATTGTGATTGTGATTGTGATTGTGATTGTGATTGTGATTGTGATTGTGATTGTGATTGTGATTGTGATTGTGATTGTGATTGTGATTGTGATTGTGATTGTGATTGTGATTGTGATTGTGATTGTGATTGTGATTGTGTGACTGTGATTGTGTGACCGTGATTGTGGGATTGTGACTGTGGGATTGTGTGGTTGTGGTTGTGTGATTGTGATTGTGTGAATGTGATTGTGTGATTGTGATTGTGGGATTGTGATTGCGATTGTGTGATTGTGACTGTGTGGTCGTGATTGTGTGGTCGTGATTGTGGGATTGTGACTGTGTGATTGTGTGGTTGTGGTTGTGTGATTGTGATTGTGTGATCGTGATTGTGTGATCGTGATTGTGTGATTGTGATTGTGTGATCGTGATTGTGTGATCATGATTGTGTGATCGTGATTGTGTGATCGTGATAGTGTCATCGTGATTGTGTGATCGTGATTGTGTGGTCGTGATTGTGTGGTCGTGATTGTGTGATTGTGGTTGTATGATTGTGATTGTGTGATTGCGATTGTGTGATCGTGACTGTGTTGTCGTGATTGTGTGATCGCGAATGTGTGATCGCGATTGTGTGATCGCGATTGTGTGATCGCGATTGTGGGATTGTGACTGTGTGATTGTGTGATCGTGATTGTGTGATCGTGATTGTGTGATCGTGATAGTGTGATCGTGATTGTGTGATCGTGATTGTGTGATTGCGATTGTGTGATTGCGATTGTGTGATTGCGATTGTGTGATTGCAATTGTGTGATTGCGATTGTGTGATTGCGATTGTGTGATTGCGTTTGTGTGATTGCGATTGTGTGATTGCGATTGTGTGATTGCGATTGTGTGATTGCGATTGTTTGATTGCGATTGTTTGATTGTGTGATTGTGATTGTGTGATTGTGATTGTGTGATTGTGATTGCGATTGTGTGATTGTGACTGTGTGGTCGTGATTGTGTGATCGTGATTGTGGGATTGTGTGATCGTGATTGTGTGATCGTGATTGTGTGATCGTGATTGTGTGATCGTGATTGTGTGATCGTGATTGTGTGATCGTGATTGTGTGATCGTGATTGGGTGATCGTGATTGGGTGATCGTGATTGGGTGATCGTGATTGGGTGATCGTGATTGGGTGATCGTGATTGTGGGATTGTGACTGTGCGATTGGTCGACAGTGATTGTGTGACTGTGATTGTGAGATTGCGATTGTGTGATTGCGATTGTGTGATTGCGATTGTGTGATTGCGATTGTGTGATTGCGATTGTGTGATTGCGATTGTGTGATTGCGATTGTGTGATTGCGATTGTGTCATTGCGACTGTGTGGTCGTGATTGTGTGATCGTGATTGTGGGATTGTGACTGTGCGATCGTGATTGTGCGATCGGGATTGTGCCATCGTGATTGTGCGATCGTGATTGTGCGATCGTGATTGTGCGATCGTGATTGTGCGATCGTGATTGTGCGATCGTGATTGTGCGATCGTGATTGTGCGATCGTGATTGTGCGATCGTGATTGTGCGATCGTGATTGTTTGATCGTGATTGTGTGATCGTGATTGTGTGATTGTGATTGTGTGATCGTGATTGTGTGATCGTGATTGTGTGATCGTGATTGTGTGATTGTGGTTGTGTGATTGTGGTTGTGTGATTGCGATTGTGTGATCGTGACTGTGTGGTCGTGATTGTGTGATCGTGATTGTGGGATTGTGACTGTGGGATTGTGTGGTTGTGGTTGTGTGATTGTGGTTGTGTGATGGCGATTGTGTGATCGTGACTGTGTGGTCGTGATTGTGTGATCGTGATTGTGGGATTGTGACTGTGGGATTGTGTGGTTGGGGTTGTGTGATTGTGATTGTGTGAATGTGATTGTGTGATTGTGATTGTGGGATTGTGATTGCGAATGTGTGATTGTGACTGTGTGGTCGTGATTGTGTGATCGTGATTGTGGGATTGTGACTGTGTGATTGTGTGATCGTGATTGTGTGATCGTGATTGTGTGATCGTGATTGTGTGATCGTGATTGTGTGATCGTGATTGGGTGATCGTGATTGGGTGATCGTGATTGTGGGATTGTGACTGTGCGATTGTGTGATTGTGATTGTGTGACTGTGATTGTGTGATTGTGATTGTGGGATTGTGATTGTGTGATTGTGATTGTGTGATCGTGACTGTGATTGTATGATTGTGATTGTGATTGTGATTGTGATTGTGATTGTGATTGTGATTGTGATTGTGATTGTGATTGTGATTGTGTGACTGTGTGATTGTGATTGTGTGACTGTGATTGTGTGATCGTGATAGTGTGATCGTGATAGTGTGATCGTGATTGTGTGATCGTGACTGTGTGGTCGTGATTGTGTGATCGTGATTGTGGGATTGTGACTGTGTGATTGTGTGGTTGTGGTTGTGTGATTGTGATTGTGTGACTGTGATTGTGTGATTGTGATTGTGGGATTGTGATTGCGGTTGTGTGATTGTGACTGTGTGGTCGTGATTGTGTGATCGTGATTGTAGGATTGTGACTGTGTGATTGTGTGGTTGTGGTTGTGTGATTGTGATTGTGTGATCGTGATTGTGTGATCGTGATTGTGTGATCGTGATTGTGTGATCGTGATTGTGTGATCGTGATTGTGTGATCGTGATTGTGTCATCGTGATAGTGTGATCGTGATTGTGTGGTCGTGATTGTGTGGTCGTGATTGTGTGATCGTGATTGTGGGATCGTGACTGTGTGATTGTGTGATTGTGATTGTGTGACTGTGATTGTGTGATTGTGATTGTGGGATTGAGATTGTGTGATTGTGATTGTGTGATCGTGACTGTGATTGTGTGATTGTGTTTGTGTGACTGTGTGATTGTGATTGTGTGACTGTGATTGTGTGATCGTGATAGTGTGATCGTGATTGTGTGATCGTGACTGTGTGGTCGTGATTGTGTGATCGTGTTTGTGGGATGGTGACTGTGTGATTGTGTGGTTGTGGTTGTGTGACTGTGATTGTGTGATTGTGATTGTGAGATTGCGATTGTATGATTGCGATTGTGTGATTGCGATTGTGTGATTGCGATTGTGTGATTGCGATTGTGTGATTGCGATTGTGTGATTGCGATTGTGTGATTGCGACTGTGTGGTCGTGATTGTGTGATCGTGATTGTGTGATCGTGATTGTGTGACCGTGATTGTGTGACCGTGATTATGTGATCGTGATTGTGTGATCCTGATTGTGTGATTAGGATTCTGTGATCGTGATTGTGTAATCGTGATTGTGTGATCGTGATTGTGATCGTGATTTTCTGATCGTGATTGTGTGATGGTGATTGTGTGATCGTGATTGTGTGATCGTGATTGTGTGATCGTGATTGTGTGATTGTGATTGTGTGATTGTGATTGTGTGGTTGTGATTGTGTGATTGTGGTTGTGTGATTGTGATTGTGTGATGGCGATTGTGTGATCGTGACTGTGTGGTCGTGATTGTGTGATCGTGATTGTGGGATTGTGACTGTGTGATTGTGTGGTTGTGGTTGTGTGATTGTGATTGTGTGACTGTGATTGTGTGATTGTGATTGTGGGATTGTGATTGCGATTGTGTGATTGTGACTGTGTGGTCGTGATTGTGGGATTGTGACTGTGTGATTGTGTGATCGTGATTGTGTGATCGTGATTGTGTGATCGTGATTGTGTGATCGTGATTGGGTGATCGTGATTGGGTGATCGTGATTGGGTGATCGTGATTGTGGGATTGTGACTGTGCGATTGTGTGATTGTGATTGTGTGACTGTGATTGTGTGATTGTGATTGTGGGATTGTGATTGTGTCATTGTGATTGTGTGATCGTGACTGTGATTGTATGATTGTGATTGTGATTGTGATTGTGATTGTGATTGTGATTGTGATTGTGATTGTGATTGTGTGACTGTGTGATTGTGATTGTGTGACTGTGATTGTGTGATCGTGATAGTGTGATCGTGATAGTGTGATCGTGATTGTGTGATCGTGACTGTGTGGTCGTGATTGTGTGATCGTGATTGTGGGATTGTGACTGTGTGATTGTGTGGTTGTGGTTGTGTGATTGTGATTGTGTGACTGTGATTGTGTGATTGTGATTGTGGGATTGTGATTGCGATTGTGTGATTGTGACTGTGTGGTCGTGATTGTGTGATCGTGATTGTGGGATTGTGACTGTGTGATTGTGTGGTTGTGGTTGTGTGATTGTGATTGTGTGATCGTGATTGTGTGATTGTGATTGTGTGATCGTGATTGTGTGATCGTGATTGTGTGATCGTGATTGTGTGATCGTGATTGTGTCATCGTGATAGTGTGATCGTGATTGTGTGGTCGTGATTGTGTTGTCGTGATTGTGTGATCGTGATTGTGTGATCGTGATTGTGTGATTGTGATTGTGTGATCGTGATTGTGTGGTCGTGATTGTGTGATCGTGATTGTGGGATCGTGACTGTGTGATTGTGTGATTGTGATTGTGTGACTGTGATTGTGTGACTGTGATTGTGTGATTGTGATTGTGGGATTGAGATTGTGTGATTGTGATTGTGTGATCGTGACTGTGATTGTGTGATTGTGATTGTGTGACTGTGTGATTGTGATTGTGTGACTGTGATTGTGTGATCGTGATAGTGTGATCGTGATCGTGTGATTGCGATCGTGTGATTGCGATCGTGTGATTGCGTTTGTGTGATTGCGATTGTGTGATTGCGATTGTATGATTGCGATTGTGGGATTGCGATTGTGTGATTGTGATTGTGTGATTGTGATTGTGTGATCGTGATTGTGTCATCGTGATTGTGTGGTCGTGATTGTGTGATCGTGATTGTGGGATTGTGACTGTGTGATTGTGTGGTCGTGATTGTGCGATCGTGATTGTGCGATCGTGTTTGTGCGATCGTGATTGTGCGATCGTGATTGTGCGATCGTGATTGTGCGATCGTGATTGTGCGATCGTGAATGTGCGATCGTGATTGTGCGATCGTGATTGTGCGATCGTGATTGTGCGATCGTGATTGTGCGATCGTGATTGTGCGATCGTGATTGTGCGATCGTGATTGTGCGATCGTGATTGTGCTATCGTGATTGTGCGATCGTGATTGTGCGATCGTGATTGTGCGATCGTGATTGTGCGATCGTGATTGTGCGATCGTGATTGTGCGATCGTGATTGTGCGATCGTGATTGTTTGATTGTGATTGTGTGATTGTGATTGTGTGATTGTGATTGTGTGATTGTGATTATGTGATTGTGATTGTGATTGTGTGAATGTGTGATCGTGATTGTGTGATCGTGATTGTGTGACCGTGATTGTGTGACCGTGATTAATTGATCGTGATTGTGTGATCCTGATTGTGTGATTAGGATTCTGTGATCGTGATTGTGTAATCGTGATTGTGTGATCGTGATTGTGATCGTCGTTTTGTGATCGTGATTGTGTGATGGTGATTGTGTGATCGTGATTGTGTGATCGTGATTGTGTGATCGTGATTGTGTGATTGTGATTGTGTGATTGTGATTGTGTAGTTGTGATTGTGTGATTGTGGTTGTGTGATTGTAATTGTGTGATTGCGATTGTGTGATCGTGACTGTGTGGTCGTGATTGTGTGATCGTGATTGTGGGATTGTGACTGTGGGATTGTGTGGTTGTGGTTGTGTGATTGTGATTCTGTGAATGTGATTGTGTGATTGTGATTGTGATCGTGATTTTGTGATCGTGATTGTGTGATGGTGATTGTGTGATCGTGATTGTGTGATTGTGATTGTGTGGTTGTGATTGTGTGATTGTGGTTGTGTGATTGTGATTGTGTGATTGCGATTGTGTGATCGTGACTGTGTGGTCGTGATTGTGTGATCGTGATTGTGGGATTGTGACTGTGGGATTGTGTGGTTGTGGTTGTGTGATTGTGATTGTGTGAATGTGATTGTGTGATTGTGATTGTGGGTTTGTGATTGCGATTGTGTGATTGTGACTGTGTGATTGTGTGATCGTGATTGTGGGATTGTGACTGTGTGATTGTGTGATCGTGATTGTGTGACTGTGATTGTGTGATTGTGATTGTGATTGTGATTGTGATTGTGATTGTGATTGTGATTGTGATTGTGATTGTGATTGTGATTGTGATTGTGATTGTGATTGTGATTGTGATTGTGATTGTGATTGTGATTGTGATTGTGATTGTGATTGTGATTGTGTGACTGTGATTGTGTGACCGTGATTGTGGGATTGTGACTGTGGGATTGTGTGGTTGTGGTTGTGTGATTGTGATTGTGTGAATGTGATTGTGTGATTGTGATTGTGGGATTGTGATTGCGATTGTGTGATTGTGACTGTGTGGTCGTGATTGTGTGATTGTGATTGTGGGATTGTGACTGTGTGATTGTGTGGTTGTGGTTGTGTGATTGTGATTGTGTGATCGTGATTGTGTGATCGTGATTGTGTGATTGTGATTGTGTGATCGTGATTGTGTGATCATGATTGTGTGATCGTGATTGTGTGATCGTGATAGTGTCATCGTGATTGTGTGATCGTGATTGTGTGGTCGTGATTGTGTGGTCGTGATTGTGTGATTGTGGTTGTATGATTGTGATTGTGTGATTGCGATTGTGTGATCGTGACTGTGTTGTCGTGATTGTGTGATCGCGAATGTGTGATCGCGATTGTGTGATCGCGATTGTGTGATCGCGATTGTGGGATTGTGACTGTGTGATTGTGTGATCGTGATTGTGTGATCGTGATTGTGTGATCGTGATAGTGTGATCGTGATTGTGTGATCGTGATTGTGTGATTGCGATTGTGTGATTGCGATTGTGTGATTGCGATTGTGTGATTGCAATTGTGTGATTGCGATTGTGTGATTGCGATTGTGTGATTGCGTTTGTGTGATTGCGATTGTGTGATTGCGATTGTGTGATTGCGATTGTGTGATTGCGATTGTTTGATTGCGATTGTTTGATTGTGTGATTGTGATTGTGTGATTGTGATTGTGTGATTGTGATTGCGATTGTGTGATTGTGACTGTGTGGTCGTGATTGTGTGATCGTGATTGTGGGATTGTGTGATCGTGATTGTGTGATCGTGATTGTGTGATCGTGATTGTGTGATCGTGATTGTGTGATCGTGATTGTGTGATCGTGATTGTGTGATCGTGATTGTGTGATCGTGATTGGGTGATCGTGATTGGGTGATCGTGATTGGGTGATCGTGATTGGGTGATCGTGATTGGGTGGTCGTGATTGTGGGATTGTGACTGTGCGATTGGTCGACTGTGATTGTGTGACTGTGATTGTGAGATTGCGATTGTGTGATTGCGATTGTGTGATTGCGATTGTGTGATTGCGATTGTGTGATTGCGATTGTGTGATTGCGATTGTGTGATTGCGATTGTGTGATTGCGATTGTGTGATTGCGACTGTGTGGTCGTGATTGTGTGATCGTGATTGTGGGATTGTGACTGTGCGATCGTGATTGTGCGATCGGGATTGTGCCATCGTGATTGTGCGATCGGGATTGTGCGATCGTGATTGTGCGATCGTGATTGTGCGATCGTGATTGTGCGATCGTGATTGTGCGATCGTGATTGTGCGATCGTGATTGTGCGATCGTGATTGTGCGATCGTGATTGTGCGATCGTGATTGTTCGATCGTGATTGTGTGATCGTGATTGTGTGATCGTGATTGTGTGATCGTGATTGTGTGATCGTGATTGTGTGATTGTGATTGTGTGATTGTGGTTGTGTGATTGTGGTTGTGTGATTGCGATTGTGTGATCGTGACTGTGTGGTCGTGATTGTGTGATCGTGATTGTGGGGTTGTGACTGTGGGATTGTGTGGTTGTGGTTGTGTGATTGTGGTTGTGTGATGGCGATTGTGTGATCGTGACTGTGTGGTCGTGATTGTGTGATCGTGATTGTGGGATTGTGACTGTGGGATTGTGTGGTTGGGGTTGTGTGATTGTGATTGTGTGAATGTGATTGTGTGATTGTGATTGTGGGATTGTGATTGCGAATGTGTGATTGTGACTGTGTGGTCGTGATTGTGTGATCGTGATTGTGGGATTGTGACTGTGTGGTCGTGATTGTGTGATCGTGATTGTGGGATTGTGACTGTGTGATTGTGTGATCGTGATTGTGTGATCGTGATTGTGTGATCGTGATGGGGTGATCGTGATTGGGTGATCGTGATTGTGGGATTGTGACTGTGCGATTGTGTGGTTGTGATTGTGTGACTGTGATTGTGTGATTGTGATTGTGGGATTGTGATTGTGTGATTGTGATTGTGTGATCGTGACTGTGATTGTATGATTGTGATTGTGATTGTGATTGTGATTGTGATTGTGATTGTGATTGTGATTGTGATTGTGATTGTGATTGTGATTGTGTGACTGTGTGATTGTGATTGTGTGACTGTGATTGTGTGATCGTGATAGTGTGATCGTGATACTGTGATCGTGATTGTGTGATCGTGACTGTGTGGTCGTGATTGTGTGATCGTGATTGTGGGATTGTGACTGTGTGATTGTGTGGTTGTGGTTGTGTGATTGTGATTGTGTGACTGTGATTGTGTGATTGTGATTGTGGGATTGTGATTGCGGTTGTGTGATTGTGACTGTGTGGTCGTGATTGTGTGATCGTGATTGTAGGATTGTGACTGTGTGATTGTGTGGTTGTGGTTGTGTGATTGTGATTGTGTGATCGCGATTGTGTGATCGTGATTGTGTGATCGTGATTGTGTGATCGTGATTGTGTGATCGTGATTGTGTGATCGTGATTGTGTCATCGTGATAGTGTGATCGTGATTGTGTGGTCGTGATTGTGTGGTCGTGATTGTGTGATCGTGATTGTGGGATCGTGACTGTGTGATTGTGTGATTGTGATTGTGTGACTGTGATTGTGTGATTGTGATTGTGGGATTGAGATTGTGTGATTGTGATTGTGTGATCGTGACTGTGATTGTGTGATTGTGATTGTGTGACTGTGTGATTGTGATTGTGTGACTGTGATTGTGTGATCGTGATAGTGTGATCGTGATCGTGTGATCGCGATCGTGTGATCGCGATCGTGTGATCGCGATCGTGTGATTGCGATCGTGTGATTGCGATCGTGTGATTGCCATCGTGTGATTGCGATCGTGTGATTGCGATCGTGTGATTGCGTTTGTGTGATTGCGATTGTACGATTGCGATTGTGGGATTGCGATTGTGTGATTGCGATTGTGTGATTGTGATTGTGTGATCGTGATTGTGTCATCGTGATTGTGTGGTCGTGATTGTGTGATCGTGATTGTGGGATCGTGACTGTGTGATTGTGCGATTGTGATTGTGTGACTGTGATTGTGTGATTGTGATTGTGGGATTGAGATTGTGTGATTGTGATTGTGTGATCGTGCCTGTGATTGTGTGATTGTGATTGTGTGACTGTGTGATTGTGATTGTGTGACTGTGATTGTGTGATCGTGATAGTGTGATTGTGATCGTGTGATTGTGATCGTGTGATTGTGATAGTGCGATTGTGATAGTGCGATTGTGATAGTGCGATTGTGATAGTGAGATTGTGATTGTGCGATTGTGATTGTGCGATTGTGACAGTGCGATTGTGACAGTGCGATTGTGACAGTGCGATTGGGACTGCGCGATTGTGATTGTGCGATTGTGATTGTGCGATTGTGATAGTGCGATTGTGATAGTGCGATTGTGATAGTGCGATTGTGATTGTGCGATTGTGATTGTGGGATTGAGATTGTGTGATTGTGATTGTGTGATCGTGACTGTAATTGTGTCATTGTGATTGTGGGATTGTGATTGCGATTGTGTGATCGTGATTGTGGGATTGTGACTGTGTGATTGTGTGGTTGTGATTGTGTGATCGTGATTGTGCGATCGTGATTGTGCGATCGTGATTGTGCGATCGTGATTGTGCGATCGTGATTGTGCGATCGTGATTGTGCGATCGTGATTGTGCGATCGTGATTGTGCGATCGTGATTGTGCGATCGTGATTGTGCGATCGTGATTGTGCGATCGTGATTGTGCGATCGTGATTGTGCGATCGTGATTGTGCGATCGTGATTGTTTGATTGTGATTGTGTGATTGTGATTGTGTGATCGTGATTGTGTGACCGTGATTGTGTGACCGTGATTGTGTGACCGTGATTATGTGATCGTGATTGTGTGATCCTGATTGTGTGATTAGGATTCTGTGATCGTGATTGTGTAATCGTGATTGTGTGATCGTGATTGTGATCGTCGTTTTGTGATCGTGATTGTGTGATGGTGATTGTGTGATCGTGATTGTGTGATCGTGATTGTGTGATCGTGATTGTGTGATTGTGATTGTGTGATTGTGATTGTGTGGTTGTGTGATTGTAATTGTGTGATTGCGATTGTGTGATCGTGACTGTGTGGTCGTGATTGTGTGATCGTGATTGTGGGATTGTGACTGTGGGATTGTGTGGTTGTGGTTGTGTGATTGTGATTCTGTGAATGTGATTGTGTGATTGTGATTGTGGGATTGTGATTGTGATCGTGATTTTGTGATCGTGATTGTGTGATGGTGATTGTGTGATCGTGATTGTGTGATCGTGATTGTGTGATTGTGATTGTGTGATTGTGATTGTGTGATTGTGATTGTGTGGTTGTGATTGTGTGATTGTGGTTGTGTGATTGTGATTGTGTGATTGCGATTGTGTGATCGTGACTGCGTGGTCGTGATTGTGTGACCGTGATTGTGGGATTGTGACTGTGGGATTGTGTGGTTGTGGTTGTGTGATTGTGATTGTGTGAATGTGATTGTGTGATTGTGATTGTGGGACTGTGATTGCGATTGTGTGATTGTGACTGTGTGATTGTGTGATCGTGATTGTGGGATTGTGACTGTGTGATTGTGTGATCGTGATTGTGTGATCGTGATTGTGGGATTGTGACTGTGGGATTGTGTGGTTGTGGTTGTGTGATTGTGATTCTGTGAATGTGATTGTGTGATTGTGATTGTGGGATTGTGATTGTGATCGTGATTTTGTGATCGTGATTGTGTGATGGTGATTGTGTGATCGTGATTGTGTGATCGTGATTGTGTGATTGTGATTGTGTGAATGTGATTGTGTGATTGTGATTGTGGGATTGTGATTGCGATTGTGTGATTGTGACTGTGTGGTCGTGATTGTGGGATTGTGACTGTGTGATTGTGTGATCGTGATTGTGTGATCGTGATTGTGTGATCGTGATTGTGTGATCGTGATTGGGTGATCGTGATTGGGTGATCGTGATTGGGTGATCGTGATTGTGGGATTGTGACTGTGCGCTTGTGTGATTGTGATTGTGTGACTGTGATTGTGTGATTGTGATTGTGGGATTGTGATTGTGTCATTGTGATTGTGTGATCGTGACTGTGATTGTATGATTGTGATTGTGATTGTGATTGTGATTGTGATTGTGATTGGGATTGTGATTGTGATTGTGTGACTGTGTGATTGTGATTGTGTGACTGTGATTGTGTGATCGTGATAGTGTGATCGTGATAGTGTGATCGTGATTGTGTGATCGTGACTGTGTGGTCGTGATTGTGTGATCGTGATTGTGGGATTGTGACTGTGTGATTGTGTGGTTGTGGTTGTGTGATTGTGATTGTGTGACTGTGATTGTGTGATTGTGATTGTGGGATTGTGATTGCGATTGTGTGATTGTGACTGTGTGGTCGTGATTGTGTGATCGTGATTGTGGGATTGTGACTGTGTGATTGTGTGGTTGTGGTTGTGTGATTGTGATTGTGTGATCGTGATTGTGTGATTGTGATTGTGTGATCGTGATTGTGTGATCGTGATTGTGTGATCGTGATTGTGTGATCGTGATTGTGTCATCGTGATAGTGTGATCGTGATTGTGTGGTCGTGATTGTGTTGTCGTGATTGTGTGATCGTGATTGTGTGATCGTGATTGTGTGATTGTGATTGTGTGATCGTGATTGTGTGGTCGTGATTGTGTGATCGTGATTGTGGGATCGTGACTGTGTGATTGTGTGATTGTGATTGTGTGACTGTGATTGTGTGACTGTGATTGTGTGATTGTGATTGTGGGATTGAGATTGTGTGATTGTGATTGTGTGATCGTGACTGTGATTGTGTGATTGTGATTGTGTGACTGTGTGATTGTGATTGTGTGACTGTGATTGTGTGATCGTGATAGTGTGATCGTGATCGTGTGATTGCGATCGTGTGATTGCGATCGTGTGATTGCGTTTGTGTGATTGCGATTGTGTGATTGCGATTGTATGATTGCGATTGTGGGATTGCGATTGTGTGATTGTGATTGTGTGATTGTGATTGTGTGATCGTGATTGTGTCATCGTGATTGTGTGGTCGTGATTGTGTGATCGTGATTGTGGGATTGTGACTGTGTGATTGTGTGGTCGTGATTGTGCGATCGTGATTGTGCGATCGTGTTTGTGCGATCGTGATTGTGCGATCGTGATTGTGCGATCGTGATTGTGCGATCGTGATTGTGCGATCGTGAATGTGCGATCGTGATTGTGCGATCGTGATTGTGCGATCGTGATTGTGCGATCGTGATTGTGCGATCGTGATTGTGCGATCGTGATTGTGCGATCGTGATTGTGCGATCGTGATTGTGCTATCGTGATTGTGCGATCGTGATTGTGCGATCGTGATTGTGCGATCGTGATTGTGCGATCGTGATTGTGCGATCGTGATTGTGCGATCGTGATTGTGCGATCGTGATTGTTTGATTTTGATTGTGTGATTGTGATTGTGTGATTGTGATTGTGTGATTGTGATTATGTGATTGTGATTGTGATTGTGTGAATGTGTGATCGTGATTGTGTGATCGTGATTGTGTGACCGTGATTGTGTGACCGTGATTAATTGATCGTGATTGTGTGATCCTGATTGTGTGATTAGGATTCTGTGATCGTGATTGTGTAATCGTGATTGTGTGATCGTGATTGTGATCGTCGTTTTGTGATCGTGATTGTGTGATGGTGATTGTGTGATGGTGATTGTGTGATCGTGATTGTGTGATCGTGATTGTGTGATCGTGATTGTGTGATTGTGATTGTGTGATTGTGATTGTGTAGTTGTGATTGTGTGATTGTGGTTGTGTGATTGTAATTGTGTGATTGCGATTGTGTGATCGTGACTGTGTGGTCGTGATTGTGTGATCGTGATTGTGGGATTGTGACTGTGGGATTGTGTGGTTGTGGTTGTGTGATTGTGATTCTGTGAATGTGATTGTGTGATTGTGATTGTGATCGTGATTTTGTGATCGTGATTGTGTGATGGTGATTGTGTGATCGTGATTGTGTGATTGTGATTGTGTGGTTGTGATTGTGTGATTGTGGTTGTGTGATTGTGATTGTGTGATTGCGATTGTGTGATCGTGACTGTGTGGTCGTGATTGTGTGATCGTGATTGTGGGATTGTGACTGCGGGATTGTGTGGTTGTGGTTGTGTGATTGTGATTGTGTGAATGTGATTGTGTGATTGTGATTGTGGGTTTGTGATTGCGATTGTGTGATTGTGACTGTGTGATTGTGTGATCGTGATTGTGGGATTGTGACTGTGTGATTGTGTGATCGTGATTGTGTGACTGTGATTGTGTGATTGTGATTGTGATTGTGATTGTGATTGTGATTGTGATTGTGATTGTGATTGTGATTGTGATTGTGATTGTGATTGTGATTGTGATTGTGATTGTGATTGTGATTGTGATTGTGATTGTGATTGTGATTGTGATTGTGTGACTGTGATTGTGTGACCGTGATTGTGGGATTGTGACTGTGGGATTGTGTGGTTGTGGTTGTGTGATTGTGATTGTGTGAATGTGATTGTGTGATTGTGATTGTGGGATTGTGATTGCGATTGTGTGATTGTGACTGTGTGGTCGTGATTGTGTGATTGTGATTGTGGGATTGTGACTGTGTGATTGTGTGGTTGTGGTTGTGTGATTGTGATTGTGTGATCGTGATTGTGTGATCGTGATTGTGTGATTGTGATTGTGTGATCGTGATTGTGTGATCATGATTGTGTGATCGTGATTGTGTGATCGTGATAGTGTCATCGTGATTGTGTGATCGTGATTGTGTGGTCGTGATTGTGTGGTCGTGATTGTGTGATTGTGGTTGTATGATTGTGATTGTGTGATTGCGATTGTGTGATCGTGACTGTGTTGTCGTGATTGTGTGATCGCGAATGTGTGATCGCGATTGTGTGATCGCGATTGTGTGATCGCGATTGTGGGATTGTGACTGTGTGATTGTGTGATCGTGATTGTGTGATCGTGATTGTGTGATCGTGATAGTGTGATCGTGATTGTGTGATCGTGATTGTGTGATCGCGATTGTGTGATTGCGATTGTGTGATTGCGATTGTGTGATTGCAATTGTGTGATTGCGATTGTGTGATTGCGATTGTGTGATTGCGTTTGTGTGATTGCGATTGTGTGATTGCGATTGTGTGATTGCGATTGTGTGATTGCGATTGTTTGATTGCGATTGTTTGATTGTGTGATTGTGATTGTGTGATTGTGATTGTGTGATTGTGATTGCGATTGTGTGATTGTGACTGTGTGGTCGTGATTGTGTGATCGTGATTGTGGGATTGTGTGATCGTGATTGTGTGATCGTGATTGTGTGATCGTGATTGTGTGATCGTGATTGTGTGATCGTGATTGTGTGATCGTGATTGTGTGATCGTGATTGTGTGATCGTGATTGGGTGATCGTGATTGGGTGATCGTGATTGGGTGATCGTGATTGGGTGATCGTGATTGGGTGGTCGTGATTGTGGGATTGTGACTGTGCGATTGGTCGACTGTGATTGTGTGACTGTGATTGTGAGATTGCGATTGTGTGATTGCGATTGTGTGATTGCGATTGTGTGATTGCGATTGTGTGATTGCGATTGTGTGATTGCGATTGTGTGATTGCGATTGTGTGATTGCGATTGTGTGATTGCGACTGTGTGGTCGTGATTGTGTGATCGTGATTGTGGGATTGTGACTGTGCGATCGTGATTGTGCGATCGGGATTGTGCCATCGTGATTGTGCGATCGGGATTGTGCGATCGTGATTGTGCGATCGTGATTGTGCGATCGTGATTGTGCGATCGTGATTGTGCGATCGTGATTGTGCGATCGTGATTGTGCGATCGTGATTGTGCGATCGTGATTGTGCGATCGTGATTGTTCGATCGTGATTGTGTGATCGTGATTGTGTGATTGTGATTGTGTGATCGTGATTGTGTGATCGTGATTGTGTGATTGTGATTGTGTGATTGTGGTTGTGTGATTGTGGTTGTGTGATTGCGATTGTGTGATCGTGACTGTGTGGTCGTGATTGTGTGATCGTGATTGTGGGGTTGTGACTGTGGGATTGTGTGGTTGTGGTTGTGTGATTGTGGTTGTGTGATGGCGATTGTGTGATCGTGACTGTGTGGTCGTGATTGTGTGATCGTGATTGTGGGATTGTGACTGTGGGATTGTGTGGTTGGGGTTGTGTGATTGTGATTGTGTGAATGTGATTGTGTGATTGTGATTGTGGGATTGTGATTGCGAATGTGTGATTGTGACTGTGTGGTCGTGATTGTGTGATCGTGATTGTGGGATTGTGACTGTGTGGTCGTGATTGTGTGATCGTGATTGTGGGATTGTGACTGTGTGATTGTGTGATCGTGATTGTGTGATCGTGATTGTGTGATCGTGATTGTGTGATCGTGATTGTGTGATCGTGATTGTGTGATCGTGATTGTGTGATCGTGATGGGGTGATCGTGATTGGGTGATCGTGATTGTGGGATTGTGACTGTGCGATTGTGTGATTGTGATTGTGTGACTGTGATTGTGTGATTGTGATTGTGGGATTGTGATTGTGTGATTGTGATTGTGTGATCGTGACTGTGATTGTATGATTGTGATTGTGATTGTGATTGTGATTGTGATTGTGATTGTGATTGTGATTGTGATTGTGATTGTGATTGTGATTGTGTGACTGTGTGATTGTGATTGTGTGACTGTGATTGTGTGATCGTGATAGTGTGATCGTGATACTGTGATCGTGATTGTGTGATCGTGACTGTGTGGTCGTGATTGTGTGATCGTGATTGTGGGATTGTGACTGTGTGATTGTGTGGTTGTGGTTGTGTGATTGTGATTGTGTGACTGTGATTGTGTGATTGTGTGATTGTAATTGTGGGATTGTGATTGCGGTTGTGTGATTGTGACTGTGTGGTCGTGATTGTGTGATCGTGATTGTAGGATTGTGACTGTGTGATTGTGTGGTTGTGGTTGTGTGATTGTGATTGTGTGATCGTGATTGTGTGATCGTGATTGTGTGATCGTGATTGTGTGATCGTGATTGTGTGATCGTGATTGTGTGATCGTGATTGTGTCATCGTGATAGTGTGATCGTGATTGTGTGGTCGTGATTGTGTGGTCGTGATTGTGTGATCGTGATTGTGGGATCGTGACTGTGTGATTGTGTGATTGTGATTGTGTGACTGTGATTGTGTGATTGTGATTGTGGGATTGAGATTGTGTGATTGTGATTGTGTGATCGTGACTGTGATTGTGTGATTGTGATTGTGTGACTGTGTGATTGTGATTGTGTGACTGTGATTGTGTGATCGTGATAGTGTGATCGTGATCGTGTGATCGCGATCGTGTGATCGCGATCGTGTGATCGCGATCGTGTGATTGCGATCGTGTGATTGCGATCGTGTGATTGCCATCGTGTGATTGCGATCGTGTGATTGCGATCGTGTGATTGCGTTTGTGTGATTGCGATTGTACGATTGCGATTGTGGGATTGCGATTGTGTGATTGCGATTGTGTGATTGTGATTGTGTGATCGTGATTGTGTCATCGTGATTGTGTGGTCGTGATTGTGTGATCGTGATTGTGGGATCGTGACTGTGTGATTGTGCGATTGTGATTGTGTGACTGTGATTGTGTGATTGTGATTGTGGGATTGAGATTGTGTGATTGTGATTGTGTGATCGTGCCTGTGATTGTGTGATTGTGATTGTGTGACTGTGTGATTGTGATTGTGTGACTGTGATTGTGTGATCGTGATAGTGTGATTGTGATCGTGTGATTGTGATCGTGTGATTGTGATAGTGCGATTGTGATAGTGCGATTGTGATAGTGCGATTGTGATAGTGAGATTGTGATTGTGCGATTGTGATTGTGCGATTGTGACAGTGCGATTGTGACAGTGCGATTGTGACAGTGCGATTGGGACTGCGCGATTGTGATTGTGCGATTGTGATTGTGCGATTGTGATAGTGCGATTGTGATAGTGCGATTGTGATAGTGCGATTGTGATTGTGCGATTGTGATTGTGGGATTGAGATTGTGTGATTGTGATTGTGTGATCGTGACTGTAATTGTGTCATTGTGATTGTGGGATTGTGATTGCGATTGTGTGATCGTGATTGTGGGATTGTGACTGTGTGATTGTGTGGTTGTGATTGTGTGATCGTGATTGTGCGATCGTGATTGTGCGATCGTGATTGTGCGATCGTGATTGTGCGATCGTGATTGTGCGATCGTGATTGTGCGATCGTGATTGTGCGATCGTGATTGTGCGATCGTGATTGTGCGATCGTGATTGTGCGATCGTGATTGTGCGATCGTGATTGTGCGATCGTGATTGTGCGATCGTGATTGTGCGATCGTGATTGTTTGATTGTGATTGTGTGATTGTGATTGTGTGATCGTGATTGTGTGACCGTGATTGTGTGACCGTGATTGTGTGACCGTGATTATGTGATCGTGATTGTGTGATCCTGATTGTGTGATTAGGATTCTGTGATCGTGATTGTGTAATCGTGATTGTGTGATCGTGATTGTGATCGTCGTTTTGTGATCGTGATTGTGTGATGGTGATTGTGTGATGGTGATTGTGTGATCGTGATTGTGTGATCGTGATTGTGTGATTGTGATTGTGTGATTGTGATTGTGTGGTTGTGTGATTGTAATTGTGTGATTGCGATTGTGTGATCGTGACTGTGTGGTCGTGATTGTGTGATCGTGATTGTGGGATTGTGACTGTGGGATTGTGTGGTTGTGGTTGTGTGATTGTGATTCTGTGAATGTGATTGTGTGATTGTGATTGTGGGATTGTGATTGTGATCGTGATTTTGTGATCGTGATTGTGTGATGGTGATTGTGTGATCGTGATTGTGTGATCGTGATTGTGTGATTGTGATTGTGTGATTGTGATTGTGTGATTGTGATTGTGTGGTTGTGATTGTGTGATTGTGGTTGTGTGATTGTGATTGTGTGATTGCGATTGTGTGATCGTGACTGCGTGGTCGTGATTGTGTGACCGTGATTGTGGGATTGTGACTGTGGGATTGTGTGGTTGTGGTTGTGTGATTGTGATTGTGTGAATGTGATTGTGTGATTGTGATTGTGGGACTGTGATTGCGATTGTGTGATTGTGACTGTGTGATTGTGTGATCGTGATTGTGGGATTGTGACTGTGTGATTGTGTGATCGTGATTGTGTGATCGTGATTGTGTGATCGTGATTGGGTGATCGTGATTGGGTGATCGTGATTGGGTGATCGTGATTGGGTGATCGTGATTGTGGGATTGTGACTGTGCGATTGTGTGATTGTGATTGTGTGACTGTGATTGTGTGATTGTGATTGTGATTGTGATTGTGATTGTGATTGTGATTGTGATTGTGATTGTGATTGTGATTGTGATTGTGATTGTGATTGTGATTGTGATTGTGATTGTGATTGTGATTGTGATTGTGATTGTGATTGTGATTGTGATTGTGATTGTGATTGTGTGACTGTGATTGTGTGACCGTGATTGTGGGATTGTGACTGTGGGATTGTGTGGTTGTGGTTGTGTGATTGTGATTGTGTGAATGTGATTGTGTGATTGTGATTGTGGGATTGTGATTGCGATTGTGTGATTGTGACTGTGTGGTCGTGATTGTGTGATCGTGATTGTGGGATTGTGACTGTGTGATTGTGTGGTTGTGGTTGTGTGATTGTGAATGTGTGATCGTGATTGTATGATTGTGATTGTGTGATTGCGATTGTGTGATCGTGACTGTGTTGTCGTGATTGCGTGATCGCGAATGTGTGATCGCGATTGTGTGATCGCGATTGTGTGATCGCGATTGTGTGATCGCGATTGTGGGATTGTGACTGTGTGATTGTGTGATCGTGATTGTGTGATCGTGATTGCGTGATCGTGATAGTGTGATCGTGATTGTGTGATCGTGATTGTGTGATCGTGATTGTGTGATCGCGATTGTGTGATCGCGATTGTGTGATCGCGATTGTGTGATTGCGATTGTGTGATTGCGATTGTGTGATTGCGATTGTTTGATTGCGATTGTTTGATTGTGTGATTGTGATTGTGTGATTGTGATTGTGTGATTGTGATTGTGTGATTGTGATTGCGATTGTGTGATTGTGACTGTGTGGTCGTGATTGTGTGATCGTGATTGTGGGATTGTGTGATCGTGATTGTGTGACCGTGATTGTGTGATCGTGATTGTGTGATCGTGATTGTGTGATCGTGATTGTGTGATCGTGATTGTGTGATCGTGATTGTGTGATCGTGATTGTGTGATCGTGATTGTGTGATCGTGATTGGGTGATCGTGATTGGGTGATCGTGATTGGGTGATCGTGATTGGGTGATCGTGATTGGGTGATCGTGATTGTGGGATTGTGACTGTGCGATCGTGATTGTGCGATCGTGATTGTGCCATCGTGATTGTGCGATCGTGATTGTGCGATCGTGATTGTGCAAACGTGATTGTGCGATCGTGATTGTGCGATCGTGATTGTGCGATCGTGATTGTGCGATCGTGATTGTGCGATCGTGATTGTGCGATCGTGATTGTGCGATCGTGATTGTGCGATCGTGATTGTGCGATCGTGATTGTTTGATTGTGATTGTGTGATTCTGATTGTGTGATCGTGATTGTGTGATCGTGATTGTGTGATTGTGATTGTGTGGTTGTGATTGTGTGATTGTGGTTGTGTGATTGTGGTTGTGTGATTGCGATTGTGTGATCGTGACTGTGTGGTCGTGAATGTGTGATCGTGATTGTGGGATTGTGACTGTGGGATTGTGTGGTTGTGGTTGTGTGATTGTGATTGTGTGACTGTGATTGTGTGATTGTGATTGCGATTGTCTGATTGTGACTGTGTGGTCGTGATTGTGTGATCGTTATTGTGGGATTGTGGCTGTGTGATTGTGTGATCGTGATTGTGTGATCGTGATTGTGTGATCGTGATTGTGTGATCGTTATTGTGTGATCGTGATTGGGTGATCGTGATTGGGTGATCGTGATTGGGTGATAGTGATTGTTTGATCGTGATTGTGATTGTGTGATCGCGATTGTGTGATCGCGATTGTGTGATCGCGATTGTGTGATCGCGATTGTGTGATCGCGATTGTGTGATCGCGATTGTGCGATCGCGGTTGTGTGATCGCGATTGTGTGATCGCGATTGTGTGATCGCGATTGTGTGATTGTGATTATGTGATTGTGATTGTGATTGTGTGATCGTGATTTGGTGATCGTGATTGTGTGATCCTGATTGTGTGATTAGGATTCTGTGATCGTGATTGTGTAATCGTGACTGTGTGATCGTGATTGTGATCGTGATTTTGTAATCGTGATTGTGTGATGGTGATTGTGTGATCGTGATTGTGTGATCGTGATTTTGTGATTGTGATTGTGTGATCGTGACTGTGATTGTGTGATTGTGATTGTGATTGTGATTGTGATTGTGATTGTGATTGTGTGACTGTGTGATTGCGATTGTGTGACTGATTGTGTGATCGTGATAGTGTGATCGTGATAGTGTGATCGTGATTGTGTGATCGTGATAGTGTGATCGTGATTGTGTGATCGTGACTGTGTGGTCGTGATTGTGTGATCGTGATTGTGGGATTGTGACTGTGTGATTGTGTGGTTGTGGTTGTGTGATTGTGATTGTGTGATCGTGATTGTGTGATCGTGACTGTGTGGTCGTGATTGTGTGACCTTGATTGTGGGATTGTGACTGCGTGATTGTGTGATTGTGATTGTGTGACTGTGATTGTGTGATTGTGATTGTGGGATTGTGATTGTGTGATTGTGATTGTGTGATCATGACTGTGATTGTGTTATTGTGATTGTGATTGTGATTGTGACTGTGATTGTGATTGTGATTGTGATTGTGTGACTGTGTGATTGTGATTGTGTGACTGTGATTGTGTGATTGTGATTGTGTGATTGTGATTGTCTGATTGTTATTGTGTGATCGTGATTGTGTGATCTTGATTGTGTGATTGTGATTGTGTGATCGTGATCGTGTGATCGTGATCGTGTGATCGTGATCGTGTGATCGCGACTGCGTGTTTGTGATTGTGTGATTGTGATTGTGTGATTGCGATTGTGTGATTGCGATTGTTTGATTGCGATTGTGTGATTGCGATTGTGTGATTGCGATTGTGTGTTTGCGATTGTGTGATTGCGATTGTGTGATTGCGATTGTGTGATTGCGATTGTGTGATTGCGATTGTGTGATTGCGATTGAGTGATTGCTATTGTGTGATTGCGATTGTGTGATTGCGATTGTGTGATTGCGATTTTGTGATTGCGATTGTGTGATTGCGATTGTGTGATTGCGATTGAATGATTGCGATTGTGTGATTGCGATTGTGTGAATGCGATTGTGTGATTGCGATTCTGTGATTGCGATTGTGTGATTGCGATTGTGTGATTGCGATTGTGTGATTGCGATTGTGTGATTGCGATTGTGTGGTTGCGACTGTGTGATTGCGATTGTGTGATTGCGATTGTGTGATTGCGATTGTGTGATTGCGATTGTGTGATTGCGATTGTGTGATTGCGATTGTGTGATTGCGATTGTGTGATTGCGATTGTGTGATTGCGATTGTGTGATTGTGATTGTGTGATAGTGATTGTGGGATTGTGAATGTGTTATTGTGTGATTGTGATTGTGATTGTGTGACTGTGAGATCGTGATTGTGTGATCGTGATTGTGTGATCGTGATTGTGTGATAGTGATTGTGTGATTGTGTGATCGTTATTGGATGATCGTGATTGTGTGATAGTGATTGTGTGATCGTGATTGTGTGATTGTGTGATTGTGATTGTGCGATCGTGATTGTGTGATGGTGATTGTGTGATCGTGATTGTGAGATTGTGACTGTGTGATTGTGTGGTTGTGGTTGTGTGATTGTGATTGTGTGATCGTGATTGTGTGATTGTGATTGTGGGATTGTGATTGCGATTGTGTGATTGTGACTGTGTGATTGTGTGATCGTGATTGTGGGATTGTGACTGTGTGATTGTGTGATCGTGATTGTGTGACTGTGATTGTGTGATTGTGATTGTGATTGTGATTGTGATTGTGACTGTGATTGTGATTGTGATTGTGATTGTGATTGTGATTGTGATTGTGATTGTGATTGTGATTGTGATTGTGATTGTGTGACTGTGATTGTGTGACCGTGATTGTGGGATTGTGACTGTGGGATTGTGTGGTTGTGGTTGTGTGATTGTGATTCTGTGAATGTGCTTGTGTGATTGTGATTGTGGGATTGTGATTGTGATCGTGATTTTGTGATCGTGATTGTGTGATGGTGATTGTGTGATCGTGATTGTGTGATTGTGATTGTGTGGTTGTGATTGTGTGATTGTGGTTGTGTGATTGTGATTGTGTGATTGCGATTGTGTGATCGTGACTGTGTGGTCGTGATTGTGTGATCGTGATTGTGGGATTGTGACTGTGGGATTGTGTGGTTGTGGTTGTGTGATTGTGATTGTGTGAATGTGATTGTGTGATTGTGATTGTGGGATTGTGATTGCGATTGTGTGATTGTGACTGTGTGATTGTGTGATCGTGATTGTGGGATTGTGACTGTGTGATTGTGTGATCGTGATTGTGTGACTGTGATTGTGTGATTGTGATTGTGATTGTGATTGTGATTGTGATTGTGATTGTGATTGTGATTGTGATTGTGATTGTGATTGTGATTGTGATTGTGATTGTGATTGTGTGACTGTGATTGTGTGACCGTGATTGTGGGATTGTGACTGTGGGATTGTGTGGTTGTGGTTGTGTGATTGTGATTGTGTGAATGTGATTGTGTGATTGTGATTGTGGGATTGTGATTGCGATTGTGTGATTGTGACTGTGTGGTCGTGATTGTGTGATCGTGATTGTGGGATTGTGACTGTGTGATTGTGTGGTTGTGGTTGTGTGATTGTGATTGTGTGATCGTGATTGTGTGATCGTGATTGTGTGATTGTGATTGTGTGATCGTGATTGTGTGATCATGATTGTGTGATCGTGATTGTGTGATTGCGATTGTGTGATTGCAATTGTGTGATTGCGATTGTGTGATTGCGATTGTGTGATTGCGTTTGTGTGATTGCGACTGTGTGATTGCGATTGTGTGATTGCGATTGTGTGATTGCGATTGTTTGATTGCGATTGTTTGATTGTGTGATTGTGATTGTGTGATTGTGATTGTGTGATTGTGATTGTGTGATTGTGATTGTGTGATTGTGATTGTGTGATTGTGATTGTGTGATTGTGATTGTGTGATTGTGATTGTGTGATTGTGATTGCGATTGTGTGATTGTGACTGTGTGGTCGTGATTGTGTGATCGTGATTGTGGGATTGTGTGATCGTGATTCTGTGATCGTGATTGTGTGATCGTGATTGTGTGATCGTGATTGTGTGATCGTGATTGTGTGATCGTGATTGTGTGATCGTGATTGGGTGATCGTGATTGGGTGATCGTGATTGGGTGATCGTGATTGGGTGATCGTGATTGGGTGATCGTGATTGTGGGATTGTGACTGTGCGATTGTGTGACTGTGATTGTGTGATTGTGATTGTGAGATTGCGATTGTGTGATTGCGATTGTGTGATTGCGAATGTGTGATTGCGATTGTGTGATTGCGATTGTGTGATTGCGATTGTGTGATTGCGATTGTGTGATTGCGATTGTGTGATTGCGTCTGTGTGGTCGTGATTGTGTGATCGTGATTGTGGGATTGTGACTGTGCGATCGTGATTGTGCGATCGGGATTGTGCCATCGTGATTGTGCGATCGTGATTGTGCGATCGTGATTGTGCGATCGTGATTGTGCGATCGTGATTGTGCGATCGTGATTGTGCGATCGTGATTGTGCGATCGTGATTGTGCGATCGTGATTGTGCGATCGTGATTGTGCGATCGTGATTGTGTGATCGTGATTGTGTGATTGTGATTGTGTGATCGTGATTGTGTGGTCGTGATTGTGTGATTGTGATTGTGTGATTGTGGTTGTGTGATTGTGGTTGTGTGATTGCGATTGTGTGATCGTGACTGTGTGGTCGTGATTGTGTGATCGTGATTGTGGGATTGTGACTGTGGGATTGTGTGGTTGTGGTTGTGTGATTGTGATTGTGTGACTTTGATTGTGTGATTGTGATTGCGATTGTGTGATTGTGACTGTGTGGTCGTGATTGTGTGATCGTTATTGTGGGATTGTGACTGTGTGATTGTGTGATCGTGATTGTGTGATCGTGATTGTGTGATCGTTATTGTGTGATCGTGATTGGGTGATCGTGATTGGGTGATCGTGATTGTTTGATCGTGATTGTGATTGTGTGATCGCGATTGTGTGATCGCGATTGTGTGATCGCGGTTGTGTGATCGTGATTGTGTGATCGTGATTGTGTGATCGTGATTGTGTGATTGTGATTGTGTGATTGTGATTGTGTGGTTGTGATTGTGTGATTGTGGTTGTGTGATTGTGATTGTGTGATGGCGATTGTGTGATCGTGACTGTGTGGTCGTGATTGTGTGATCGTGATTGTGGGATTGTGACTGTGGGATTGTGTGGTTGGGGTTGTGTGATTGTGATTGTGTGAATGTGATTGTGTGATTGTGATTGTGGGATTGTGATTGCGATTGTGTGATTGTGACTGTGTGGTCGTGATTGTGTGATCGTGATTGTGGGATTGTGACTGTGTGATTGTGTGATCGTGATTGTGTGATCGTGATTGTGTGATCGTGATTGTGTGATCGTGATTGTGTGATCGTGATTGTGTGATCGTGATTGGGTGATCGTGATTGGGTGATCGTGATTGGGTGATCGTGATTGTGGGATTGTGACTGTGCGATTGTGTGATTGTGATTGTGTGACTGTGATTGTGTGATTGTGATTGTGGGATTGTGATTGTGTGATTGTGATTGTGTGATCGTGACTGTGATTGTATGATTGTGATTGTGATTGTGATTGTGATTGTGATTGTGATTGTGATTGTGATTGTGATTGTGATTGTGATTGTGTGACTGTGTGATTGTGATTGTGTGACTGTGATTGTGTGATCGTGATAGTGTGATCGTGATAGTGTGATCGTGATTGTGTGATCGTGACTGTGTGGTCGTGATTGTGTGATCGTGATTGTGGGATTGTGACTGTGTGATTGTGTGGTTGTGGTTGTGTGATTGTGATTGTGTGACTGTGATTGTGTGATTGTGATTGTGGGATTGTGATTGCGGTTGTGTGATTGTGACTGTGTGGTCGTGATTGTGTGATCGTGATTGTAGGATTGTGACTGTGTGATTGTGTGGTTGTGGTTGTGTGATTGTGATTGT
Organism: Megachile rotundata; assembly: GCF_050947335.1. Lineage (NCBI taxonomy): Eukaryota > Metazoa > Arthropoda > Insecta > Hymenoptera > Megachilidae > Megachile > Megachile rotundata. The sequence continues at coordinate 1,106,771 of NC_134997.1, read as the reverse complement.
GTGATCGTGATTGTGTGATCGTGATTGTGTGATCGTGATTTTGTGATCGTGATTGTGTGATCGTGATTGTGTGATCGTGATTGTGTGATCGTGATTGTGTGATCGTGATTGTGTCATCGTGATAGTGTGATTGTGATTGTGTGATCGTGATTGTGTGATCGTGATTGTGTGGTCGTGATTGTGTGATCGTGATTGTGGGATCGTGACTGTGTGATTGTGTGATTGTGATTGTGTGACTGTGATTGTGTGATTGTGATTGTGGGATTGAGATTGTGTGATTGTGATTGTGTGATCGTGACTGTGATTGTGTGATTGTGATTGTGTGACTGTGTGATTGTGATTGTGTGACTGTGATTGTGTGATCGTGATAGTGTGATCGTGATCGTGTGATCGCGATCGTGTGATCGCGATCGTGTGATTGCGATCGTGTGATTGCGATCGTGTGATTGCCATCGTGTGATTGCGATCGTGTGATTGCGATCGTGTGATTGCGTTTGTGTGATTGCTATTGTATGATTGCGATTGTGGGATTGCGATTGTGTGATTGCGATTGTGTGATTGTGATTGTGTGATCGTGATTGTGTCATCGTGATTGTGTGGTCGTGATTGTGTGATCGTGATTGTGGGATCGTGACTGTGTGATTGTGTGATTGTGATTGTGTCTCTGTGATTGTGTGATTGTGATTGTGGGATTGAGATTGTGTGATTGTGATTGTGTGATCGTGACTGTGATTGTGTGATTGTGATTGTGTGACTGTGTGATTGTGATTGTGTGACTGTGATTGTGTGATCGTGATAGTGTGATTGTGATCGTGTGATTGTGATCGTGTGATTGTGATAGTGCGATTGTGATAGTGCGATTGTGATAGTGAGATTGTGATTGTGCGATTGTGATTGTGCGATTGTGACAGTGCGATTGTGACAGTGCGATTGGGACTGCGCGATTGTGATTGTGCGATTGTGATTGTGCGATTGTGATAGTGCGATTGTGATAGTGCGATTGTGATAGTGCGATTGTGATTGTGCGATTGTGATTGTGGGATTGAGATTGTGTGATTGTGATTGTGTGATCGTGACTGTGATTGTGTCATTGTGATTGTGGGATTGTGATTGCGATTGTGTGATCGTGATTGTGGGATTGTGGCTGTGTGATTGTGTGGTTGTGACTGTGTGATCGTGATTGTGCGATCGTGATTGTGCGATCGTGATTGTGCGATCGTGATTGTGCGATCGTGATTGTGCGATCGTGATTGTGCGATCGTGATTGTGCGATCGTGATTGTGCGATCGTGATTGTGCGATCGTGATTGTGCGATCGTGATTGTGCGATCGTGATTGTGCGATCGTGATTGTGCGATCGTGATTGTGCGATCGTGATTGTGCGATCGTGATTGTGCGATCGTGATTGTTTGATTGTGATTGTGTGATTGTGATTGTGTGATCGTGATTGTGTGATCGTGATTGTGTGATTGTGATTGTGTGGTTGTGATTGTGTGATTGTGGTTGTGTGATTGTGGTTGTGTGATTGCGATTGTGTGATCGTGACTGTGTGGTCGTGATTGTGTGATCGTGATTGTGGGATTGTGACTGTGGGATTGTGTGGTTGTGGTTGTGTGATTGTGATTGTGTGACTGTGATTGTGTGATTGTGATTGCGATTGTGTGATTGTGACTGTGTGGTCGTGATTGTGTGATCGTTATTGTGGGATTGTGGCTGTGTGATTGTGTGATCGTGATTGTGTGATCGTGATTGTGTGATCGTGATTGTGTGATCGTTATTGTGTGATCGTGATTGGGTGATCGTGATTGGGTGATCGTGATTGGGTGATAGTGATTGTTTGATCGTGATTGTGATTGTGTGATCGCGATTGTGTGATCGCGATTGTGTGATCGCGGTTGTGTGATCGCGATTGTGTGATCGCGATTGTGTGATCGCGATTGTGTGATCGCGATTGTGTGATCGCGATTGTGTGATCGCGATTGTGTGATCGCGATTGTGTGATTGCGATTGTGTGATTGCGATTGTGTGTTTTTGCGACTGTGTGGTCGTGATTGTGTGATCGTGATTGTGGGATTGTGACTGTGCGATCGTGATTGTGCGATCGGGATTGTGCCATCGTGATTGTGCGATCGTGATTGTGCGATCGTGATTGTGCGATCGTGATTGTGCGATCGTGATTGTGCGATCGTGATTGTTTGATCGTGATTGTGTGATCGTGATTGTGTGATTGTGATTGTGTGATCGTGATTGTGTGGTCGTGATTGTGTGATTGTGATTGTGTGGTTGTGGTTGTGTGATTGTGGTTGTGTGATTGCGATTGTGTGATCGTGACTGTGTGGTCGTGATTGTGTGATCGTGATTGTGGGATTGTGACTGTGGGATTGTGTGGTTGTGGTTGTGTGATTGTGATTGTGTGACTGTGATTGTGTGATTGTGATTGCGATTGTGTGATTGTGACTGTGTGGTCGTGATTGTGTGATCGTTATTGTGGGATTGTGACTGTGTGATTGTGTGATCGTGATTGTGTGATCGTGATTGTGTGATCGTGATTGTGTGATCGTTATTGTGTGATCGTGATTGGGTGATCGTGATTGGGTGATCGTGATTGGGTGATCGTGATTGTTTGATCGTGATTGTGATTGTGTGATCGCGATTGTGTGATCGCGATTGTGTGATCGCGGTTGTGTGATCGTGATTGTGTGATCGTGATTGTGTGATCGTGATTGTGTGATTGTGATTGTGTGATTGTGATTGTGTGGTTGTGATTGTGTGATTGTGGTTGTGTGATTGTGATTGTGTGATGGCGATTGTGTGATCGTGACTGTGTGGTCGTGATTGTGTGATCGTGATTGTGGGATTGTGACTGTGGGATTGTGTGGTTGGGGTTGTGTGATTGTGATTGTGTGAATGTGATTGTGTGATTGTGATTGTGGGATTGTGATTGCGATTGTGTGATTGTGACTGTGTGGTCGTGATTGTGTGATCGTGATTGTGGGATTGTGACTGTGTGATTGTGTGATCGTGATTGTGTGATCGTGATTGTGTGATCGTGATTGTGTGATCGTGATTGGGTGATCGTGATTGGGTGATCGTGATTGGGTGATCGTGATTGTGGGATTGTGACTGTGCGATTGTGTGATTGTGATTGTGTGACTGTGATTGTGTGATTGTGATTGTGGGATTGTGATTGTGTGATTGTGATTGTGTGATCGTGACTGTGATTGTATGATTGTGATTGTGATTGTGATTGTGATTCTGATTGTGATTGTGATTGTGATTGTGATTGTGATTGTGATTGTGATTGTGATTGTGATTGTGATTGTGATTGTGTGACTGTGTGATTGTGATTGTGTGACTGTGATTGTGTGATCGTGATAGTGTGATCGTGATAGTGTGATCGTGATTGTGTGATCGTGACTGTGTGGTCGTGATTGTGTGATCGTGATTGTGGGATTGTGACTGTGTGATTGTGTGGCTGTGGTTGTGTGATTGTGATTGTGTGACTGTGATTGTGTGATTGTGATTGTGGGATTGTGATTGCGGTTGTGTGATTGTGACTGTGTGGTCGTGATTGTGTGATCGTGATTGTAGGATTGTAACTGTGTGATTGTGTGGTTGTGGTTGTGTGATTGTGATCGTGTGATCGTGATTGTGTGATCGTGATTGTGTGATCGTGATTTTGTGATCGTGATTGTGTGATCGTGATTGTGTGATCGTGATTGTGTGATCGTGATTGTGTGATCGTGATTGTGTGATCGTGATTGTGTCATCGTGATAGTGTGATCGTGATTGTGTGGTCGTGATTGTGTGGTCGTGATTGTGTGATCGTGATTGTGTGATCGTGATTGTGTGATTGTGATTGTGTGATCGTGATTGTGTGATCGTGATTGTGTGGTCGTGATTGTGTGATCGTGATTGTGGGATCGTGACTGTGTGATTGTGTGATTGTGATTGTGTGACTGTGATTGTGTGATTGTGATTGTGGGATTGAGATTGTGTGATTGTGATTGTGTGATCGTGACTGTGATTGTGTGATTGTGATTGTGTGACTGTGTGATTGTGATTGTGTGACTGTGATTGTGTGATCGTGATAGTGTGATTGTGATCGTGTGATTGTGATCGTGTGATTGTGATAGTGCGATTGTGATAGTGCGATTGTGATAGTGAGATTGTGATTGTGCGATTGTGATTGTGCGATTGTGACAGTGCGATTGTGACAGTGCGATTGGGACTGCGCGATTGTGATTGTGCGATTGTGATTGTGCGATTGTGATAGTGCGATTGTGATAGTGCGATTGTGATAGTGCGATTGTGATTGTGCGATTGTGATTGTGGGATTGAGATTGTGTGATTGTGATTGTGTGATCGTGACTGTGATTGTGTCATTGTGATTGTGGGATTGTGATTGCGATTGTGTGATCGTGATTGTGGGATTGTGGCTGTGTGATTGTGTGGTTGTGACTGTGTGATCGTGATTGTGCGATCGTGATTGTGCGATCGTGATTGTGCGATCGTGATTGTGCGATCGTGATTGTGCGATCGTGATTGTGCGATCGTGATTGTGCGATCGTGATTGTGCGATCGTGATTGTGCGATCGTGATTGTGCGATCGTGATTGTGCGATCGTGATTGTGCGATCGTGATTGTGCGATCGTGATTGTGCGATCGTGATTGTGCGATCGTGATTGTGCGATCGTGATTGTTTGATTGTGATTGTGTGATTGTGATTGTGTGATCGTGATTGTGTGATCGTGATTGTGTGATTGTGATTGTGTGGTTGTGATTGTGTGATTGTGGTTGTGTGATTGTGGTTGTGTGATTGCGATTGTGTGATCGTGACTGTGTGGTCGTGATTGTGTGATCGTGATTGTGGGATTGTGACTGTGGGATTGTGTGGTTGTGGTTGTGTGATTGTGATTGTGTGACTGTGATTGTGTGATTGTGATTGCGATTGTGTGATTGTGACTGTGTGGTCGTGATTGTGTGATCGTTATCGTGGGATTGTGGCTGTGTGATTGTGTGATCGTGATTGTGTGATCGTGATTGTGTGATCGTGATTGTGTGATCGTGATTGTGTGATCGTTATTGTGTGATCGTGATTGGGTGATCGTGATTGGGTGATCGTGATTGGGTGATAGTGATTGTTTGATCGTGATTGTGATTGTGTGATCGCGATTGTGTGATCGCGATTGTGTGATCGCGATTGTGTGATCGCGGTTGTGTGATCGCGATTGTGTGATCGCGATTGTGTGATCGCGATTGTGTGATCGCGATTGTGTGATCGCGATTGTGTGATCGCGATTGTGTGATCGCGATTGTGTGATTGCGATTGTGTGATTGCGATTGTGTGTTTTTGCGACTGTGTGGTCGTGATTGTGTGATCGTGATTGTGGGATTGTGACTGTGCGATCGTGATTGTGCGATCGGGATTGTGCCATCGTGATTGTGCGATCGTGATTGTGCGATCGTGATTGTGCGATCGTGATTGTGCGATCGTGATTGTGCGATCGTGATTGTTTGATCGTGATTGTGTGATCGTGATTGTGTGATTGTGATTGTGTGATCGTGATTGTGTGGTCGTGATTGTGTGATTGTGATTGTGTGGTTGTGGTTGTGTGATTGTGGTTGTGTGATTGCGATTGTGTGATCGTGACTGTGTGGTCGTGATTGTGTGATCGTGATTGTGGGATTGTGACTGTGGGATTGTGTGGTTGTGGTTGTGTGATTGTGATTGTGTGACTGTGATTGTGTGATTGTGATTGCGATTGTGTGATTGTGACTGTGTGGTCGTGATTGTGTGATCGTTATTGTGGGATTGTGACTGTGTGATTGTGTGATCGTGATTGTGTGATCGTGATTGTGTGATCGTGATTGTGTGATCGTTATTGTGTGATCGTGATTGGGTGATCGTGATTGGGTGATCGTGATTGGGTGATCGTGATTGTTTGATCGTGATTGTGATTGTGTGATCGCGATTGTGTGATCGCGATTGTGTGATCGCGGTTGTGTGATCGTGATTGTGTGATCGTGATTGTGTGATCGTGATTGTGTGATTGTGATTGTGTGATTGTGATTGTGTGGTTGTGATTGTGTGATTGTGGTTGTGTGATTGTGATTGTGTGATGGCGATTGTGTGATCGTGACTGTGTGGTCGTGATTGTGTGATCGTGATTGTGGGATTGTGACTGTGGGATTGTGTGGTTGGGGTTGTGTGATTGTGATTGTGTGAATGTGATTGTGTGATTGTGATTGTGGGATTGTGATTGCGATTGTGTGATTGTGACTGTGTGGTCGTGATTGTGTGATCGTGATTGTGGGATTGTGACTGTGTGATTGTGTGATCGTGATTGTGTGATCGTGATTGTGTGATCGTGATTGTGTGATCGTGATTGGGTGATCGTGATTGGGTGATCGTGATTGGGTGATCGTGATTGTGGGATTGTGACTGTGCGATTGTGTGATTGTGATTGTGTGACTGTGATTGTGTGATTGTGATTGTGGGATTGTGATTGTGTGATTGTGATTGTGTGATCGTGACTGTGATTGTATGATTGTGATTGTGATTGTGATTGTGATTCTGATTGTGATTGTGATTGTGATTGTGATTGTGATTGTGATTGTGATTGTGATTGTGATTGTGATTGTGATTGTGTGACTGTGTGATTGTGATTGTGTGACTGTGATTGTGTGATCGTGATAGTGTGATCGTGATAGTGTGATCGTGATTGTGTGATCGTGACTGTGTGGTCGTGATTGTGTGATCGTGATTGTGGGATTGTGACTGTGTGATTGTGTGGCTGTGGTTGTGTGATTGTGATTGTGTGACTGTGATTGTGTGATTGTGATTGTGGGATTGTGATTGCGGTTGTGTGATTGTGACTGTGTGGTCGTGATTGTGTGATCGTGATTGTAGGATTGTAACTGTGTGATTGTGTGGTTGTGGTTGTGTGATTGTGATCGTGTGATCGTGATTGTGTGATCGTGATTGTGTGATCGTGATTTTGTGATCGTGATTGTGTGATCGTGATTGTGTGATCGTGATTGTGTGATCGTGATTGTGTGATCGTGATTGTGTGATCGTGATTGTGTCATCGTGATAGTGTGATCGTGATTGTGTGGTCGTGATTGTGTGGTCGTGATTGTGTGATCGTGATTGTGTGATCGTGATTGTGTGATTGTGATTGTGTGATCGTGATTGTGTGATCGTGATTGTGTGGTCGTGATTGTGTGATCGTGATTGTGGGATCGTGACTGTGTGATTGTGTGATTGTGATTGTGTGACTGTGATTGTGTGATTGTGATTGTGGGATTGAGATTGTGTGATTGTGATTGTGTGATCGTGACTGTGATTGTGTGATTGTGATTGTGTGACTGTGTGATTGTGATTGTATGACTGTGATTGTGTGATCGTGATAGTGTGATCGTGATCGTGTGATCGGGATCGTGTGATTGCGATCGTGTGATTGCGATCGTGTGATTGCGATCGTGTGATTGCCATCGTGTGATTGCAATCGTGTGATTGCGATCGTGTGATTGCGTTTGTGTGATTGCGATTGTATGATTGCGATTGTGGGATTGCGATTGTGTGATTGCGATTGTGTGATTGTGATTGTGTGATCGTGATTGTGTCATCGTGATTGTGTGGTCGTGATTGTGTGATCGTGATTGTGGGATCGTGACTGTGTGATTGTGTGATTGTGATTATGTGACTGTGATTGTGTGATTGTGATTGTGGGATTGAGATTGTGTGATTGTGATTGTGTGATCGTGACTGTGATTGTGTGATTGTGATTGTGTGACTGTGTGATTGTGATTGTGTGACTGTGATTGTGTGATCGTGATAGTGTGATTGTGATCGTGTGATTGTGATCGTGTGATTGTGATAGTGCGATTGTGATAGTGCGATTGTGATAGTGAGATTGTGATTGTGCGATTGTGATTGTGCGATTGTGACAGTGCGATTGTGACAGTGCGATTGTGACAGTGCGATTGGGACTGCGCGATTGTGATTGTGCGATTGTGATTGTGCGATTGTGATAGTGCGATTGTGATAGTGCGATTGTGATAGTGCGATTGTGATTGTGCGATTGTGATTGTGGGATTGAGATTGTGTGATTGTGATTGTGTGATCGTGACTGTGATTGTGTCATTGTGATTGTGGGATTGTGATTGCGATTGTGTGATCGTGATTGTGGGATTGTGGCTGTGTGATTGTGTGGTTGTGACTGTGTGATCGTGATTGTGCGATCGTGATTGTGCGATCGTGATTGTGCGATCGTGATTGTGCGATCGTGATTGTGCGATCGTGATTGTGCGATCGTGATTGTGCGATCGTGATTGTGCGATCGTGATTGTGCGATCGTGATTGTGCGATCGTGATTGTGCGATCGTGATTGTGCGATCGTGATTGTGCGATCGTGATTGTGCGATCGTGATTGTGCGATCGTGATTGTGCGATCGTGATTGTGCGATCGTGATTGTGCGATCGTGATTGTGCGATCGTGATTGTGCGATCGTGATTGTGCGATCGTGATTGTGCGATCGTGATTGTGCGATCGTGATTGTTTGATGGTGATTGTGTGATTGTGATTGTGTGATTGTGATTATGTGATTGTGTGATCGTGATTGTGTGATCGTGATTGTGTGTCCGTGATTGTGTGACCGTGATTATGTGATCGTGATTGTGTGATCCTGATTGTGTGATTAGGATTCTGTGATCGTGATTGTGTAATCGTGATTGTGTGATCGTGATTGTGATCGTCGTTTTGTGATCGTGATTGTGTGATGGTGATTGTGTGATCGTGATTGTGTGATCGTGATTGTGTGATCGTGATTGTGTGATCGTGATTGTGTGATTGTGATTGTGTGATTGTGATTGTGTGGTTGTGTGATTGTAATTGTGTGATTGCGATTGTGTGATCGTGACTGTGTGGTCGTGATTGTGTGATTGCGATTGTGGGATTGTGACTGTGGGATTGTGTGGTTGTGGTTGTGTGATTGTGATTCTGTGTATGTGATTGTGTGATTGTGATTGTGGGATTGTGATTGTGATCGTGATTTTGTGATCGTGATTGTGTGACGGTGATTGTGTGATCGTGATTGTGTGATCGTGATTGTGTGATCGTGATTGTGTGATTGTGATTGTGTGATTGTGATTGTGTGATTGTGATTGTGTGGTTGTGATTGTGTGATTGTGGTTGTGTGATTGTGATTGTGTGACTGTGATTGTGTGATTGTGATTGTGATTGTGATTGTGATTGTGATTGTGATTGTGATTGTGATTGTGATTGTGATTGTGATTGTGATTGTGATAGTGTGACTGTGATTGTGTGACCGTGATTGTGGGATTATGACTGTGGGATTGTGTGGTTGTGGTTGTGTGATTGTGATTGTGTGAATGTGATTGTGCGATTGTGATTGTGGGATTGTGATTGCGATTGTGTGATTGTGATTGTGTGACTGTGATTGTGTGATCGTGATAGTGTGATCGTGATCGTGTGATTGCGATCGTGTGATTGCGATCGTGTGATTGCGATCGTGTGATTGCGATCGTGTGATTGCGATTGTATGATTGCGATTGTGGAATTGCGATTGTGTGATTGTGATTGCGTGATTGTGATTGTGTGATTGTGATCGTGTGATTGTGATAGTGCGATTGTGATAGTGCGATTGTGATAGTGCGATTGTGATTGTGCGATTGTGATAGTGCGATTGTGATAGTGCGATTGTGATAGTGCGATTGTGATTGTGCGATTGTGATTGTGGGATTGAGATTGTGTGATTGTGATTGTGTGATCGTGACTGTGATTGTGTCATTGTGATTGTGGGATTGTGATTGCGATTGTGTGATCGTGATTGTGGGATTGTGACTGTGTGATTGTGTGGTCGTGATTGTGCGATCGTGATTGTGCGATCGTGATTGTGCGATCGTGATTGTGCGATCGTGATTGTGCGATCGTGATTGTGCGATCGTGATTGTGCGATCGTGATTGTGCGATCGTGATTGTGCGATCGTGATTGTGCGATCGTGATTGTGCGATCGTGATTGTGCGATCGTGATTGTTTGATTGTGATTGTGTGATTGTGATTATGTGATTGTGATTGTGATTGTGTGATTGTGTGATCGTGATTGTGTGATCGTGATTGTGTGACCGTGATTGTGTGACCGTGATTATGTGATCGTGATTGTGTGATCCTGATTGTGTGATTAGGATTCTGTGATCGTGATTGTGTAATCGTGATTGTGTGATCGTGATTGTGATCGTCGTTTTGTGATCGTGATTGTGTGACGGTGATTGTCTGATCGTGATTGTGTGATCGTGATTGTGTGATCGTGATTGTGTGATTGTGATTGTGTGATTGTGATTGTGTGGTTGTGATTGTGTGATTGTGGTTGTGTGATTGTAATTGTGTGATTGCGATTGTGTGATCGTGACTGTGTGGTCGTGATTGTGTGATCGTGATTGTGGGATTGTGACTGTGGGATTGTGTGGTTGTGGTTGTGTGATTGTGATTCTGTGAATGTGATTGTGTGATTGTGATTGTGGGATTGTGATTGTGATCGTGATTTTGTGATCGTGATTGTGTGATGGTGATTGTGTGATCGTGATTGTGTGATTGTGATTGTGTGGTTGTGATTGTGTGATTGTGGTTGTGTGATTGTGATTGTGTGATTGCGATTGTGTGATCGTGACTGTGTGGTCGTGATTGTGTGATCGTGATTGTGGGATTGTGACTGTGGGATTGTGTGGTTGTGGTTGTGTGATTGTGATTGTGTGAATGTGATTGTGTGATTGTGATTGTGGGATTGTGATTGCGATTGTGTGATTGTGACTGTGTGATTGTGTGATCGTGATTGTGGGATTGTGACTGTGTGATTGTGTGATCGTGATTGTGTGACTGTGATTGTGTGATTGTGATTGTGATTGTGATTGTGATTGTGATTGTGATTGTGATTGTGATTGTGATTGTGATTGTGATTGTGATTGTGATTGTGATTGTGATTGTGATTGTGATTGTGATTGTGATTGTGATTGTGATTGTGTGACTGTGATTGTGTGACCGTGATTGTGGGATTGTGACTGTGGGATTGTGTGGTTGTGGTTGTGTGATTGTGATTGTGTGAATGTGATTGTGTGATTGTGATTGTGGGATTGTGATTGCGATTGTGTGATTGTGACTGTGTGGTCGTGATTGTGTGATCGTGATTGTGGGATTGTGACTGTGTGATTGTGTGGTTGTGGTTGTGTGATTGTGATTGTGTGATCGTGATTGTGTGATCGTGATTGTGTGATTGTGATTGTGTGATCGTGATTGTGTGATCATGATTGTGTGATCGTGATTGTGTGATTGCGATTGTGTGATTGCAATTGTGTGATTGCGATTGTGTGATTGCGATTGTGTGATTGCGTTTGTGTGATTGCGATTGTGTGATTGCGATTGTGTGATTGCGATTGTGTGATTGCGATTGTTTGATTGCGATTGTTTGATTGTGTGATTGTGATTGTGTGATTGTGATTGTGTGATTGTGATTGTGTGATTGTGATTGTGTGATTGTGATTGTGTGATTGTGATTGTGTGATTGTGATTGTGTGATTGTGATTGCGATTGTGTGATTGTGACTGTGTGGTCGTGATTGTGTGATCGTGATTGTGGGATTGTGTGATCGTGATTCTGTGATCGTGATTGTGTGATCGTGATTGTGTGATCGTGATTGTGTGATCGTGATTGTGTGATCGTGATTGTGTGATCGTGATTGGGTGATCGTGATTGGGTGATCGTGATTGGGTGATCGTGATTGGGTGATCGTGATTGGGTGATCGTGATTGTGGGATTGTGACTGTGCGATTGTGTGACTGTGATTGTGTGATTGTGATTGTGAGATTGCGATTGTGTGATTGCGATTGTGTGATTGCGATTGTGTGATTGCGATTGTGTGATTGCGATTGTGTGATTGCGATTGTGTGATTGCGATTGTGTGATTGCGATTGTGTGATTGCGATTGTGTGATTGCGACTGTGTGGTCGTGATTGTGTGATCGTGATTGTGGGATTGTGACTGTGCGATCGTGATTGTGCGATCGGGATTGTGCCATCGTGATTGTGCGATCGTGATTGTGCGATCGTGATTGTGCGATCGTGATTGTGCGATCGTGATTGTGCGATCGTGATTGTGCGATCGTGATTGTGCGATCGTGATTGTGCGATCGTGATTGTGCGATCGTGATTGTGTGATCGTGATTGTGTGATTGTGATTGTGTGATCGTGATTGTGTGGTCGTGATTGTGTGATTGTGATTGTGTGATTGTGGTTGTGTGATTGTGGTTGTGTGATTGCGATTGTGTGATCGTGACTGTGTGGTCGTGATTGTGTGATCGTGATTGTGGGATTGTGACTGTGGGATTGTGTGGTTGTGGTTGTGTGATTGTGATTGTGTGACTTTGATTGTGTGATTGTGATTGCGATTGTGTGATTGTGACTGTGTGGTCGTGATTGTGTGATCGTTATTGTGGGATTGTGACTGTGTGATTGTGTGATCGTGATTGTGTGATCGTGATTGTGTGATCGTGATTGTGTGATCGTTATTGTGTGATCGTGATTGGGTGATCGTGATTGGGTGATCGTGATTGTTTGATCGTGATTGTGATTGTGTGATCGCGATTGTGTGATCGCGATTGTGTGATCGCGGTTGTGTGATCGTGATTGTGTGATCGTGATTGTGTGATCGTGATTGTGTGATTGTGATTGTGTGATTGTGATTGTGTGGTTGTGATTGTGTGATTGTGGTTGTGTGATTGTGATTGTGTGATGGCGATTGTGTGATCGTGACTGTGTGGTCGTGATTGTGTGATCGTGATTGTGGGATTGTGACTGTGGGATTGTGTGGTTGGGGTTGTGTGATTGTGATTGTGTGAATGTGATTGTGTGATTGTGATTGTGGGATTGTGATTGCGATTGTGTGATTGTGACTGTGTGGTCGTGATTGTGTGATCGTGATTGTGGGATTGTGACTGTGTGATTGTGTGATCGTGATTGTGTGATCGTGATTGTGTGATCGTGATTGTGTGATCGTGATTGTGTGATCGTGATTGGGTGATCGTGATTGGGTGATCGTGATTGGGTGATCGTGATTGTGGGATTGTGACTGTGCGATTGTGTGATTGTGATTGTGTGACTGTGATTGTGTGATTGTGATTGTGGGATTGTGATTGTGTGATTGTGATTGTGTGATCGTGACTGTGATTGTATGATTGTGATTGTGATTGTGATTGTGATTGTGATTGTGATTGTGATTGTGATTGTGATTGTGATTGTGATTGTGTGACTGTGTGATTGTGATTGTGTGACTGTGATTGTGTGATCGTGATAGTGTGATCGTGATAGTGTGATCGTGATTGTGTGATCGTGACTGTGTGGTCGTGATTGTGTGATCGTGATTGTGGGATTGTGACTGTGTGATTGTGTGGTTGTGGTTGTGTGATTGTGATTGTGTGACTGTGATTGTGTGATTGTGATTGTGGGATTGTGATTGCGGTTGTGTGATTGTGACTGTGTGGTCGTGATTGTGTGATCGTGATTGTAGGATTGTGACTGTGTGATTGTGTGGTTGTGGTTGTGTGATTGTGATTGTGTGATCGTGATTGTGTGATCGTGATTGTGTGATCGTGATTTTGTGATCGTGATTGTGTGATCGTGATTGTGTGATCGTGATTGTGTGATCGTGATTGTGTGATCGTGATTGTGTCATCGTGATAGTGTGATTGTGATTGTGTGATCGTGATTGTGTGATCGTGATTGTGTGGTCGTGATTGTGTGATCGTGATTGTGGGATCGTGACTGTGTGATTGTGTGATTGTGATTGTGTGACTGTGATTGTGTGATTGTGATTGTGGGATTGAGATTGTGTGATTGTGATTGTGTGATCGTGACTGTGATTGTGTGATTGTGATTGTGTGACTGTGTGATTGTGATTGTGTGACTGTGATTGTGTGATCGTGATAGTGTGATCGTGATCGTGTGATCGCGATCGTGTGATCGCGATCGTGTGATCGCGATCGTGTGATTGCGATCGTGTGATTGCGATCGTGTGATTGCCATCGTGTGATTGCGATCGTGTGATTGCGATCGTGTGATTGCGTTTGTGTGATTGCTATTGTATGATTGCGATTGTGGGATTGCGATTGTGTGATTGCGATTGTGTGATTGTGATTGTGTGATCGTGATTGTGTCATCGTGATTGTGTGGTCGTGATTGTGTGATCGTGATTGTGGGATCGTGACTGTGTGATTGTGTGATTGTGATTGTGTCTCTGTGATTGTGTGATTGTGATTGTGGGATTGAGATTGTGTGATTGTGATTGTGTGATCGTGACTGTGATTGTGTGATTGTGATTGTGTGACTGTGTGATTGTGATTGTGTGACTGTGATTGTGTGATCGTGATAGTGTGATTGTGATCGTGTGATTGTGGTCGTGTGATTGTGATAGTGCGATTGTGATAGTGCGATTGTGATAGTGAGATTGTGATTGTGCGATTGTGATTGTGCGATTGTGACAGTGCGATTGTGACAGTGCGATTGTGACAGTGCGATTGGGACTGCGCGATTGTGATTGTGCGATTGTGATTGTGCGATTGTGATAGTGCGATTGTGATAGTGCGATTGTGATAGTGCGATTGTAATTGTGCGATTGTGATTGTGGGATTGAGATTGTGTGATTGTGATTGTGTGATCGTGACTGTGATTGTGTCATTGTGATTGTGGGATTGTGATTGCGATTGTGTGATCGTGATTGTGGGATTGTGGCTGTGTGATTGTGTGGTTGTGACTGTGTGATCGTGATTGTGCGATCGTGATTGTGCGATCGTGATTGTGCGATCGTGATTGTGCGATCGTGATTGTGCGATCGTGATTGTGCGATCGTGATTGTGCGATCGTGATTGTGCGATCGTGATTGTGCGATCGTGATTGTGCGATCGTGATTGTGCGATCGTGATTGTGCGATCGTGATTGTGCGATCGTGATTGTGCGATCGTGATTGTTTGATTGTGATTGTGTGATTGTGATTGTGTGATCGTGATTGTGTGATCGTGATTGTGTGATTGTGATTGTGTGGTTGTGATTGTGTGATTGTGGTTGTGTGATTGTGGTTGTGTGATTGCGATTGTGTGATCGTGACTGTGTGGTCGTGATTGTGTGATCGTGATTGTGGGATTGTGACTGTGGGATTGTGTGGTTGTGGTTGTGTGATTGTGATTGTGTGACTGTGATTGTGTGATTGTGATTGCGATTGTGTGATTGTGACTGTGTGGTCGTGATTGTGTGATCGTTATTGTGGGATTGTGGCTGTGTGATTGTGTGATCGTGATTGTGTGATCGTGATTGTGTGATCGTGATTGTGTGATCGTTATTGTGTGATCGTGATTGGGTGATCGTGATTGGGTGATCGTGATTGGGTGATAGTGATTGTTTGATCGTGATTGTGATTGTGTGATCGCGATTGTGTGATCGCGATTGTGTGATCGCGATTGTGTGATCGCGGTTGTGTGATCGCGATTGTGTGATCGCGATTTTGTGATCGCGATTGTGTGATCGCGATTGTGTGATCGCGATTGTGTGATCGCGATTGTGTGATCGCGATTGTGTGATTGCGATTGTGTGATTGCGATTGTGTGTTTGCGACTGTGTGGTCGTGATTGTGTGATCGTGATTGTGGGATTGTGACTGTGCGATCGTGATTGTGCGATCGGGATTGTGCCATCGTGATTGTGCGATCGTGATTGTGCGATCGTGATTGTGCGATCGTGATTGTGCGATCGTGATTGTGCGATCGTGATTGTGCGATCGTGATTGTGCGATCGTGATTGTTTGATCGTGATTGTGTGATCGTGATTGTGTGATTGTGATTGTGTGATCGTGATTGTGTGGTCGTGATTGTGTGATTGTGATTGTGTGGTTGTGGTTGTGTGATTGTGGTTGTGTGATTGCGATTGTGTGATCGTGACTGTGTGGTCGTGATTGTGTGATCGTGATTGTGGGATTGTGACTGTGGGATTGTGTGGTTGTGGTTGTGTGATTGTGATTGTGTGACTGTGATTGTGTGATTGTGATTGCGATTGTGTGATTGTGACTGTGTGGTCGTGATTGTGTGATCGTTATTGTGGGATTGTGACTGTGTGATTGTGTGATCGTGATTGTGTGATCGTGATTGTGTGATCGTGATTGTGTGATCGTTATTGTGTGATCGTGATTGGGTGATCGTGATTGGGTGATCGTGATTGGGTGATCGTGATTGTTTGATCGTGATTGTGATTGTGTGATCGCGATTGTGTGATCGCGATTGTGTGATCGCGGTTGTGTGATCGTGATTGTGTGATCGTGATTGTGTGATCGTGATTGTGTGATTGTGATTGTGTGATTGTGATTGTGTGGTTGTGATTGTGTGATTGTGGTTGTGTGATTGTGATTGTGTGATGGCGATTGTGTGATCGTGACTGTGTGGTCGTGATTGTGTGATCGTGATTGTGGGATTGTGACTGTGGGATTGTGTGGTTGGGGTTGTGTGATTGTGATTGTGTGAATGTGATTGTGTGATTGTGATTGTGGGATTGTGATTGCGATTGTGTGATTGTGACTGTGTGGTCGTGATTGTGTGATCGTGATTGTGGGATTGTGACTGTGTGATTGTGTGATCGTGATTGTGTGATCGTGATTGTGTGATCGTGATTGTGTGATCGTGATTGGGTGATCGTGATTGGGTGATCGTGATTGGGTGATCGTGATTGTGGGATTGTGACTGTGCGATTGTGTGATTGTGATTGTGTGACTGTGATTGTGTGATTGT
Organism: Megachile rotundata; assembly: GCF_050947335.1. Taxonomy (NCBI): domain Eukaryota; kingdom Metazoa; phylum Arthropoda; class Insecta; order Hymenoptera; family Megachilidae; genus Megachile; species Megachile rotundata. Next base: position 1,089,933 of record NC_134997.1, on the reverse strand, counting down.
GATTGTGGGATTGTGATTGTGTGATTGTGATTGTGTGATCGTGACTGTGATTGTATGATTGTGATTGTGATTGTGATTGTGATTCTGATTGTGATTGTGATTGTGATTGTGATTGTGATTGTGATTGTGATTGTGATTGTGATTGTGTGACTGTGTGATTGTGATTGTGTGACTGTGATTGTGTGATCGTGATAGTGTGATCGTGATAGTGTGATCGTGATTGTGTGATCGTGACTGTGTGGTCGTGATTGTGTGATCGTGATTGTGGGATTATGACTGTGTGATTGTGTGGCTGTGGTTGTGTGATTGTGATTGTGTGACAGTGATTGTGTGATTGTGATTGTGGGATTGTGATTGCGGTTGTGTGATTGTGACTGTGTGGTCGTGATTGTGTGATCGTGATTGTAGGATTGTAACTGTGTGATTGTGTGGTTGTGGTTGTGTGATTGTGATCGTGTGATCGTGATTGTGTGATCGTGATTGTGTGATCGTGATTTTGTGATCGTGATTGTGTGATCGTGATTGTGTGATCGTGATTGTGTGATCGTGATTGTGTGATCGTGATTGTGTGATCGTGATTGTGTCATCGTGATAGTGTGATCGTGATTGTGTGGTCGTGATTGTGTGGTCGTGATTGTGTGATCGTGATTGTGTGATCGTGATTGTGTGATTGTGATTGTGTGATCGTGATTGTGTGATCGTGATTGTGTGGTCGTGATTGTGTGATCGTGATTGTGGGATCGTGACTGTGTGATTGTGTGATTGTGATTGTGTGACTGTGATTGTGTGATTGTGATTGTGGGATTGAGATTGTGTGATTGTGATTGTGTGATCGTGACTGTGATTGTGTGATTGTGATTGTGTGACTGTGTGATTGTGATTGTATGACTGTGATTGTGTGATCGTGATAGTGTGATCGTGATCGTGTGATCGCGATCGTGTGATTGCGATCGTGTGATTGCGATCGTGTGATTGCGATCGTGTGATTGCCATCGTGTGATTGCAATCGTGTGATTGCGATCGTGTGATTGCGTTTGTGTGATTGCGATTGTATGATTGCGATTGTGGGATTGCGATTGTGTGATTGCGATTGTGTGATTGTGATTGTGTGATCGTGATTGTGTCATCGTGATTGTGTGGTCGTGATTGTGTGATCGTGATTGTGGGATCGTGACTGTGTGATTGTGTGATTGTGATTATGTGACTGTGATTGTGTGATTGTGATTGTGGGATTGAGATTGTGTGATTGTGATTGTGTGATCGTGACTGTGATTGTGTGATTGTGATTGTGTGACTGTGTGATTGTGATTGTGTGACTGTGATTGTGTGATCGTGATAGTGTGATTGTGATCGTGTGATTGTGATCGTGTGATTGTGATAGTGCGATTGTGATAGTGCGATTGTGATAGTGAGATTGTGATTGTGCGATTGTGATTGTGCGATTGTGACAGTGCGATTGTGACAGTGCGATTGTGACAGTGCGATTGGGACTGCGCGATTGTGATTGTGCGATTGTGATTGTGCGATTGTGATAGTGCGATTGTGATAGTGCGATTGTGATAGTGCGATTGTGATTGTGCGATTGTGATTGTGGGATTGAGATTGTGTGATTGTGATTGTGTGATCGTGACTGTGATTGTGTCATTGTGATTGTGGGATTGTGATTGCGATTGTGTGATCGTGATTGTGGGATTGTGGCTGTGTGATTGTGTGGTTGTGACTGTGTGATCGTGATTGTGCGATCGTGATTGTGCGATCGTGATTGTGCGATCGTGATTGTGCGATCGTGATTGTGCGATCGTGATTGTGCGATCGTGATTGTGCGATCGTGATTGTGCGATCGTGATTGTGCGATCGTGATTGTGCGATCGTGATTGTGCGATCGTGATTGTGCGATCGTGATTGTGCGATCGTGATTGTGCGATCGTGATTGTGCGATCGTGATTGTGCGATCGTGATTGTGCGATCGTGATTGTGCGATCGTGATTGTGCGATCGTGATTGTTTGATGGTGATTGTGTGATTGTGATTGTGTGATTGTGATTATGTGATTGTGTGATCGTGATTGTGTGATCGTGATTGTGTGTCCGTGATTGTGTGACCGTGATTATGTGATCGTGATTGTGTGATCCTGATTGTGTGATTAGGATTCTGTGATCGTGATTGTGTAATCGTGATTGTGTGATCGTGATTGTGATCGTCGTTTTGTGATCGTGATTGTGTGATGGTGATTGTGTGATCGTGATTGTGTGATCGTGATTGTGTGATCGTGATTGTGTGATTGTGATTGTGTGATTGTGATTGTGTGATTGTGATTGTGTGGTTGTGTGATTGTAATTGTGTGATTGCGATTGTGTGATCGTGACTGTGTGGTCGTGATTGTGTGATTGCGATTGTGGGATTGTGACTGTGGGATTGTGTGGTTGTGGTTGTGTGATTGTGATTCTGTGTATGTGATTGTGTGATTGTGATTGTGGGATTGTGATTGTGATCGTGATTTTGTGATCGTGATTGTGTGACGGTGATTGTGTGATCGTGATTGTGTGATCGTGATTGTGTGATCGTGATTGTGTGATTGTGATTGTGTGATTGTGATTGTGTGATTGTGATTGTGTGGTTGTGATTGTGTGATTGTGGTTGTGTGATTGTGATTGTGTGACTGTGATTGTGTGATTGTGATTGTGATTGTGATTGTGATTGTGATTGTGATTGTGATTGTGATTGTGATTGTGATTGTGATAGTGTGACTGTGATTGTGTGACCGTGATTGTGGGATTATGACTGTGGGATTGTGTGGTTGTGGTTGTGTGATTGTGATTGTGTGAATGTGATTGTGCGATTGTGATTGTGGGATTGTGATTGCGATTGTGTGATTGTGATTGTGTGACTGTGATTGTGTGATCGTGATAGTGTGATCGTGATCGTGTGATTGCGATCGTGTGATTGCGATCGTGTGATTGCGATCGTGTGATTGCGATCGTGTGATTGCGATTGTATGATTGCGATTGTGGAATTGCGATTGTGTGATTGTGATTGCGTGATTGTGATTGTGTGATTGTGATCGTGTGATTGTGATAGTGCGATTGTGATAGTGCGATTGTGATAGTGCGATTGTGATTGTGCGATTGTGATAGTGCGATTGTGATAGTGCGATTGTGATAGTGCGATTGTGATTGTGCGATTGTGATTGTGGGATTGAGATTGTGTGATTGTGATTGTGTGATCGTGACTGTGATTGTGTCATTGTGATTGTGGGATTGTGATTGCGATTGTGTGATCGTGATTGTGGGATTGTGACTGTGTGATTGTGTGGTCGTGATTGTGCGATCGTGATTGTGCGATCGTGATTGTGCGATCGTGATTGTGCGATCGTGATTGTGCGATCGTGATTGTGCGATCGTGATTGTGCGATCGTGATTGTGCGATCGTGATTGTGCGATCGTGATTGTGCGATCGTGATTGTGCGATCGTGATTGTTTGATTGTGATTGTGTGATTGTGATTGTGTGATTGTGATTATGTGATTGTGATTGTGATTGTGTGATTGTGTGATCGTGATTGTGTGATCGTGATTGTGTGACCGTGATTGTGTGACCGTGATTATGTGATCGTGATTGTGTGATCCTGATTGTGTGATTAGGATTCTGTGATCGTGATTGTGTAATCGTGATTGTGTGATCGTGATTGTGATCGTCGTTTTGTGACCGTGATTGTGTGATTGTGATTGTGTGGTTGTGATTGTGTGATTGTGGTTGTGTGATTGTAATTGTGTGATTGCGATTGTGTGATCGTGACTGTGTGGTCGTGATTGTGTGATCGTGATTGTGGGATTGTGACTGTGGGATTGTGTGGTTGTGGTTGTGTGATTGTGATTCTGTGAATGTGATTGTGTGATTGTGATTGTGGGATTGTGATTGTGATCGTGATTTTGTGATCGTGATTGTGTGATGGTGATTGTGTGATCGTGATTGTGTGATTGTGATTGTGTGGTTGTGATTGTGTGATTGTGGTTGTGTGATTGTGATTGTGTGATTGCGATTGTGTGATCGTGACTGTGTGGTCGTGATTGTGTGATCGTGTTTGTGGGATTGTGACTGTGGGATTGTGTGGTTGTGGTTGTGTGATTGTGATTGTGTGAATGTGATTGTGTGATTGTGATTGTGGGATTGTGATTGCGATTGTGTGATTGTGACTGTGTGATTGTGTGATCGTGATTGTGTGATCGTGATTGTGGGATTGTGACTGTGTGATTGTGTGATCGTGATTGTGTGATCGTGATTGTGTGATCGTGATTGTGTGATCGTGATTGTGTGATCGTGATTGGGTGATCGTGATTGGGTGATCGTGATTGGGTGATCGTGATTGTGGGATTGTGACCTTGCGATTGTGTGATTGTGATTGTGTGACTGTGATTGTGTGATTGTGATTGTGGGATTGTGATTGTGTGATTGTGATTGTGTGATCGTGACTGTGATTGGATGATTGTGATTGTGATTGTGATTGTGATTGTGATTGTGATTGTGATTGTGATTGTGATTGTGATTGTGATTGTGATTGTGATTGTGTGACTGTGTGATTGTGATTGTGTGACTGTGATTGTGTGATCGTGATAGTGTGATCGTGATAGTGTGATCGTGATTGTGTGATCGTGACTGTGTGGTCGTGATTGTGTGATCGTGATTGTGGGATTGTGACTGTGTGATTGTGTGGTTGTGGTTGTGTGATTGTGATTGTGTGACTGTGATTGTGTGATTGTGATTGTGGGATTGTGATTGCGGTTGTGTGATTGTGACTGTGTGGTCGTGATTGTGTGATCGTGATTGTAGGATTGTGACTGTGTGATTGTGTGGTTGTGGTTGTGTGATTGTGATTGTGTGATCGTGATTGTGTGATCGTGATTGTGTGATCGTGATTTTGTGATCGTGATTGTGTGATCGTGATTGTGTGATCGTGATTGTGTGATCGTGATTGTGTGATCGTGATTGTGTCATCGTGATAGTGTGATTGTGATTGTGTGATCGTGATTGTGTGATCGTGATTGTGTGATCGTGATTGTGTGGTCGTGATTGTGTGATCGTGATTGTGGGATCGTGACTGTGTGATTGTGTGATTGTGATTGTGTGACTGTGATTGTGTGATTGTGATTGTGGGATTGAGATTGTGTGATTGTGATTGTGTGATCGTGACTGTGATTGTGTGATTGTGATTGTGTGACTGTGTGATTGTGATTGTGTGACTGTGATTGTGTGATCGTGATAGTGTGATCGTGATCGTGTGATCGCGATCGTGTGATCGCGATCGTGTGATCGCGATCGTGTGATTGCGATCGTGTGATTGCGATCGTGTGATTGCCATCGTGTGATTGCGATCGTGTGATTGCGATCGTGTGATTGCGTTTGTGTGATTGCTATTGTATGATTGCGATTGTGGGATTGCGATTGTGTGATTGCGATTGTGTGATTGTGATTGTGTGATCGTGATTGTGTCATCGTGATTGAGTGGTCGTGATTGTGTGATCGTGATTGTGGGATCGTGACTGTGTGATTGTGTGATTGTGATTGTGTCTCTGTGATTGTGTGATTGTGATTGTGGGATTGAGATTGTGTGATTGTGATTGTGTGATCGTGACTGTGATTGTGTGATTGTGATTGTGTGACTGTGTGATTGTGATTGTGTGACTGTGATTGTGTGATCGTGATAGTGTGATTGTGATCGTGTGATTGTGGTCGTGTGATTGTGATAGTGCGATTGTGATAGTGCGATTGTGATAGTGAGATTGTGATTGTGCGATTGTGATTGTGCGATTGTGACAGTGCGATTGTGACAGTGCGATTGTGACAGTGCGATTGGGACTGCGCGATTGTGATTGTGCGATTGTGATTGTGCGATTGTGATAGTGCGATTGTGATAGTGCGATTGTGATAGTGCGATTGTGATTGTGCGATTGTGATTGTGGGATTGAGATTGTGTGATTGTGATTGTGTGATCGTGACTGTGATTGTGTCATTGTGATTGTGGGATTGTGATTGCGATTGTGTGATCGTGATTGTGGGATTGTGGCTGTGTGATTGTGTGGTTGTGACTGTGTGATCGTGATTGTGCGATCGTGATTGTGCGATCGTGATTGTGCGATCGTGATTGTGCGATCGTGATTGTGCGATCGTGATTGTGCGATCGTGATTGTGCGATCGTGATTGTGCGATCGTGATTGTGCGATCGTGATTGTGCGATCGTGATTGTGCGATCGTGATTGTGCGATCGTGATTGTGCGATCGTGATTGTGCGATCGTGATTGTGCGATCGTGATTGTGCGATCGTGATTGTGCGATCGTGATTGTTTGATCGTGATTGTGTGATTGTGATTGTGTGATTGTGATTATGTGATTGTGTGATCGTGATTGTGTGATCGTGATTGTGTGATCGTGATTGTGTGACCGTGATTATGTGATCGTGATTGTGTGATCCTGATTGTGTGATTAGGATTCTGTGATCGTGATTGTGTAATCGTGATTGTGTGATCGTGATTGTGATCGTCGTTTTGTGATCGTGATTGTGTGATGGTGATTGTGTGATCGTGATTGTGTGATCGTGATTGTGTGATCGTGATTGTGTGATTGTGATTGTGTGATTGTGATTGTGTGGTTGTGTGATTGTAATTGTGTGATTGCGATTGTGTGATCGTGACTGTGTGGTCGTGATTGTGTGATTGCGATTGTGGGATTGTGACTGTGGGATTGTGTGGTTGTGGTTGTGTGATTGTGATTCTGTGAATGTGATTGTGTGATTGTGATTGTGGGATTGTGATTGTGATCGTGATTTTGTGATCGTGATTGTGTGACGGTGATTGTGTGATCGTGATTGTGTGATCGTGATTGTGTGATTGTGATTGTGTGATTGTGATTGTGTGATTGTGATTGTGTGGTTGTGATTGTGTGATTGTGGTTGTGTGATTGTGATTGTGTGATTGCGATTGTGTGATCGTGACAGTGTGGTCGTGATTGTGTCATCGTGATTGTAGGATTGTGACTGTGGGATTGTGTGGTTGTGGTTGTGTGATTGTGATTGTGTGAATGTGATTGTGTGATTGTGATTGTGGGATTGTGATTGCGATTGTGTGATTGTGACTGTGTGATTGTGTGATCGTGATTGTGGGATTGTGACTGTGTGATTGTGTGATCGTGATTGTGTGATCGTGATTGTGTGATCGTGATTGGGTGATCGTGATTGGGTGATCGTGATTGTGGGATTGTGACTGTGCGATTGTGTGATTGTGATTGTGTGACTGTGATTGTGTGATTGTGATTGTGATTGTGATTGTGATTGTGATTGTGATTGTGATTGTGATTGTGATTGTGATAGTGTGACTATGATTGTGTGACCGTGATTGTGGGATTGTGACTGTGGGATTGTGTGGTTGTGGTTGTGTGATTGTGATTGTGTGAATGTGATTGTGTGATTGTGATTGTGGGATTGTGATTGCGATTGTGTGATTGTGACTGTGTGGTCGTGATTGTGTGATCGTGATTGTGGGATTGTGACTGTGTGATTGTGTGGTTGTGGTTGTGTGATTGTGAATGTGTGATCGTGATTGCGTGATTGTGATTGTGTGATCGTGATTGTGTGATCATGATTGTGTGATCGTGATTGTGTGATCGTGATAGTGTCATCGTGATTGTGTGATCGTGATTGTGTGGTCGTGACTGTGTGGTCGTGATTGTGTGATTGTGGTTGTATGATTGTGATTGTGTGATTGCGATTGTGTGATCGTGACTGTGTTGTCGTGATTGTGTGATCGCGAATGTGTGATCGCGATTGTGTGATCGCGATTGTGTGATCGCGATTGTGTGATCGCGATTGTGGGATTGTGACTGTGTGATTGTGTGATCGTGATTGTGTGATCGTGATTGTGTGATCGTGATAGTGTGATCGTGATTGTGTGATCGTGATTGTGTGATCGCGATTGTGTGATCGCGATTGTGTGATCGCGATTGTGTGATTGCGATTGTTTGATTGCGATTGTTTGATTGTGTGATTGTGATTGTGTGATTGTGATTGCGATTGTGTGATTGTGACTGTGTGGTCGTGATTGTGTGATCGTGATTGTGGGATTGCGTGATCGTGATTGTGTGATCGTGATTGTGTGATCGTGATTGTGTGATCGTGATTGTGTGATCGTGATTGTGTGATCGTGATTGGGTGATCGTGATTGGGTGATCGTGATTGGGTGATCGTGATTGGGTGATCGTGATTGTGGGATTGTGACTGTGCGATTGTGTGACTGTGATTGTGTGATTGTGATTGTGAGATTGCGATTGTGTGATTGCGATTGTGTGATTGCGATTGTGTGATTGCGATTGTGTGATTGCGACTGTGTGGTCGTGATTGTGTGATCGTGATTGTGGGATTGTGTGATCGTGATTGTGTGATCGTGATTGTGTGATCGCGATTGTGTGATCGCGATTGTGTGATCGCGATTGTGTGATCGCGATTGTGTGATTGCGATTGTGTGATTGCGATTGTGTGATTGCGTTTGTGTGATTGCGATTGCGTGATTGCGATTGTGTGATTGCGATTGTTTGATTGCGATTGTTTGATTGTGTGATTGCGATTGTTTGATTGCGATTGTTTGATTGTATGATTGTGATTGTGTGATTGCGATTGTGTGATTGCGATTGTGTGATTGCGATTGTGTGATTGCGATTGTGTGATTGCGATTGTGTGATTGCGACTGTGTGGTCGTGATTGTGTGATCGTGATTGTGGGATTGTGACTGTGCGATCGTGATTGTGCGATCGTGATTGTGCCATCGTGATTGTGCGATCGTGATTGTGCGATCGTGATTGTGCGAACGTGATTGTGCGATCGTGATTGTGCGATCGTGATTGTGCGATCGTGATTGTGCGATCGTGATTGTGCGATCGTGATTGTGCGATCGTGATTGTTTGATTGTGATTGTGTGATTGTGATTGTGTGATCGTGATTGTGTGATCGTGATTGTGTGATTGTGATTGTGTGGTTGTGATTGTGTGATTGTGGTTGTGTGATTGTGGTTGTGTGATTGCGATTGTGTGATCGTGACTGTGTGGTCGTGATTGTGTGATCGTGATTGTGGGATTGTGACTGTGGGATTGTGTGGTTGTGGTTGTGTGATTGTGATTGTGTGACTGTGATTGTGTGATTGTGATTGCGATTGTGTGATTGTGACTGTGTGGTCGTGATTGTGTGATCGTTATTGTGGGATTGTGGCTGTGTGATTGTGTGATCGTGATTGTGTGATCGTGATTGTGTGATCGTGATTGTGTGATCGTGATTGTGTGATCGTTATTGTGTGATCGTGATTGGGTGATCGTGATTGGGTGATCGTGATTGGGTGATAGTGATTGTTTGATCGTGATTGTGATTGTGTGATCGCGATTGTGTGATCGCGATTGTGTGATCGCGATTGTGTGATCGCGGTTGTGTGATCGCGATTGTGTGATCGCGATTGTGTGATCGCGATTGTGTGATCGCGATTGTGTGATCGCGATTGTGTGATCGCGATTGTGTGATCGCGATTGTGTGATCGCGATTGTGTGATTGCGATTGTGTGATTGCGATTGTGTGTTTGCGACTGTGTGGTCGTGATTGTGTGATCGTGATTGTGGGATTGTGACTGTGCGATCGTGATTGTGCGATCGGGATTGTGCCATCGTGATTGTGCGATCGTGATTGTGCGATCGTGATTGTGCGATCGTGATTGTGCGATCGTGATTGTGCGATCGTGATTGTGCGATCGTGATTGTGCGATCGTGATTGTGCGATCGTGATTGTGCGATCGTGATTGTTTGATCGTGATTGTGTGATCGTGATTGTGTGATTGTGATTGTGTGATCGTGATTGTGTGGTCGTGATTGTGTGATTGTGATTGTGTGGTTGTGGTTGTGTGATTGTGGTTGTGTGATTGCGATTGTGTGATCGTGACTGTGTGGTCGTGATTGTGTGATCGTGATTGTGGGATTGTGACTGTGGGATTGTGTGGTTGTGGTTGTGTGATTGTGATTGTGTGACTGTGATTGTGTGATTGTGATTGCGATTGTGTGATTGTGACTGTGTGGTCGTGATTGTGTGATCGTTATTGTGGGATTGTGACTGTGTGATTGTGTGATCGTGATTGTGTGATCGTGATTGTGTGATCGTGATTGTGTGATCGTTATTGTGTGATCGTGATTGGGTGATCGTGATTGGGTGATCGTGATTGGGTGATCGTGATTGTTTGATCGTGATTGTGATTGTGTGATCGCGATTGTGTGATCGCGATTGTGTGATCGCGGTTGTGTGATCGTGATTGTGTGATCGTGATTGTGTGATCGTGATTGTGTGATTGTGATTGTGTGATTGTGATTGTGTGGTTGTGATTGTGTGATTGTGGTTGTGTGATTGTGATTGTGTGATGGCGATTGTGTGATCGTGACTGTGTGGTCGTGATTGTGTGATCGTGATTGTGGGATTGTGACTGTGGGATTGTGTGGTTGGGGTTGTGTGATTGTGATTGTGTGAATGTGATTGTGTGATTGTGATTGTGGGATTGTGATTGCGATTGTGTGATTGTGACTGTGTGGTCGTGATTGTGTGATCGTGATTGTGGGATTGTGACTGTGTGATTGTGTGATCGTGATTGTGTGATCGTGATTGTGTGATCGTGATTGTGTGATCGTGATTGGGTGATCGTGATTGGGTGATCGTGATTGGGTGATCGTGATTGTGGGATTGTGACTGTGCGATTGTGTGATTGTGATTGTGTGACTGTGATTGTGTGATTGTGATTGTGGGATTGTGATTGTGTGATTGTGATTGTGTGATCGTGACTGTGATTGTATGATTGTGATTGTGATTGTGATTGTGATTGTGATTGTGATTGTGATTGTGATTGTGATTGTGATTGTGATTGTGATTGTGATTGTGTGACTGTGTGATTGTGATTGTGTGACTGTGATTGTGTGATCGTGATAGTGTGATCGTGATAGTGTGATCGTGATTGTGTGATCGTGACTGTGTGGTCGTGATTGTGTGATCGTGATTGTGGGATTGTGACTGTGTGATTGTGTGGCTGTGGTTGTGTGATTGTGATTGTGTGACTGTGATTGTGTGATTGTGATTGTGGGATTGTGATTGCGGTTGTGTGATTGTGACTGTGTGGTCGTGATTGTGTGATCGTGATTGTAGGATTGTGACTGTGTGATTGTGTGGTTGTGGTTGTGTGATTGTGATCGTGTGATCGTGATTGTGTGATCGTGATTGTGTGATCGTGATTTTGTGATCGTGATTGTGTGATCGTGATTGTGTGATCGTGATTGTGTGATCGTGATTGTGTGATCGTGATTGTGTGATCGTGATTGTGTCATCGTGATAGTGTGATCGTGATTGTGTGGTCGTGATTGTGTGGTCGTGATTGTGTGATCGTGATTGTGTGATCGTGATTGTGTGATTGTGATTGTGTGATCGTGATTGTGTGATCGTGATTGTGTGGTCGTGATTGTGTGATCGTGATTGTGGGATCGTGACTGTGTGATTGTGTGATTGTGATTGTGTGACTGTGATTGTGTGATTGTGATTGTGGGATTGAGATTGTGTGATTGTGATTGTGTGATCGTGACTGTGATTGTGTGATTGTGATTGTGTGACTGTGTGATTGTGATTGTATGACTGTGATTGTGTGATCGTGATAGTGTGATCGTGATCGTGTGATCGCGATCGTGTGATCGCGATCGTGTGATTGCGATCGTGTGATTGCGATCGTGTGATTGCGATCGTGTGATTGCCATCGTGTGATTGCAATCGTGTGATTGCGATCGTGTGATTGCGTTTGTGTGATTGCGATTGTATGATTGCGATTGTGGGATTGCGATTGTGTGATTGCGATTGTGTGATTGTGATTGTGTGATCGTGATTGTGTCATCGTGATTGTGTGGTCGTGATTGTGTGATCGTGATTGTGGGATCGTGACTGTGTGATTGTGTGATTGTGATTATGTGACTGTGATTGTGTGATTGTGATTGTGGGATTGAGATTGTGTGATTGTGATTGTGTGATCGTGACTGTGATTGTGTGATTGTGATTGTGTGACTGTGTGATTGTGATTGTGTGACTGTGATTGTGTGATCGTGATAGTGTGATTGTGATCGTGTGATTGTGATCGTGTGATTGTGATAGTGCGATTGTGATAGTGCGATTGTGATAGTGAGATTGTGATTGTGCGATTGTGATTGTGCGATTGTGACAGTGCGATTGTGACAGTGCGATTGTGACAGTGCGATTGGGACTGCGCGATTGTGATTGTGCGATTGTGATTGTGCGATTGTGATAGTGCGATTGTGATAGTGCGATTGTGATAGTGCGATTGTGATTGTGCGATTGTGATTGTGGGATTGAGATTGTGTGATTGTGATTGTGTGATCGTGACTGTGATTGTGTGATTGTGATTGTGTGACTGTGTGATTGTGATTGTGTGACTGTGATTGTGTGATCGTGATAGTGTGATTGTGATCGTGTGATTGTGATCGTGTGATTGTGATAGTGCGATTGTGATAGTGCGATTGTGATAGTGAGATTGTGATTGTGCGATTGTGATTGTGCGATTGTGACAGTGCGATTGTGACAGTGCGATTGTGACAGTGCGATTGGGACTGCGCGATTGTGATTGTGCGATTGTGATTGTGCGATTGTGATAGTGCGATTGTGATAGTGCGATTGTGATAGTGCGATTGTGATTGTGCGATTGTGATTGTGGGATTGAGATTGTGTGATTGTGATTGTGTGATCGTGACTGTGATTGTGTCATTGTGATTGTGGGATTGTGATTGCGATTGTGTGATCGTGATTGTGGGATTGTGGCTGTGTGATTGTGTGGTTGTGACTGTGTGATCGTGATTGTGCGATCGTGATTGTGCGATCGTGATTGTGCGATCGTGATTGTGCGATCGTGATTGTGCGATCGTGATTGTGCGATCGTGATTGTGCGATCGTGATTGTGCGATCGTGATTGTGCGATCGTGATTGTGCGATCGTGATTGTGCGATCGTGATTGTGCGATCGTGATTGTGCGATCGTGATTGTTTGATGGTGATTGTGTGATTGTGATTGTGTGATTGTGATTGTGTGATTGTGATTATGTGATTGTGTGATCGTGATTGTGTGATCGTGATTGTGTGACCGTGATTGTGTGACCGTGATTATGTGATCGTGATTGTGTGATCCTGATTGTGTGATTAGGATTCTGTGATCGTGATTGTGTAATCGTGATTGTGTGATCGTGATTGTGATCGTCGTTTTGTGATCGTGATTGTGTGATGGTGATTGTGTGATCGTGATTGTGTGATCGTGATTGTGTGATCGTGATTGTGTGATTGTGATTGTGTGATTGTGATTGTGTGGTTGTGTGATTGTAATTGTGTGATTGCGATTGTGTGATCGTGACTGTGTGGTCGTGATTGTGTGATTGCGATTGTGGGATTGTGACTGTGGGATTGTGTGGTTGTGGTTGTGTGATTGTGATTCTGTGTATGTGATTGTGTGATTGTGATTGTGGGATTGTGATTGTGATCGTGATTTTGTGATCGTGATTGTGTGACGGTGATTGTGTGATCGTGATTGTGTGATTGTGATTGTGTGATTGTGATTGTGTGGTTGTGATTGTGTGATTGTGGTTGTGTGATTGTGATTGTGTGACTGTGATTGTGTGATTGTGATTGTGATTGTGATTGTGATTGTGATTGTGATTGTGATTGTGATTGTGATTGTGATTGTGATTGTGATAGTGTGACTGTGATTGTGTGACCGTGATTGTGGGATTATGACTGTGGGATTGTGTGGTTGTGGTTGTGTGATTGTGATTGTGTGAATGTGATTGTGCGATTGTGATTGTGGGATTGTGATTGCGATTGTGTGATTGTGACTGTGTGGTCGTGATTGTGTGATCGTGATTGTGGGATTGTGACTGTGTGATTGTGTGGTTGTGGTTGTGTGATTGTGAATATGTGATCGTGATTGCGTGATTGTGATTGTGTGATCGTGATTGTGTGATCATGATTGTGTGATCGTGAATGTGTGATCGTGATAGTGTCATCGTGATTGTGTGATCGTGATTGTGTGGTCGTGATTGTGTGGTCGTGATTGTGTGATTGTGGTTGTATGATTGTGATTGTGTGATTGCGATTGTGTGATCGTGACTGTGTTGTCGTGATTGTGTGATCGCGAATGTGTGATCGCGATTGTGTGATCGCGATTGTGTGATCGCGATTGTGTGATCGCGATTGTGGGATTGTGACTGTGTGATTGTGTGATCGTGATTGTGTGATCGTGATTGTGTGATCGTGATTGTGTGATCGCGATTGTGTGATCGCGATTGTGTGATCGCGATTGTGTGATTGCGATTGTGTGATTGCGATTGTGTGATTGCGATTGTTTGATTGCGATTGTTTGATTGTGTGATTGTGATTGTGTGATTGTGATTGTGTGATTGTGATTGCGATTGTGTGATTGTGACTGTGTGGTCGTGATTGTGTGATCGTGATTGTGGGATTGCGTGATCGTGATTGTGTGATCGTGATTGTGTGATCGTGATTGTGTGATCGTGATTGTGTGATCGTGATTGTGTGATCGTGATTGTGTGATCGTGATTGGGTGATCGTGATTGGGTGATCGTGATTGGGTGATCGTGATTGGGTGATCGTGATTGTGGGATTGTGACTGTGCGATTGTGTGACTGTGATTGTGTGATTGTGATTGTGAGATTGCGATTGTGTGATTGCGATTGTGTGATTGCGATTGTGTGATTGCGATTGTGTGATTGCGATTGTGTGATTGCGACTGTGTGGTCGTGATTGTGCGATCGTGATTGTGCGATCGTGATTGTGCGATCGTGATTGTGCGATCGTGATTGTGCGATCGTGATTGTGCGATCGTGATTGTGCGATCGTGATTGTGCGATCGTGATTGTGCGATCGTGATTGTGCGATCGTGATTGTGCGATCGTGATTGTGCGATCGTGATTGTGCGATCGTGATTGTGCGATCGTGATTGTGCGATCGTGATTGTGCGATCGTGATTGTTTGATGGTGATTGTGTGATTGTGATTGTGTGATTGTGATTATGTGATTGTGTGATCGTGATTGTGTGATCGTGATTGTGTGACCGTGATTGTGTGACCGTGATTATGTGATCGTGATTGTGTGATCCTGATTGTGTGATTAGGATTCTGTGATCGTGATTGTGTAATCGTGATTGTGTGATCGTGATTGTGATCGTCGTTTTGTGATCGTGATTGTGTGATGGTGATTGTGTGATCGTGATTGTGTGGTCGTGATTGTGTGATCGTGATTGTGGGATCGTGACTGTGTGATTGTGTGATTGTGATTGTGTCTCTGTGATTGTGTGATTGTGATTGTGGGATTGAGATTGTGTGATTGTGATTGTGTGATCGTGACTGTGATTGTGTGATTGTGATTGTGTGACTGTGTGATTGTGATTGTGTGACTGTGATTGTGTGATCGTGATAGTGTGATTGTGATCGTGTGATTGTGGTCGTGTGATTGTGATAGTGCGATTGTGATAGTGCGATTGTGATAGTGAGATTGTGATTGTGCGATTGTGATTGTGCGATTGTGACAGTGCGATTGTGACAGTGCGATTGTGACAGTGCGATTGGGACTGCGCGATTGTGATTGTGCGATTGTGATTGTGCGATTGTGATAGTGCGATTGTGATAGTGCGATTGTGATAGTGCGATTGTGATTGTGCGATTGTGATTGTGGGATTGAGATTGTGTGATTGTGATTGTGTGATCGTGACTGTGATTGTGTCATTGTGATTGTGGGATTGTGATTGCGATTGTGTGATCGTGATTGTGGGATTGTGGCTGTGTGATTGTGTGGTTGTGACTGTGTGATCGTGATTGTGCGATCGTGATTGTGCGATCGTGATTGTGCGATCGTGATTGTGCGATCGTGATTGTGCGATCGTGATTGTGCGATCGTGATTGTGCGATCGTGATTGTGCGATCGTGATTGTGCGATCGTGATTGTGCGATCGTGATTGTGCGATCGTGATTGTGCGATCGTGATTGTGCGATCGTGATTGTGCGATCGTGATTGTGCGATCGTGATTGTGCGATCGTGATTGTGCGATCGTGATTGTGCGATCGTGATTGTGCGATCGTGATTGTTTGATCGTGATTGTGTGATTGTGATTGTGTGATTGTGATTATGTGATTGTGTGATCGTGATTGTGTGATCGTGATTGTGTGATCGTGATTGTGTGACCGTGATTATGTGATCGTGATTGTGTGATCGTGATTGTGTGACCGTGATTATGTGATCGTGATTGTGTGATCCTGATTGTGTGATTAGGATTCTGTGATCGTGATTGTGTAATCGTGATTGTGTGATCGTGATTGTGATCGTCGTTTTGTGATCGTGATTGTGTGATGGTGATTGTGTGATCGTGATTGTGTGATCGTGATTGTGTGATCGTGATTGTGTGATTGTGATTGTGTGATTGTGATTGTGTGGTTGTGTGATTGTAATTGTGTGATTGCGATTGTGTGATCGTGACTGTGTGGTCGTGATTGTGTGATTGCGATTGTGGGATTGTGACTGTGGGATTGTGTGGTTGTGGTTGTGTGATTGTGATTCTGTGAATGTGATTGTGTGATTGTGATTGTGGGATTGTGATTGTGATCGTGATTTTGTGATCGTGATTGTGTGACGGTGATTGTGTGATCGTGATTGTGTGATCGTGATTGTGTGATTGTGATTGTGTGATTGTGATTGTGTGATTGTGATTGTGTGGTTGTGATTGTGTGATTGTGGTTGTGTGATTGTGATTGTGTGATTGCGATTGTGTGATCGTGACAGTGTGGTCGTGATTGTGTCATCGTGATTGTAGGATTGTGACTGTGGGATTGTGTGGTTGTGGTTGTGTGATTGTGATTGTGTGAATGTGATTGTGTGATTGTGATTGTGGGATTGTGATTGCGATTGTGTGATTGTGACTGTGTGATTGTGTGATCGTGATTGTGGGATTGTGACTGTGTGATTGTGTGATCGTGATTGTGTGATCGTGATTGTGTGATCGTGATTGGGTGATCGTGATTGGGTGATCGTGATTGTGGGATTGTGACTGTGCGATTGTGTGATTGTGATTGTGTGACTGTGATTGTGTGATTGTGATTGTGATTGTGATTGTGATTGTGATTGTGATTGTGATTGTGATTGTGATTGTGATAGTGTGACTGTGATTGTGTGACCGTGATTGTGGGATTGTGACTGTGGGATTGTGTGGTTGTGGTTGTGTGATTGTGATTGTGTGAATGTGATTGTGTGATTGTGATTGTGGGATTGTGATTGCGATTGTGTGATTGTGACTGTGTGGTCGTGATTGTGTGATCGTGATTGTGGGATTGTGACTGTGTGATTGTGTGGTTGTGGTTGTGTGATTGTGAATGTGTGATCGTGATTGCGTGATTGTGATTGTGTGATCGTGATTGTGTGATCATGATTGTGTGATCGTGATTGTGTGATCGTGATAGTGTCATCGTGATTGTGTGATCGTGATTGTGTGGTCGTGATTGTGTGGTCGTGATTGTGTGATTGTGGTTGTATGATTGTGATTGTGTGATTGCGATTGTGTGATCGTGACTGTGTTGTCGTGATTGTGTGATCGCGAATGTGTGATCGCGATTGTGTGATCGCGATTGTGTGATCGCGATTGTGTGATCGCGATTGTGGGATTGTGACTGTGTGATTGTGTGATCGTGATTGTGTGATCGTGATTGTGTGATCGTGATAGTGTGATCGTGATTGTGTGATCGTGATTGTGTGATCGCGATTGTGTGATCGCGATTGTGTGATCGCGATTGTGTGATTGCGATTGTTTGATTGCGATTGTTTGATTGTGTGATTGTGATTGTGTGATTGTGATTGCGATTGTGTGATTGTGACTGTGTGGTCGTGATTGTGTGATCGTGATTGTGGGATTGCGTGATCGTGATTGTGTGATCGTGATTGTGTGATCGTGATTGTGTGATCGTGATTGTGTGATCGTGATTGTGTGATCGTGATTGGGTGATCGTGATTGGGTGATCGTGATTGGGTGATCGTGATTGTGGGATTGTGACTGTGCGATTGTGTGACTGTGATTGTGTGATTGTGATTGTGAGATTGCGATTGTGTGATTGCGATTGTGTGATTGCGATTGTGTGATTGCGAGTGTGTGATTGCGACTGTGTGGTCGTGATTGTGTGATCGTGATTGTGGGATTGTGTGATCGTGATTGTGTGATCGTGATTGTGTGATCGCGATTGTGTGATCGCGATTGTGTGATCGCGATTGTGTGATCGCGATTGTGTGACTGTGATTGTGTGATTGCGATTGTGTGATTGCGTTTGTGTGATTGCGATTGCGTGATTGCGATTGTGTGATTGCGATTGTTTGATTGCGATTGTTTGATTGCGATTGTGTGATTGCGATTGTTTGATTGCGATTGTTTGATTGTGTGATTGTGATTGTGTGATTGCGATTGTGTGATTGCGATTGTGTGATTGCGATTGTGTGATTGCGATTGTGTGATTGCGATTGTGTGATTGCGACTGTGTGGTCGTGATTGTGTGATCGTGATTGTGGGATTGTGACTGTGCGATCGTGATTGTGCGATCGTGATTGTGCCATCGTGATTGTGCGATCGTGATTGTGCGATCGTGATTGTGCGAACGTGATTGTGCGATCGTGATTGTGCGATCGTGATTGTGCGATCGTGATTGTGCGATCGTGATTGTGCGATCGTGATTGTGCGATCGTGATTGTGTGACCGTGATTATGTGATCGTGATTGTGTGATCGTGATTGTGTGACCGTGATTATGTGATCGTGATTGTGTGATCCTGATTGTGTGATTAGGATTCTGTGATCGTGATTGTGTAATCGTGATTGTGTGATCGTGATTGTGATCGTCGTTTTGTGATCGTGATTGTGTGATGGTGATTGTGTGATCGTGATTGTGTGATCGTGATTGTGTGATCGTGATTGTGTGATTGTGATTGTGTGATTGTGATTGTGTGGTTGTGTGATTGTAATTGTGTGATTGCGATTGTGTGATCGTGACTGTGTGGTCGTGATTGTGTGATTGCGATTGTGGGATTGTGACTGTGGGATTGTGTGGTTGTGGTTGTGTGATTGTGATTCTGTGAATGTGATTGTGTGATTGTGATTGTGGGATTGTGATTGTGATCGTGATTTTGTGATCGTGATTGTGTGACGGTGATTGTGTGATCGTGATTGTGTGATCGTGATTGTGTGATTGTGATTGTGTGATTGTGATTGTGTGATTGTGATTGTGTGGTTGTGATTGTGTGATTGTGGTTGTGTGATTGTGATTGTGTGATTGCGATTGTGTGATCGTGACAGTGTGGTCGTGATTGTGTCATCGTGATTGTAGGATTGTGACTGTGGGATTGTGTGGTTGTGGTTGTGTGATTGTGATTGTGTGAATGTGATTGTGTGATTGTGATTGTGGGATTGTGATTGCGATTGTGTGATTGTGACTGTGTGATTGTGTGATCGTGATTGTGGGATTGTGACTGTGTGATTGTGTGATCGTGATTGTGTGATCGTGATTGTGTGATCGTGATTGGGTGATCGTGATTGGGTGATCGTGATTGTGGGATTGTGACTGTGCGATTGTGTGATTGTGATTGTGTGACTGTGATTGTGTGATTGTGATTGTGATTGTGATTGTGATTGTGATTGTGATTGTGATTGTGATTGTGATTGTGATTGTGATAGTGTGACTGTGATTGTGTGACCGTGATTGTGGGATTGTGACTGTGGGATTGTGTGGTTGTGGTTGTGTGATTGTGATTGTGTGAATGTGATTGTGTGATTGTGATTGTGGGATTGTGATTGCGATTGTGTGATTGTGACTGTGTGGTCGTGATTGTGTGATCGTGATTGTGGGATTGTGACTGTGTGATTGTGTGGTTGTGGTTGTGTGATTGTGAATGTGTGATCGTGATTGCGTGATTGTGATTGTGTGATCGTGATTGTGTGATCATGATTGTGTGATCGTGATTGTGTGATCGTGATAGTGTCATCGTGATTGTGTGATCGTGATTGTGTGGTCGTGATTGTGTGGTCGTGATTGTGTGATTGTGGTTGTATGATTGTGATTGTGTGATTGCGATTGTGTGATCGTGACTGTGTTGTCGTGATTGTGTGATCGCGAATGTGTGATCGCGATTGTGTGATCGCGATTGTGTGATCGCGATTGTGTGATCGCGATTGTGGGATTGTGACTGTGTGATTGTGTGATCGTGATTGTGTGATCGTGATTGTGTGATCGTGATAGTGTGATCGTGATTGTGTGATCGTGATTGTGTGATCGCGATTGTGTGATCGCGATTGTGTGATCGCGATTGTGTGATTGCGATTGTTTGATTGCGATTGTTTGATTGTGTGATTGTGATTGTGTGATTGTGATTGCGATTGTGTGATTATGACTGTGTGGTCGTGATTGTGTGATCGTGATTGTGGGATTGCGTGATCGTGATTGTGTGATCGTGATTGTGTGATCGTGATTGTGTGATCGTGATTGTGTGATCGTGATTGTGTGATCGTGATTGGGTGATCGTGATTGGGTGATCGTGATTGGGTGATCGTGATTGGGTGATCGTGATTGTGGGATTGTGACTGTGCGATTGTGTGACTGTGATTGTGTGATTGTGATTGTGAGATTGCGATTGTGTGATTGCGATTGTGTGATTGCGATTGTGTGATTGCGATTGTGTGATTGCGACTGTGTGGTCGTGATTGTGTGATCGTGATTGTGGGATTGTGTGATCGTGATTGTGTGATCGTGATTGTGTGATCGCGATTGTGTGATCGCGATTGTGTGATCGCGATTGTGTGATCGCGATTGTGTGATTGCGATTGTGTGATTGCGATTGTGTGATTGCGTTTGTGTGATTGCGATTGCGTGATTGCGATTGTGTGATTGCGATTGTTTGATTGCGATTGTTTGATTGTGTGATTGCGATTGTTTGATTGCGATTGTTTGATTGTGTGATTGTGATTGTGTGATTGCGATTGTGTGATTGCGATTGTGTGATTGCGATTGTGTGATTGCGATTGTGTGATTGCGATTGTGTGATTGCGACTGTGTGGTCGTGATTGTGTGATCGTGATTGTGGGATTGTGACTGTGCGATCGTGATTGTGCGATCGTGATTGTGCCATCGTGATTGTGCGATCGTGATTGTGCGATCGTGATTGTGCGAACGTGATTGTGCGATCGTGATTGTGCGATCGTGATTGTGCGATCGTGATTGTGCGATCGTGATTGTGCGATCGTGATTGTGCGATCGTGATTGTTTGATTGTGATTGTGTGATTGTGATTGTGTGATCGTGATTGTGTGATCGTGATTGTGTGATTGTGATTGTGTGGTTGTGATTGTGTGATTGTGGTTGTGTGATTGTGGTTGTGTGATTGCGATTGTGTGATCGTGACTGTGTGGTCGTGATTGTGTGATCGTGATTGTGGGATTGTGACTGTGGGATTGTGTGGTTGTGGTTGTGTGATTGTGATTGTGTGACTGTGATTGTGTGATTGTGATTGCGATTGTGTGATTGTGACTGTGTGGTCGTGATTGTGTGATCGTTATTGTGGGATTGTGGCTGTGTGATTGTGTGATCGTGATTGTGTGATCGTGATTGTGTGATCGTGATTGTGTGATCGTTATTGTGTGATCGTGATTGGGTGATCGTGATTGGGTGATCGTGATTGGGTGATAGTGATTGTTTGATCGTGATTGTGATTGTGTGATCGCGATTGTGTGATCGCGATTGTGTGATCGCGATTGTGTGATCGCGGTTGTGTGATCGCGATTGTGTGATCGCGATTGTGTGATCGCGATTGTGTGATCGCGATTGTGTGATCGCGATTGTGTGATCGCGATTGTGTGATCGCGATTGTGTGATTGCGATTGTGTGATTGCGATTGTGTGTTTTTGCGACTGTGTGGTCGTGATTGTGTGATCGTGATTGTGGGATTGTGACTGTGCGATCGTGATTGTGCGATCGGGATTGTGCCATCGTGATTGTGCGATCGTGATTGTGCGATCGTGATTGTGCGATCGTGATTGTGCGATCGTGATTGTGCGATCGTGATTGTTTGATCGTGATTGTGTGATCGTGATTGTGTGATTGTGATTGTGTGATCGTGATTGTGTGGTCGTGATTGTGTGATTGTGATTGTGTGGTTGTGGTTGTGTGATTGTGGTTGTGTGATTGCGATTGTGTGATCGTGACTGTGTGGTCGTGATTGTGTGATCGTGATTGTGGGATTGTGACTGTGGGATTGTGTGGTTGTGGTTGTGTGATTGTGATTGTGTGACTGTGATTGTGTGATTGTGATTGCGATTGTGTGATTGTGACTGTGTGGTCGTGATTGTGTGATCGTTATTGTGGGATTGTGACTGTGTGATTGTGTGATCGTGATTGTGTGATCGTGATTGTGTGATCGTGATTGTGTGATCGTTATTGTGTGATCGTGATTGGGTGATCGTGATTGGGTGATCGTGATTGGGTGATCGTGATTGTTTGATCGTGATTGTGATTGTGTGATCGCGATTGTGTGATCGCGATTGTGTGATCGCGGTTGTGTGATCGTGATTGTGTGATCGTGATTGTGTGATCGTGATTGTGTGATTGTGATTGTGTGATTGTGATTGTGTGGTTGTGATTGTGTGATTGTGGTTGTGTGATTGTGATTGTGTGATGGCGATTGTGTGATCGTGACTGTGTGGTCGTGATTGTGTGATCGTGATTGTGGGATTGTGACTGTGGGATTGTGTGGTTGGGGTTGTGTGATTGTGATTGTGTGAATGTGATTGTGTGATTGTGATTGTGGGATTGTGATTGCGATTGTGTGATTGTGACTGTGTGGTCGTGATTGTGTGATCGTGATTGTGGGATTGTGACTGTGTGATTGTGTGATCGTGATTGTGTGATCGTGATTGTGTGATCGTGATTGTGTGATCGTGATTGGGTGATCGTGATTGGGTGATCGTGATTGGGTGATCGTGATTGTGGGATTGTGACTGTGCGATTGTGTGATTGTGATTGTGTGACTGTGATTGTGTGATTGTGATTGTGGGATTGTGATTGTGTGATTGTGATTGTGTGATCGTGACTGTGATTGTATGATTGTGATTGTGATTGTGATTGTGATTCTGATTGTGATTGTGATTGTGATTGTGATTGTGATTGTGATTGTGATTGTGATTGTGATTGTGATTGTGTGACTGTGTGATTGTGATTGTGTGACTGTGATTGTGTGATCGTGATAGTGTGATCGTGATAGTGTGATCGTGATTGTGTGATCGTGACTGTGTGGTCGTGATTGTGTGATCGTGATTGTGGGATTGTGACTGTGTGATTGTGTGGCTGTGGTTGTGTGATTGTGATTGTGTGACTGTGATTGTGTGATTGTGATTGTGGGATTGTGATTGCGGTTGTGTGATTGTGACTGTGTGGTCGTGATTGTGTGATCGTGATTGTAGGATTGTAACTGTGTGATTGTGTGGTTGTGGTTGTGTGATTGTGATCGTGTGATCGTGATTGTGTGATCGTGATTGTGTGATCGTGATTTTGTGATCGTGATTGTGTGATCGTGATTGTGTGATCGTGATTGTGTGATCGTGATTGTGTGATCGTGATTGTGTGATCGTGATTGTGTCATCGTGATAGTGTGATCGTGATTGTGTGGTCGTGATTGTGTGGTCGTGATTGTGTGATCGTGATTGTGTGATCGTGATTGTGTGATTGTGATTGTGTGATCGTGATTGTGTGATCGTGATTGTGTGGTCGTGATTGTGTGATCGTGATTGTGGGATCGTGACTGTGTGATTGTGTGATTGTGATTGTGTGACTGTGATTGTGTGATTGTGATTGTGGGATTGAGATTGTGTGATTGTGATTGTGTGATCGTGACTGTGATTGTGTGATTGTGATTGTGTGACTGTGTGATTGTGATTGTATGACTGTGATTGTGTGATCGTGATAGTGTGATCGTGATCGTGTGATCGGGATCGTGTGATTGCGATCGTGTGATTGCGATCGTGTGATTGCGATCGTGTGATTGCCATCGTGTGATTGCAATCGTGTGATTGCGATCGTGTGATTGCGTTTGTGTGATTGCGATTGTATGATTGCGATTGTGGGATTGCGATTGTGTGATTGCGATTGTGTGATTGTGATTGTGTGATCGTGATTGTGTCATCGTGATTGTGTGGTCGTGATTGTGTGATCGTGATTGTGGGATCGTGACTGTGTGATTGTGTGATTGTGATTATGTGACTGTGATTGTGTGATTGTGATTGTGGGATTGAGATTGTGTGATTGTGATTGTGTGATCGTGACTGTGATTGTGTGATTGTGATTGTGTGACTGTGTGATTGTGATTGTGTGACTGTGATTGTGTGATCGTGATAGTGTGATTGTGATCGTGTGATTGTGATCGTGTGATTGTGATAGTGCGATTGTGATAGTGCGATTGTGATAGTGAGATTGTGATTGTGCGATTGTGATTGTGCGATTGTGACAGTGCGATAGTGACAGTGCGATTGTGACAGTGCGATTGGGACTGCGCGATTGTGATTGTGCGATTGTGATTGTGCGATTGTGATAGTGCGATTGTGATAGTGCGATTGTGATAGTGCGATTGTGATTGTGCGATTGTGATTGTGGGATTGAGATTGTGTGATTGTGATTGTGTGATCGTGACTGTGATTGTGTCATTGTGATTGTGGGATTGTGATTGCGATTGTGTGATCGTGATTGTGGGATTGTGGCTGTGTGATTGTGTGGTTGTGACTGTGTGATCGTGATTGTGCGATCGTGATTGTGCGATCGTGATTGTGCGATCGTGATTGTGCGATCGTGATTGTGCGATCGTGATTGTGCGATCGTGATTGTGCGATCGTGATTGTGCGATCGTGATTGTGCGATCGTGATTGTGCGATCGTGATTGTGCGATCGTGATTGTGCGATCGTGATTGTGCGATCGTGATTGTGCGATCGTGATTGTGCGATCGTGATTGTGCGATCGTGATTGTGCGATCGTGATTGTGCGATCGTGATTGTGCGATCGTGATTGTGCGATCGTGATTGTGCGATCGTGATTGTGCGATCGTGATTGTTTGATGGTGATTGTGTGATTGTGATTGTGTGATTGTGATTATGTGATTGTGTGATCGTGATTGTGTGATTGTGATTGTGTGTCCGTGATTGTGTGACCGTGATTATGTGATCGTGATTGTGTGATCCTGATTGTGTGATTAGGATTCTGTGATCGTGATTGTGTAATCGTGATTGTGTGATCGTGATTGTGATCGTCGTTTTGTGATCGTGATTGTGTGATGGTGATTGTGTGATCGTGATTGTGTGATCGTGATTGTGTGATCGTGATTGTGTGATCGTGATTGTGTGATTGTGATTGTGTGATTGTGATTGTGTGGTTGTGTGATTGTAATTGTGTGATTGCGATTGTGTGATCGTGACTGTGTGGTCGTGATTGTGTGATTGCGATTGTGGGATTGTGACTGTGGGATTGTGTGGTTGTGGTTGTGTGATTGTGATTCTGTGTATGTGATTGTGTGATTGTGATTGTGGGATTGTGATTGTGATCGTGATTTTGTGATCGTGATTGTGTGACGGTGATTGTGTGATCGTGATTGTGTGATCGTGATTGTGTGATCGTGATTGTGTGATTGTGATTGTGTGATTGTGATTGTGTGATTGTGATTGTGTGGTTGTGATTGTGTGATTGTGGTTGTGTGATTGTGATTGTGTGACTGTGATTGTGTGATTGTGATTGTGATTGTGATTGTGATTGTGATTGTGATTGTGATTGTGATTGTGATTGTGATTGTGATTGTGATAGTGTGACTGTGATTGTGTGACCGTGATTGTGGGATTATGACTGTGGGATTGTGTGGTTGTGGTTGTGTGATTGTGATTGTGTGAATGTGATTGTGCGATTGTGATTGTGGGATTGTGATTGCGATTGTGTGATTGTGATTGTGTGACTGTGATTGTGTGATCGTGATAGTGTGATCGTGATCGTGTGATTGCGATCGTGTGATTGCGATCGTGTGATTGCGATCGTGTGATTGCGATCGTGTGATTGCGATTGTATGATTGCGATTGTGGAATTGCGATTGTGTGATTGTGATTGCGTGATTGTGATTGTGTGATTGTGATCGTGTGATTGTGATAGTGCGATTGTGATAGTGCGATTGTGATAGTGCGATTGTGATTGTGCGATTGTGATAGTGCGATTGTGATAGTGCGATTGTGATAGTGCGATTGTGATTGTGCGATTGTGATTGTGGGATTGAGATTGTGTGATTGTGATTGTGTGATCGTGACTGTGATTGTGTCATTGTGATTGTGGGATTGTGATTGCGATTGTGTGATCGTGATTGTGGGATTGTGACTGTGTGATTGTGTGGTCGTGATTGTGCGATCGTGATTGTGCGATCGTGATTGTGCGATCGTGATTGTGCGATCGTGATTGTGCGATCGTGATTGTGCGATCGTGATTGTGCGATCGTGATTGTGCGATCGTGATTGTGCGATCGTGATTGTGCGATCGTGATTGTGCGATCGTGATTGTGCGATCGTGATTGTTTGATTGTGATTGTGTGATTGTGATTATGTGATTGTGATTGTGATTGTGTGATTGTGTGATCGTGATTGTGTGATCGTGATTGTGTGACCGTGATTGTGTGACCGTGATTATGTGATCGTGATTGTGTGATCCTGATTGTGTGATTAGGATTCTGTGATCGTGATTGTGTAATCGTGATTGTGTGATCGTGATTGTGATCGTCGTTTTGTGATCGTGATTGTGTGACGGTGATTGTCTGATCGTGATTGTGTGATCGTGATTGTGTGATCGTGATTGTGTGATTGTGATTGTGTGATTGTGATTGTGTGGTTGTGATTGTGTGATTGTGGTTGTGTGATTGTAATTGTGTGATTGCGATTGTGTGATCGTGACTGTGTGGTCGTGATTGTGTGATCGTGATTGTGGGATTGTGACTGTGGGATTGTGTGGTTGTGGTTGTGTGATTGTGATTCTGTGAATGTGATTGTGTGATTGTGATTGTGGGATTGTGATTGTGATCGTGATTTTGTGATCGTGATTGTGTGATGGTGATTGTGTGATCGTGATTGTGTGATTGTGATTGTGTGGTTGTGATTGTGTGATTGTGGTTGTGTGATTGTGATTGTGTGATTGCGATTGTGTGATCGTGACTGTGTGGTCGTGATTGTGTGATCGTGATTGTGGGATTGTGACTGTGGGATTGTGTGGTTGTGGTTGTGTGATTGTGATTGTGTGAATGTGATTGTGTGATTGTGATTGTGGGATTGTGATTGCGATTGTGTGATTGTGACTGTGTGATTGTGTGATCGTGATTGTGGGATTGTGACTGTGTGATTGTGTGATCGTGATTGTGTGACTGTGATTGTGTGATTGTGATTGTGATTGTGATTGTGATTGTGATTGTGATTGTGATTGTGATTGTGATTGTGATTGTGATTGTGATTGTGATTGTGATTGTGATTGTGATTGTGATTGTGATTGTGATTGTGATTGTGTGACTGTGATTGTGTGACCGTGATTGTGGGATTGTGACTGTGGGATTGTGTGGTTGTGGTTGTGTGATTGTGATTGTGTGAATGTGATTGTGTGATTGTGATTGTGGGATTGTGATTGCGATTGTGTGATTGTGACTGTGTGGTCGTGATTGTGTGATCGTGATTGTGGGATTGTGACTGTGTGATTGTGTGGTTGTGGTTGTGTGATTGTGATTGTGTGATCGTGATTGTGTGATCGTGATTGTGTGATTGTGATTGTGTGATCGTGATTGTGTGATCATGATTGTGTGATCGTGATTGTGTGATTGCGATTGTGTGATTGCAATTGTGTGATTGCGATTGTGTGATTGCGATTGTGTGATTGCGTTTGTGTGATTGCGATTGTGTGATTGCGATTGTGTGATTGCGATTGTGTGATTGCGATTGTTTGATTGCGATTGTTTGATTGTGTGATTGTGATTGTGTGATTGTGATTGTGTGATTGTGATTGTGTGATTGTGATTGTGTGATTGTGATTGTGTGATTGTGATTTTGTGATTGTGATTGTGTGATTGTGATTGCGATTGTGTGATTGTGACTGTGTGGTCGTGATTGTGTGATCGTGATTGTGGGATTGTGTGATCGTGATTCTGTGATCGTGATTGTGTGATCGTGATTGTGTGATCGTGATTGTGTGATCGTGATTGTGTGATCGTGATTGTGTGATCGTGATTGGGTGATCGTGATTGGGTGATCGTGATTGGGTGATCGTGATTGGGTGATCGTGATTGGGTGATCGTGATTGTGGGATTGTGACTGTGCGATTGTGTGACTGTGATTGTGTGATTGTGATTGTGAGATTGCGATTGTGTGATTGCGATTGTGTGATTGCGATTGTGTGATTGCGATTGTGTGATTGCGATTGTGTGATTGCGATTGTGTGATTGCGATTGTGTGATTGCGATTGTGTGATTGCGATTGTGTGATTGCGACTGTGTGGTCGTGATTGTGTGATCGTGATTGTGGGATTGTGACTGTGCGATCGTGATTGTGCGATCGGGATTGTGCCATCGTGATTGTGCGATCGTGATTGTGCGATCGTGATTGTGCGATCGTGATTGTGCGATCGTGATTGTGCGATCGTGATTGTGCGATCGTGATTGTGCGATCGTGATTGTGCGATCGTGATTGTGCGATCGTGATTGTGTGATCGTGATTGTGTGATTGTGATTGTGTGATCGTGATTGTGTGGTCGTGATTGTGTGATTGTGATTGTGTGATTGTGGTTGTGTGATTGTGGTTGTGTGATTGCGATTGTGTGATCGTGACTGTGTGGTCGTGATTGTGTGATCGTGATTGTGGGATTGTGACTGTGGGATTGTGTGGTTGTGGTTGTGTGATTGTGATTGTGTGACTTTGATTGTGTGATTGTGATTGCGATTGTGTGATTGTGACTGTGTGGTCGTGATTGTGTGATCGTTATTGTGGGATTGTGACTGTGTGATTGTGTGATCGTGATTGTGTGATCGTGATTGTGTGATCGTGATTGTGTGATCGTTATTGTGTGATCGTGATTGGGTGATCGTGATTGGGTGATCGTGATTGTTTGATCGTGATTGTGATTGTGTGATCGCGATTGTGTGATCGCGATTGTGTGATCGCGGTTGTGTGATCGTGATTGTGTGATCGTGATTGTGTGATCGTGATTGTGTGATTGTGATTGTGTGATTGTGATTGTGTGGTTGTGATTGTGTGATTGTGGTTGTGTGATTGTGATTGTGTGATGGCGATTGTGTGATCGTGACTGTGTGGTCGTGATTGTGTGATCGTGATTGTGGGATTGTGACTGTGGGATTGTGTGGTTGGGGTTGTGTGATTGTGATTGTGTGAATGTGATTGTGTGATTGTGATTGTGGGATTGTGATTGCGATTGTGTGATTGTGACTGTGTGGTCGTGATTGTGTGATCGTGATTGTGGGATTGTGACTGTGTGATTGTGTGATCGTGATTGTGTGATCGTGATTGTGTGATCGTGATTGTGTGATCGTGATTGTGTGATCGTGATTGGGTGATCGTGATTGGGTGATCGTGATTGGGTGATCGTGATTGTGGGATTGTGACTGTGCGATTGTGTGATTGTGATTGTGTGACTGTGATTGTGTGATTGTGATTGTGGGATTGTGATTGTGTGATTGTGATTGTGTGATCGTGACTGTGATTGTATGATTGTGATTGTGATTGTGATTGTGATTGTGATTGTGATTGTGATTGTGATTGTGATTGTGATTGTGATTGTGTGACTGTGTGATTGTGATTGTGTGACTGTGATTGTGTGATCGTGATAGTGTGATCGTGATAGTGTGATCGTGATTGTGTGATCGTGACTGTGTGGTCGTGATTGTGTGATCGTGATTGTGGGATTGTGACTGTGTGATTGTGTGGTTGTGGTTGTGTGATTGTGATTGTGTGACTGTGATTGTGTGATTGTGATTGTGGGATTGTGATTGCGGTTGTGTGATTGTGACTGTGTGGTCGTGATTGTGTGATCGTGATTGTAGGATTGTGACTGTGTGATTGTGTGGTTGTGGTTGTGTGATTGTGATTGTGTGATCGTGATTGTGTGATCGTGATTGTGTGATCGTGATTTTGTGATCGTGATTGTGTGATCGTGATTGTGTGATCGTGATTGTGTGATCGTGATTGTGTGATCGTGATTGTGTCATCGTGATAGTGTGATTGTGATTGTGTGATCGTGATTGTGTGATCGTGATTGTGTGGTCGTGATTGTGTGATCGTGATTGTGGGATCGTGACTGTGTGATTGTGTGATTGTGATTGTGTGACTGTGATTGTGTGATTGTGATTGTGGGATTGAGATTGTGTGATTGTGATTGTGTGATCGTGACTGTGATTGTGTGATTGTGATTGTGTGACTGTGTGATTGTGATTGTGTGACTGTGATTGTGTGATCGTGATAGTGTGATCGTGATCGTGTGATCGCGATCGTGTGATCGCGATCGTGTGATCGCGATCGTGTGATTGCGATCGTGTGATTGCGATCGTGTGATTGCCATCGTGTGATTGCGATCGTGTGATTGCGATCGTGTGATTGCGTTTGTGTGATTGCTATTGTATGATTGCGATTGTGGGATTGCGATTGTGTGATTGCGATTGTGTGATTGTGATTGTGTGATCGTGATTGTGTCATCGTGATTGTGTGGTCGTGATTGTGTGATCGTGATTGTGGGATCGTGACTGTGTGATTGTGTGATTGTGATTGTGTCTCTGTGATTGTGTGATTGTGATTGTGGGATTGAGATTGTGTGATTGTGATTGTGTGATCGTGACTGTGATTGTGTGATTGTGATTGTGTGACTGTGTGATTGTGATTGTGTGACTGTGATTGTGTGATCGTGATAGTGTGATTGTGATCGTGTGATTGTGGTCGTGTGATTGTGATAGTGCGATTGTGATAGTGCGATTGTGATAGTGAGATTGTGATTGTGCGATTGTGATTGTGCGATTGTGACAGTGCGATTGTGACAGTGCGATTGTGACAGTGCGATTGGGACTGCGCGATTGTGATTGTGCGATTGTGATTGTGCGATTGTGATAGTGCGATTGTGATAGTGCGATTGTGATAGTGCGATTGTGATTGTGCGATTGTGATTGTGGGATTGAGATTGTGTGATTGTGATTGTGTGATCGTGACTGTGATTGTGTCATTGTGATTGTGGGATTGTGATTGCGATTGTGTGATCGTGATTGTGGGATTGTGGCTGTGTGATTGTGTGGTTGTGACTGTGTGATCGTGATTGTGCGATCGTGATTGTGCGATCGTGATTGTGCGATCGTGATTGTGCGATCGTGATTGTGCGATCGTGATTGTGCGATCGTGATTGTGCGATCGTGATTGTGCGATCGTGATTGTGCGATCGTGATTGTGCGATCGTGATTGTGCGATCGTGATTGTGCGATCGTGATTGTGCGATCGTGATTGTGCGATCGTGATTGTTTGATTGTGATTGTGTGATTGTGATTGTGTGATCGTGATTGTGTGATCGTGATTGTGTGATTGTGATTGTGTGGTTGTGATTGTGTGATTGTGGTTGTGTGATTGTGGTTGTGTGATTGCGATTGTGTGATCGTGACTGTGTGGTCGTGATTGTGTGATCGTGATTGTGGGATTGTGACTGTGGGATTGTGTGGTTGTGGTTGTGTGATTGTGATTGTGTGACTGTGATTGTGTGATTGTGATTGCGATTGTGTGATTGTGACTGTGTGGTCGTGATTGTGTGATCGTTATTGTGGGATTGTGGCTGTGTGATTGTGTGATCGTGATTGTGTGATCGTGATTGTGTGATCGTGATTGTGTGATCGTTATTGTGTGATCGTGATTGGGTGATCGTGATTGGGTGATCGTGATTGGGTGATAGTGATTGTTTGATCGTGATTGTGATTGTGTGATCGCGATTGTGTGATCGCGATTGTGTGATCGCGATTGTGTGATCGCGGTTGTGTGATCGCGATTGTGTGATCGCGATTTTGTGATCGCGATTGTGTGATCGCGATTGTGTGATCGCGATTGTGTGATCGCGATTGTGTGATCGCGATTGTGTGATTGCGATTGTGTGATTGCGATTGTGTGTTTGCGACTGTGTGGTCGTGATTGTGTGATCGTGATTGTGGGATTGTGACTGTGCGATCGTGATTGTGCGATCGGGATTGTGCCATCGTGATTGTGCGATCGTGATTGTGCGATCGTGATTGTGCGATCGTGATTGTGCGATCGTGATTGTGCGATCGTGATTGTGCGATCGTGATTGTGCGATCGTGATTGTTTGATCGTGATTGTGTGATCGTGATTGTGTGATTGTGATTGTGTGATCGTGATTGTGTGGTCGTGATTGTGTGATTGTGATTGTGTGGTTGTGGTTGTGTGATTGTGGTTGTGTGATTGCGATTGTGTGATCGTGACTGTGTGGTCGTGATTGTGTGATCGTGATTGTGGGATTGTGACTGTGGGATTGTGTGGTTGTGGTTGTGTGATTGTGATTGTGTGACTGTGATTGTGTGATTGTGATTGCGATTGTGTGATTGTGACTGTGTGGTCGTGATTGTGTGATCGTTATTGTGGGATTGTGACTGTGTGATTGTGTGATCGTGATTGTGTGATCGTGATTGTGTGATCGTGATTGTGTGATCGTTATTGTGTGATCGTGATTGGGTGATCGTGATTGGGTGATCGTGATTGGGTGATCGTGATTGTTTGATCGTGATTGTGATTGTGTGATCGCGATTGTGTGATCGCGATTGTGTGATCGCGGTTGTGTGATCGTGATTGTGTGATCGTGATTGTGTGATCGTGATTGTGTGATTGTGATTGTGTGATTGTGATTGTGTGGTTGTGATTGTGTGATTGTGGTTGTGTGATTGTGATTGTGTGATGGCGATTGTGTGATCGTGACTGTGTGGTCGTGATTGTGTGATCGTGATTGTGGGATTGTGACTGTGGGATTGTGTGGTTGGGGTTGTGTGATTGTGATTGTGTGAATGTGATTGTGTGATTGTGATTGTGGGATTGTGATTGCGATTGTGTGATTGTGACTGTGTGGTCGTGATTGTGTGATCGTGATTGTGGGATTGTGACTGTGTGATTGTGTGATCGTGATTGTGTGATCGTGATTGTGTGATCGTGATTGTGTGATCGTGATTGGGTGATCGTGATTGGGTGATCGTGATTGGGTGATCGTGATTGTGGGATTGTGACTGTGCGATTGTGTGATTGTGATTGTGTGACTGTGATTGTGTGATTGTGATTGTGGGATTGTGCTTGTGTGATTGTGATTGTGTGATCGTGACTGTGATTGTATGATTGTGATTGTGATTGTGATTGTGATTCTGATTGTGATTGTGATTGTGATTGTGATTGTGATTGTGATTGTGATTGTGATTGTGATTGTGTGACTGTGTGATTGTGATTGTGTGACTGTGATTGTGTGATCGTGATAGTGTGATCGTGATAGTGTGATCGTGATTGTGTGATCGTGACTGTGTGGTCGTGATTGTGTGATCGTGATTGTGGGATTATGACTGTGTGATTGTGTGGCTGTGGTTGTGTGATTGTGATTGTGTGACAGTGATTGTGTGATTGTGATTGTGGGATTGTGATTGCGGTTGTGTGATTGTGACTGTGTGGTCGTGATTGTGTGATCGTGATTGTAGGATTGTAACTGTGTGATTGTGTGGTTGTGGTTGTGTGATTGTGATCGTGTGATCGTGATTGTGTGATCGTGATTGTGTGATCGTGATTTTGTGATCGTGATTGTGTGATCGTGATTGTGTGATCGTGATTGTGTGATCGTGATTGTGTGATCGTGATTGTGTGATCGTGATTGTGTCATCGTGATAGTGTGATCGTGATTGTGTGGTCGTGATTGTGTGGTCGTGATTGTGTGATCGTGATTGTGTGATCGTGATTGTGTGATTGTGATTGTGTGATCGTGATTGTGTGATCGTGATTGTGTGGTCGTGATTGTGTGATCGTGATTGTGGGATCGTGACTGTGTGATTGTGTGATTGTGATTGTGTGACTGTGATTGTGTGATTGTGATTGTGGGATTGAGATTGTGTGATTGTGATTGTGTGATCGTGACTGTGATTGTGTGATTGTGATTGTGTGACTGTGTGATTGTGATTGTATGACTGTGATTGTGTGATCGTGATAGTGTGATCGTGATCGTGTGATCGCGATCGTGTGATTGCGATCGTGTGATTGCGATCGTGTGATTGCGATCGTGTGATTGCCATCGTGTGATTGCAATCGTGTGATTGCGATCGTGTGATTGCGTTTGTGTGATTGCGATTGTATGATTGCGATTGTGGGATTGCGATTGTGTGATTGCGATTGTGTGATTGTGATTGTGTGATCGTGATTGTGTCATCGTGATTGTGTGGTCGTGATTGTGTGATCGTGATTGTGGGATCGTGACTGTGTGATTGTGTGATTGTGATTATGTGACTGTGATTGTGTGATTGTGATTGTGGGATTGAGATTGTGTGATTGTGATTGTGTGATCGTGACTGTGATTGTGTGATTGTGATTGTGTGACTGTGTGATTGTGATTGTGTGACTGTGATTGTGTGATCGTGATAGTGTGATTGTGATCGTGTGATTGTGATCGTGTGATTGTGATAGTGCGATTGTGATAGTGCGATTGTGATAGTGAGATTGTGATTGTGCGATTGTGATTGTGCGATTGTGACAGTGCGATTGTGACAGTGCGATTGTGACAGTGCGATTGGGACTGCGCGATTGTGATTGTGCGATTGTGATTGTGCGATTGTGATAGTGCGATTGTGATAGTGCGATTGTGATAGTGCGATTGTGATTGTGCGATTGTGATTGTGGGATTGAGATTGTGTGATTGTGATTGTGTGATCGTGACTGTGATTGTGTCATTGTGATTGTGGGATTGTGATTGCGATTGTGTGATCGTGATTGTGGGATTGTGGCTGTGTGATTGTGTGGTTGTGACTGTGTGATCGTGATTGTGCGATCGTGATTGTGCGATCGTGATTGTGCGATCGTGATTGTGCGATCGTGATTGTGCGATCGTGATTGTGCGATCGTGATTGTGCGATCGTGATTGTGCGATCGTGATTGTGCGATCGTGATTGTGCGATCGTGATTGTGCGATCGTGATTGTGCGATCGTGATTGTGCGATCGTGATTGTGCGATCGTGATTGTGCGATCGTGATTGTGCGATCGTGATTGTGCGATCGTGATTGTGCGATCGTGATTGTGCGATCGTGATTGTTTGATGGTGATTGTGTGATTGTGATTGTGTGATTGTGATTATGTGATTGTGTGATCGTGATTGTGTGATCGTGATTGTGTGTCCGTGATTGTGTGACCGTGATTATGTGATCGTGATTGTGTGATCCTGATTGTGTGATTAGGATTCTGTGATCGTGATTGTGTAATCGTGATTGTGTGATCGTGATTGTGATCGTCGTTTTGTGATCGTGATTGTGTGATGGTGATTGTGTGATCGTGATTGTGTGATCGTGATTGTGTGATCGTGATTGTGTGATTGTGATTGTGTGATTGTGATTGTGTGATTGTGATTGTGTGGTTGTGTGATTGTAATTGTGTGATTGCGATTGTGTGATCGTGACTGTGTGGTCGTGATTGTGTGATTGCGATTGTGGGATTGTGACTGTGGGATTGTGTGGTTGTGGTTGTGTGATTGTGATTCTGTGTATGTGATTGTGTGATTGTGATTGTGGGATTGTGATTGTGATCGTGATTTTGTGATCGTGATTGTGTGACGGTGATTGTGTGATCGTGATTGTGTGATCGTGATTGTGTGATCGTGATTGTGTGATTGTGATTGTGTGATTGTGATTGTGTGATTGTGATTGTGTGGTTGTGATTGTGTGATTGTGGTTGTGTGATTGTGATTGTGTGACTGTGATTGTGTGATTGTGATTGTGATTGTGATTGTGATTGTGATTGTGATTGTGATTGTGATTGTGATTGTGATAGTGTGACTGTGATTGTGTGACCGTGATTGTGGGATTATGACTGTGGGATTGTGTGGTTGTGGTTGTGTGATTGTGATTGTGTGAATGTGATTGTGCGATTGTGATTGTGGGATTGTGATTGCGATTGTGTGATTGTGATTGTGTGACTGTGATTGTGTGATCGTGATAGTGTGATCGTGATCGTGTGATTGCGATCGTGTGATTGCGATCGTGTGATTGCGATCGTGTGATTGCGATCGTGTGATTGCGATTGTATGATTGCGATTGTGGAATTGCGATTGTGTGATTGTGATTGCGTGATTGTGATTGTGTGATTGTGATCGTGTGATTGTGATAGTGCGATTGTGATAGTGCGATTGTGATAGTGCGATTGTGATTGTGCGATTGTGATAGTGCGATTGTGATAGTGCGATTGTGATAGTGCGATTGTGATTGTGCGATTGTGATTGTGGGATTGAGATTGTGTGATTGTGATTGTGTGATCGTGACTGTGATTGTGTCATTGTGATTGTGGGATTGTGATTGCGATTGTGTGATCGTGATTGTGGGATTGTGACTGTGTGATTGTGTGGTCGTGATTGTGCGATCGTGATTGTGCGATCGTGATTGTGCGATCGTGATTGTGCGATCGTGATTGTGCGATCATGATTGTGCGATCGTGATTGTGCGATCGTGATTGTGCGATCGTGATTGTGCGATCGTGATTGTGCGATCGTGATTGTGCGATCGTGATTGTTTGATTGTGATTGTGTGATTGTGATTGTGTGATTGTGATTATGTGATTGTGATTGTGATTGTGTGATTGTGTGATCGTGATTGTGTGATCGTGATTGTGTGACCGTGATTGTGTGACCGTGATTATGTGATCGTGATTGTGTGATCCTGATTGTGTGATTAGGATTCTGTGATCGTGATTGTGTAATCGTGATTGTGTGATCGTGATTGTGATCGTCGTTTTGTGACCGTGATTGTGTGATTGTGATTGTGTGGTTGTGATTGTGTGATTGTGGTTGTGTGATTGTAATTGTGTGATTGCGATTGTGTGATCGTGACTGTGTGGTCGTGATTGTGTGATCGTGATTGTGGGATTGTGACTGTGGGATTGTGTGGTTGTGGTTGTGTGATTGTGATTCTGTGAATGTGATTGTGTGATTGTGATTGTGGGATTGTGATTGTGATCGTGATTTTGTGATCGTGATTGTGTGATGGTGATTGTGTGATCGTGATTGTGTGATTGTGATTGTGTGGTTGTGATTGTGTGATTGTGGTTGTGTGATTGTGATTGTGTGATTGCGATTGTGTGATCGTGACTGTGTGGTCGTGATTGTGTGATCGTGTTTGTGGGATTGTGACTGTGGGATTGTGTGGTTGTGGTTGTGTGATTGTGATTGTGTGAATGTGATTGTGTGATTGTGATTGTGGGATTGTGATTGCGATTGTGTGATTGTGACTGTGTGATTGTGTGATCGTGATTGTGTGATCGTGATTGTGGGATTGTGACTGTGTGATTGTGTGATCGTGATTGTGTGATCGTGATTGTGTGATCGTGATTGTGTGATCGTGATTGGGTGATCGTGATTGGGTGATCGTGATTGGGTGATCGTGATTGTGGGATTGTGACCTTGCGATTGTGTGATTGTGATTGTGTGACTGTGATTGTGTGATTGTGATTGTGGGATTGTGATTGTGTGATTGTGATTGTGTGATCGTGACTGTGATTGTATGATTGTGATTGTGATTGTGATTGTGATTGTGATTGTGATTGTGATTGTGATTGTGATTGTGATTGTGATTGTGATTGTGATTGTGTGACTGTGTGATTGTGATTGTGTGACTGTGATTGTGTGATCGTGATAGTGTGATCGTGATAGTGTGATCGTGATTGTGTGATCGTGACTGTGTGGTCGTGATTGTGTGATCGTGATTGTGGGATTGTGACTGTGTGATTGTGTGGTTGTGGTTGTGTGATTGTGATTGTGTGACTGTGATTGTGTGATTGTGATTGTGGGATTGTGATTGCGGTTGTGTGATTGTGACTGTGTGGTCGTGATTGTGTGATCGTGATTGTAGGATTGTGACTGTGTGATTGTGTGGTTGTGGTTGTGTGATTGTGATTGTGTGATCGTGATTGTGTGATCGTGATTGTGTGATCGTGATTTTGTGATCGTGATTGTGTGATCGTGATTGTGTGATCGTGATTGTGTGATCGTGATTGTGTGATCGTGATTGTGTCATCGTGATAGTGTGATTGTGATTGTGTGATCGTGATTGTGTGATCGTGATTGTGTGATCGTGATTGTGTGGTCGTGATTGTGTGATCGTGATTGTGGGATCGTGACTGTGTGATTGTGTGATTGTGATTGTGTGACTGTGATTGTGTGATTGTGATTGTGGGATTGAGATTGTGTGATTGTGATTGTGTGATCGTGACTGTGATTGTGTGATTGTGATTGTGTGACTGTGTGATTGTGATTGTGTGACTGTGATTGTGTGATCGTGATAGTGTGATCGTGATCGTGTGATCGCGATCGTGTGATCGCGATCGTGTGATCGCGATCGTGTGATTGCGATCGTGTGATTGCGATCGTGTGATTGCCATCGTGTGATTGCGATCGTGTGATTGCGATCGTGTGATTGCGTTTGTGTGATTGCTATTGTATGATTGCGATTGTGGGATTGCGATTGTGTGATTGCGATTGTGTGATTGTGATTGTGTGATCGTGATTGTGTCATCGTGATTGTGTGGTCGTGATTGTGTGATCGTGATTGTGGGATCGTGACTGTGTGATTGTGTGATTGTGATTGTGTCTCTGTGATTGTGTGATTGTGATTGTGGGATTGAGATTGTGTGATTGTGATTGTGTGATCGTGACTGTGATTGTGTGATTGTGATTGTGTGACTGTGTGATTGTGATTGTGTGACTGTGATTGTGTGATCGTGATAGTGTGATTGTGATCGTGTGATTGTGGTCGTGTGATTGTGATAGTGCGATTGTGATAGTGCGATTGTGATAGTGAGATTGTGATTGTGCGATTGTGATTGTGCGATTGTGACAGTGCGATTGTGACAGTGCGATTGTGACAGTGCGATTGGGACTGCGCGATTGTGATTGTGCGATTGTGATTGTGCGATTGTGATAGTGCGATTGTGATAGTGCGATTGTGATAGTGCGATTGTGATTGTGCGATTGTGATTGTGGGATTGAGATTGTGTGATTGTGATTGTGTGATCGTGACTGTGATTGTGTCATTGTGATTGTGGGATTGTGATTGCGATTGTGTGATCGTGATTGTGGGATTGTGGCTGTGTGATTGTGTGGTTGTGACTGTGTGATCGTGATTGTGCGATCGTGATTGTGCGATCGTGATTGTGCGATCGTGATTGTGCGATCGTGATTGTGCGATCGTGATTGTGCGATCGTGATTGTGCGATCGTGATTGTGCGATCGTGATTGTGCGATCGTGATTGTGCGATCGTGATTGTGCGATCGTGATTGTGCGATCGTGATTGTGCGATCGTGATTGTGCGATCGTGATTGTGCGATCGTGATTGTTTGATCGTGATTGTGTGATTGTGATTGTGTGATTGTGATTATGTGATTGTGTGATCGTGATTGTGTGATCGTGATTGTGTGATCGTGATTGTGTGACCGTGATTATGTGATCGTGATTGTGTGATCCTGATTGTGTGATTAGGATTCTGTGATCGTGATTGTGTAATCGTGATTGTGTGATCGTGATTGTGATCGTCGTTTTGTGATCGTGATTGTGTGATGGTGATTGTGTGATCGTGATTGTGTGATCGTGATTGTGTGATCGTGATTGTGTGATTGTGATTGTGTGATTGTGATTGTGTGGTTGTGTGATTGTAATTGTGTGATTGCGATTGTGTGATCGTGACTGTGTGGTCGTGATTGTGTGATTGCGATTGTGGGATTGTGACTGTGGGATTGTGTGGTTGTGGTTGTGTGATTGTGATTCTGTGAATGTGATTGTGTGATTGTGATTGTGGGATTGTGATTGTGATCGTGATTTTGTGATCGTGATTGTGTGACGGTGATTGTGTGATCGTGATTGTGTGATCGTGATTGTGTGATTGTGATTGTGTGATTGTGATTGTGTGATTGTGATTGTGTGGTTGTGATTGTGTGATTGTGGTTGTGTGATTGTGATTGTGTGATTGCGATTGTGTGATCGTGACAGTGTGGTCGTGATTGTGTCATCGTGATTGTAGGATTGTGACTGTGGGATTGTGTGGTTGTGGTTGTGTGATTGTGATTGTGTGAATGTGATTGTGTGATTGTGATTGTGGGATTGTGATTGCGATTGTGTGATTGTGACTGTGTGATTGTGTGATCGTGATTGTGGGATTGTGACTGTGTGATTGTGTGATCGTGATTGTGTGATCGTGATTGTGTGATCGTGATTGGGTGATCGTGATTGGGTGATCGTGATTGTGGGATTGTGACTGTGCGATTGTGTGATTGTGATTGTGTGACTGTGATTGTGTGATTGTGATTGTGATTGTGATTGTGATTGTGATTGTGATTGTGATTGTGATTGTGATTGTGATAGTGTGACTATGATTGTGTGACCGTGATTGTGGGATTGTGACTGTGGGATTGTGTGGTTGTGGTTGTGTGATTGTGATTGTGTGAATGTGATTGTGTGATTGTGATTGTGGGATTGTGATTGCGATTGTGTGATTGTGACTGTGTGGTCGTGATTGTGTGATCGTGATTGTGGGATTGTGACTGTGTGATTGTGTGGTTGTGGTTGTGTGATTGTGAATGTGTGATCGTGATTGCGTGATTGTGATTGTGTGATCGTGATTGTGTGATCATGATTGTGTGATCGTGATTGTGTGATCGTGATAGTGTCATCGTGATTGTGTGATCGTGATTGTGTGGTCGTGACTGTGTGGTCGTGATTGTGTGATTGTGGTTGTATGATTGTGATTGTGTGATTGCGATTGTGTGATCGTGACTGTGTTGTCGTGATTGTGTGATCGCGAATGTGTGATCGCGATTGTGTGATCGCGATTGTGTGATCGCGAT
The DNA here is from genome assembly GCF_050947335.1 of Megachile rotundata. NCBI lineage: Eukaryota > Metazoa > Arthropoda > Insecta > Hymenoptera > Megachilidae > Megachile > Megachile rotundata. The sequence continues at coordinate 1,048,658 of NC_134997.1, read as the reverse complement.
TGTGTGATCGCGATTGTGGGATTGTGACTGTGTGATTGTGTGATCGTGATTGTGTGATCGTGATTGTGTGATCGTGATAGTGTGATCGTGATTGTGTGATCGTGATTGTGTGATCGCGATTGTGTGATCGCGATTGTGTGATCGCGATTGTGTGATTGCGATTGTTTGATTGCGATTGTTTGATTGTGTGATTGTGATTGTGTGATTGTGATTGCGATTGTGTGATTGTGACTGTGTGGTCGTGATTGTGTGATCGTGATTGTGGGATTGCGTGATCGTGATTGTGTGATCGTGATTGTGTGATCGTGATTGTGTGATCGTGATTGTGTGATCGTGATTGTGTGATCGTGATTGGGTGATCGTGATTGGGTGATCGTGATTGGGTGATCGTGATTGGGTGATCGTGATTGTGGGATTGTGACTGTGCGATTGTGTGACTGTGATTGTGTGATTGTGATTGTGAGATTGCGATTGTGTGATTGCGATTGTGTGATTGCGATTGTGTGATTGCGATTGTGTGATTGCGACTGTGTGGTCGTGATTGTGTGATCGTGATTGTGGGATTGTGTGATCGTGATTGTGTGATCGTGATTGTGTGATCGCGATTGTGTGATCGCGATTGTGTGATCGCGATTGTGTGATCGCGATTGTGTGATTGCGATTGTGTGATTGCGATTGTGTGATTGCGTTTGTGTGATTGCGATTGCGTGATTGCGATTGTGTGATTGCGATTGTTTGATTGCGATTGTTTGATTGTGTGATTGCGATTGTTTGATTGCGATTGTTTGATTGTATGATTGTGATTGTGTGATTGCGATTGTGTGATTGCGATTGTGTGATTGCGATTGTGTGATTGCGATTGTGTGATTGCGATTGTGTGATTGCGACTGTGTGGTCGTGATTGTGTGATCGTGATTGTGGGATTGTGACTGTGCGATCGTGATTGTGCGATCGTGATTGTGCCATCGTGATTGTGCGATCGTGATTGTGCGATCGTGATTGTGCGAACGTGATTGTGCGATCGTGATTGTGCGATCGTGATTGTGCGATCGTGATTGTGCGATCGTGATTGTGCGATCGTGATTGTGCGATCGTGATTGTTTGATTGTGATTGTGTGATTGTGATTGTGTGATCGTGATTGTGTGATCGTGATTGTGTGATTGTGATTGTGTGGTTGTGATTGTGTGATTGTGGTTGTGTGATTGTGGTTGTGTGATTGCGATTGTGTGATCGTGACTGTGTGGTCGTGATTGTGTGATCGTGATTGTGGGATTGTGACTGTGGGATTGTGTGGTTGTGGTTGTGTGATTGTGATTGTGTGACTGTGATTGTGTGATTGTGATTGCGATTGTGTGATTGTGACTGTGTGGTCGTGATTGTGTGATCGTTATTGTGGGATTGTGGCTGTGTGATTGTGTGATCGTGATTGTGTGATCGTGATTGTGTGATCGTGATTGTGTGATCGTGATTGTGTGATCGTTATTGTGTGATCGTTATTGGGTGATCGTGATTGGGTGATCGTGATTGGGTGATAGTGATTGTTTGATCGTGATTGTGATTGTGTGATCGCGATTGTGTGATCGCGATTGTGTGATCGCGATTGTGTGATCGCGGTTGTGTGATCGCGATTGTGTGATCGCGATTGTGTGATCGCGATTGTGTGATCGCGATTGTGTGATCGCGATTGTGTGATCGCGATTGTGTGATCGCGATTGTGTGATCGCGATTGTGTGATCGCGATTGTGTGATTGCGATTGTGTGTTTGCGACTGTGTGGTCGTGATTGTGTGATCGTGATTGTGGGATTGTGACTGTGCGATCGTGATTGTGCGATCGGGATTGTGCCATCGTGATTGTGCGATCGTGATTGTGCGATCGTGATTGTGCGATCGTGATTGTGCGATCGTGATTGTGCGATCGTGATTGTGCGATCGTGATTGTGCGATCGTGATTGTGCGATCGTGATTGTTTGATCGTGATTGTGTGATCGTGATTGTGTGATTGTGATTGTGTGATCGTGATTGTGTGGTCGTGATTGTGTGATTGTGATTGTGTGGTTGTGGTTGTGTGATTGTGGTTGTGTGATTGCGATTGTGTGATCGTGACTGTGTGGTCGTGATTGTGTGATCGTGATTGTGGGATTGTGACTGTGGGATTGTGTGGTTGTGGTTGTGTGATTGTGATTGTGTGACTGTGATTGTGTGATTGTGATTGCGATTGTGTGATTGTGACTGTGTGGTCGTGATTGTGTGATCGTTATTGTGGGATTGTGACTGTGTGATTGTGTGATCGTGATTGTGTGATCGTGATTGTGTGATCGTGATTGTGTGATCGTTATTGTGTGATCGTGATTGGGTGATCGTGATTGGGTGATCGTGATTGGGTGATCGTGATTGTTTGATCGTGATTGTGATTGTGTGATCGCGATTGTGTGATCGCGATTGTGTGATCGCGGTTGTGTGATCGTGATTGTGTGATCGTGATTGTGTGATCGTGATTGTGTGATTGTGATTGTGTGATTGTGATTGTGTGGTTGTGATTGTGTGATTGTGGTTGTGTGATTGTGATTGTGTGATGGCGATTGTGTGATCGTGACTGTGTGGTCGTGATTGTGTGATCGTGATTGTGGGATTGTGACTGTGGGATTGTGTGGTTGGGGTTGTGTGATTGTGATTGTGTGAATGTGATTGTGTGATTGTGATTGTGGGATTGTGATTGCGATTGTGTGATTGTGACTGTGTGGTCGTGATTGTGTGATCGTGATTGTGGGATTGTGACTGTGTGATTGTGTGATCGTGATTGTGTGATCGTGATTGTGTGATCGTGATTGTGTGATCGTGATTGGGTGATCGTGATTGGGTGATCGTGATTGGGTGATCGTGATTGTGGGATTGTGACTGTGCGATTGTGTGATTGTGATTGTGTGACTGTGATTGTGTGATTGTGATTGTGGGATTGTGATTGTGTGATTGTGATTGTGTGATCGTGACTGTGATTGTATGATTGTGATTGTGATTGTGATTGTGATTGTGATTGTGATTGTGATTGTGATTGTGATTGTGATTGTGATTGTGATTGTGATTGTGTGACTGTGTGATTGTGATTGTGTGACTGTGATTGTGTGATCGTGATAGTGTGATCGTGATAGTGTGATCGTGATTGTGTGATCGTGACTGTGTGGTCGTGATTGTGTGATCGTGATTGTGGGATTGTGACTGTGTGATTGTGTGGCTGTGGTTGTGTGATTGTGATTGTGTGACTGTGATTGTGTGATTGTGATTGTGGGATTGTGATTGCGGTTGTGTGATTGTGACTGTGTGGTCGTGATTGTGTGATCGTGATTGTAGGATTGTGACTGTGTGATTGTGTGGTTGTGGTTGTGTGATTGTGATCGTGTGATCGTGATTGTGTGATCGTGATTGTGTGATCGTGATTTTGTGATCGTGATTGTGTGATCGTGATTGTGTGATCGTGATTGTGTGATCGTGATTGTGTGATCGTGATTGTGTGATCGTGATTGTGTCATCGTGATAGTGTGATCGTGATTGTGTGGTCGTGATTGTGTGGTCGTGATTGTGTGATCGTGATTGTGTGATCGTGATTGTGTGATTGTGATTGTGTGATCGTGATTGTGTGATCGTGATTGTGTGGTCGTGATTGTGTGATCGTGATTGTGGGATCGTGACTGTGTGATTGTGTGATTGTGATTGTGTGACTGTGATTGTGTGATTGTGATTGTGGGATTGAGATTGTGTGATTGTGATTGTGTGATCGTGACTGTGATTGTGTGATTGTGATTGTGTGACTGTGTGATTGTGATTGTATGACTGTGATTGTGTGATCGTGATAGTGTGATCGTGATCGTGTGATCGCGATCGTGTGATTGCGATCGTGTGATTGCGATCGTGTGATTGCGATCGTGTGATTGCGATCGTGTGATTGCCATCGTGTGATTGCAATCGTGTGATTGCGATCGTGTGATTGCGTTTGTGTGATTGCGATTGTATGATTGCGATTGTGGGATTGCGATTGTGTGATTGCGATTGTGTGATTGTGATTGTGTGATCGTGATTGTGTCATCGTGATTGTGTGGTCGTGATTGTGTGATCGTGATTGTGGGATCGTGACTGTGTGATTGTGTGATTGTGATTATGTGACTGTGATTGTGTGATTGTGATTGTGGGATTGAGATTGTGTGATTGTGATTGTGTGATCGTGACTGTGATTGTGTGATTGTGATTGTGTGACTGTGTGATTGTGATTGTGTGACTGTGGTTGTGTGATCGTGATAGTGTGATTGTGATCGTGTGATTGTGATCGTGTGATTGTGATAGTGCGATTGTGATAGTGCGATTGTGATAGTGAGATTGTGATTGTGCGATTGTGATTGTGCGATTGTGACAGTGCGATTGTGACAGTGCGATTGTGACAGTGCGATTGGGACTGCGCGATTGTGATTGTGCGATTGTGATTGTGCGATTGTGATAGTGCGATTGTGATAGTGCGATTGTGATAGTGCGATTGTGATTGTGCGATTGTGATTGTGGGATTGAGATTGTGTGATTGTGATTGTGTGATCGTGACTGTGATTGTGTGATTGTGATTGTGTGACTGTGTGATTGTGATTGTGTGACTGTGATTGTGTGATCGTGATAGTGTGATTGTGATCGTGTGATTGTGATCGTGTGATTGTGATAGTGCGATTGTGATAGTGCGATTGTGATAGTGAGATTGTGATTGTGCGATTGTGATTGTGCGATTGTGACAGTGCGATTGTGACAGTGCGATTGGGACTGCGCGATTGTGATTGTGCGATTGTGATTGTGCGATTGTGATAGTGCGATTGTGATAGTGCGATTGTGATAGTGCGATTGTGATTGTGCGATTGTGATTGTGGGATTGAGATTGTGTGATTGTGATTGTGTGATCGTGACTGTGATTGTGTCATTGTGATTGTGGGATTGTGATTGCGATTGTGTGATCGTGATTGTGGGATTGTGGCTGTGTGATTGTGTGGTTGTGACTGTGTGATCGTGATTGTGCGATCGTGATTGTGCGATCGTGATTGTGCGATCGTGATTGTGCGATCGTGATTGTGCGATCGTGATTGTGCGATCGTGATTGTGCGATCGTGATTGTGCGATCGTGATTGTGCGATCGTGATTGTGCGATCGTGATTGTGCGATCGTGATTGTGCGATCGTGATTGTGCGATCGTGATTGTTTGATGGTGATTGTGTGATTGTGATTGTGTGATTGTGATTGTGTGATTGTGATTATGTGATTGTGTGATCGTGATTGTGTGATCGTGATTGTGTGACCGTGATTGTGTGACCGTGATTATGTGATCGTGATTGTGTGATCCTGATTGTGTGATTAGGATTCTGTGATCGTGATTGTGTAATCGTGATTGTGTGATCGTGATTGTGATCGTCGTTTTGTGATCGTGATTGTGTGATGGTGATTGTGTGATCGTGATTGTGTGATCGTGATTGTGTGATCGTGATTGTGTGATTGTGATTGTGTGATTGTGATTGTGTGGTTGTGTGATTGTAATTGTGTGATTGCGATTGTGTGATCGTGACTGTGTGGTCGTGATTGTGTGATTGCGATTGTGGGATTGTGACTGTGGGATTGTGTGGTTGTGGTTGTGTGATTGTGATTCTGTGTATGTGATTGTGTGATTGTGATTGTGGGATTGTGATTGTGATCGTGATTTTGTGATCGTGATTGTGTGACGGTGATTGTGTGATCGTGATTGTGTGATTGTGATTGTGTGATTGTGATTGTGTGGTTGTGATTGTGTGATTGTGGTTGTGTGATTGTGATTGTGTGACTGTGATTGTGTGATTGTGATTGTGATTGTGATTGTGATTGTGATTGTGATTGTGATTGTGATTGTGATTGTGATTGTGATTGTGATTGTGATAGTGTGACTGTGATTGTGTGACCGTGATTGTGGGATTATGACTGTGGGATTGTGTGGTTGTGGTTGTGTGATTGTGATTGTGTGAATGTGATTGTGCGATTGTGATTGTGGGATTGTGATTGCGATTGTGTGATTGTGACTGTGTGGTCGTGATTGTGTGATCGTGATTGTGGGATTGTGACTGTGTGATTGTGTGGTTGTGGTTGTGTGATTGTGAATATGTGATCGTGATTGCGTGATTGTGATTGTGTGATCGTGATTGTGTGATCATGATTGTGTGATCGTGAATGTGTGATCGTGATAGTGTCATCGTGATTGTGTGATCGTGATTGTGTGGTCGTGATTGTGTGGTCGTGATTGTGTGATTGTGGTTGTATGATTGTGATTGTGTGATTGCGATTGTGTGATCGTGACTGTGTTGTCGTGATTGTGTGATCGCGAATGTGTGATCGCGATTGTGTGATCGCGATTGTGTGATCGCGATTGTGTGATCGCGATTGTGGGATTGTGACTGTGTGATTGTGTGATCGTGATTGTGTGATCGTGATTGTGTGATCGTGATTGTGTGATCGCGATTGTGTGATCGCGATTGTGTGATCGCGATTGTGTGATTGCGATTGTGTGATTGCGATTGTGTGATTGCGATTGTTTGATTGCGATTGTTTGATTGTGTGATTGTGATTGTGTGATTGTGATTGTGTGATTGTGATTGCGATTGTGTGATTGTGACTGTGTGGTCGTGATTGTGTGATCGTGATTGTGGGATTGCGTGATCGTGATTGTGTGATCGTGATTGTGTGATCGTGATTGTGTGATCGTGATTGTGTGATCGTGATTGTGTGATCGTGATTGTGTGATCGTGATTGGGTGATCGTGATTGGGTGATCGTGATTGGGTGATCGTGATTGGGTGATCGTGATTGTGGGATTGTGACTGTGCGATTGTGTGACTGTGATTGTGTGATTGTGATTGTGAGATTGCGATTGTGTGATTGCGATTGTGTGATTGCGATTGTGTGATTGCGATTGTGTGATTGCGATTGTGTGATTGCGACTGTGTGGTCGTGATTGTGCGATCGTGATTGTGCGATCGTGATTGTGCGATCGTGATTGTGCGATCGTGATTGTGCGATCGTGATTGTGCGATCGTGATTGTGCGATCGTGATTGTGCGATCGTGATTGTGCGATCGTGATTGTGCGATCGTGATTGTGCGATCGTGATTGTGCGATCGTGATTGTGCGATCGTGATTGTGCGATCGTGATTGTGCGATCGTGATTGTGCGATCGTGATTGTTTGATGGTGATTGTGTGATTGTGATTGTGTGATTGTGATTATGTGATTGTGTGATCGTGATTGTGTGATCGTGATTGTGTGACCGTGATTGTGTGACCGTGATTATGTGATCGTGATTGTGTGATCCTGATTGTGTGATTAGGATTCTGTGATCGTGATTGTGTAATCGTGATTGTGTGATCGTGATTGTGATCGTCGTTTTGTGATCGTGATTGTGTGATGGTGATTGTGTGATCGTGATTGTGTGGTCGTGATTGTGTGATCGTGATTGTGGGATCGTGACTGTGTGATTGTGTGATTGTGATTGTGTCTCTGTGATTGTGTGATTGTGATTGTGGGATTGAGATTGTGTGATTGTGATTGTGTGATCGTGACTGTGATTGTGTGATTGTGATTGTGTGACTGTGTGATTGTGATTGTGTGACTGTGATTGTGTGATCGTGATAGTGTGATTGTGATCGTGTGATTGTGGTCGTGTGATTGTGATAGTGCGATTGTGATAGTGCGATTGTGATAGTGAGATTGTGATTGTGCGATTGTGATTGTGCGATTGTGACAGTGCGATTGTGACAGTGCGATTGTGACAGTGCGATTGGGACTGCGCGATTGTGATTGTGCGATTGTGATTGTGCGATTGTGATAGTGCGATTGTGATAGTGCGATTGTGATAGTGCGATTGTGATTGTGCGATTGTGATTGTGGGATTGAGATTGTGTGATTGTGATTGTGTGATCGTGACTGTGATTGTGTCATTGTGATTGTGGGATTGTGATTGCGATTGTGTGATCGTGATTGTGGGATTGTGGCTGTGTGATTGTGTGGTTGTGACTGTGTGATCGTGATTGTGCGATCGTGATTGTGCGATCGTGATTGTGCGATCGTGATTGTGCGATCGTGATTGTGCGATCGTGATTGTGCGATCGTGATTGTGCGATCGTGATTGTGCGATCGTGATTGTGCGATCGTGATTGTGCGATCGTGATTGTGCGATCGTGATTGTGCGATCGTGATTGTGCGATCGTGATTGTGCGATCGTGATTGTGCGATCGTGATTGTGCGATCGTGATTGTGCGATCGTGATTGTGCGATCGTGATTGTGCGATCGTGATTGTTTGATCGTGATTGTGTGATTGTGATTGTGTGATTGTGATTATGTGATTGTGTGATCGTGATTGTGTGATCGTGATTGTGTGATCGTGATTGTGTGACCGTGATTATGTGATCGTGATTGTGTGATCGTGATTGTGTGACCGTGATTATGTGATCGTGATTGTGTGATCCTGATTGTGTGATTAGGATTCTGTGATCGTGATTGTGTAATCGTGATTGTGTGATCGTGATTGTGATCGTCGTTTTGTGATCGTGATTGTGTGATGGTGATTGTGTGATCGTGATTGTGTGATCGTGATTGTGTGATCGTGATTGTGTGATCGTGATTGTGTGATTGTGATTGTGTGATTGTGATTGTGTGGTTGTGTGATTGTAATTGTGTGATTGCGATTGTGTGATCGTGACTGTGTGGTCGTGATTGTGTGATTGCGATTGTGGGATTGTGACTGTGGGATTGTGTGGTTGTGGTTGTGTGATTGTGATTCTGTGAATGTGATTGTGTGATTGTGATTGTGGGATTGTGATTGTGATCGTGATTTTGTGATCGTGATTGTGTGACGGTGATTGTGTGATCGTGATTGTGTGATCGTGATTGTGTGATTGTGATTGTGTGATTGTGATTGTGTGATTGTGATTGTGTGGTTGTGATTGTGTGATTGTGGTTGTGTGATTGTGATTGTGTGATTGCGATTGTGTGATCGTGACAGTGTGGTCGTGATTGTGTCATCGTGATTGTAGGATTGTGACTGTGGGATTGTGTGGTTGTGGTTGTGTGATTGTGATTGTGTGAATGTGATTGTGTGATTGTGATTGTGGGATTGTGATTGCGATTGTGTGATTGTGACTGTGTGATTGTGTGATCGTGATTGTGGGATTGTGACTGTGTGATTGTGTGATCGTGATTGTGTGATCGTGATTGTGTGATCGTGATTGGGTGATCGTGATTGGGTGATCGTGATTGTGGGATTGTGACTGTGCGATTGTGTGATTGTGATTGTGTGACTGTGATTGTGTGATTGTGATTGTGATTGTGATTGTGATTGTGATTGTGATTGTGATTGTGATTGTGATTGTGATAGTGTGACTGTGATTGTGTGACCGTGATTGTGGGATTGTGACTGTGGGATTGTGTGGTTGTGGTTGTGTGATTGTGATTGTGTGAATGTGATTGTGTGATTGTGATTGTGGGATTGTGATTGCGATTGTGTGATTGTGACTGTGTGGTCGTGATTGTGTGATCGTGATTGTGGGATTGTGACTGTGTGATTGTGTGGTTGTGGTTGTGTGATTGTGAATGTGTGATCGTGATTGCGTGATTGTGATTGTGTGATCGTGATTGTGTGATCATGATTGTGTGATCGTGATTGTGTGATCGTGATAGTGTCATCGTGATTGTGTGATCGTGATTGTGTGGTCGTGATTGTGTGGTCGTGATTGTGTGATTGTGGTTGTATGATTGTGATTGTGTGATTGCGATTGTGTGATCGTGACTGTGTTGTCGTGATTGTGTGATCGCGAATGTGTGATCGCGATTGTGTGATCGCGATTGTGTGATCGCGATTGTGTGATCGCGATTGTGGGATTGTGACTGTGTGATTGTGTGATCGTGATTGTGTGATCGTGATTGTGTGATCGTGATAGTGTGATCGTGATTGTGTGATCGTGATTGTGTGATCGCGATTGTGTGATCGCGATTGTGTGATCGCGATTGTGTGATTGCGATTGTTTGATTGCGATTGTTTGATTGTGTGATTGTGATTGTGTGATTGTGATTGCGATTGTGTGATTGTGACTGTGTGGTCGTGATTGTGTGATCGTGATTGTGGGATTGCGTGATCGTGATTGTGTGATCGTGATTGTGTGATCGTGATTGTGTGATCGTGATTGTGTGATCGTGATTGTGTGATCGTGATTGGGTGATCGTGATTGGGTGATCGTGATTGGGTGATCGTGATTGTGGGATTGTGACTGTGCGATTGTGTGACTGTGATTGTGTGATTGTGATTGTGAGATTGCGATTGTGTGATTGCGATTGTGTGATTGCGATTGTGTGATTGCGATTGTGTGATTGCGACTGTGTGGTCGTGATTGTGTGATCGTGATTGTGGGATTGTGTGATCGTGATTGTGTGATCGTGATTGTGTGATCGCGATTGTGTGATCGCGATTGTGTGATCGCGATTGTGTGATCGCGATTGTGTGATTGCGATTGTGTGATTGCGATTGTGTGATTGCGTTTGTGTGATTGCGATTGCGTGATTGCGATTGTGTGATTGCGATTGTTTGATTGCGATTGTTTGATTGCGATTGTGTGATTGCGATTGTTTGATTGCGATTGTTTGATTGTGTGATTGTGATTGTGTGATTGCGATTGTGTGATTGCGATTGTGTGATTGCGATTGTGTGATTGCGATTGTGTGATTGCGATTGTGTGATTGCGACTGTGTGGTCGTGATTGTGTGATCGTGATTGTGGGATTGTGACTGTGCGATCGTGATTGTGCGATCGTGATTGTGCCATCGTGATTGTGCGATCGTGATTGTGCGATCGTGATTGTGCGAACGTGATTGTGCGATCGTGATTGTGCGATCGTGATTGTGCGATCGTGATTGTGCGATCGTGATTGTGCGATCGTGATTGTGCGATCGTGATTGTGTGACCGTGATTATGTGATCGTGATTGTGTGATCGTGATTGTGTGACCGTGATTATGTGATCGTGATTGTGTGATCCTGATTGTGTGATTAGGATTCTGTGATCGTGATTGTGTAATCGTGATTGTGTGATCGTGATTGTGATCGTCGTTTTGTGATCGTGATTGTGTGATGGTGATTGTGTGATCGTGATTGTGTGATCGTGATTGTGTGATCGTGATTGTGTGATTGTGATTGTGTGATTGTGATTGTGTGGTTGTGTGATTGTAATTGTGTGATTGCGATTGTGTGATCGTGACTGTGTGGTCGTGATTGTGTGATTGCGATTGTGGGATTGTGACTGTGGGATTGTGTGGTTGTGGTTGTGTGATTGTGATTCTGTGAATGTGATTGTGTGATTGTGATTGTGGGATTGTGATTGTGATCGTGATTTTGTGATCGTGATTGTGTGACGGTGATTGTGTGATCGTGATTGTGTGATCGTGATTGTGTGATTGTGATTGTGTGATTGTGATTGTGTGATTGTGATTGTGTGGTTGTGATTGTGTGATTGTGGTTGTGTGATTGTGATTGTGTGATTGCGATTGTGTGATCGTGACAGTGTGGTCGTGATTGTGTCATCGTGATTGTAGGATTGTGACTGTGGGATTGTGTGGTTGTGGTTGTGTGATTGTGATTGTGTGAATGTGATTGTGTGATTGTGATTGTGGGATTGTGATTGCGATTGTGTGATTGTGACTGTGTGATTGTGTGATCGTGATTGTGGGATTGTGACTGTGTGATTGTGTGATCGTGATTGTGTGATCGTGATTGTGTGATCGTGATTGGGTGATCGTGATTGGGTGATCGTGATTGTGGGATTGTGACTGTGCGATTGTGTGATTGTGATTGTGTGACTGTGATTGTGTGATTGTGATTGTGATTGTGATTGTGCTTGTGATTGTGATTGTGATTGTGATTGTGATTGTGATTGTGATAGTGTGACTGTGATTGTGTGACCGTGATTGTGGGATTGTGACTGTGGGATTGTGTGGTTGTGGTTGTGTGATTGTGATTGTGTGAATGTGATTGTGTGATTGTGATTGTGGGATTGTGATTGCGATTGTGTGATTGTGACTGTGTGGTCGTGATTGTGTGATCGTGATTGTGGGATTGTGACTGTGTGATTGTGTGGTTGTGGTTGTGTGATTGTGAATGTGTGATCGTGATTGCGTGATTGTGATTGTGTGATCGTGATTGTGTGATCATGATTGTGTGATCGTGATTGTGTGATCGTGATAGTGTCATCGTGATTGTGTGATCGTGATTGTGTGGTCGTGATTGTGTGGTCGTGATTGTGTGATTGTGGTTGTATGATTGTGATTGTGTGATTGCGATTGTGTGATCGTGACTGTGTTGTCGTGATTGTGTGATCGCGAATGTGTGATCGCGATTGTGTGATCGCGATTGTGTGATCGCGATTGTGTGATCGCGATTGTGGGATTGTGACTGTGTGATTGTGTGATCGTGATTGTGTGATCGTGATTGTGTGATCGTGATAGTGTGATCGTGATTGTGTGATCGTGATTGTGTGATCGCGATTGTGTGATCGCGATTGTGTGATCGCGATTGTGTGATTGCGATTGTTTGATTGCGATTGTTTGATTGTGTGATTGTGATTGTGTGATTGTGATTGCGATTGTGTGATTGTGACTGTGTGGTCGTGATTGTGTGATCGTGATTGTGGGATTGCGTGATCGTGATTGTGTGATCGTGATTGTGTGATCGTGATTGTGTGATCGTGATTGTGTGATCGTGATTGTGTGATCGTGATTGGGTGATCGTGATTGGGTGATCGTGATTGGGTGATCGTGATTGGGTGATCGTGATTGTGGGATTGTGACTGTGCGATTGTGTGACTGTGATTGTGTGATTGTGATTGTGAGATTGCGATTGTGTGATTGCGATTGTGTGATTGCGATTGTGTGATTGCGATTGTGTGATTGCGACTGTGTGGTCGTGATTGTGTGATCGTGATTGTGGGATTGTGTGATCGTGATTGTGTGATCGTGATTGTGTGATCGCGATTGTGTGATCGCGATTGTGTGATCGCGATTGTGTGATCGCGATTGTGTGATTGCGATTGTGTGATTGCGATTGTGTGATTGCGTTTGTGTGATTGCGATTGCGTGATTGCGATTGTGTGATTGCGATTGTTTGATTGCGATTGTTTGATTGTGTGATTGCGATTGTTTGATTGCGATTGTTTGATTGTGTGATTGTGATTGTGTGATTGCGATTGTGTGATTGCGATTGTGTGATTGCGATTGTGTGATTGCGATTGTGTGATTGCGATTGTGTGATTGCGACTGTGTGGTCGTGATTGTGTGATCGTGATTGTGGGATTGTGACTGTGCGATCGTGATTGTGCGATCGTGATTGTGCCATCGTGATTGTGCGATCGTGATTGTGCGATCGTGATTGTGCGAACGTGATTGTGCGATCGTGATTGTGCGATCGTGATTGTGCGATCGTGATTGTGCGATCGTGATTGTGCGATCGTGATTGTGCGATCGTGATTGTTTGATTGTGATTGTGTGATTGTGATTGTGTGATCGTGATTGTGTGATCGTGATTGTGTGATTGTGATTGTGTGGTTGTGATTGTGTGATTGTGGTTGTGTGATTGTGGTTGTGTGATTGCGATTGTGTGATCGTGACTGTGTGGTCGTGATTGTGTGATCGTGATTGTGGGATTGTGACTGTGGGATTGTGTGGTTGTGGTTGTGTGATTGTGATTGTGTGACTGTGATTGTGTGATTGTGATTGCGATTGTGTGATTGTGACTGTGTGGTCGTGATTGTGTGATCGTTATTGTGGGATTGTGGCTGTGTGATTGTGTGATCGTGATTGTGTGATCGTGATTGTGTGATCGTGATTGTGTGATCGTTATTGTGTGATCGTGATTGGGTGATCGTGATTGGGTGATCGTGATTGGGTGATAGTGATTGTTTGATCGTGATTGTGATTGTGTGATCGCGATTGTGTGATCGCGATTGTGTGATCGCGATTGTGTGATCGCGGTTGTGTGATCGCGATTGTGTGATCGCGATTGTGTGATCGCGATTGTGTGATCGCGATTGTGTGATCGCGATTGTGTGATCGCGATTGTGTGATCGCGATTGTGTGATTGCGATTGTGTGATTGCGATTGTGTGTTTGCGACTGTGTGGTCGTGATTGTGTGATCGTGATTGTGGGATTGTGACTGTGCGATCGTGATTGTGCGATCGGGATTGTGCCATCGTGATTGTGCGATCGTGATTGTGCGATCGTGATTGTGCGATCGTGATTGTGCGATCGTGATTGTGCGATCGTGATTGTTTGATCGTGATTGTGTGATCGTGATTGTGTGATTGTGATTGTGTGATCGTGATTGTGTGGTCGTGATTGTGTGATTGTGATTGTGTGGTTGTGGTTGTGTGATTGTGGTTGTGTGATTGCGATTGTGTGATCGTGACTGTGTGGTCGTGATTGTGTGATCGTGATTGTGGGATTGTGACTGTGGGATTGTGTGGTTGTGGTTGTGTGATTGTGATTGTGTGACTGTGATTGTGTGATTGTGATTGCGATTGTGTGATTGTGACTGTGTGGTCGTGATTGTGTGATCGTTATTGTGGGATTGTGACTGTGTGATTGTGTGATCGTGATTGTGTGATCGTGATTGTGTGATCGTTATTGTGTGATCGTGATTGGGTGATCGTGATTGGGTGATCGTGATTGGGTGATCGTGATTGTTTGATCGTGATTGTGATTGTGTGATCGCGATTGTGTGATCGCGATTGTGTGATCGCGGTTGTGTGATCGTGATTGTGTGATCGTGATTGTGTGATCGTGATTGTGTGATTGTGATTGTGTGATTGTGATTGTGTGGTTGTGATTGTGTGATTGTGGTTGTGTGATTGTGATTGTGTGATGGCGATTGTGTGATCGTGACTGTGTGGTCGTGATTGTGTGATCGTGATTGTGGGATTGTGACTGTGGGATTGTGTGGTTGGGGTTGTGTGATTGTGATTGTGTGAATGTGATTGTGTGATTGTGATTGTGGGATTGTGATTGCGATTGTGTGATTGTGACTGTGTGGTCGTGATTGTGTGATCGTGATTGTGGGATTGTGACTGTGTGATTGTGTGATCGTGATTGTGTGATCGTGATTGTGTGATCGTGATTGTGTGATCGTGATTGGGTGATCGTGATTGGGTGATCGTGATTGGGTGATCGTGATTGTGGGATTGTGACTGTGCGATTGTGTGATTGTGATTGTGTGACTGTGATTGTGTGATTGTGATTGTGGGATTGTGATTGTGTGATTGTGATTGTGTGATCGTGACTGTGATTGTATGATTGTGATTGTGATTGTGATTGTGATTGTGATTGTGATTGTGATTGTGATTGTGATTGTGATTGTGATTGTGATTGTGATTGTGATTGTGATTGTGTGACTGTGTGATTGTGATTGTGTGACTGTGATTGTGTGATCGTGATAGTGTGATCGTGATAGTGTGATCGTGATTGTGTGATCGTGACTGTGTGGTCGTGATTGTGTGATCGTGATTGTGGGATTGTGACTGTGTGATTGTGTGGCTGTGGTTGTGTGATTGTGATTGTGTGACTGTGATTGTGTGATTGTGATTGTGGGATTGTGATTGCGGTTGTGTGATTGTGACTGTGTGGTCGTGATTGTGTGATCGTGATTGTAGGATTGTGACTGTGTGATTGTGTGGTTGTGGTTGTGTGATTGTGATCGTGTGATCGTGATTGTGTGATCGTGATTGTGTGATCGTGATTTTGTGATCGTGATTGTGTGATCGTGATTGTGTGATCGTGATTGTGTGATCGTGATTGTGTGATCGTGATTGTGTGATCGTGATTGTGTCATCGTGATAGTGTGATCGTGATTGTGTGGTCGTGATTGTGTGGTCGTGATTGTGTGATCGTGATTGTGTGATCGTGATTGTGTGATTGTGATTGTGTGATCGTGATTGTGTGATCGTGATTGTGTGGTCGTGATTGTGTGATCGTGATTGTGGGATCGTGACTGTGTGATTGTGTGATTGTGATTGTGTGACTGTGATTGTGTGATTGTGATTGTGGGATTGAGATTGTGTGATTGTGATTGTGTGATCGTGACTGTGATTGTGTGATTGTGATTGTGTGACTGTGTGATTGTGATTGTATGACTGTGATTGTGTGATCGTGATAGTGTGATCGTGATCGTGTGATCGCGATCGTGTGATTGCGATCGTGTGATTGCGATCGTGTGATTGCGATCGTGTGATTGCGATCGTGTGATTGCCATCGTGTGATTGCAATCGTGTGATTGCGATCGTGTGATTGCGTTTGTGTGATTGCGATTGTATGATTGCGATTGTGGGATTGCGATTGTGTGATTGCGATTGTGTGATTGTGATTGTGTGATCGTGATTGTGTCATCGTGATTGTGTGGTCGTGATTGTGTGATCGTGATTGTGGGATCGTGACTGTGTGATTGTGTGATTGTGATTATGTGACTGTGACTGTGTGATTGTGATTGTGGGATTGAGATTGTGTGATTGTGATTGTGTGATCGTGACTGTGATTGTGTGATTGTGATTGTGTGACTGTGTGATTGTGATTGTGTGACTGTGATTGTGTGATCGTGATAGTGTGATTGTGATCGTGTGATTGTGATCGTGTGATTGTGATAGTGCGATTGTGATAGTGCGATTGTGATAGTGAGATTGTGATTGTGCGATTGTGATTGTGCGATTGTGACAGTGCGATTGTGACAGTGCGATTGTGACAGTGCGATTGGGACTGCGCGATTGTGATTGTGCGATTGTGATTGTGCGATTGTGATAGTGCGATTGTGATAGTGCGATTGTGATAGTGCGATTGTGATTGTGCGATTGTGATTGTGGGATTGAGATTGTGTGATTGTGATTGTGTGATCGTGACTGTGATTGTGTCATTGTGATTGTGGGATTGTGATTGCGATTGTGTGATCGTGATTGTGGGATTGTGACTGTGTGATTGTGTGGTTGTGACTGTGTGATCGTGATTGTGCGATCGTGATTGTGCGATCGTGATTGTGCGATCGTGATTGTGCGATCGTGATTGTGCGATCGTGATTGTGCGATCGTGATTGTACGATCGTGATTGTGCGATCGTGATTGTGCGATCGTGATTGTGTCATCGTGATTGTGTGGTCGTGATTGTGTGATCGTGATTGTGGGATCGTGACTGTGTGATTGTGTGATTGTGATTGTGTGACTGTGATTGTGTGATTGTGATTGTGGGATTGAGATTGTGTGATTGTGATTGTGTGATCGTGACTGTGATTGTGTGATTGTGATTGTGTGACTGTGTGATTGTGATTGTGTGACTGTGATTGTGTGATCGTGATAGTGTGATTGTGATCGTGTGATTGTGATCGTGTGATTGTGATAGTGCGATTGTGATAGTGCGATTGTGATAGTGAGATTGTGATTGTGCGATTGTGATTGTGCGATTGTGACAGTGCGATTGTGACAGTGCGATTGTGACAGTGCGATTGGGACTGCGCGATTGTGATTGTGCGATTGTGATTGTACGATTGTGATAGTGCGATTGTGATAGTGCGATTGTGATAGTGCGATTGTGATTGTGCGATTGTGATTGTGGGATTGAGATTGTGTGATTGTGATTGTGTGATCGTGACTGTGATTGTGTCATTGTGATTGTGGGATTGTGATTGCGATTGTGTGATCGTGATTGTGGGATTGTGGCTGTGTGATTGTGTGGTTGTGACTGTGTGATCGTGATTGTGCGATCGTGATTGTGCGATCGTGATTGTGCGATCGTGATTGTGCGATCGTGATTGTGCGATCGTGATTGTGCGATCGTGATTGTGCGATCGTGATTGTGCGATCGTGATTGTGCGATCGTGATTGTGCGATCGTGATTGTGCGATCGTGATTGTGCGATCGTGATTGTGCGATCGTGATTGTGCGATCGTGATTGTGCGATCGTGATTGTGCGATCGTGATTGTTTGATGGTGATTGTGTGATTGTGATTGTGTGATTGTGATTGTGTGATTGTGATTATGTGATTGTGTGATCGTGATTGTGTGATCGTGATTGTGTGACCGTGATTGTGTGACCGTGATTATGTGATCGTGATTGTGTGATCCTGATTGTGTGATTAGGATTCTGTGATCGTGATTGTGTAATCGTGATTGTGTGATCGTGATTGTGATCGTCGTTTTGTGATCGTGATTGTGTGATGGTGATTGTGTGATCGTGATTGTGTGATCGTGATTGTGTGATCGTGATTGTGTGATTGTGATTGTGTGATTGTGATTGTGTGGTTGTGTGATTGTAATTGTGTGATTGCGATTGTGTGATCGTGACTGTGTGGTCGTGATTGTGTGATTGCGATTGTGGGATTGTGACTGTGGGATTGTGTGGTTGTGGTTGTGTGATTGTGATTCTGTGTATGTGATTGTGTGATTGTGATTGTGGGATTGTGATTGTGATCGTGATTTTGTGATCGTGATTGTGTGACGGTGATTGTGTGATCGTGATTGTGTGATTGTGATTGTGTGATTGTGATTGTGTGGTTGTGATTGTGTGATTGTGGTTGTGTGATTGTGATTGTGTGACTGTGATTGTGTGATTGTGATTGTGATTGTGATTGTGATTGTGATTGTGATTGTGATTGTGATTGTGATTGTGATTGTGATTGTGATAGTGTGACTGTGATTGTGTGACCGTGATTGTGGGATTATGACTGTGGGATTGTGTGGTTGTGGTTGTGTGATTGTGATTGTGTGAATGTGATTGTGCGATTGTGATTGTGGGATTGTGATTGCGATTGTGTGATTGTGACTGTGTGGTCGTGATTGTGTGATCGTGATTGTGGGATTGTGACTGTGTGATTGTGTGGTTGTGGTTGTGTGATTGTGAATGTGTGATCGTGATTGCGTGATTGTGATTGTGTGATCGTGATTGTGTGATCATGATTGTGTGATCGTGAATGTGTGATCGTGATAGTGTCATCGTGATTGTGTGATCGTGATTGTGTGGTCGTGATTGTGTGGTCGTGATTGTGTGATTGTGGTTGTATGATTGTGATTGTGTGATTGCGATTGTGTGATCGTGACTGTGTTGTCGTGATTGTGTGATCGCGAATGTGTGATCGCGATTGTGTGATCGCGATTGTGTGATCGCGATTGTGTGATCGCGATTGTGGGATTGTGACTGTGTGATTGTGTGATCGTGATTGTGTGATCGTGATTGTGTGATCGTGATTGTGTGATCGCGATTGTGTGATCGCGATTGTGTGATCGCGATTGTGTGATTGCGATTGTGTGATTGCGATTGTGTGATTGCGATTGTTTGATTGCGATTGTTTGATTGTGTGATTGTGATTGTGTGATTGTGATTGTGTGATTGTGATTGCGATTGTGTGATTGTGACTGTGTGGTCGTGATTGTGTGATCGTGATTGTGGGATTGCGTGATCGTGATTGTGTGATCGTGATTGTGTGATCGTGATTGTGTGATCGTGATTGTGTGATCGTGATTGTGTGATCGTGATTGTGTGATCGTGATTGTGTGATCGTGATTGGGTGATCGTGATTGGGTGATCGTGATTGGGTGATCGTGATTGGGTGATCGTGATTGTGGGATTGTGACTGTGCGATTGTGTGACTGTGATTGTGTGATTGTGATTGTGAGATTGCGATTGTGTGATTGCGATTGTGTGATTGCGATTGTGTGATTGCGATTGTGTGATTGCGATTGTGTGATTGCGACTGTGTGGTCGTGATTGTGTGATCGTGACTGTGGGATTGTGTGATCGTGATTGTGTGATCGTGATTGTGTGATCGTGATTGTGTGATCGTGATTGTGTGATCGTGATTGTGTGATCGTGATTGTGTGATCGTGATTGTGTGATCGTGATTGTGTGATCGTGATTGTGTGATCGTGATTGTGTGATCGTGATTGTGTGAATGTGATTGTGTGATTGTGATTGTGTGATCGTGACTGTGATTGTGTGATTGTGATTGTGATTGTGATTGTGATTGTGATTGTGATTGTGATTGTGATTGCGATTGTGTGACTGTGTGATTGTGATTGTGTGACTGTGATTGTGTGACTGTGATTGTGTGATCGTGATAGTGTGATCGTGATAGTGTGATCGTGATTGTGCGATCGTGACTGTGTGGTCGTGATTGTGTGATCGTGATTGTGGGATTGTGACTGTGTGATTGTGTGGTTGTGGTTGTGTGATTGTGATTGTGTGACTGTGATTGTGTGATTGTGATTGTGGGATTGTGATTGCGGTTGTGTGATTGTGACTGTGTGGTCGTGATTGTGTGATCGTGATTGTGTGATCGTGATTGTGTGATCGTGATTGTTTGATCGTGCTTGTGTGATCGTGATTGTGTGATCGTGATTGTGTGACCGTGATTGTGTGATCGTGATTGTGTGATTGTGATTATGTGATTGTGATTGTGATTGTGATTGTGTGATTGTGTGATCGTGATTGTGCGATCGTGATTGTGCGATCGTGATTGTGCGATCGTGATTGTGCGATCGTGATTGTGCGATCGTGATTGTGCGATCGTGATTGTGCGATCGTGATTGTGCGATCGTGATTGTGCGATCGTGATTGTGCGATCGTGATTGTGTGATTGTTTGATTGTGTGATTGCGATTGTGTGATTGCGATTGTGTGATTGCGATTGTGTGATTGCGATTGTGTGATTGCGGTTGTGTGATTGCGATTGTGTGATTGCGATTGTGTGATTGCGTTTGTGTGATTGCGATTGTGTGATTGCGATTGTGTGATTGCGATTGTGTGATTGCGATTGTTTGATTGCGATTGTTTGATGGTGTGATTGTGATTGTGCGATTGTGATTGTGCGATTGTGATTGTGCGATTGTGATTGTGCGATTGCGATTGTGCGATTGCGATTGTGCGATTGTGATTGTGCGATTGTGATTGTGTGATTGTGATTGTGTGATTGTGATTGTGTGATTGTGATCGTGTGATTGTGATCGTGTGATCGTGATTGGGTGACCGTGATTGGGTGATCGTGATTGGGTGATCGTGATTTGGTGATCGTGATTGGGTGATTGTGATTGGGTGATCGTGATTGGGTGATCGTGATTGTGGGATTGTGACTGTGGGATTGTGTGGTTGTGGCTGTGTGATTGTGATTGTGTGAATGTGATTGTGTGATTGTGATTGTGGGATTGTGGTTGCGATTGTGTGATTGTGACTGTGTGGTCATGATTGTGTGATCGTGATTGTGGGATTGTGACTGTGTGATTGTGTGATCGTGATTGTGTGATCGTGATTGTCTGATCGTGATTGTGTGATCGTGATTGGGTGATCGTGATTGAGGGATTGTGACTGTGCGATTGTGTGATTGTGATTGTGTGACTGTGATTGTGTGATTGTGATTGTGGGATTGTGATTGTGTGATCGTGACTGTGATTTTGTGATTGTGATTGTGATTGTGATTGTGACTGTGATTGGGTTGTGATTGTGATTGTGATTGTGTGACTGTGTGATTGTGATTGTGTGACTGTGATTGTGTGACCGTGATTGTGGGATTGTGACTGTGGGATTGTGTGGTTGTGGTTGTGCGATTGTGATTGTGTGACTGTGATTGTGTGATTGTGATTGCGATTGTGTGATTGTGACTGTGTGGTCGTGATTGTGTGATCGTGATTGTGCGATCGCGATTGTGCGATCGCGATTGTGCGATCGCGATTGTGCGATCGCAGTTGAGTGATTGTGATTATGTGATTGTGATTATGATTGTGATTGTGTGATTGTGTGATCGTGATTGTGTGATCGTGATTGTGTGACCGTGATTGTGTGACCGTGATTGTGTGATCGTGATTGTGTGATCCTGATTGTGTGATTAGGATTCTGTGATCGTGATTGTGTAATCGTGATTGTGTGATCGTGATTGTGATCGTGATTTTGTGATCGTGATTGTGTGATGGTGATTGTGTGATTGCGATTGTGTGATCGTGATTGTATGATCGTGATTATGTGATTGTGACTGTGTGGTCGTGATTGTGTGATCGTCATTGTGGGATTGTGACTGTGTGATTGTGTGATCGTGATTGTGTGATTGTGATTGTGTGATCGTGATTGTGTGATCGTGATTGTGTGATCGTGATTGTGTGATCGTGATTGTGCGATTGCGATTGTGTGATTGCGATTGTGTGAATGCGATTGTGTGATTGCGATTCTGTGATTGCGATTGTGTGATTGCGATTGTGTGATTGCGATTGTGTGATTGCGATTGTGTGATTGCGATTGTTGATTGCGATTGTGTGGTTGCGACTGTGTGATTGCGATTGTGTGATTGCGATTGTGTGATTGCGATTGTGTGATTGCGATTGTGTGATTGCGATTGTGTGATTGCGATTGTGTGATTGCGATTGTGGGATTGTGACTGTGTGATTGTGTGATCGTGATTGTGTGATCGTGATTGTGTGATCGTGATAGTGTGATCGTGATTGTGTGATCGTGATTGTGTGATCGTGATTGTGTGATCGCGATTGTGTGATCGCGATTGTGTGATTGTGATTGTGATTGTGATTGTGATTGTGTGATTGTGTGATCGTGATTGTGTGATCGTGATTGTGTGACCGTGATTGTGTGACCGCGATTATGTGATCGTGATTGTGCGATCCTGATTGTGTGATTAGGATTCTGTGATCGTGATTGTGTAATCGTGATTGTGTGATCGTGATTGTGATCGTGATTTTGTGATCGTGATTGTGTGATGGTGATTGTGTGATCGTGATTGTGTGATCGTGATTGTGCGATCGTGACTGTGTGGTCGTGATTGTGTGATCGTGATTGTGGGATTGTGACTGTGTGATTGTGTGGTTGTGGTTGTGTGATTGTGATTGTGTGACTGTGATTGTGTGATTGTGATTGTGGGATTGTGATTGCGGTTGTGTGATTGTGACTGTGTGGTCGTGATTGTGTGATCGTGATTGTAGGATTGTGACTGTGTGATTGTGTGGTTGTGGTTGTGTGATTGTGATTGTGTGATCGTGATTGTGTGATCGTGATTGTGTGATCGTGATTGTGTGATCGTGATTGTGTGATCGTGATTGTGTGATCGTGATTGTGTGATCGTGATTGGGTGATCGTGATTGGGTGATCGTGATTGGGTGATCGTGATTGGGTGATCGTGATTGGGTGATCGTGATTGGGTGATCGTGATTGGGTGATCGTGATTGTGGGATTGTGACTGTGCGATTGTGTGACTGTGATTGTGTGATTGTGATTGTGAGATTGCGATTGTGTGATTGCGATTGTGTGATTGCGATTGTGTGATTGCGATTGTGTGATTGCGACTGTGTGGTCGTGATTGTGTGATCGTGATTGTTGGATTGTGTGATCGTGATTGTGTGATCGCGATTGTGTGACCGCGATTGTGTGATCGCGATTGTGGGATTGTGACTGTGTGATTGTGTGATCGTGATTGTGTGATCGTGATTGTGTGATCGTGATAGTGTGATCGTGATTGTGTGATCGTGATTGTGTGATCGTGATTGTGTGATCGCGATTGTGTGATCGCGATTGTGTGATCGCGATTGTGTGATCGCGATTGTGTGATCGCGATTGTGTGATCGCGATTGTGTGATTGCGATTGTGTGATTGCGTTTGTGTGATTGCGATTGTGTGATTGCGATTGTGTGATTGCGATTGTTTGATTGCGATTGTTTGATTGTGTGATTGCGATTGTTTGATTGCGATTGTTTGATTGTGTGATTGTGATTGTGTGATTGCGATTGTGTGATTGCGATTGTGTGATTGCGATTGTGTGATTGCGATTGTGTGATTGCGATTGTGTGATTGCGACTGTGTGGTCGTGATTGTGTGATCGTGATTGTGGGATTGTGACTGTGCGATCGTGATTGTGCGATCGTGATTGTGCCATCGTGATTGTGCGATCGTGATTGTGCGATCGTGATTGTGCGAACGTGATTGTGCGATCGTGATTGTGCGATCGTGATTGTGTGATCGTGATTGGGTGATCGTGATTGGGTGATCGTGATTGGGTGATCGTGATTGGGTGATCGTGATTGGGTGATCGTGATTGTGGGATTGTGACTGTGCGATTGTGTGACTGTGATTGTGTGATTGTGATTGTGAGATTGCGATTGTGTGATTGCGATTGTGTGATTGCGATTGTGTGATTGCGATTGTGTGATTGCGATTGTGTGATTGCGACTGTGTGGTCGTGATTGTGTGATCGTGATTGTGGGATTGTGTGATCGTGATTGTGTGATCGCGATTGTGTGATCGCGATTGTGTGATTGCGATTGTGGGATTGTGACTGTGTGATTGTGTGATCGTGATTGTGTGATCGTGATTGTGTGATCGTGATAGTGTGATCGTGATTGTGTGATCGTGATTGTGTGATCGTGATTGTGCGATCGCGATTGTGTGATCGCGATTGTGTGATCGCGATTGTGTGATCGCGATTGTGTGGTCGCGATTGTGTGATTGCGATTGTGTGATTGCGATTGTGTGATTGCGTTTGTGTGATTGCGATTGTGTGATTGCGATTGTTTGATTGCGATTGTTTGATTGTGTGATTGCGATTGTTTGATTGCGATTGTTTGATTGTGTGATTGTGATTGTGTGATTGCGATTGTGTGATTGCGATTGTGTGATTGCGATTGTGTGATTGCGATTGTGTGATTGCGATTGTGTGATTGCGACTGTGTGGTCGTGATTGTGTGATCGTGATTGTGGGATTGTGACTGTGCGATCGTGATTGTGCGATCGTGATTGTGCCATCGTGATTGTGCGATCGTGATTGTGCGATCGTGATTGTGCGAACGTGATTGTGCGATCGTGATTGTGCGATCGTGATTGTGCGATCGTGATTGTGCGATCGTGATTGTGTGATCGTGATTGTTTGATTGTGATTGTGTGATTGTGATTGTGTGATCGTGATTGTGTGATCGTGATTGTGTGATTGTGATTGTGTGGTTGCGATTGTGTGATTGTGGTTGTGTGATTGTGGTTGTGTGATTGCGATTGTGTGATCGTGACTGTGTGGTCGTGATTGTGTGATCGTGATTGTGGGATTGTGACTGTGGGATTGTGTGGTTGTGGTTGTGTGATTGTGATTGTGTGACTGTGATTGTGTGATTGTGATTGCGATTGTGTGATTGTGACTGTGTGGTCGTGATTGTGTGATCGTTATTGTGGGATTGTGGCTGTGTGATTGTGTGATCGTGATTGTGTGATCGTGATTGTGTGATCGTTATTGTGTGATCGTGATTGGGTGATCGTGATTTAGTGATCGTGATTGGGTGATAGTGATTGTTTGATCGTGATTGTGATTGTGTGATCGCGATTGTGTGATCGCGATTGTGTGATCGCGGTTGTGTGATCGCGATTGTGTGATCGCGATTGTGTGATCGCGATTGTGTGATTGTGATTATGTGATTGTGATTGTGATTGTGTGATCGTGATTCGGTGATCGTGATTGTGTGATCCTGATTGTGTGATTAGGATTCTGTGATCGTGATTGTGTAATCGTGACTGTGTCATCGTGATTGTGATCGTGATTTTGTGATCGTGATTGTGTGGTGGTGATTGTGTGATCGTGATTGTGTGATCGTGATTGTGTGATTGTGATTGTGTGATCGTGACTGTGATTGTGTGATTGTGATTGTGATTGTGATTGTGATTGTGATTGTGATTGTGATTGTGATTGTGATTGTGATTGTGCTTGTGATTGTGATTGTGTGACTGTGTGATTGCGATTGTGTGACTGTGATTGTGTGATCGTGATAGTGTGATCGTGATAGTGTGATCGTGATTGTGTGATCGCGACTGTGTGGTCGTGATTGTGTGATCGTGATTGTGGGATTGTGACTGTGTGATTGTGTGGTTGTGGTTGTGTGATTGTGATTGTGTGATCGTGATTGTGTGATCGTGACTGTGTGGTCGTGATTGTGTGATCGTGATTGTGGGATTGTGACTGCGTGATTGTGTGATTGTGATTGTGTGACTGTGATTGTGTGATTGTGATTGTGTGATTGCGATTGTGTGATTGCGATTGTGTGATTGCGATTGTGTGATTGCGATTGTGTGATTGCGATTGTGTGTTTGCGATTGTGTGATTGCGATTGTGTGATTGCGATTGTGTGATTGCGATTGTGTGATTGCGATTGTGTGATTGCGATTGAGTGATTGCTATTGTGTGATTGCGATTGTGTGATTGCGATTGTGTGATTGCGATTTTGTGATTGCGATTGCGTGATTGCGATTGTGTGATTGCGATTGAATGATTGCGATTGTGTGATTGCGATTGTGTGAAAGCGATTGTGTGATTGCGATTCTGTGATTGCGATTGTGTGATTGCGATTGTGTGATTGCGATTGTGTGATTGCGATTGTGTGATTGCGATTGTGTGATTGCGATTGTGTGGTTGCGACTGTGTGATTGCGATTGTGTGATTGCGATTGTGTGATTGCGATTGTGTGATTGCGATTGTGTGATTGCGATTGTGTGATTGCGATTGTGTGATTGCGATTGTGTGATTGCGATTGTGTCATTGCGATTGTGTGAATGCGATTGTGTGATTGCGATTGTGTGACTGTGATTGTGTGATTGTGATTGTTTGGTTGTGATTGTGTGATTGTGATTGTGTGATTGTGATTATGTGATTGTGATTGTGATTGTGATTGTGATTGTGTGATTGTGTGATCGTGATTGTGTGACCGTGATTGTGTGACCGCGATTATGTGATCGTGATTGTGTGATCCTGATTGTGTGATTAGGATTCTGTGATCGTGATTGTGTAATCGTGATTGTGTGATCGTGATTGTGATCGTGATTTTGTGATCGTGATTGTGTGATGGTGATTGTGTGATCGTGATTGTGTGATCGTGATTGTGTAATTGTGATTGTGTGATTGTGATTGTGTGATTGTGATTGTGTGGTTGTGATTGTGTGATTGTGGTTGTGTGATTGTGATTGTGTGATTGTGATTGTGTGATTGCGATTGTGTGATCGTGACTGTGTGGTCGTGATTGTGTGATCGTGATTGTGGGATTGTGACTGTGGGTTTGTGTGGTTGTGGTTGTGTGATTGTGATTGTGTGGTTGTGGTTGTGTGATTGTGATTGTGTGATCGTGATTGTGTGATCGTGATTGTGTGATCGTGATTGTGTGATCGTGATTGTGTGATCGTGATTGTGTGATCGTGATTGTGTGATCGTGATAGTGTGATCGTGATTGTGCGATCGTGACTGTGTGGTCGTGATTGTGTGATCGTGATTGTGGGATTGTGACTGTGTGATTGTGTGGTTGTGGTTGTGTGATTGTGATTGTGTGACTGTGATTGTGTGATTATGATTGTGGGATTGTGATTGCGGTTGTGTGATTGTGACTGTGTGGTCGTGATTGTGTGATCGTGATTGTGTGATCGTGATTGTTTGATCGTGCTTGTGTGATCGTGATTGTGTGATCGTGATTGTGTGATCGTGATTGTGTGATCGTGATTGTGTGATTGTGATTATGTGATTGTGATTGTGATTGTGATTGTGTGATTGTGTGATCGTGATTGTGTGATCGTGATTGTGTGATCGTGATTGTGTGATCGTGATTGTGTGATTGTGATTATGTGATTGTGATTGTGATTGTGATTGTGTGATTGTGTGACCGTGATTGTGTGATCGTGATTGTGTGATCGTGATTGTGTGATCGTGATTGTATGATCGTGATTGTGCGATCGTGATTGTGCGATCGTGATTGTGCGATCGTGATTGTGCGATCGTGATTGTGCGATCGTGATTGTGTGATTGTTTGATTGTGTGATTGCGATTGTGTGATTGCGATTGTGTGATTGCGATTGTGTGATTGCGATTGTGTGATTGCGTTTGTGTGATTGCGATTGTGTGATTGCGATTGTGTGATTGCGATTGTGTGATTGCGATTGTTTGATTGCGATTGTTTGATTGTGTGATTGTGATTGTGCGATTGTGATTGTGCGATTGTGATTGTGCGATTGTGAGTGTGCGATTGTGATTGTGCGATTGTGATTGTGCGATTGTGATTGTGTTATTGTGATTGTGTGATTGTGATTGTGCGATTGTGATCGTGTGATTGTGATCGTGTGATCGTGATTGGGTGACCGTGATTGGGTGATCGTGATTGGGTGATCGTGATTTGGTGATCGTGATTGGGTGATTGTGATTGGGTGATCGTGATTGGGTGATCGTGATTGTGGGATTGTGACTGTGGGATTGTGTGGTTGTGGTTGTGTGATTGTGATTGTGTGAATGTGATTGTGTGATTGTGATTGTGGGATTGTGGTTGCGATTGTGTGATTGTGACTGTGTGGTCATGATTGTGTGATCGTGATTGTGGGATTGTGACTGTGTGATTGTGTGATCGTGATTGTGTGATCGTGATTGTGTGATCGTGATTGTGTGATCGTGATTGTGTGATCGTGATTGTGTGATCGTGATTGAGGGATTGTGACTGTGCGATTGTGTGATTGTGATTGTGTGACTGTGATTGTGTGATTGTCATTGTGGGATTGTGATTGTGTGATCGTGACTGTGATTTTGTGATTGTGATTGTGATTGTGATTGTGACTGTGATTGTGATTGTGATTGTGATTGTGATTGTGATTGTGTGACTGTGTGATTGTGATTGTGTGACTGTGATTGTGTGACCGTGATTGTGGCATTGTGACTGTGGGATTGTGTGGTTGTGGTTGTGCGATTGTGATTGTGTGACTGTGATTGTGTGATTGTGATTGCGATTGTGTGATTGTGACTGTGTGGTCGTGATTGTGTGATCGTGATTGTGGGATTGTGACTGTGTGATTGTGCGATCGCGATTGTGCGATCGCGATTGTGCGATCGCAGTTGAGTGATTGTGATTATGTGATTGTGATTGTGATTGTGATTGTGTGATTGTGTGATCGTGATTGTGTGATCGTGATTGTGTGACCGTGATTGTGTGACCGTGATTGTGTGATCGTGATTGTGTGATCCTGATTGTGTGATTAGGATTCTGTGATCGTGATTGTGTAATCGTGATTGTGTGATCGTGATTGTGATCGTGATTTTGTGATCGTGATTGAGTGATGGTGATTGTGTGATTGCGATTGTGTGATCGTGATTGTATGATCGTGATTGTGTGATTGTGACTGTGTGGTCGTGATTGTGTGATCGTGATTGTGGGATTGTGACTGTGTGATTGTGTGATCGTGATTGTGTGATCGTGATTGTGTGATCGTGATTGTGTGATTGTGATTGTGTGATTGTGATTGTGTGATTGTGATTGTGTGATTGTGATTGTGTGGTTCTGATTGTGTGATTGGGGTTGTATGATTGTGATTGTGTGATTGCGATTGTGTGATCGTGACTGTGTGGTCGTGATTGTGTGATCGTGATTGTGGGATTGTGACTGTGGGATTGTGTGGTTGTGGTTGTGTGATTGTGATTGTGTGAATGTGATTGTGTGATTGTGATTGTGGGATCGTGATTGTGGGATTGTGATTGTGGGATTGTGATTGTGTGATTGTGATTGTGTGATTGTGATTGTGTGATCGTGACTGTGATTGTGTGATTGTGATTGTGATTGTGATTGTGATTGTGTGACTGTGTGATTGTGATTGTGTGATTGTGAATGTGTGACTGTGATTGTGTGACTGTGATTGTGTGATCGTGATAGTGTGATCGTGATAGTGTGATCGTGATTGTGCGATCGTGACTGTGTGGACGTGATTGTGTGATCGTGATTGTGGGATTGTGACTGTGCGATTGTGTGGTTGTGGTTGTGTGATTGTGATTGTGTGACTGTGATTGTGTGATTGTGATTGTGGGATTGTGATTGCGGTTGTGTGATTGTGACTGTGTGGTCGTGATTGTGTGATCGTGATTGTAGGATTGTGACTGTGTGATTGTGTGGTTGTGGTTGTGTGATTGTGATTGTGTGATCGTGATTGTGTGATCGTGATTGTGTGATCGTGATTGTGTGATCGTGATTGTGTGATCGTGATTGTGTGACCGTGATTGTGTGATCGTGATTGTGTGATCGTGATTGTGTGATCGTGATTGTGTGATCGTGATTGTGTGATCGTGATTATTTGATCGTGATTGTGTGATTGTGATTATGTGATTGTGATTGTGATTGTGATTGTGTGATTGTGTGATCGTGATTGTGTGATCGTGATTGTGTGACCGTGATTGTGTGATCGTGATTGTGTGGTCGTGATTGTTTGATCGTGATTGTGTGATCGTGATTGTGTGATCGTGATTGTGTGATCGTGATTGTTTGATCGTGATTGTGTGATTGTGATTATGTGATCGTGATTGTGATTGTGATTGTGTGATTGTGTGATCGTGATTGTGTGACCGTGATTGTGTGACCGTGATTGTGTGATCGTGATTGTGCGATCCTGATTGTGTGATTAGGATTCTGTGATCGTGATTGTGTAATCGTGATTGTGTGATCGTGATTGTGATCGTGATTTTGTGATCGTGATTGTGTGATGGTGATTGTGTGATCGTGATTGTGTGATCGTGATTGTGTGACCGTGATTGTGTGACCGTGATTGTGTGATCGTGATTGTGTGATCCTGATTGTGTGATTAGGATTCTGTGATCGTGATTGTGTAATCGTGATTGTGTGATCGTGATTGTGATCGTGATTTTGTGATCGTGATTGTGTGATGGTGATTGTGTGATTGCGATTGTGTGATCGTGACTGTTCGGTCGTGATTGTGTGATCGTGATTGTGGGATTGTGACTGTGTGATTGTGTGGTTGTGGTTGTGTGATCGTGATTGTGTGATTGTGATTGTGTGATCGTGATTGTATGATCGTGATTGTGTGATTGTGACTGTGTGGTCGTGATTGTGTGATCGTGATTGTGGGATTGTGACTGTGTGATTGTGTGATCGTGATTGTGTGATCGTGATTGTGTGATCGTGATTGGGTGATCGTGATTGTGTGATCGTGATTGTGTGATCGTGATAGTGTGATCGTGATTGTGTGATCGTGATTGTGTGGTCGTGATTGTGTGGTCGTGATTGTGTGATTGTGATTGTGTGATTGTGATTGTGTGATTGTGATTGTGTGATTGTGATTGTGTGATGGTGATTGTGTGATTGTGATTATGTGATCGTGATTGTGTGATCGTGATTGTGTGATCGTGATTGTGTGATCGTGATTGTGTGATCGTGATTGTGTGATTGTGATTGTGTGATTGTGATTGTGTGATTGTGATTGTGTGATTGTGATTGTGTGATTGTGATTGTGTGATTGCGATTGTGTGGTTGTGATTGTGTGATTGGGGTTGTGTGATTGTGATTGTGTGATTGCGATTGTGTGATCGTGACTGTGTGGTCGTGATTGTGTGATCGTGATTGTGGGATTGTGACTGTGGGATTGTGTGGTTGTGGTTGTGTGATTGTGATTGTGTGAATGTGATTGTGTGATTGTGATTGTGGGATCGTGATTGTGGGATTGTGATTGTGGGATTGTGATTGTGTGATTGTGATTGTGTGATCGTGACTGTGATTGTGTGATTGTGATTGTGATTGTGATTTTGTGACTGTGTGATTGTGATTGTGTGACTGTGATTGTGTGACTGTGATTGTGTGACTGTGATTGTGTGATCGTGATAGTGTGATCGTGATAGTGTGATCGTGATTGTGCGATCGTGACTGTGTGGACGTGATTGTGTGATCGTGATTGTGGGATTGTGACTGTGTGATTGTGTGGTTGTGGTTGTGTGATTGTGATTGTGTGACTGTGATTGTGTGATTGTGATTGTGGGATTGTGATTGCGGTTGTGTGATTGTGACTGTGTGGTCGTGATTGTGTGATCGTGATTGTAGGATTGTGACTGTGTGATTGTGTGGTTGTGGTTGTGTGATTGTGATTGTGTGATCGTGATTGTGTGATCGTGATTGTGTGATCGTGATTGTGTGATCGTGATTGTGTGATCGTGATTGTGTGATCGTGATTGTGTGATCGTGATTGTGTGATCGTGATTGTGTGATCGTGATTGTGTGATCGTGATTGTGTGATCGTGATTGTGTGATCGTGATTGTGTGATCGTGATTGTTTGATCGTGATTGTGTGATCGTGATTGTGTGATCGTGATTGTGTGATCGTGATTGTTTGATCGTGATTGTGTGATTTTGATTATGTGATTGTGATTGTGATTGTGGTTGTGTGATTGTGTGATCGTGATTGTGTGATCGTGATTGTGTGACCGTGATTGTGTGATCGTGATTGTGTGATCGTGATTGTGTGATCGTGATTGTGTGACCGTGATTGTGTGATCGTGATTGTGTGATTGTGATTGTGTGATTGTGATTGTGTGATTGTGATTGTGTGATTGTGATTGTGTGATTGCGATTGTGTGGTTGTGATTGTGTGATTGGGGTTGTGTGATTGTGATTGTGTGATTGCGATTGTGTGATCGTGACTGTGTGGTCGTGATTGTGTGATCGTGATTGTGGGATTGTGACTGTGGGATTGTGTGGTTGTGGTTGTGTGATTGTGATTGTGTGAATGTGATTGTGTGATTGTGATTGTGGGATCGTGATTGTGGGATTGTGATTGTGGGATTGTGATTGTGTGATTGTGATTGTGTGATCGTGACTGTGATTGTGTGATTGTGATTGTGATTGTGATTGTGTGACTGTGTGATTGTGATTGTGTGACTGTGATTGTGTGACTGTGATTGTGTGACTGTGATTGTGTGATCGTGATAGTGTGATCGTGATAGTGTGATCGTGATTGTGCGATCGTGACTGTGTGGACGTGATTGTGTGATCGTGATTGTGGGATTGTGACTGTGTGATTGTGTGGTTGTGGTTGTGTGATTGTGATTGTGTGACTGTGATTGTGTGATTGTGATTGTGGGATTGTGATTGCGGTTGTGTGATTGTGACTGTGTGGTCGTGATTGTGTGATCGTGATTGTAGGATTGTGACTGTGTGATTGTGTGGTTGTGGTTGTGTGATTGTGATTGTGTGATCGTGATTGTGTGATCGTGATTGTGTGATCGTGATTGTGTGATCGTGATTGTGTGATCGTGATTGTGTGATCGTGATTGTGTGATCGTGATTGTGTGATCGTGATTGTGTGATCGTGATTGTGTGATCGTGATTGTGTGATCGTGATTGTGTGATCGTGATTGTTTGATCGTGATTGTGTGATCGTGATTGTGTGATCGTGATTGTGTGATCGTGATTGTTTGATCGTGATTGTGTGATTTTGATTATGTGATTGTGATTGTGATTGTGGTTGTGTGATTGTGTGATCGTGATTGTGTGATCGTGATTGTGTGACCGTGATTGTGTGATCGTGATTGTGTGATCGTGATTGTGTGATCGTGATTGTGTGATCGTGATTGTGTGACCGTGATTGTGTGATCGTGATTGTGTGGTCGTGATTGTTTGATCGTGATTGTGTGATCGTGATTGTGTGATCGTGATTGTGTGATCGTGATTGTTTGATCGTGATTGTGTGATTGTGATTATGTGATTGTGATTGTGATTGTGATTGTGTGATTGTGTGATCGTGATTGTGTGATCGTGATTGTGTGACCGTGATTGTGTGACCGTGATTGTGTGATCGTGATTGTGTGATCCTGATTGTGTGATTAGGATTCTGTGATCGTGATTGTGTAATCGTGATTGTGTGATCGTGATTGTGATCGTGATTTTGTGATCGTGGTTGTGTGATGGTGATTGTGTGATTGCGATTGTGTGATCGTGACTGTTCGGTCGTGATTGTGTGATCGTGATTGTGGGATTGTGACTGTGTGATTGTGTGGTTGTGGTTGTGTGATCGTGATTGTGTGATTGTGATTGTGTGATCGTGATTGTATGATCGTGATTGTGTGATTGTGACTGTGTGGTCGTGATTGTGTGATCGTGATTGTGGGATTGTGACTGTGTGATTGTGTGATCGTGATTGTGTGATCGTGATTGTGTGATCGTGATTGTGTGATCGTGATTGTGTGATCGTGATTGTTTGATCGTGATTGTGTGATCGTGATTGTGTGATCGTGATTGTGTGATCGTGATTGTTTGATCGTGATTGTGTGATTTTGATTATGTGATTGTGATTGTGATTGTGGTTGTGTGATTGTGTGATCGTGATTGTGTGATCGTGATTGTGTGACCGTGATTGTGTGATCGTGATTGTGTGATCGTGATTGTGTGATCGTGATTGTGTGATCGTGATTGTGTGACCGTGATTGTGTGATCGTGATTGTGTGGTCGTGATTGTTTGATCGTGATTGTGTGATCGTGATTGTGTGATCGTGATTGTGTGATCGTGATTGTTTGATCGTGATTGTGTGATTGTGATTATGTGATTGTGATTGTGATTGTGATTGTGTGATTGTGTGATCGTGATTGTGTGATCGTGATTGTGTGACCGTGATTGTGTGACCGTGATTGTGTGATCGTGATTGTGCGATCCTGATTGTGTGATTAGGATTCTGTGATCGTGATTGTGCAATCGTGATTGGGTGATCGTGATTTGGTGATCGTGATTGGGTGATCGTTATTGGGTGATCGTGATTGGGTGATCGTGATTGGGTGATCGTGATTGGGTGATCGTGATTGGGTGATCGTGATTGTGGGATTGTGACTGTGGGTTTGTGTGGTTGTGGTTGTGTGATTGTGATTGTGTGAATGTGATTGTGTGATTGTGATTGTGGGATTGTGGTTGCGATTGTGTGATTGTGACTGTGTGGTCATGATTGTGTGATCGTGATTGTGGGATTGTGACTGTGTGATTGTGTGATCGTGATTGTGTGATCGTGATTGTGTGATCGTGATTGTGGGATCGTGATTGTGCGATCGTGATTGTGCGATCGTGATTGTGCGATCGTGATTGTGCGATCGTGATTGTGCGATCGTGATTGTGCGATCGTGATTGTGCGATCGTGATTGTGCGATCGTGATTGTGCGATCGTGATTGTGCGATCGTGATTGTGCGATCGTGATTGTGTGATTGTTTGATTGTGTGATTGCGATTGTGTGATTGCGTTTGTGTGATTGCGATTGTGTGATTGCGATTGTGTGATTGCGATTGTGTGATTGCGATTGTTTGATTGCGATTGTTTGATTGTGTGATTGTGATTGTGTGATTGTGATTGTGTGATTGTGATTGTGTGATTGTGATTGTGTGATTGTGATTGTGTGATTGTGATTGTGTGATTGTGATTGTGTGATTGTGATTGTGTGATTGTGATTGTGTGATTGTGATTGTGTGATTGTGATTGTGTGATTGTGATTGTGTGATTGTGATTGTGTGATTGTGATCGTGTGATTGTGATCGTGTGATCGTGATTGGGTGACCGTGATTGGGTGATCGTGATTGGGTGATCGTGATTTGGTGATCGTGATTGGGTGATCGTGATTGGGTGATCGTGATTGGGTGATCGTGATTGGGTGATCGTGATTGGGTGATCGTGATTGTGGGATTGTGACTGTGGGATTGTGTGGTTGTGGTTGTGTGATCGTGATTGTGTGAATGTGATTGTGTGATTGTGATTGTGGGATTGTGGTTGCGATTGTGTGATTGTGACTGTGTGGTCATGGTTGTGTGATCGTGATTGTGGGATTGTGACTGTGTGATTGTGTGATTGTGTGATCGTGATTGTGTGATCGTGATTGTGTGATCGTGATTGTGTGATCGTGATTGGGTGATCGTGATTGGGTGATCGTGATTGGGTGATCGTGATTGGGTGATCGTGATTGGGTGATCGTGATTGTGGGATTGTGACTGTGCGATTGTGTGATTGTGATTGTGTGACTGTGATTGTGTGATTGTGATTGTGGGATTGTGATTGTGTGATCGTGACTGTGATTTTGTGATTGTGATTGTGATTGTGATTGTGACTGTGATTGTGATTGTGATTGTGATTGTGATTGTGATTGTGTGACTGTGTGATTGTGATTGTGTGACTGTGATTGTGTGACCGTGATTGTGGGATTGTGACTGTGGGATTGTGTGGTTGTGGTTGTGCAATTGTGATAGTGTGACTGTGATTGTGTGATTGTGATTGCGATTGTGTGATTGTGACTGTGTGGTCGTGATTGTGTGATCGTGATTGTGGGATTGTGACTGTGTGATTGTGCGATCGCGATTGTGCAATCGCAATTGAGTGATTGTGATTATGTGATTGTGATTGTGATTGTGATTGTGTGATTGTGTGATCGTGATTGTGCGATCGTGATTGTGTGACCGTGATTGTGTGACCGTGATTATGTGATCGTGACTGTGTGATCCTGATTGTGTGATTAGGATTCTGTGATCGTGATTGTGTAATCATGATTGTGTGATCGTGATTGTGTGATTGTTTGATTGTGTGATTGTGATTGTGTGATTGTGATTGTGTGATTGTGATTGTGTGATTGTGATTGTGTGATTGTGATTGTGTGATTGTGATCGTGTGATTGCGATTGTGTGATCGTGACTGTGTGGTCGTGATTGTGTGATCGTGATTGTGGGATTGTGACTGTGGGATTGTGTGGTTGTGGTTGTGTGATTGTGATTGTGTGAATGTGATTGTGTGATTGTGATTGTGGGATCGTGATTGTGGGATTGTGATTGTGGGATTGTGATTGTGTGATTGTGATTGTGTGATTGTGATTGTGTGATCGTGACTGTGATTGTGTGATTGTGATTGTGATTGTGATTGTGATTGTGTGACTGTGTGATTGTGATTGTGTGATTGTGAATGTGTGACTGTGATTGTGTGACTGTGATTGTGTGATCGTGATAGTGTGATCGTGATAGTGTGATCGTGATAGTGTGATCGTGATTGTGCGATCGTGACTGTGTGGACGTGATTGTGTGATCGTGATTGTGGGATTGTGACTGTGCGATTGTGTGGTTGTGGTTGTGTGATTGTGATTGTGTGACTGTGATTGTGTGATTGTGATTGTGGGATTGTGATTGCGGTTGTGTGATTGTGACTGTGTGGTCGTGATTGTGTGATCGTGATTGTAGGATTGTGACTGTGTGATTGTGTGGTTGTGGTTGTGTGATTGTGATTGTGTGATCGTGATTGTGTGATCGTGATTGTGTGATCGTGATTGTGTGATCGTGATTGTGTGATCGTGATTGTGTGACCGTGATTGTGTGATCGTGATTGTGTGATCGTGATTGTGTGATCGTGATTGTGTGATCGTGATTGTGTGATCGTGATTGTGTGATCGTGATTATTTGATCGTGATTGTGTGATTGTGATTATGTGATTGTGATTGTGATTGTGATTGTGTGATTGTGTGATCGTGATTGTGTGATCGTGATTGTGTGACCGTGATTGTGTGATCGTGATTGTGTGGTCGTGATTGTTTGATCGTGATTGTGTGATCGTGATTGTGTGATCGTGATTGTGTGATCGTGATTGTTTGATCGTGATTGTGTGATTGTGATTATGTGATTGTGATTGTGATTGTGATTGTGTGATTGTGTGATCGTGATTGTGTGACCGTGATTGTGTGACCGTGATTGTGTGATCGTGATTGTGCGATCCTGATTGTGTGATTAGGATTCTGTGATCGTGATTGTGTAATCGTGATTGTGTGATCGTGATTGTGATCGTGATTTTGTGATCGTGATTGTGTGATGGTGATTGTGTGATCGTGATTGTGTGATCGTGATTGTGTGACCGTGATTGTGTGACCGTGATTGTGTGATCGTGATTGTGTGATCCTGATTGTGTGATTAGGATTCTGTGATCGTGATTGTGTAATCGTGATTGTGTGATCGTGATTGTGATCGTGATTTTGTGATCGTGATTGTGTGATGGTGATTGTGTGATTGCGATTGCGTGATCGTGACTGTTCGGTCGTGATTGTGTGATCGTGATTGTGGGATTGTGACTGTGTGATTGTGTGGTTGTGGTTGTGTGATCGTGATTGTGTGATTGTGATTGTGTGATCGTGATTGTATGATCGTGATTGTGTGATTGTGACTGTGTGGTCGTGATTGTGTGATCGTGATTGTGGGATTGTGACTGTGTGATTGTGTGATCGTGATTGTGTGATCGTGATTGTGTGATCGTGATTGGGTGATCGTGATTGTGTGATCGTGATTGTGTGATCGTGATAGTGTGATCGTGATTGTGTGATCGTGATTGTGTGGTCGTGATTGTGTGGTCGTGATTGTGTGATTGTGATTGTGTGATTGTGATTGTGTGATTGTGATTGTGTGATTGTGATTGTGTGATGGTGATTGTGTGATTGTGATTGTGTGATCGTGATTGTGTGATCGTGATTGTGTGATCGTGATTGTGTGATCGTGATTGTGTGATCGTGATTGTGTGATTGTGATTGTGTGATTGTGATTGTGTGATTGTGATTGTGTGATTGTGATTGTGTGATTGTGATTGTGTGATTGCGATTGTGTGGTTGTGATTGTGTGATTGGGGTTGTGTGATTGTGATTGTGTGATTGCGATTGTGTGATCGTGACTGTGTGGTCGTGATTGTGTGATCGTGATTGTGGGATTGTGACTGTGGGATTGTGTGGTTGTGGTTGTGTGATTGTGATTGTGTGAATGTGATTGTGTGATTGTGATTGTGGGATCGTGATTGTGGGATTGTGATTGTGGGATTGTGATTGTGTGATTGTGATTGTGTGATCGTGACTGTGATTGTGTGATTGTGATTGTGATTGTGATTTTGTGACTGTGTGATTGTGATTGTGTGACTGTGATTGTGTGACTGTGATTGTGTGACTGTGATTGTGTGATCGTGATAGTGTGATCGTGATAGTGTGATCGTGATTGTGCGATCGTGACTGTGTGGACGTGATTGTGTGATCGTGATTGTGGGATTGTGACTGTGTGATTGTGTGGTTGTGGTTGTGTGATTGTGATTGTGTGACTGTGATTGTGTGATTGTGATTGTGGGATTGTGATTGCGGTTGTGTGATTGTGACTGTGTGGTCGTGATTGTGTGATCGTGATTGTAGGATTGTGACTGTGTGATTGTGTGGTTGTGGTTGTGTGATTGTGATTGTGTGATCGTGATTGTGTGATCGTGATTGTGTGATCGTGATTGTGTGATCGTGATTGTGTGATCGTGATTGTGTGATCGTGATTGTGTGATCGTGATTGTGTGATCGTGATTGTGTGATCGTGATTGTGTGATCGTGATTGTGTGATCGTGATTGTGTGATCGTGATTGTTTGATCGTGATTGTGTGATCGTGATTGTGTGATCGTGATTGTGTGATCGTGATTGTTTGATCGTGATTGTGTGATTTTGATTATGTGATTGTGATTGTGATTGTGGTTGTGTGATTGTGTGATCGTGATTGTGTGATCGTGATTGTGTGACCGTGATTGTGTGATCGTGATTGTGTGATCGTGATTGTGTGATCGTGATTGTGTGATCGTGATTGTGTGACCGTGATTGTGTGATCGTGATTGTGTGATTGTGATTGTGTGATTGTGATTGTGTGATTGTGATTGTGTGATTGTGATTGTGTGATTGTGATTGTGTGATTGCGATTGTGTGGTTGTGATTGTGTGATTGGGGTTGTGTGATTGTGATTGTGTGATTGCGATTGTGTGATCGTGACTGTGTGGTCGTGATTGTGTGATCGTGATTGTGGGATTGTGACTGTGGGATTGTGTGGTTGTGGTTGTGTGATTGTGATTGTGTGAATGTGATTGTGTGATTGTGATTGTGGGATCGTGATTGTGGGATTGTGATTGTGGGATTGTGATTGTGTGATTGTGATTGTGTGATCGTGACTGTGATTGTGTGATTGTGATTGTGATTGTGATTGTGTGACTGTGTGATTGTGATTGTGTGACTGTGATTGTGTGACTGTGATTGTGTGACTGTGATTGTGTGATCGTGATAGTGTGATCGTGATAGTGTGATCGTGATTGTGCGATCGTGACTGTGTGGACGTGATTGTGTGATCGTGATTGTGGGATTGTGACTGTGCGATTGTGTGGTTGTGGTTGTGTGATTGTGATTGTGTGACTGTGATTGTGTGATTGTGATTGTGGGATTGTGATTGCGGTTGTGTGATTGTGACTGTGTGGTCGTGATTGTGTGATCGTGATTGTAGGATTGTGACTGTGTGATTGTGTGGTTGTGGTTGTGTGATTGTGATTGTGTGATCGTGATTGTGTGATCGTGATTGTGTGATCGTGATTGTGTGATCGTGATTGTGTGATCGTGATTGTGTGACCGTGATTGTGTGATCGTGATTGTGTGATCGTGATTGTGTGATCGTGATTGTGTGATCGTGATTGTGTGATCGTGATTGTGTGATCGTGATTATTTGATCGTGATTGTGTGATTGTGATTAGGTGATTGTGATTGTGATTGTGATTGTGTGATTGTGTGATCGTGATTGTGTGATCGTGATTGTGTGACCGTGATTGTGTGATCGTGATTGTGTGGTCGTGATTGTTTGATCGTGATTGTGTGATCGTGATTGTGTGATCGTGATTGTGTGATCGTGATTGTTTGATCGTGATTGTGTGATTGTGATTATGTGATTGTGATTGTGATTGTGATTGTGTGATTGTGTGATCGTGATTGTGTGACCGTGATTGTGTGACCGTGATTGTGTGATCGTGATTGTGCGATCCTGATTGTGTGATTAGGATTCTGTGATCGTGATTGTGTAATCGTGATTGTGTGATCGTGATTGTGATCGTGATTTTGTGATCGTGATTGTGTGATGGTGATTGTGTGATCGTGATTGTGTGATCGTGATTGTGTGACCGTGATTGTGTGACCGTGATTGTGTGATCGTGATTGTGTGATCCTGATTGTGTGATTAGGATTCTGTGATCGTGATTGTGTAATCGTGATTGTGTGATCGTGATTGTGATCGTGATTTTGTGATCGTGATTGTGTGATGGTGATTGTGTGATTGCGATTGCGTGATCGTGACTGTTCGGTCGTGATTGTGTGATCGTGATTGTGGGATTGTGACTGTGTGATTGTGTGGTTGTGGTTGTGTGATCGTGATTGTGTGATTGTGATTGTGTGATCGTGATTGTATGATCGTGATTGTGTGATTGTGACTGTGTGGTCGTGATTGTGTGATCGTGATTGTGGGATTGTGACTGTGTGATTGTGTGATCGTGATTGTGTGATCGTGATTGTGTGATCGTGATTGGGTGATCGTGATTGTGTGATCGTGATTGTGTGATCGTGATAGTGTGATCGTGATTGTGTGATCGTGATTGTGTGGTCGTGATTGTGTGGTCGTGATTGTGTGATTGTGATTGTGTGATTGTGATTGTGTGATTGTGATTGTGTGATTGTGATTGTGTGATGGTGATTGTGTGATTGTGATTGTGTGATCGTGATTGTGTGATCGTGATTGTGTGATCGTGATTGTGTGATCGTGATTGTGTGATCGTGATTGTGTGATTGTGATTGTGTGATTGTGATTGTGTGATTGTGATTGTGTGATTGTGATTGTGTGATTGTGATTGTGTGATTGCGATTGTGTGGTTGTGATTGTGTGATTGGGGTTGTGTGATTGTGATTGTGTGATTGCGATTGTGTGATCGTGACTGTGTGGTCGTGATTGTGTGATCGTGATTGTGGGATTGTGACTGTGGGATTGTGTGGTTGTGGTTGTGTGATTGTGATTGTGTGAATGTGATTGTGTGATTGTGATTGTGGGATCGTGATTGTGGGATTGTGATTGTGGGATTGTGATTGTGTGATTGTGATTGTGTGATCGTGACTGTGATTGTGTGATTGTGATTGTGATTGTGATTTTGTGACTGTGTGATTGTGATTGTGTGACTGTGATTGTGTGACTGTGATTGTGTGACTGTGATTGTGTGATCGTGATAGTGTGATCGTGATAGTGTGATCG
The DNA here is from genome assembly GCF_050947335.1 of Megachile rotundata. Taxonomy (NCBI): domain Eukaryota; kingdom Metazoa; phylum Arthropoda; class Insecta; order Hymenoptera; family Megachilidae; genus Megachile; species Megachile rotundata. Next base: position 1,006,746 of record NC_134997.1, on the reverse strand, counting down.
TGATTGTGCGATCGTGACTGTGTGGACGTGATTGTGTGATCGTGATTGTGGGATTGTGACTGTGTGATTGTGTGGTTGTGGTTGTGTGATTGTGATTGTGTGACTGTGATTGTGTGATTGTGATTGTGGGATTGTGATTGCGGTTGTGTGATTGTGACTGTGTGGTCGTGATTGTGTGATCGTGATTGTAGGATTGTGACTGTGTGATTGTGTGGTTGTGGTTGTGTGATTGTGATTGTGTGATCGTGATTGTGTGATCGTGATTGTGTGATCGTGATTGTGTGATCGTGATTGTGTGATCGTGATTGTGTGATCGTGATTGTGTGATCGTGATTGTGTGATCGTGATTGTGTGATCGTGATTGTGTGATCGTGATTGTGTGATCGTGATTGTGTGATCGTGATTGTTTGATCGTGATTGTGTGATCGTGATTGTGTGATCGTGATTGTGTGATCGTGATTGTTTGATCGTGATTGTGTGATTTTGATTATGTGATTGTGATTGTGATTGTGGTTGTGTGATTGTGTGATCGTGATTGTGTGATCGTGATTGTGTGACCGTGATTGTGTGATCGTGATTGTGTGATCGTGATTGTGTGATCGTGATTGTGTGATCGTGATTGTGTGACCGTGATTGTGTGATCGTGATTGTGTGATTGTGATTGTGTGATTGTGATTGTGTGATTGTGATTGTGTGATTGTGATTGTGTGATTGTGATTGTGTGATTGCGATTGTGTGGTTGTGATTGTGTGATTGGGGTTGTGTGATTGTGATTGTGTGATTGCGATTGTGTGATCGTGACTGTGTGGTCGTGATTGTGTGATCGTGATTGTGGGATTGTGACTGTGGGATTGTGTGGTTGTGGTTGTGTGATTGTGATTGTGTGAATGTGATTGTGTGATTGTGATTGTGGGATCGTGATTGTGGGATTGTGATTGTGGGATTGTGATTGTGTGATTGTGATTGTGTGATCGTGACTGTGATTGTGTGATTGTGATTGTGATTGTGATTGTGTGACTGTGTGATTGTGATTGTGTGACTGTGATTGTGTGACTGTGATTGTGTGACTGTGATTGTGTGATCGTGATAGTGTGATCGTGATAGTGTGATCGTGATTGTGCGATCGTGACTGTGTGGACGTGATTGTGTGATCGTGATTGTGGGATTGTGACTGTGTGATTGTGTGGTTGTGGTTGTGTGATTGTGATTGTGTGACTGTGATTGTGTGATTGTGATTGTGGGATTGTGATTGCGGTTGTGTGATTGTGACTGTGTGGTCGTGATTGTGTGATCGTGATTGTAGGATTGTGACTGTGTGATTGTGTGGTTGTGGTTGTGTGATTGTGATTGTGTGATCGTGATTGTGTGATCGTGATTGTGTGATCGTGATTGTGTGATCGTGATTGTGTGATCGTGATTGTGTGATCGTGATTGTGTGATCGTGATTGTGTGATCGTGATTGTGTGATCGTGATTGTGTGATCGTGATTGTGTGATCGTGATTGTTTGATCGTGATTGTGTGATTGTGATTATGTGATTGTGATTGTGATTGTGATTGTGTGATTGTGTGATCGTGATTGTGTGATCGTGATTGTGTGACCGTGATTGTGTGACCGTGATTGTGTGATCGTGATTGTGTGATCCTGATTGTGTGATTAGGATTCTGTGATCGTGATTGTGTAATCGTGATTGTGTGATCGTGATTGTGATCGTGATTTTGTGATCGTGATTGTGTGATGGTGATTGTGTGATTGCGATTGTGTGATCGTGACTGTTCGGTCGTGATTGTGTGATCGTGATTGTGGGATTGTGACTGTGTGATTGTGTGGTTGTGGTTGTGTGATCGTGATTGTGTGATTGTGATTGTGTGATCGTGATTGTATGATCGTGATTGTGTGATTGTGACTGTGTGGTCGTGATTGTGTGATCGTGATTGTGGGATTGTGACTGTGTGATTGTGTGATCGTGATTGTGTGATCGTGATTGTGTGATCGTGATTGTGTGATCGTGATTGGGTGATCGTGATTGTGTGATCGTGATTGTGTGATCGTGATAGTGGGATCGTGATTGTGTGATCGTGATTGTGTGGTCGTGATTGTGTGGTCGTGATTGTGTGATTGTGATTGTGTGATTGTGATTGTGTGATTGTGATTGTGTGATTGTGATTGTGTGATGGTGATTGTGTGATTGTGATTGTGTGATCGTGATTGTGTGATCGTGATTGTGTGATCGTGATTGTGTGATCGTGATTGTGTGATCGTGATTGTGTGATCGTGATTGTGTGATTGTGATTGTGTGATTGTGATTGTGTGATTGTGATTGTGTGATTGTGATTGTGTGATTGTGATTGTGTGATTGCGATTGTGTGGTTGTGATTGTGTGATTGGGGTTGTGTGATTGTGATTGTGTGATTGCGATTGTGTGATCGTGACTGTGTGGTCGTGATTGTGTGATCGTGATTGTGGGATTGTGACTGTGGGATTGTGTGGTTGTGGTTGTGTGATTGTGATTGTGTGAATGTGATTGTGTGATTGTGATTGTGGGATCGTGATTGTGGGATTGTGATTGTGGGATTGTGATTGTGTGATTGTGATTGTGTGATCGTGACTGTGATTGTGTGATTGTGATTGTGATTGTGATTGTGTGACTGTGTGATTGTGATTGTGTGACTGTGATTGTGTGACTGTGATTGTGTGATCGTGATAGTGTGATCGTGATAGTGTGATCGTGATTGTGCGATCGTGACTGTGTGGACGTGATTGTGTGATCGTGATTGTGGGATTGTGACTGTGTGATTGTGTGGTTGTGGTTGTGTGATTGTGATTGTGTGACTGTGATTGTGTGATTGTGATTGTGGGATTGTGATTGCGGTTGTGTGATTGTGACTGTGTGGTCGTGATTGTGTGATCGTGATTGTAGGATTGTGACTGTGTGATTGTGTGGTTGTGGTTGTGTGATTGTGATTGTGTGATCGTGATTGTGTGATCGTGATTGTGTGATCGTGGTTGTGTGATCGTGATTGTGTGATCGTGATTGTGTGATCGTGATTGTGTGATCGTGATTGGGTGATCGTGATTGTGTGATCGTGATTGTGTGATCGTGATAGTGTGATCGTGATTGTGTGATCGTGATTGTGTGGTCGTGATTGTGTGGTCGTGATTGTGTGATTGTGATTGTGTGATTGTGATTGTGTGATTGTGATTGTGTGATTGTGATTGTGTGATTGTGATTGTGTGATGGTGATTGTGTGATTGTGATTGTGTGATCGTGATTGTGTGATCGTGATTGTGTGATCGTGATTGTGTGATCGTGATTGTGTGATCGTGATTGTGTGATCGTGATTGTGTGATCGTGATTGTGTGATTGTGATTGTGTGATTGTGATTGTGTGATTGTGATTGTGTGATTGTGATTGTGTGATTGCGATTGTGTGGTTGTGATTGTGTGATTGGGGTTGTGTGATTGTGATTGTGTGATTGCGATTGTGTGATCGTGACTGTGTGGTCGTGATTGTGTGATCGTGATTGTGGGATTGTGACTGTGGGATTGTGTGGTTGTGGTTGTGTGATTGTGATTGTGTGAATGTGATTGTGTGATTGTGATTGTGGGATCGTGATTGTGGGATTGTGATTGTGGGATTGTGATTGTGTGATTGTGATTGTGTGATCGTGACTGTGATTGTGTGATTGTGATTGTGATTGTGATTGTGTGACTGTGTGATTGTGATTGTGTGACTGTGATTGTGTGACTGTGATTGTGTGACTGTGATTGTGTGATCGTGATAGTGTGATCGTGATAGTGTGATCGTGATTGTGCGATCGTGACTGTGTGGACGTGATTGTGTGATCGTGATTGTGGGATTGTGACTGTGTGATTGTGTGGTTGTGGTTGTGTGATTGTGATTGTGTGACTGTGATTGTGTGATTGTGATTGTGGGATTGTGATTGCGGTTGTGTGATTGTGACTGTGTGGTCGTGATTGTGTGATCGTGATTGTAGGATTGTGACTGTGTGATTGTGTGGTTGTGGTTGTGTGATTGTGATTGTGTGATCGTGATTGTGTGATCGTGATTGTGTGATCGTGATTGTGTGATCGTGATTGTGTGATCGTGATTGTGTGATCGTGATTGTGTGATCGTGATTGTGTGATCGTGATTGTGTGATCGTGATTGTGTGATCGTGATTGTGTGATCGTGATTGTGTGATCGTGATTGTTTGATCGTGATTGTGTGATCGTGATTGTGTGATCGTGATTGTGTGATCGTGATTGTTTGATCGTGATTGTGTGATTTTGATTATGTGATTGTGATTGTGATTGTGGTTGTGTGATTGTGTGATCGTGATTGTGTGATCGTGATTGTGTGACCGTGATTGTGTGATCGTGATTGTGTGATCGTGATTGTGTGATCGTGATTGTGTGATCGTGATTGTGTGACCGTGATTGTGTGATCGTGATTGTGTGGTCGTGATTGTTTGATCGTGATTGTGTGATCGTGATTGTGTGATCGTGATTGTGTGATCGTGATTGTTTGATCGTGATTGTGTGATTGTGATTATGTGATTGTGATTGTGATTGTGATTGTGTGATTGTGTGATCGTGATTGTGTGATCGTGATTGTGTGACCGTGATTGTGTGACCGTGATTGTGTGATCGTGATTGTGCGATCCTGATTGTGTGATTAGGATTCTGTGATCGTGATTGTGCAATCGTGATTGGGTGATCGTGATTTGGTGATCGTGATTGGGTGATCGTTATTGGGTGATCGTGATTGGGTGATCGTGATTGGGTGATCGTGATTGGGTGATCGTGATTGGGTGATCGTGATTGTGGGATTGTGACTGTGGGATTGTGTGGTTGTGGTTGTGTGATTGTGATTGTGTGAATGTGATTGTGATTGTGGGATTGTGGTTGCGATTGTGTGATTGTGACTGTGTGGTCATGATTGTGTGATCGTGATTGTGGGATTGTGACTGTGTGATTGTGTGATCGTGATTGTGTGATCGTGATTGTGTGATCGTGATTGTGGGATCGTGATTGTGTGATCGTGATTGTGTGATCGTGATTGTGGGATCGTGATTGTGCGATCGTGATTGTGCGATCGTGATTGTGCGATCGTGATTGTGCGATCGTGATTGTGCGATCGTGATTGTGCGATCGTGATTGTGCGATCGTGATTGTGCGATCGTGATTGTGCGATCGTGATTGTGCGATCGTGATTGTGCGATCGTGATTGTGCGATCGTGATTGTGTGATTGTTTGATTGTGTGATTGCGATTGTGTGATTGCGTTTGTGTGATTGCGATTGTGTGATTGCGATTGTGTGATTGCGATTGTGTGATTGCGATTGTTTGATTGCGATTGTTTGATTGTGTGATTGTGATTGTGTGATTGTGATTGTGTGATTGTGATTGTGTGATTGTGATTGTGTGATTGTGATTGTGTGATTGTGATTGTGTGATTGTGATTGTGTGATTGTGATTGTGTGATTGTGATTGTGTGATTGTGATTGTGTGATTGTGATTGTGTGATTGTGATTGTGTGATTGTGATTGTGTGATTGTGATTGTGTGATTGTGATCGTGTGATTGTGATCGTGTGATCGTGATTGGGTGACCGTGATTGGGTGATCGTGATTGGGTGATCGTGATTTGGTGATCGTGATTGGGTGATCGTGATTGGGTGATCGTGATTGGGTGATCGTGATTGGGTGATCGTGATTGGGTGATCGTGATTGGGTGATCGTGATTGTGGGATTGTGACTGTGGGATTGTGTGGTTGTGGTTGTGTGATCGTGATTGTGTGAATGTGATTGTGTGATTGTGATTGTGGGATTGTGGTTGCGATTGTGTGATTGTGACTGTGTGGTCGTGATTGTGTGATCGTGATTGTGGGATTGTGACTGTGTGATTGTGCGATCGCGATTGTGCAATCGCAATTGAGTGATTGTGATTATGTGATTGTGATTGTGATTGTGATTGTGTGATTGTGTGATCGTGATTGTGTGATCGTGATTGTGTGACCGTGATTGTGTGACCGTGATTATGTGATCGTGACTGTGTGATCCTGATTGTGTGATTAGGATTCTGTGATCGTGATTGTGTAATCGTGATTGTGTGATCGTGATTGTGTGATTGTTTGATTGTGTGATTGCGATTGTGTGATTGCGATTGTGTGATTGCGATTGTGTGATTGCGATTGTGTGATTGCGATTATGTGATTGCGATTGTGTGATTGCGTTTGTGTGATTGCGATTGTGTGATTGCGATTGTGTGATTGCGATTGTGTGATTGCGATTGTTTGATTGCGATTGTTTGATTGTGTGGTTGTGATTGTGTGATTGTGATTGTGTGATTGTGATTGTGTGATTGTGATTGTGTGATTGTGATTGTGTGATTGTGATTGTGTGATTGTGATTGTGTGATTGTGATTGTGTGATTGTGATTGTGTGATTGTGATTGTGTGATTGTGATTGTGTGATTGTGATTGTGTGATTGTGATTGTGTGATTGTGATCGTGTGATTGCGATTGTGTGATCGTGACTGTGTGGTCGTGATTGTGTGATCGTGATTGTGGGATTGTGACTGTGGGATTGTGTGGTTGTGGTTGTGTGATTGTGATTGTGTGAATGTGATTGTGTGATTGTGATTGTGGGATCGTGATTGTGGGATTGTGATTGTGGGATTGTGATTGTGTGATTGTGAATGTGAGACTGTGATTGTGTGACTGTGATTGTGTGATCGTGATAGTGTGATCGTGATAGTGTGATCGTGATTGTGCGATCGTGACTGTGTGGACGTGATTGTGTGATCGTGATTGTGGGATTGTGACTGTGCGATTGTGTGGTTGTGGTTGTGTGATTGTGATTGTGTGACTGTGATTGTGTGATTGTGATTGTGGGATTGTGATTGCGGTTGTGTGATTGTGACTGTGTGGTCGTGATTGTGTGATCGTGATTGTAGGATTGTGACTGTGTGATTGTGTGGTTGTGGTTGTGTGATTGTGATTGTGTGATCGTGATTGTGTGATCGTGATTGTGTGATCGTGATTGTGTGATCGTGATTGTGTGATCGTGATTGTGTGACCGTGATTGTGTGATCGTGATTGTGTGATCGTGATTGTGTGATCGTGATTGTGTGATCGTGATTGTGTGATCGTGATTATTTGATCGTGATTGTGTGATTGTGATTATGTGATTGTGATTGTGATTGTGATTGTGTGATTGTGTGATCGTGATTGTGTGATCGTGATTGTGTGACCGTGATTGTGTGATCGTGATTGTGTGATCGTGATTGTGTGATCGTGATTGTGTGATCGTGATTGTGTGGTCGTGATTGTTTGATCGTGATTGTGTGATCGTGATTGTGTGATCGTGATTGTGTGATCGTGATTGTTTGATCGTGATTGTGTGATTGTGATTATGTGATTGTGATTGTGATTGTGATTGTGTGATTGTGTGATCGCGATTGTGTGACCGTGATTGTGTGACCGTGATTGTGTGATCGTGATTGTGCGATCCTGATTGTGTGATTAGGATTCTGTGATCGTGATTGTGTAATCGTGATTGTGTGATCGTGATTGTGATCGTGATTTTGTGATCGTGATTGTGTGATGGTGATTGTGTGATCGTGAATGTGTGATCGTGATTGTGTGACCGTGATTGTGTGACCGTGATTGTGTGATCGTGATTGTGTGATCCTGATTGTGTGATTAGGATTCTGTGATCGTGATTGTGTAATCGTGATTGTGTGATCGTGATTGTGATCGTGATTTTGTGATCGTGATTGTGTGATGGTGATTGTGTGATTGCGATTGTGTGATCGTGACTGTTCGGTCGTGATTGTGTGATCGTGATTGTGGGATTGTGACTGTGTGATTGTGTGGTTGTGGTTGTGTGATCGTGATTGTGTGATTGTGATTGTGTGATCGTGATTGTATGATCGTGATTGTGTGATTGTGACTGTGTGGTCGTGATTGTGTGATCGTGATTGTGGGATTGTGACTGTGTGATTGTGTGATCGTGATTGTGTGATCGTGATTGTGTGATCGTGATTGTGTGATCGTGATTGGGTGATCGTGATTGTGTGATCGTGATTGTGTGATCGTGATTGTGTGATCGTGATAGTGTGATCGTGATTGTGTGATCGTGATTGTGTGGTCGTGATTGTGTGGTCGTGATTGTGTGATTGTGATTGTGTGATTGTGATTGTGTGATTGTGATTGTGTGATTGTGATTGTGTGATGGTGATTGTGTGATCGTGATTGTGTGATCGTGATTGTGTGATCGTGATTGTGTGATCGTGATTGTGTGATCGTGATTGTGTGATCGTGATTGTGTGATCGTGATTGTGTGATTGTGATTGTGTGATTGTGATTGTGTGATTGTGATTGTGTGATTGTGATTGTGTGATTGTGATTGTGTGATTGCGATTGTGTGGTTTTGATTGTGTGATTGGGGTTGTGTGATTGTGATTGTGTGATTGCGATTGTGTGATCGTGACTGTGTGGTCGTGATTGTGTGATCGTGATTGTGGGATTGTGACTGTGGGATTGTGTGGTTGTGGTTGTGTGATTGTGATTGTGTGAATGTGATTGTGTGATTGTGATTGTGGGATCGTGATTGTGGGATTGTGATTGTGGGATTGTGATTGTGTGATTGTGATTGTGTGATCGTGACTGTGATTGTGTGATTGTGATTGTGATTGTGATTGTGTGACTGTGTGATTGTGATTGTGTGACTGTGATTGTGTGACTGTGATTGTGTGACTGTGATTGTGTGATCGTGATAGTGTGATCGTGATAGTGTGATCGTGATTGTGCGATCGTGACTGTGTGGACGTGATTGTGTGATCGTGATTGTGGGATTGTGACTGTGTGATTGTGTGGTTGTGGTTGTGTGATTGTGATTGTGTGACTGTGATTGTGTGATTGTGATTGTGGGATTGTGATTGCGGTTGTGTGATTGTGACTGTGTGGTCGTGATTGTGTGATCGTGATTGTAGGATTGTGACTGTGTGATTGTGTGGTTGTGGTTGTGTGATTGTGATTGTGTGATCGTGATTGTGTGATCGTGATTGTGTGATCGTGATTGTGTGATCGTGATTGTGTGATCGTGATTGTGTGATCGTGATTGTGTGATCGTGATTGTGTGATCGTGATTGTGTGATCGTGATTGTGTGATCGTGATTGTGTGATCGTGATTGTGTGATCGTGATTGTGTGATCGTGATTGTTTGATCGTGATTGTGTGATCGTGATTGTGTGATCGTGATTGTGTGATCGTGATTGTTTGATCGTGATTGTGTGATTTTGATTATGTGATTGTGATTGTGATTGTGGTTGTGTGATTGTGTGATCGTGATTGTGTGATCGTGATTGTGTGACCGTGATTGTGTGATCGTGATTGTGTGATCGTGATTGTGTGATCGTGATTGTGTGATCGTGATTGTGTGACCGTGATTGTGTGATCGTGATTGTGTGGTCGTGATTGTTTGATCGTGATTGTGTGATCGTGATTGTGTGATCGTGATTGTGTGATCGTGATTGTTTGATCGTGATTGTGTGATTGTGATTATGTGATTGTGATTGTGATTGTGATTGTGTGATTGTGTGATCGTGATTGTGTGATCGTGATTGTGTGACCGTGATTGTGTGACCGTGATTGTGTGATCGTGATTGTGTGATCCTGATTGTGTGATTAGGATTCTGTGATCGTGATTGTGTAATCGTGATTGTGTGATCGTGATTGTGATCGTGATTTTGTGATCGTGATTGTGTGATGGTGATTGTGTGATTGCGATTGTGTGATCGTGACTGTTCGGTCGTGATTGTGTGATCGTGATTGTGGGATTGTGACTGTGTGATTGTGTGGTTGTGGTTGTGTGATCGTGATTGTGTGATTGTGATTGTGTGATCGTGATTGTATGATCGTGATTGTGTGATTGTGACTGTGTGGTCGTGATTGTGTGATCGTGATTGTGGGATTGTGACTGTGTGATTGTGTGATCGTGATTGTGTGATCGTGATTGTGTGATCGTGATTGTGTGATCGTGATTGTGTGATCGTGATTGGGTGATCGTGATTGTGTGATCGTGATTGTGTGATCGTGATAGTGTGATCGTGATTGTGTGATCGTGATTGTGTGGTCGTGATTGTGTGGTCGTGATTGTGTGATTGTGATTGTGTGATTGTGATTGTGTGATTGTGATTGTGTGATTGTGATTGTGTGATGGTGATTGTGTGATTGTGATTGTGTGATCGTGATTGTGTGATCGTGATTGTGTGATCGTGATTGTGTGATCGTGATTGTGTGATCGTGATTGTGTGATCGTGATTGTGTGATCGTGATTGTGTGATCGTGATTGTGTGATTGTGATTGTGTGATTGTGATTGTGTGATTGTGATTGTGTGATTGCGATTGTGTGGTTGTGATTGTGTGATTGGGGTTGTGTGATTGTGATTGTGTGATTGCGATTGTGGGATCGTGACTGTGTGGTCGTGATTGTGTGATCGTGATTGTGGGATTGTGACTGTGGGATTGTGTGGTTGTGGTTGTGTGATTGTGATTGTGTGAATGTGATTGTGTGATTGTGATTGTGGGATCGTGATTGTGGGATTGTGATTTTGGGATTGTGATTGTGTGATTGTGATTGTGTGATCGTGACTGTGATTGTGTGATTGTGATTGTGATTGTGATTGTGTGACTGTGTGATTGTGATTGTGTGACTGTGATTGTGTGACTGTGATTGTGTGACTGTGATTGTGTGATCGTGATAGTGTGATCGTGATAGTGTGATCGTGATTGTGCGATCGTGACTGTGTGGACGTGATTGTGTGATCGTGATTGTGGGATTGTGACTGTGTGATTGTGTGGTTGTGGTTGTGTGATTGTGATTGTGTGACTGTGATTGTGTGATTGTGATTGTGGGATTGTGATTGCGGTTGTGTGATTGTGACTGTGTGGTCGTGATTGTGTGATCGTGATTGTAGGATTGTGACTGTGTGATTGTGTGGTTGTGGTTGTGTGATTGTGATTGTGTGATCGTGATTGTGTGATCGTGATTGTGTGATCGTGATTGTGTGATCGTGATTGTGTGATCGTGATTGTGTGATCGTGATTGTGTGATCGTGATTGTGTGATCGTGATTGTGTGATCGTGATTGTGTGATCGTGATTGTGTGATCGTGATTGTGTGATTGTGATTGTGTGATCGTGATTGTTTGATCGTGATTGTGTGATCGTGATTGTGTGATCGTGATTGTGTGATCGTGATTGTTTGATCGTGATTGTGTGATTTTGATTATGTGATTGTGATTGTGATTGTGGTTGTGTGATTGTGTGATCGTGATTGTGTGATCGTGATTGTGTGACCGTGATTGTGTGATCGTGATTTTGTGATCGTGATTGTGTGATCGTGATTGTGTGATCGTGATTGTGTGATCGTGATTGTGTGACCGTGATTGTGTGATCGTGATTGTGTGGTCGTGATTGTTTGATCGTGATTGTGTGATCGTGATTGTGTGATCGTGATTGTGTGATCGTGATTGTTTGATCGTGATTGTGTGATTGTGATTATGTGATTGTGATTGTGATTGTGATTGTGTGATTGTGTGATCGTGATTGTGTGATCGTGATTGTGTGACCGTGATTGTGTGACCGTGATTGTGTGATCGTGATTGTGCGATCCTGATTGTGTGATTAGGATTCTGTGATCGTGATTGTGCAATCGTGATTGGGTGATCGTGATTTGGTGATCGTGATTGGGTGATCGTTATTGGGTGATCGTGATTGGGTGATCGTGATTGGGTGATCGTGATTGGGTGATCGTGATTGGGTGATCGTGATTGTGGGATTGTGACTGTGGGATTGTGTGGTTGTGGTTGTGTGATTGTGATTGTGTGAATGTGATTGTGTGATTGTGATTGTGGGATTGTGGTTGCGATTGTGTGATTGTGACTGTGTGGTCATGATTGTGTGATCGTGATTGTGGGATTGTGACTGTGTGATTGTGTGATCGTGATTCTGTGATCGTGATTGTGTGATCGTGATTGTGGGATCGTGATTGTGCGATCGTGATTGTGCGATCGTGATTGTGCGATCGTGATTGTGCGATCGTGATTGTGCGATCGTGATTGTGCGATCGTGATTGTGCGATCGTGATTGTGCGATCGTGATTGTGCGATCGTGATTGTGCGATCGTGATTGTGCGATCGTGATTGTGCGATCGTGATTGTGCGATCGTGATTGTGTGATTGTTTGATTGTGTGATTGCGATTGTGTGATTGCGTTTGTGTGATTGCGATTGTGTGATTGCGATTGTGTGATTGCGATTGTGTGATTGCGATTGTTTGATTGCGATTGTTTGATTGTGTGATTGTGATTGTGTGATTGTGATTGTGTGATTGTGATTGTGTGATTGTGATTGTGTGATTGTGATTGTGTGATTGTGATTGTGTGATTGTGATTGTGTGATTGTGATTGTGTGATTGTGATTGTGTGATTGTGATTGTGTGATTGTGATCGTGTGATTGTGATCGTGTGATCGTGATTGGGTGACCGTGATTGGGTGATCGTGATTGGGTGATCGTGATTTGGTGATCGTGATTGGGTGATCGTGATTGGGTGATCGTGATTGGGTGATCGTGATTGGGTGATCGTGATTGGGTGATCGTGATTGTGGGATTGTGACTGTGGGATTGTGTGGTTGTGGTTGTGTGATTGTGATTGTGTGAATGTGATTGTGTGATTGTGATTGTGGGATTGTGGTTGCGATTGTGTGATTGTGACTGTGTGGTCATGGTTGTGTGATCGTGATTGTGGGATTGTGACTGTGTGATTGTGTGATTGTGTGATCGTGATTGTGTGATCGTGATTGTGTGATCGTGATTGTGTGATCGTGATTGGGTGATCGTGATTGGGTGATCGTGATTGGGTGATCGTGATTGGGTGATCGTGATTGGGTGATCGTGATTGTGGGATTGTGACTGTGCGATTGTGTGATTGTGATTGTGTGACTGTGATTGTGTGATTGTGATTGTGGGATTGTGATTGTGTGATCGTGACTGTGATTTTGTGATTGTGATTGTGATTGTGATTGTGACTGTGATTGTGATTGTGATTGTGATTGTGATTGTGATTGTGTGACTGTGTGATTGTGATTGTGTGACTGTGATTGTGTGACCGTGATTGTGGGATTGTGACTGTGGGATTGTGTGGTTGTGGTTGTGCAATTGTGATAGTGTGACTGTGATTGCGATTGTGTGATTGTGACTGTGTGGTCGTGATTGTGTGATCGTGATTGTGGGATTGTGACTGTGTGATTGTGCGATCGCGATTGTGCGATCGCAATTGAGTGATTGTGATTATGTGATTGTGATTGTGATTGTGATTGTGTGATTGTGTGATCGTGATTGTGTGATCGTGATTGTGTGACCGTGATTGTGTGACCGTGATTATGTGATCGTGATTGTGTGATCCTGATTGTGTGATTAGGATTCTGTGATCGTGATTGTGTAATCGTGATTGTGTGATCGTGATTGTGTGATTGTTTGATTGTGTGATTGCGATTGTGTGATTGCGATTGTGTGATTGCGATTGTGTGATTGCGATTGTGTGATTGCGATTGTGTGATTGCGATTATGTGATTGCGATTGTGTGATTGCGTTTGTGTGATTGCGATTGTGTGATTGCGATTGTGTGATTGCGATTGTGTGATTGCGATTGTTTGGTTGCGATTGTTTGATTGTGTGATTGTGATTGCGATTGTTTGATTGTGTGATTGTGATTGTGTGATTGTGATTGTGTGATTGTGATTGTGTGATTGTGATTGTGTGATTGTGATTGTGTGATTGTGATTGTGTGATTGTGATTGTGTGATTGTGATTGTGTGATTGTGATTGTGTGATTGTGATCGTGTGATTGTGATCGTGTGATCGTGATTGGGTGACCGTGATTGGGTGATCGTGATTGGGTGATCGTGATTTGGTGATCGTGATTGGGTGATCCTGATTGGGTGATCGTGATTGGGTGATCGTGATTGGGTGATCGTGATTGGGTGATCGTGATTGTGGGATTGTGACTGTGGGATTGTGTGGTTGTGGTTGTGTGATTGTGATTGTGTGAATGTGATCGTGTGATTGTGATTGTGGGATTGTGATCGTGTGATCGTGATTGGGTGACCGTGATTGGGTGATCGTGATTGGGTGATCGTGATTTGGTGATCGTGATTGGGTGATCCTGATTGGGTGATCGTGATTGGGTGATCGTGATTGGGTGATCGTGATTGGGTGATCGTGATTGGGTGATCGTGATTGTGGGATTGTGACTGTGGGATTGTGTGGTTGTGGTTGTGTGATTGTGATTGTGTGAATGTGATCGTGTGATTGTGATTGTGGGATTGTGGTTGCGATTGTGTGATTGTGACTGTGTGGTCATGATAGTGTGATCGTGATTGTGGGATTGTGACTGTGTGATTGTGTGATCGTGATTGTGTGATCGTGATTGTGTGATCGTGATTGTGTGATCGTGATTGGGTGATCGTGATTGGGTGATCGTGATTGGGTGATCGTGATTGGGTGATCGTGATTGGGTGATCGTGATTGTGGGATTGTGACTGTGCGATTGTGTGATTGTGATTGTGAGACTGTGATTGTGTGATTGTGACTGTGGGATTGTGATTGTGTGATCGTGACTGTGATTTTGTGATTGTGATTGTGATTGTGATTGTGACTGTGATTGTGATTGTGATTGTGTGACTGTGTGATTGTGATTGTGTGACTGTGATTGTGTGACCGTGATTGTGGGATTGTGACTGTGGGATTGTGTGGTTGTGGTTGTGCAATTGTGATAGTGTGACTGTGATTGTGTGATTGTGATTGCGATTGTGTGATTGTGACTGTGTGGTCGTGATTGTGTGATCGTGATTGTGGGATTGTGACTGTGTGATTGTGCGATCGCGATTGTGCGATCGCAATTGAGTGATTGTGATTATGTGATTGTGATTGTGATTGTGATTGTGTGATTGTGTGATCGTGATTGTGTGATCGTGATCGTGTGACCGTGATTGTGTGACCGTGATTATGTGATCGTGATTGTGTGATCCTGATTGTGTGATTAGGACTCTGTGATCGTGATTGTGTAATCGTGATTGTGTGATCGTGATTGTGATCGTGATTTTGTGATCGTGATTGTGTGATGGTGATTTTGTGATCGTGATTGTGTGATCGTGATTGTGTGATTGTGATTGTGTGATTGTGATTGTGTGATTGTGATTGTGTGGTTGTGATTGTGTGATTGTGGTTGTGTGATTGTGGTTGTGTGATTGCGATTGTGTGATCGTGACTGTGTGGTCGTGATTGTGTGATCGTGATTGTGTGATCGTGATTGTGTGATCGTGATTGTGTGATCGTGATTGTGTGATCGTGATTGTGTGATTGTGATTGTGTGATTGTGATTGTGTGATTGTGATTGTGTGATTGTGATTGTGTGATTGTGATTGTGTGATTGTGATTGTGTGATTGTGATCGTGTGATTGTGATCGTGTGATCGTGATTGGGTGATCGTGATTGGGTGATCGTGATTGGGTGATCGTGATTGTGGGATTGTGACTGGGGGATTGTGTGGTTGTGGTTGTGTGATTGTGATTGTGTGAATGTGATTGTGTGATTGTGATTGTGGGATTGTGGTTGCGATTGTGTGATTGTGACTGTGTGGTCATGATTGTGTGATCGTGATTGTGGGATTGTGACTGTGTGATTGTGTGATCGTGATTGTGTGATCGTGATTGTGTGATCGTGATTGTGTGATCGTGATTGGGTGATCGTGATTGGGTGATCGTGATTGGGTGATCGTGATTGGGTGATCGTGATTGGGTGATCGTGATTGTGGGATTGTGACTGTGCGACTGTGTGATTGTGATTGTGTGACTGTGATTGTGTGATTGTGATTGTGGGATTGTGATTGTGTGATCGTGACTGTGATTTTGTGATTGTGATTGTGATTGTGATTGTGACTGTGATTGTGATTGTGATTGTGATTGTGATTGTGATTGTGTGACTGTGTGATTGTGATTGTGTGACTGTGATTGTGTGACCGTGATTGTGGGATTGTGACTGTGGGATTGTGTGGTTGTGGTTGTGCGATTGTGATAGTGTGACTGTGATTGTGTGATTGTGATTGCGATTGTGTGATTGTGACTGTGTGGTCGTGATTGTGTGATCGTGATTGTGGGATTGTGACTGTGTGATTGTGCGATCGCGATTGTGCGATCGCAATTGAGTGATTGTGATTATGTGATTGTGATTGTGATTGTGATTGTGTGATTGTGTGATCGTGATTGTGTGATCGTGATTGTGTGACCGTGATTGTGTGACCGTGATTATGTGATCGTGATTGTGTGATCCTGATTGTGTGATTAGGATTCTGTGATCGTGATTGTGTAATCGTGATTGTGTGATCGTGATTGTGTGATTGTTTGATTGTGTGATTGCGATTGTGTGATTGCGATTGTGTGATTGCGATTGTGTGATTGCGATTGTGTGATTGCGATTATGTGATTGCGATTGTGTGATTGCGTTTGTGTGATTGCGATTGTGTGATTGCGATTGTGTGATTGCGATTGTGTGATTGCGATTGTTTGATTGCGATTGTTTGATTGTGTGATTGTGATTGTGTGATTGTGATTGTGTGATTGTGATTGTGTGATTGTGATTGTGTGATTGTGATTGTGTGATTGTGATTGTGTGATTGTGATTGTGTGATTGTGATTGTGTGATTGTGATTGTGTGATTGTGATTGTGTGATTGTGATCGTGTGATTGTGATCGTGTGATCGTGATTGGGTGACCGTGATTGGGTGATCGTGATTGGGTGATCGTGATTTGGTGATCGTGATTGGGTGATCCTGATTGGGTGATCGTGATTGGGTGATCGTGATTGGGTGATCGTGATTGGGTGATCGTGATTGGGTGATCGTGATTGTGGGATTGTGACTGTGGGATTGTGTGGTTGTGGTTGTGTGATTGTGATTGTGTGAATGTGATTGTGTGATTGTGATTGTGGGATTGTGGTTGCGATTGTGTGATTGTGACTGTGTGGTCATGATTGTGTGATCGTGATTGTGGGATTGTGACTGTGTGATTGTGTGATCGTGATTGTGTGATCGTGATTGTGTGATCGTGATTGTGTGATCGTGATTGGGTGATTGTGATTGGGTGATCGTGATTGGGTGATCGTGATTGGGTGATCGTGATTGGGTGATCGTGATTGTGGGATTGTGACTGTGCGATTGTGTGATTGTGATTGTGTGACTGTGATTGTGTGATTGTGATTGTGGGATTGTGATTGTGTGATCGTGACTGTGATTTTGTGATTGTGATTGTGATTGTGATTGTGACTGTGATTGTGATTGTGATTGTGATTGTGATTGTGATTGTGATTGTGATTGTGTGACTGTGTGATTGTGATTGTGTGACTGTGATTGTGTGACCGTGATTGTGGGATTGTGACTGTGGGATTGTGTGGTTGTGGTTGTGCGATTGTGATAGTGTGACTGTGATTGTGTGATTGTGATTGCGATTGTGTGATTGTGACTGTGTGGTCGTGATTGTGTGATCGTGATTGTGTGATTGTTTGATTGTGTGATTGCGATTGTGTGATTGCGATTGTGTGATCGCGATTGTGCGATCGCAATTGAGTGATTGTGATTATGTGATTGTGATTGTGATTGTGATTGTGTGATTGTGTGATCGTGATTGTGTGATCGTGATTGTGTGACCGTGATTGTGTGACCGTGATTATGTGATCGTGATTGTGTGATCCTGATTGTGTGATTTGGATTCTGTGATCGTGATTGTGTAATCGTGATTGTGTGATCGTGATTGTGATCGTGATTTTGTGATCGTGATTGTGTGATGGTGATTTTGTGATCGTGATTGTGTGATCGTGATTGTGTGATTGTGATTGTGTGATTGTGATTGTGTGATTGTGATTGTGTGGTTGTGATTGTGTGATTGTGGTTGTGTGATTGTGGTTGTGTGATTGCGATTGTGTGATCGTGACTGTGTGGTCGTGATTGTGTGATCGTGATTGTGTGATCGTGATTGTGCGATCGTGATTGTGTGATCGTGATTGTGTGGTCGTGATTGTTTGATCGTGATTGTGTGATCGTGATTGTGTGATCGTGATTGTGTGATCGTGATTGTTTGATCGTGATTGTGTGATTGTGATTATGTGATTGTGATTGTGATTGTGATTGTGATTGTGTGATTGTGTGATCGTGATTGTGTGATCGTGATTGTGTGACCGTGATTGTGTGACCGTGATTGTGTGATCGTGATTGTGCGATCCTGATTGTGTGATTAGGATTCTGTGATCGTGATTGTGCAATCGTGATTGGGTGATCGTGATGTGGTGATCGTGATTGGGTGATCGTGATTGGGTGATCGTGATTGGGTGATCGTGATTGGGTGATCGTGATTGGGTGATCGTGATTGTGGGATTGTGACTGTGGGATTGTGTGGTTGTGGTTGTGTGATTGTGATTGTGTGAATGTGATTGTGTGATTGTGATTGTGGGATTGTGGTTGCGATTGTGTGATTGTGACTGTGTGGTCATGATTGTGTGATCGTGATTGTGGGATTGTGACTGTGTGATTGTGTGATCGTGATTGTGTGATCGTGATTGTGCGATCGTGATTGTGCGATCGTGATTGTGCGATCGTGATTGTGCGATCGTGATTGTGCGATCGTGATTGTGCGATCGTGATTGTGCGATCGTGATTGTGCGATCGTGATTGTGCGATCGTGATTGTGCGATCGTGATTGTGCGATCGTGATTGTGCGATCGTGATTGTGCGATCGTGATTGTGCGATCGTGATTGTGTGATTGTTTGATTGTGTGATTGCGATTGTGTGATTGCGTTTGTGTGATTGCGATTGTGTGATTGCGATTGTGTGATTGCGATTGTGTGATTGCGATTGTTTGATTGCGATTGTTTGATTGTGTGATTGTGATTGTGTGATTGTGATTGTGTGATTGTGATTGTGTGATTGTGATTGTGTGATTGTGATTGTGTGATTGTGATTGTGTAATTGTGATTGTGTGATTGTGATTGTGTGATTGTGATTGTGTGATTGTGATTGTGTGATTGTGATTGTGTGATTGTGATCGTGTGATTGTGATCGTGTGATCGTGATTGGGTGACCGTGATTGGGTGATCGTGATTGGGTGATCGTGATTTGGTGATCGTGATTGGGTGATCGTGATTGGGTGATCGTGATTGGGTGATCGTGATTGGGTGATCGTGATTGTGGGATTGTGACTGTGGGATTGTGTGGTTGTGGTTGTGTGATTGTGATTGTGTGAATGTGATTGTGTGATTGTGATTGTGGGATTGTGGTTGCGATTGTGTGATTGTGACTGTGTGGTCATGATTGTGTGATCGTGATTGTGGGATTGTGACTGTGTGATTGTGTGATCGTGATTGTGTGATCGTGATTGTGTGATCGTGATTGGGTGATCGTGATTGGGTGATCGTGATTGGGTGATCGTGATTGGGTGATCGTGATTGGGTGATCGTGATTGGGTGATCGTGATTGTGGGATTGTGACTGTGCGATTGTGTGATTGTGATTGTGTGACTGTGATTGTGTGATTGTGATTGTGGGATTGTGATTGTGTGATCGTGACTGTGATTTTGTGATTGTGATTGTGATTGTGATTGTGATTGTGATTGTGTGACTGTGTGATTGTGATTGTGTGACTGTGATTGTGTGACCGTGATTGTGGGATTGTGACTGTGGGATTGTGTGGTTGTGGTTGTGCGATTGTGATAGTGTGACTGTGATTGTGTGATTGTGATTGCGATTGTGTGATTGTGACTGTGTGGTCGTGATTGTGTGATCGTGATTGTGGGATTGTGACTGTGTGATTGTGCGATCGCGATTGTGCGATCGCAATTGAGTGATTGTGATTATGTGATTGTGATTGTGATTGTGATTGTGTGATTGTGTGATCGTGATTGTGTGATCGTGATTGTGTGACCGTGATTGTGTGACCGTGATTATGTGATCGTGATTGTGTGATCCTGATTGTGTGATTAGGATTCTGTGATCGTGATTGTGTAATCGTGATTGTGTGATCGTGATTGTGTGATTGTTTGATTGTGTGATTGCGATTGTGTGATTGCGATTGTGTGATTGCGATTGTGTGATTGCGATTGTGTGATTGCGATTGTGTGATTGCGTTTGTGTGATTGCGATTGTGTGATTGCGATTGTGTGATTGCGATTGTGCGATTGCGATTGTTTGATTGCGATTGTTTGATTGTGTGATTGTGATTGTGTGATTGTGATTGTGTGATTGTGATTGTGTGATTGTGATTGTGTGATTGTGATTGTGTGATTGTGATTGTGTGATTGTGATTGTGTGATTGTGATTGTGTGATTGTGATCGTGTGATTGTGATCGTGTGATCGTGATTGGGTGACCGTGATTGGGTGATCGTGATTGGGTGATCGTGATTTGGTGATCGTGATTGGGTGATCCTGATTGGGTGATCGTGATTGGGTGATCGTGATTGGGTGATCGTGATTGGGTGATCGTGATTGGGTGATCGTGATTGTGGGATTGTGACTGTGGGATTGTGTGGTTGTGGTTGTGTGATTGTGATTGTGTGAATGTGATTGTGTGATTGTGATTGTGGGATTGTGGTTGCGATTGTGTGATTGTGACTGTGTGGTCATGATTGTGTGATCGTGATTGTGGGATTGTGACTGTGTGATTGTGTGATCGTGATTGTGTGATCGTGATTGTGTGATCGTGATTGTGTGATCGTGATTGGGTGATCGTGATTGGGTGATCGTGATTGGGTGATCGTGATTGGGTGATCGTGATTGGGTGATCGTGATTGTGGGATTGTGACTGTGCGATTGTGTGATTGTGATTGTGTGACTGTGATTGTGTGATTGTGATTGTGGGATTGTGATTGTGTGATCGTGACTGTGATTTTGTGATTGTGATTGTGATTGTGATTGTGACTGTGATTGTGATTGTGATTGTGATTGTGATTGTGATTGTGATTGTGTGACTGTGTGATTGTGATTGTGTGACTGTGATTGTGTGACCGTGATTGTGGGATTGTGACTGTGGGATTGTGTGGTTGTGGTTGTGCGATTGTGATAGTGTGACTGTGATTGTGTGATTGTGATTGCGATTGTGTGATTGTGACTGTGTGGTAGTGATTGTGTGATCGTGATTGTGGGATTGTGACTGTGTGATTGTGCGATCGCGATTGTGCGATCGCAATTGAGTGATTGTGATTATGTGATTGTGATTGTGATTGTGATTGTGTGATTGTGTGATCGTGATTGTGTGATCGTGATTGTGTGACCGTGATTGTGTGACCGTGATTATGTGATCGTGATTGTGTGATCCTGATTGTGTGATTAGGATTCTGTGATCGTGATTGTGTAATCGTGATTGTGTGATCGTGATTGTGATCGTGATCTTGTGATCGTGATTGTGTGATGGTGATTTTGTGATCGTGATTGTGTGATCGTGATTGTGTGATTGTGATTGTGTGATTGTGATTGTGTGATTGTGATTGTGTGATTGTGATTGTGTGGTTGTGATTGTGTGATTGTGGTTGTGTGATTGTGGTTGTGTGATTGTGGTTGTGTGATTGCGATTGTGTGATCGTGACTGTGTGGTCGTGATTGTGTGATCGTGATTGTGTGATCGTGATTGTGTGATCGTGATTGTGTGATCGTGATTGTGTGGTCGTGATTGTTTGATCGTGATTGTGTGATCGTGATAGTGTGATCGTGATTGTGTGATCGTGATTGTTTGATCGTGATTGTGTGATTGTGATTATGTGATTGTGATTGTGATTGTGATTGTGATTGTGTGATTGTGTGATCGTGATTGTGTGATCGTGATTGTGTGATCGTGATTGTGTGACCGTGATTGTGTGACCGTGATTGTGTGATCGTGATTGTGCGATCCTGATTGTGTGATTAGGATTCTGTGATCGTGATTGTGCAATCGTGATTGGGTGATCGTGATTTGGTGATCGTGATTGGGTGATCGTGATTGGGTGATCGTGATTGGGTGATCGTGATTGGGTGATCGTGATTGTGGGATTGTGACTGTGGGATTGTGTGGTTGTGGTTGTGTGATTGTGATTGTGTGATTGTGATTGTGTGATGGTGATTGTGTGATTGTGATTGTGTGATCGTGATTGTGTGATCGTGATTGTGTGATCGTGATTGTGTGATCGTGATTGTGTGATCGTGATTGTGTGATCGTGATTGTGTGATTGTGATTGTGTGATTGTGATTGTGTGATTGTGATTGTGTGATTGTGATTGTGTGATTGCGATTGTGTGGTTGTGATTGTGTGATTGGGGTTGTGTGATTGTGATTGTGTGATTGCGATTGTGTGATCGTGACTGTGTGGTCGTGATTGTGTGATCGTGATTGTGGGATTGTGACTGTGGGATTGTGTGGTTGTGGTTGTGTGATTGTGATTGTGTGAATGTGATTGTGTGATTGTGATTGTGGGATCGTGATTGTGGGATTGTGATTGTGGGATTGTGATTGTGTGATTGTGATTGTGTGATCGTGACTGTGATTGTGTGATTGTGATTGTGATTGTGATTGTGTGACTGTGTGATTGTGATTGTGTGACTGTGATTGTGTGACTGTGATTGTGTGACTGTGATTGTGTGATCGTGATAGTGTGATCGTGATAGTGTGATCGTGATTGTGCGATCGTGACTGTGTGGACGTGATTGTGTGATCGTGATTGTGGGATTGTGACTGTGTGATTGTGTGGTTGTGGTTGTGTGATTGTGATTGTGTGACTGTGATTGTGTGATTGTGATTGTGGGATTGTGATTGCGGTTGTGTGATTGTGACTGTGTGGTCGTGATTGTGTGATCGTGATTGTAGGATTGTGACTGTGTGATTGTGTGGTTGTGGTTGTGTGATTGTGATTGTGTGATCGTGATTGTGTGATCGTGATTGTGTGATCGTGATTGTGTGATCGTGATTGTGTGATCGTGATTGTGTGATCGTGATTGTGTGATCGTGATTGTGTGATCGTGATTGTGTGATCGTGATTGTGTGATCGTGATTGTGTGATCGTGATTGTGTGATCGTGATTGTTTGATCGTGATTGTGTGATCGTGATTGTGTGATCGTGATTGTGTGATCGTGATTGTTTGATCGTGATTGTGTGATTTTGATTATGTGATTGTGATTGTGATTGTGGTTGTGTGATTGTGTGATCGTGATTGTGTGATCGTGATTGTGTGACCGTGATTGTGTGATCGTGATTGTGTGATCGTGATTGTGTGATCGTGATTGTGTGATCGTGATTGTGTGATCGTGATTGTGTGACCGTGATTGTGTGATCGTGATTGTGTGGTCGTGATTGTTTGATCGTGATTGTGTGATCGTGATTGTGTGATCGTGATTGTGTGATCGTGATTGTTTGATCGTGATTGTGTGATTGTGATTATGTGATTGTGATTGTGATTGTGATTGTGTGATTGTGTGATCGTGATTGTGTGATCGTGATTGTGTGACCGTGATTGTGTGACCGTGATTGTGTGATCGTGATTGTGCGATCCTGATTGTGTGATTAGGATTCTGTGATCGTGATTGTGCAATCGTGATTGGGTGATCGTGATTTGGTGATCGTGATTGGGTGATCGTTATTGGGTGATCGTGATTGGGTGATCGTGATTGGGTGATCGTGATTGGGTGATCGTGATTGGGTGATCGTGATTGTGGGATTGTGACTGTGGGATTGTGTGGTTGTGGTTGTGTGATTGTGATTGTGTGAATGTGATTGTGTGATTGTGATTGTGGGATTGTGGTTGCGATTGTGTGATTGTGACTGTGTGGTCATGATTGTGTGATCGTGATTGTGGGATTGTGACTGTGTGATTGTGTGATCGTGATTGTGTGATCGTGATTGTGTGATCGTGATTGTGGGATCGTGATTGTGCGATCGTGATTGTGCGATCGTGATTGTGCGATCGTGATTGTGCGATCGTGATTGTGCGATCGTGATTGTGCGATCGTGATTGTGCGATCGTGATTGTGCGATCGTGATTGTGCGATCGTGATTGTGCGATCGTGATTGTGCGATCGTGATTGTGTGATTGTTTGATTGTGTGATTGCGATTGTGTGATTGCGTTTGTGTGATTGCGATTGTGTGATTGCGATTGTGTGATTGCGATTGTGTGATTGCGATTGTTTGATTGCGATTGTTTGATTGTGTGATTGTGATTGTGTGATTGTGATTGTGTGATTGTGATTGTGTGATTGTGATTGTGTGATTGTGATTGTGTGATTGTGATTGTGTGACTGTGATTGTGTGATTGTGATTGTGGGATTGTGATTGTGTGATCGTGACTGTGATTTTGTGATTGTGATTGTGATTGTGATTGTGACTGTGATTGTGATTGTGATTGTGATTGTGATTGTGATTGTGTGACTGTGTGATTGTGATTGTGTGACTGTGATTGTGTGACCGTGATTGTGGGATTGTGACTGTGGGATTGTGTGGTTGTGGTTGTGCAATTGTGATAGTGTGACTGTGATTGCGATTGTGTGATTGTGACTGTGTGGTCGTGATTGTGTGATCGTGATTGTGGGATTGTGACTGTGTGATTGTGCGATCGCGATTGTGCGATCGCAATTGAGTGATTGTGATTATGTGATTGTGATTGTGATTGTGATTGTGTGATTGTGTGATCGTGATTGTGTGATCGTGATTGTGTGACCGTGATTGTGTGACCGTGATTATGTGATCGTGATTGTGTGATCCTGATTGTGTGATTAGGATTCTGTGATCGTGATTGTGTAATCGTGATTGTGTGATCGTGATTGTGTGATTGTTTGATTGTGTGATTGCGATTGTGTGATTGCGATTGTGTGATTGCGATTGTGTGATTGCGATTGTGTGATTGCGATTGTGTGATTGCGATTATGTGATTGCGATTGTGTGATTGCGTTTGTGTGATTGCGATTGTGTGATTGCGATTGTGTGATTGCGATTGTGTGATTGCGATTGTTTGATTGCGATTGTTTGATTGTGTGATTGTGATTGTGTGATTGTGTGATTGTGATTGTGTGATTGTGATTGTGTGATTGTGATTGTGTGATTGTGATTGTGTGATTGTGATTGTGTGATTGTGATTGTGTGATTGTGATTGTGTGATTGTGATTGTGTGATTGTGATTGTGTGATTGTGATTGTGTGATTGTGATCGTGTGATTGTGATCGTGTGATCGTGATTGGGTGACCGTGATTGGGTGATCGTGATTGGGTGATCGTGATTTGGTGATCGTGATTGGGTGATCCTGATTGGGTGATCGTGATTGGGTGATTGTGATTGGATGATCGTGATTGGGTGATCGTGATTGGGTGATCGTGATTGTGGGATTGTGACTGTGGGATTGTGTGGTTGTGGTTGTGTGATTGTGATTGTGTGAATGTGATTGTGTGATTGTGATTGTGGGATTGTGGTTGCGATTGTGTGATTGTGACTGTGTGGTCATGATTGTGTGATCGTGATTGTGGGATTGTGACTGTGTGATTGTGTGATCGTGATTGTGTGATCGTGATTGTGTGATCGTGATTGTGTGATCGTGATTGGGTGATTGTGATTGGGTGATCGTGATTGGGTGATCGTGATTGGGTGATCGTGATTGGGTGATCGTGATTGTGGGATTGTGACTGTGCGATTGTGTGATTGTGATTGTGTGACTGTGATTGTGTGATTGTGATTGTGGGATTGTGATTGTGTGATCGTGACTGTGATTTTGTGATTGTGATTGTGATTGTGATTGTGACTGTGATTGTGATTGTGATTGTGATTGTGATTGTGATTGTGATTGTGTGACTGTGTGATTGTGATTGTGTGACTGTGATTGTGTGACCGTGATTGTGGGATTGTGACTGTGGGATTGTGTGGTTGTGGTTGTGCGATTGTGATAGTGTGACTGTGATTGTGTGATTGTGATTGCGATTGTGTGATTGTGACTGTGTGGTCGTGATTGTGTGATCGTGATTGTGTGATTGTTTGATTGTGTGATTGCGATTGTGTGATTGCGATTGTGTGATCGCGATTGTGCGATCGCAATTGAGTGATTGTGATTATGTGATTGTGATTGTGATTGTGATTGTGTGATTGTGTGATCGTGATTGTGTGATCGTGATTGTGTGACCGTGATTGTGTGACCGTGATTATGTGATCGTGATTGTGTGATCCTGATTGTGTGATTTGGATTCTGTGATCGTGATTGTGTAATCGTGATTGTGTGATCGTGATTGTGATCGTGATTTTGTGATCGTGATTGTGTGATGGTGATTTTGTGATCGTGATTGTGTGATCGTGATTGTGTGATTGTGATTGTGTGATTGTGATTGTGTGATTGTGATTGTGTGGTTGTGATTGTGTGATTGTGGTTGTGTGATTGTGGTTGTGTGATTGCGATTGTGTGATCGTGACTGTGTGGTCGTGATTGTGTGATCGTGATTGTGTGATCGTGATTGTGCGATCGTGATTGTGTGATCGTGATTGTGTGGTCGTGATTGTTTGATCGTGATTGTGTGATCGTGATTGTGTGATCGTGATTGTGTGATCGTGATTGTTTGATCGTGATTGTGTGATTGTGATTATGTGATTGTGATTGTGATTGTGATTGTGATTGTGTGATTGTGTGATCGTGATTGTGTGATCGTGATTGTGTGACCGTGATTGTGTGACCGTGATTGTGTGATCGTGATTGTGCGATCCTGATTGTGTGATTAGGATTCTGTGATCGTGATTGTGCAATCGTGATTGGGTGATCGTGATTTGGTGATCGTGATTGGGTGATCGTGATTGGGTGATCGTGATTGGGTGATCGTGATTGGGTGATCGTGATTGTGGGATTGTGACTGTGGGATTGTGTGGTTGTGGTTGTGTGATTGTGATTGTGTGAATGTGATTGTGTGATTGTGATTGTGGGATTGTGGTTGCGATTGTGTGATTGTGACTGTGTGGTCATGATTGTGTGATCGTGATTGTGGGATTGTGACTGTGTGATTGTGTGATCGTGATTGTGTGATCGTGATTGTGCGATCGTGATTGTGCGATCGTGATTGTGCGATCGTGATTGTGCGATCGTGATTGTGCGATCGTGATTGTGCGATCGTGATTGTGCGATCGTGATTGTGCGATCGTGATTGTGCGATCGTGATTGTGCGATCGTGATTGTGCGATCGTGATTGTGCGATCGTGATTGTGCGATCGTGATTGTGCGATCGTGATTGTGCGATCGTGATTGTGCGATCGTGATTGTGCGATCGTGATTGTGTGATTGTTTGATTGTGTGATTGCGATTGTGTGATTGCGTTTGTGTGATTGCGATTGTTTGATTGCGATTGTTTGATTGTGTGATTGTGATTGTGTGATTGTGATTGTGTGATTGTGATTGTGTGATTGTGATTGTGTAATTGTGATTGTGTGATTGTGATTGTGTGATTGTGATTGTGTGATTGTGATTGTGTGATTGTGATTGTGTGATTGTGATCGTGTGATTGTGATCGTGTGATCGTGATTGGGTGACCGTGATTGGGTGATCGTGATTGGGTGATCGTGATTTGGAGATCGTGATTGGGTGATCGTGATTGGGTGATCGTGATTGGGTGATCGTGATTGGGTGATCGTGATTGTGGGATTGTGACTGTGGGATTGTGTGGTTGTGGTTGTGTGATTGTGATTGTGTGAATGTGATTGTGTGATTGTGATTGTGGGATTGTGGTTGCGATTGTGTGATTGTGACTGTGTGGTCATGATTGTGTGATCGTGATTGTGGGATTGTGACTGTGTGATTGTGTGATCGTGATTGTGTGATCGTGATTGTGTGATCGTGATTGTGTGATCGTGATTGGGTGATCGTGATTGGGTGATCGTGATTGGGTGATCGTGATTGGGTGATCGTGATTGGGTGATCGTGATTGTGGGATTGTGACTGTGCGATTGTGTGATTGTGATTGTGTGACTGTGATTGTGTGATTGTGATTGTGGGATTGTGATTGTGTGATCGTGACTGTGATTTTGTGATTGTGATTGTGATTGTGATTGTGACTGTGATTGTGATTGTGATTGTGATTGTGATTGTGTGACTGTGTGATTGTGATTGTGTGACTGTGATTGTGTGACCGTGATTGTGGGATTGTGACTGTGGGATTGTGTGGTTGTGGTTGTGCGATTGTGATAGTGTGACTGTGATTGTGTGATTGTGATTGCGATTGTGTGATTGTGACTGTGTGGTCGTGATTGTGTGATCGTGATTGTGGGATTGTGACTGTGTGATTGTGCGATCGCGATTGTGCGATCGCAATTGAGTGATTGTGATTATGTGATTGTGATTGTGATTGTGATTGTGTGATTGTGTGATCGTGATTGTGTGATCGTGATTGTGTGACCGTGATTGTGTGACCGTGATTATGTGATCGTGATTGTGTGATCCTGATTGTGTGATTAGGATTCTGTGATCGTGATTGTGTAATCGTGATTGTGTGATCGTGATTGTGTGATTGTTTGATTGTGTGATTGCGATTGTGTGATTGCGATTGTGTGATTGCGATTGTGTGATTGCGATTGTGTGATTGCGATTGTGTGATTGCGTTTGTGTGATTGCGATTGTGTGATTGCGATTGTGTGATTGCGATTGTGCGATTGCGATTGTTTGATTGCGATTGTTTGATTGTGTGATTGTGATTGTGTGATTGTGATTGTGTGATTGTGATTGTGTGATTGTGATTGTGTGATTGTGATTGTGTGATTGTGATTGTGTGATTGTGATTGTGTGATTGTGATTGTGTGATTGTGATCGTGTGATTGTGATCGTGTGATCGTGATTGGGTGACCGTGATTGGGTGATCGTGATTGGGTGATCGTGATTTGGTGATCGTGATTGGGTGATCCTGATTGGGTGATCGTGATTGGGTGATCGTGATTGGGTGATCGTGATTGGGTGATCGTGATTGGGTGATCGTGATTGTGGGATTGTGACTGTGGGATTGTGTGGTTGTGGTTGTGTGATTGTGATTGTGTGAATGTGATTGTGTGATTGTGATTGTGGGATTGTGGTTGCGATTGTGTGATTGTGACTGTGTGGTCATGATTGTGTGATCGTGATTGTGGGATTGTGACTGTGTGATTGTGTGATCGTGATTGTGTGATCGTGATTGTGTGATCGTGATTGTGTGATCGTGATTGGGTGATCGTGATTGGGTGATCGTGATTGGGTGATCGTGATTGGGTGATCGTGATTGGGTGATCGTGATTGGGTGATCGTGATTGTGGGATTGTGACTGTGATTTTGTGATTGTGATTGTGATTGTGATTGTGACTGTGATTGTGATTGTGATTGTGATTGTGATTGTGATTGTGATTGTGATTGTGTGACTGTGTGATTGTGATTGTGTGACTGTGATTGTGTGACCGTGATTGTGGGATTGTGACTGTGGGATTGTGTGGTTGTGGTTGTGCGATTGTGATAGTGTGACTGTGATTGTGTAATTGTGATTGCGATTGTGTGATTGTGACTGTGTGGTCGTGATTGTGTGATCGTGATTGTGGGATTGTGACTGTGTGATTGTGCGATCGCGATTGTGCGATCGCAATTGAGTGATTGTGATTATGTGATTGTGATTGTGATTGTGATTGTGTGATTGTGTGATCGTGATTGTGTGATCGTGATTGTGTGACCGTGATTGTGTGACCGTGATTATGTGATCGTGATTGTGTGATCCTGATTGTGTGATTAGGATTCTGTGATCGTGATTGTGTAATCGTGATTGTGTGATCGTGATTGTGATCGTGATCTTGTGATCGTGATTGTGTGATGGTGATTTTGTGATCGTGATTGTGTGATCGTGATTGTGTGATTGTGATTGTGTGATTGTGATTGTGTGATTGTGATTGTGTGATTGTGATTGTGTGGTTGTGATTGTGTGATTGTGGTTGTGTGATTGTGGTTGTGTGATTGTGGTTGTGTGATTGCGATTGTGTGATCGTGACTGTGTGGTCGTGATTGTGTGATCGTGATTGTGTGATCGTGATTGTGTGATCGTGATTGTGTGATCGTGATTGTGTGGTCGTGATTGTTTGATCGTGATTGTGTGATCGTGATTGTGTGATCGTGATTGTGTGATCGTGATTGTTTGATCGTGATTGTGTGATTGTGATTATGTGATTGTGATTGTGATTGTGATTGTGATTGTGTGATTGTGTGATCGTGATTGTGTGATCGTGATTGTGTGATCGTGATTGTGTGACCGTGATTGTGTGACCGTGATTGTGTGATCGTGATTGTGCGATCCTGATTGTGTGATTAGGATTCTGTGATCGTGATTGTGCAATCGTGATTGGGTGATCGTGATTTGGTGATCGTGATTGGGTGATCGTGATTGGGTGATCGTGATTGGGTGATCGTGATTGGGTGATCGTGATTGTGGGATTGTGACTGTGGGATTGTGTGGTTGTGGTTGTGTGATTGTGATTGTGTGAATGTGATTGTGTGATTGTGATTGTGGGATTGTGGTTGCGATTGTGTGATTGTGACTGTGTGGTCATGATTGTGTGATCGTGATTGTGGGATTGTGACTGTGTGATTGTGTGATCGTGATTGTGTGATCGTGATTGTGCGATCGTGATTGTGCGATCGTGATTGTGCGATCGTGATTGTGCGATCGTGATTGTGCGATCGTGATTGTGCGATCGTGATTGTGCGATCGTGATTGTGCGATCGTGATTGTGCGATCGTGATTGTGCGATCGTGATTGTGCGATCGTGATTGTGTGATTGTTTGATTGTGTGATTGCGATTGTGTGATTGCGTTTGTGTGATTGCGATTGTGTGATTGCGATTGTGTGATTGCGATTGTGTGATTGCGATTGTTTGATTGCGATTGTTTGATTGTGTGATTGTGATTGTGTGATTGTGATTGTGTGATTGTGATTGTGTGATTGTGATTGTGTGATTGTGATTGTGTGATTGTGATTGTGTGATTGTGATTGTGTGATTGTGATTGTGTGATTGTGATTGTGTGATTGTGATTGTGTGATTGTGATTGTGTGATTGTGATTGTGTGATTGTGATCGTGTGATTGTGATCGTGTGATCGTGATTGGGTGACCGTGATTGGGTGATCGTGATTGGGTGATCGTGATTTGGTGATCGTGATTGGGTGATCCTGATTGGGTGATCGTGATTGGGTGATCGTGATTGGGTGATCGTGATTGGGTGATCGTGATTGGGTGATCGTGATTGTGGGATTGTGACTGTGGGATTGTGTGGTTGTGGTTGTGTGATTGTGATTGTGTGAATGTGATTGTGTGATTGTGATTGTGGGATTGTGGTTGCGATTGTGTGATTGTGACTGTGTGGTCATGATTGTGTGATCGTGATTGTGGGATTGTGACTGTGTGATTGTGTGATCGTGATTGTGTGATCGTGATTGTGTGATCGTGATTGTGTGATCGTGATTGTGTGATCGTGATTGGGTGATCGTGATTGGGTGATCGTGATTGGGTGATCGTGATTGGGTGATCGTGATTGTGGGATTGTGACTGTGCGATTGTGTGATTGTGATTGTGTGACTGTGATTGTGTGATTGTGATTGTGGGATTGTGATTGTGTGATCGTGACTGTGATTTTGTGATTGTGATTGTGATTGTGGTTGTGACTGTGATTGTGATTGTGATTGTGATTGTGATTGTGATTGTGTGACTGTGTGATTGTGATTGTGTGACTGTGATTGTGTGACCGTGATTGTGGGATTGTGACTGTGGGATTGTGTGGTTGTGGTTGTGCGATTGTGATAGTGTGACTGTGATTGTGTGATTGTGATTGCGATTGTGTGATTGTGACTGTGTGGTCGTGATTGTGTGATCGTGATTGTGGGATTGTGACTGTGTGATTGTGTGATCGCGATTGTGCGATCGCAATTGAGTGATTGTGATTATGTGATTGTGATTGTGATTGTGATTGTGTGATTGTGTGATCGTGATTGTGTGATCGTGATTGTGTGACCGTGATTGTGTGACCGTGATTATGTGATCGTGATTGTGTGATCCTGATTGTGTGATTAGGATTCTGTGATCGTGATTGTGTAATCGTGATTGTGTGATCGTGATTGTGTGATTGTTTGATTGTGTGATTGCGATTGTGTGATTGCGATTGTGTGATTGCGATTGTGTGATTGCGATTGTGTGATTGCGATTGTGTGATATCGATTGTGTGATTGCGTTTGTGTGATTGCGATTGTGTGATTGCGATTGTGTGATTGCGATTGTGCGATTGCGATTGTTTGATTGCGATTGTTTGATT
Organism: Megachile rotundata; assembly: GCF_050947335.1. Classification (NCBI taxonomy): domain Eukaryota; kingdom Metazoa; phylum Arthropoda; class Insecta; order Hymenoptera; family Megachilidae; genus Megachile; species Megachile rotundata. The sequence goes on along the minus strand of NC_134997.1, from coordinate 974,359 downwards.
GTGTGATTGTGATTGTGTGATTGTGATTGTGTGATTGTGATTGTGTGATTGTGATTGTGTGATTGTGATTGTGTGATTGTGATTGTGTGATTGTGATTGTGTGATTGTGATTGTGTGATTGTGATTGTGTGATTGTGATCGTGTGATTGTGATCGTGTGATCGTGATTGGGTGACCGTGATTGGGTGATCGTGATTGGGTGATCGTGATTTGGTGATCGTGATTGGGTGATCCTGATTGGGTGATCGTGATTGGGTGATCGTGATTGGGTGATCGTGATTGGGTGATCGTGATTGGGTGATCGTGATTGTGGGATTGTGACTGTGGGATTGTGTGGTTGTGGTTGTGTGATTGTGATTGTGTGAATGTGATTGTGTGATTGTGATTGTGGGTTTGTGGTTGCGATTGTGTGATTGTGACTGTGTGGTCATGATTGTGTGATCGTGATCGTGGGATTGTGACTGTGTGATTGTGTGATCGTGATTGTGTGATCGTGATTGTGTGATCGTGATTGTGTGATCGTGATTGGGTGATCGTGATTGGGTGATCGTGATTGGGTGATCGTGATTGGGTGATCGTGATTGGGTGATCGTGATTGGGTGATCGTGATTGTGGGATTGTGACTGTGCGATTGTGTGATTGTGATTGTGTGACTGTGATTGTGTGATTGTGATTGTGGGATTGTGATTGTGTGATCGTGACTGTGATTTTGTGATTGTGATTGTGATTGTGATTGTGACTGTGATTGTGATTGTGATTGTGATTGTGATTGTGATTGTGATTGTGATTGTGTGACTGTGTGATTGTGATTGTGTGACTGTGATTGTGTGACCGTGATTGTGGGATTGTGACTGTGGGATTGTGTGGTTGTGGTTGTGCGATTGTGATAGTGTGACTGTGATTGTGTGACTGTGATTGCGATTGTGTGATTGTGACTGTGTGGTCGTGATTGTGTGATCGTGATTGTGGGATTGTGACTGTGTGATTGTGCGATCGCGATTGTGCGATCGCAATTGAGTGAATGTGATTATGTGATTGTGATTGTGATTGTGATTATGTGATTGTGTGATCGTGATTGTGTGATCGTGATTGTGTGACCGTGATTGTGTGACCGTGATTATGTGATCGTGATTGTGTGATCCTGATTGTGTGATTAGGATTCTGTGATCGTGATTGTGTAATCGTGATTGTGTGATCGTGATTGTGATCGTGATTTTGTGATCGTGATTGTGTGATGGTGATTTTGTGATCGTGATTGTGGGATTGTGACTGTGGGATTGTGTGGTTGTGGTTGTGTGATTGTGATTGTGTGAATGTGATTGTGTGATTGTGATTGTGGGATTGTGGTTGCGATTGTGTGATTGTGACTGTGTGGTCATGATTGTGTGATCGTGATTGTGGGATTGTGACTGTGTGATTGTGTGATCGTGATTGTGTGATCGTGATTGTGTGATCGTGATTGTGTGATCGTGATTGGGTGATCGTGATTGGGTGATCGTGATTGGGTGATCGTGATTGGGTGATCGTGATTGGGTGATCGTGATTGTGGGATTGTGACTGTGCGATTGTGTGATTGTGATTGTGTGACTGTGATTGTGTGATTGTGATTGTGGGATTGTGATTGTGTGATCGTGACTGTGATTTTGTGATTGTGATTGTGATTGTGATTGTGACTGTGATTGTGATTGTGATTGTGATTGTGATTGTGATTGTGATTGTGTGACTGTGTGATTGTGATTGTGTGACTGTGATTGTGTGACCGTGATTGTGGGATTGTGACTGTGGGATTGTGTGGTTGTGGTTGTGCGATTGTGATAGTGTGACTGTGATTGTGTGATTGTGATTGCGATTGTGTGATTGTGACTGTGTGGTCGTGATTGTGTGATCGTGATTGTGGGATTGTGACTGTGTGATTGTGCGATCGCGATTGTGCGATCGCAATTGAGTGATTGTGATTATGTGATTGTGATTGTGATTGTGATTGTGTGATTGTGTGATCGTGATTGTGTGATCGTGATTGTGTGACCGTGATTGTGTGACCGTGATTATGTGATCGTGATTGTGTGATCCTGATTGTGTGATTAGGATTCTGTGATCGTGATTGTGTAATCGTGATTGTGTGATCGTGATTGTGATCGTGATCTTGTGATCGTGATCTTGTGATCGTGATTGTGTGATGGTGATTTTGTGATCGTGATTGTGTGATCGTGATTGTGTGATTGTGATTGTGTGATTGTGATTGTGTGATTGTGATTGTGTGATTGTGATTGTGTGGTTGTGATTGTGTGATTGTGGTTGTGTGATTGTGGTTGTGTGATTGTGGTTGTGTGATTGCGATTGTGTGATCGTGACTGTGTGGTCGTGATTGTGTGATCGTGATTGTGTGATCGTGATTGTGTGATCGTGATTGTGTGATCGTGATTGTGTGGTCGTGATTGTTTGATCGTGATTGTGTGATCGTGATTGTGTGATCGTGATTGTGTGATCGTGATTGTTTGATCGTGATTGTGTGATTGTGATTATGTGATTGTGATTGTGATTGTGATTGTGATTGTGTGATTGTGTGATCGTGATTGTGTGATCGTGATTGTGTGATCGTGATTGTGTGACCGTGATTGTGTGACCGTGATTGTGTGATCGTGATTGTGCGATCCTGATTGTGTGATTAGGATTCTGTGATCGTGATTGTGCAATCGTGATTGGGTGATCGTGATTTGGTGATCGTGATTGGGTGATCGTGATTGGGTGATCGTGATTGGGTGATCGTGATTGGGTGATCGTGATTGGGTGATCGTGATTGTGGGATTGTGACTGTGGGATTGTGTGGTTGTGGTTGTGTGATTGTGATTGTGTGAATGTGATTGTGTGATTGTGATTGTGGGATTGTGGTTGCGATTGTGTGATTGTGACTGTGTGGTCATGATTGTGTGATCGTGATTGTGGGATTGTGACTGTGTGATTGTGTGATCGTGATTGTGTGATCGTGATTGTGCGATCGTGATTGTGCGATCGTGATTGTGCGATCGTGATTGTGCGATCGTGATTGTGCGATCGTGATTGTGCGATCGTGATTGTGCGATCGTGATTGTGCGATCGTGATTGTGCGATCGTGATTGTGCGATCGTGATTGTGCGATCGTGATTGTGCGATCGTGATTGTGTGATTGTTTGATTGTGTGATTGCGATTGTGTGATTGCGTTTGTGTGATTGCGATTGTGTGATTGCGATTGTGTGATTGCGATTGTGTGATTGCGATTGTTTGATTGCGATTGTTTGATTGTGTGATTGTGATTGTGTGATTGTGATTGTGTGATTGTGATTGTGTGATTGTGATTGTGTGATTGTGATTGTGTGATTGTGATTGTGTGATTGTGATTGTGTGATTGTGATTGTGTGATTGTGATTGTGTGATTGTGATTGTGTGATTGTGATTGTGTGATTGTGATCGTGTGATTGTGATCGTGTGATCGTGATTGGGTGACCGTGATTGGGTGATCGTGATTGGGTGATCGTGATTTGGTGATCGTGATTGGGTGATCCTGATTGGGTGATCGTGATTGGGTGATCGTGATTGGGTGATCGTGATTGGGTGATCGTGATTGGGTGATCGTGATTGTGGGATTGTGACTGTGGGATTGTGTGGTTGTGGTTGTGTGATTGTGATTGTGTGAATGTGATTGTGTGATTGTGATTGTGGGATTGTGGTTGCGATTGTGTGATTGTGACTGTGTGGTCATGATTGTGTGATCGTGATTGTGGGATTGTGACTGTGTGATTGTGTGATCGTGATTGTGTGATCGTGATTGTGTGATCGTGATTGTGTGATCGTGATTGGGTGATCGTGATTGGGTGATCGTGATTGGGTGATCGTGATTGGGTGATCGTGATTGTGGGATTGTGACTGTGCGATTGTGTGATTGTGATTGTGTGACTGTGATTGTGTGATTGTGATTGTGGGATTGTGATTGTGTGATCGTGACTGTGATTTTGTGATTGTGATTGTGATTGTGGTTGTGACTGTGATTGTGATTGTGATTGTGATTGTGATTGTGATTGTGTGACTGTGTGATTGTGATTGTGTGACTGTGATTGTGTGACCGTGATTGTGGGATTGTGACTGTGGGATTGTGTGGTTGTGGTTGTGCGATTGTGATAGTGTGACTGTGATTGTGTGATTGTGATTGCGATTGTGTGATTGTGACTGTGTGGTCGTGATTGTGTGATCGTGATTGTGGGATTGTGACTGTGTGATTGTGTGATCGCGATTGTGCGATCGCAATTGAGTGATTGTGATTATGTGATTGTGATTGTGATTGTGATTGTGTGATTGTGTGATCGTGATTGTGTGATCGTGATTGTGTGACCGTGATTGTGTGACCGTGATTATGTGATCGTGATTGTGTGATCCTGATTGTGTGATTAGGATTCTGTGATCGTGATTGTGTAATCGTGATTGTGTGATCGTGATTGTGTGATTGTTTGATTGTGTGATTGCGATTGTGTGATTGCGATTGTGTGATTGCGATTGTGTGATTGCGATTGTGTGATATCGATTGTGTGATTGCGTTTGTGTGATTGCGATTGTGTGATTGCGATTGTGTGATTGCGATTGTGCGATTGCGATTGTTTGATTGCGATTGTTTGATTGTGTGATTGTGATTGTGTGATTGTGATTGTGTGATTGTGATTGTGTGATTGTGATTGTGTGATTGTGATTGTGTGATTGTGATTGTGTGATTGTGATTGTGTGATTGTGATTGTGTGATTGTGATTGTGTGATTGTGATCGTGTGATTGTGATCGTGTGATCGTGATTGGGTGACCGTGATTGGGTGATCGTGATTGGGTGATCGTGATTTGGTGATCGTGATTGGGTGATCCTGATTGGGTGATCGTGATTGGGTGATCGTGATTGGGTGATCGTGATTGGGTGATCGTGATTGGGTGATCGTGATTGTGGGATTGTGACTGTGGGATTGTGTGGTTGTGGTTGTGTGATTGTGATTGTGTGAATGTGATTGTGTGATTGTGATTGTGGGTTTGTGGTTGCGATTCTGTGATTGTGACTGTGTGGTCATGATTGTGTGATCGTGATCGTGGGATTGTGACTGTGTGATTGTGTGATCGTGATTGTGTGATCGTGATTGTGTGATCGTGATTGTGTGATCGTGATTGGGTGATCGTGATTGGGTGATCGTGATTGGGTGATCGTGATTGGGTGATCGTGATTGGGTGATCGTGATTGGGTGATCGTGATTGTGGGATTGTGACTGTGCGATTGTGTGATTGTGATTGTGTGACTGTGATTGTGTGATTGTGATTGTGGGATTGTGATTGTGTGATCGTGACTGTGATTTTGTGATTGTGATTGTGATTGTGATTGTGACTGTGATTGTGATTGTGATTGTGATTGTGATTGTGATTGTGATTGTGATTGTGTGACTGTGTGATTGTGATTGTGTGACTGTGATTGTGTGACCGTGATTGTGGGATTGTGACTGTGGGATTGTGTGGTTGTGGTTGTGCGATTGTGATAGTGTGACTGTGATTGTGTGATTGTGATTGCGATTGTGTGATTGTGACTGTGTGGTCGTGATTGTGTGATCGTGATTGTGGGATTGTGACTGTGTGATTGTGCGATCGCGATTGTGCGATCGCAATTGAGTGAATGTGATTATGTGATTGTGATTGTGATTGTGATTATGTGATTGTGTGATCGTGATTGTGTGATCGTGATTGTGTGACCGTGATTGTGTGATCGTGATTGTGCGATCCTGATTGTGTGATTAGGATTCTGTGATCGTGATTGTGCAATCGTGATTGGGTGATCGTGATTTGGTGATCGTGATTGGGTGATCGTGATTGGGTGATCGTGATTGGGTGATCGTGATTGGGTGATCGTGATTGTGGGATTGTGACTGTGGGATTGTGTGGTTGTGGTTGTGTGATTGTGATTGTGTGAATGTGATTGTGTGATTGTGATTGTGGGATTGTGGTTGCGATTGTGTGATTGTGACTGTGTGGTCATGATTGTGCGATCGTGATTGTGGGATTGTGACTGTGTGATTGTGTGATCGTGATTGTGTGATCGTGATTGTGCGATCGTGATTGTGTGATCGTGATTGGGTGATCGTGATTGGGTGATCGTGATTGGGTGATCGTGATTGGGTGATCGTGATTGGGTGATCGTGATTGTGGGATTGTGACTGTGCGATTGTGTGATTGTGATTGTGTGACTGTGATTGTGTGATTGTGATTGTGGGATTGTGATTGTGTGATCGTGACTGTGATTTTGTGATTGTGATTGTGATTGTGATTGTGACTGTGATTGTGATTGTGATTGTGATTGTGATTGTGATTGTGATTGTGTGACTGTGTGATTGTGATTGTGTGACTGTGATTGTGTGACCGTGATTGTGGGATTGTGACTGTGGGATTGTGTGGTTGTGGTTGTGCGATTGTGATAGTGTGACTGTGATTGTGTGATTGTGATTGCGATTGTGTGATTGTGACTGTGTGGTCGTGATTGTGTGATCGTGATTGTGGGATTGTGACTGTGTGATTGTGCGATCGCGATTGTGCGATCGCAATTGAGTGATTGTGATTATGTGATTGTGATTGTGATTGTGATTGTGTGATTGTGTGATCGTGATTGTGTGATCGTGATTGTGTGACCGTGATTGTGTGACCGTGATTATGTGATCGTGATTGTGTGATCCTGATTGTGTGATTAGGATTCTGTGATCGTGATTGTGTAATCGTGATTGTGTGATCGTGATTGTGATCGTGATTTTGTGATCGTGATTGTGTGATGGTGATTTTGTGATCGTGATTGTGTGATCGTGATTGTGTGATTGTGATTGTGTGATTGTGATTGTGTGATTGTGATTGTGTGGTTGTGATTGTGTGATTGTGGTTGTGTGATTGTGGTTGTGTGATTGCGATTGTGTGATCGTGACTGTGTGGTCGTGATTGTGTGATCGTGATTGTGTGATCGCGATTGTGTGATCGTGATTGTGTGACCGTGATTGTGTGATCGTGATTGTGCGATCCTGATTGTGTGATTAGGATTCTGTGATCGTGATTGTGCAATCGTGATTGGGTGATCGTGATTTGGTGATCGTGATTGGGTGATCGTGATTGGGTGATCGTGATTGGGTGATCGTGATTGGGTGATCGTGATTGGGTGATCGTGATTGTGGGATTGTGACTGTGGGATTGTGTGGTTGTGGTTGTGTGATTGTGATTGTGTGAATGTGATTGTGTGATTGTGATTGTGGGATTGTGGTTGCGATTGTGTGATTGTGACTGTGTGGTCATGATTGTGTGATCGTGATTGTGGGATTGTGACTGTGTGATTGTGTGATCGTGATTGTGTGATCGTGATTGTGTGATCGTGATTGTGCGATCGTGATTGTGCGATCGTGATTGTGCGATCGTGATTGTGCGATCGTGATTGTGCGATCGTGATTGTGCGATCGTGATTGTGCGATCGTGATTGTGCGATCGTGATTGTGCGATCGTGATTGTGCGATCGTGATTGTGTGATTGTTTGATTGTGTGATTGCGATTGTGTGATTGCGTTTGTGTGATTGCGATTGTGTGATTGCGATTGTGTGATTGCGATTGTGTGATTGCGATTGTTTGATTGCGATTGTTTGATTGTGTGATTGTGATTGTGTGATTGTGATTGTGTGATTGTGATTGTGTGATTGTGATTGTGTGATTGTGATTGTGTGATTGTGATTGTGTGATTGTGATTGTGTGATTGTGATTGTGTGATTGTGATTGTGTGATTGTGATTGTGTGATTGTGATTGTGTGATTGTGATTGTGTGATTGTGATCGTGTGATTGTGATCGTGTGATCGTGATCGGGTGACCGTGATTGGGTGATCGTGATTGGGTGATCGTGATTTGGTGATCGTGATTGGGTGATCGTGATTGGGTGATCGTGATTGTGGGATTGTGACTGTGGGATTGTGTGGTTGTGGTTGTGTGATTGTGATTGTGTGAATGTGATTGTGTGATTGTGATTGTGGGATTGTGGTTGCGATTGTGTGATTGTGACTGTGTGGTCATGATTGTGTGATCGTGATTGTGGGATTGTGACTGTGTGATTGTGTGATCGTGATTGTGTGATCGTGATTGTGTGATCGTGATTGGGTGATCGTGATTGGGTGATCGTGATTGGGTGATCGTGATTGGGTGATCGTGATTGGGTGATCGTGATTGTGGGATTGTGACTGTGCGATTGTGTGATTGTGATTGTGTGACTGTGATTGTGTGATTGTGATTGTGGGATTGTGATTGTGTGATCGTGACTGTGATTTTGTGATTGTGATTGTGATTGTGATTGTGACTGTGATTGTGATTGTGATTGTGATTGTGATTGTGATTGTGATTGTGTGACTGTGTGATTGTGATTGTGTGACTGTGATTGTGTGACCGTGATTGTGGGATTGTGACTGTGGGATTGTGTGGTTGTGGTTGTGCGATTGTGATAGTGTGACTGTGATTGTGTGATTGTGATTGCGATTGTGTGATTGTGACTGTGTGGTCGTGATTGTGTGATCGTGATTGTGGGATTGTGACTGTGTGATTGTGCGATCGCGATTGTGCGATCGCAATTGAGTGATTGTGATTATGTGATTGTGATTGTGATTGTGATTGTGTGATTGTGTGATCGTGATTGTGTGATCGTGATTGTGTGACCGTGATTGTGTGACCGTGATTATGTGATCGTGATTGTGTGATCCTGATTGTGTGATTAGGATTCTGTGATCGTGATTGTGTAATCGTGATTGTGTGATCGTGATTGTGATCGTGATTTTGTGATCGTGATTGTGTGATGGTGATTTTGTGATCGTGATTGTGTGATCGTGATTGTGTGATTGTGATTGTGTGATTGTGATTGTGTGATTGTGATTGTGTGGTTGTGATTGTGTGATTGTGGTTGTGTGATTGTGGTTGTGTGATTGCGATTGTGTGATCGTGACTGTGTGGTCGTGATTGTGTGATCGTGATTGTGTGATCGCGATTGTGTGATCGTGATTGTGTGACCGTGATTGTGTGATCGTGATTGTGCGATCCTGATTGTGTGATTAGGATTCTGTGATCGTGATTGTGCAATCGTGATTGTGTGATCGTGATTGTGCGATCGTGATTGTGCGATCGTGATTGTGCGATCGTGATTGTGCGATCGTGATTGTGCGATCGTGATTGTACGATCGTGATTGTGCGATCGTGATTGTGCGATCGTGATTGTGCGATCGTGATTGTGTGATTGTTTGATTGTGTGATTGCGATTGTGTGATTGCGTTTGTGTGATTGCGATTGTGTGATTGCGATTGTGTGATTGCGATTGTGTGATTGCGATTGTTTGATTGCGATTGTTTGATTGTGTGATTGTGATTGTGTGATTGTGATTGTGTGATTGTGATTGTGTGATTGTGATTGTGTGATTGTGATTGTGTGATTGTGATTGTGTGATTGTGATTGTGTGATTGTGATTGTGTGATTGTGATTGTGTGATTGTGATTGTGTGATTGTGATTGTGTGATTGTGATTGTGTGATTGTGATTGTGTGATTGTGATTGTGTGATTGTGATTGTGTGATTGTGATCGTGTGATTGTGATCGTGTGATCGTGATCGGGTGACCGTGATTGGGTGATCGTGATTTGGTGATCGTGATTGGGTGATCGTGATTGGGTGATCGTGATTGGGTGATCGTGATTTGGTGATCGTGATTGGGTGATCTTGATTGGGTGATCGTGATTGGGTGATCGTGATTGTGGGATTGTGACTGTGGGATTGTGTGGTTGTGGTTGTGTGATTGTGATTGTGTGAATGTGATTGTGTGATTGTGATTGTGGGATTGTGGTTGCGATTGTGTGATTGTGACTGTGTGGTCATGATTGTGTGATCGTGATTGTGGGATTGTGACTGTGTGATTGTGTGATCGTGATTGTGTGATCGTGATTGTGTGATCGTGATTGTGTGATCGTGATTGGGTGATCGTGATTGGGTGATCGTGATTGGGTGATCGTGATTGGGTGATCGTGATTGGGTGATCGTGATTGTGGGATTGTGACTGTGCGATTGTGTGATTGTGATTGTGTGACTGTGATTGTGTGATTGTGATTGTGGGATTGTGATTGTGTGATCGTGACTGTGATTTTGTGATTGTGATTGTGATTGTGATTGTGACTGTGATTGTGATTGTGATTGTGATTGTGATTGTGATTGTGATTGTGATTGTGTGACTGTGCGATTGTGATAGTGTGACTGTGATTGTGTGATTGTGATTGCGATTGTGTGATTGTGACTGTGTGGTCGTGATTGTGTGATCGTGATTGTGGGATTGTGACTGTGTGATTGTGCGATCGCGATTGTGCGATCGCAATTGAGTGACTGTGATTATGTGATTGTGATTGTGATTGTGATTGTGTGATTGTGTGATCGTGATTGTGTGATCGTGATTGTGTGACCGTGATTGTGTGACCGTGATTATGTGATCGTGATTGTGTGATCCTGATTGTGTGATTAGGATTCTGTGATCGTGATTGTGTAATCGTGATTGTGTGATCGTGATTGTGATCGTGATTTTGTGATCGTGATTGTGTGATGGTGATTTTGTGATCGTGATTGTGTGATCGTGATTGTGTGATTGTGATTGTGTGATTGTGATTGTGTGATTGTGATTGTGTGATTGTGATTGTGTGGTTGTGATTGTGTGATTGTGGTTGTGTGATTGTGGTTGTGTGATTGCGATTGTGTGATCGTGACTGTGTGGTCGTGATTGTGTGATCGTGATTGCGGGATTGTGACTGTGTGATTGTGTGATCGTGATTGTGTGATCGTGATTGTGCGATCGTGGTTGTGCGATCGTGATTGTGCGATCGTGATTGTGCGATCGTGATTGTGCGATCGTGATTGTGCGATCGTGATTGTGCGATCGTGATTGTGCGATCGTGATTGTGCGATCGTGATTGTGCGATCGTGATTGTGCGATCGTGATTGTGCGATCGTGACTGTACGATCGTGATTGTGCGATCGTGATAGTGCGATCGTGATAGTGCGATCGTGATTGTGCGATCGTGATTGTGCGATCGTGATTGTGCGATCGTGATTGTGCGATCGTGATTGTGCGATCGTGATTGTGCGATCGTGATTGTGCGATCGTGATTGTGCGATCGTGATTGTGCGATCGTGATTGTGCGATCGTGATTGTTTGATCGTGATTGTTTGATCGTGATTGTGTGATCGTGATTGTGTGATCGTGATTGTGTGATCGTGATTGTGTGATCGTGATTGTGTGATTGTGATTGTGTGATTGTGATTATGTGATTGTGATTGTGATTGTGATCGTGATTGTGTGACCGTGATTGTGTGATCGTGATTGTGCGATCCTGATTGTGTGATTAGGATTCTGTGATCGTGATTGTGTAATCGTGATTGTGTGATTGTGATTGTGTGATTGTGATTATGTGATTGCGATTGTGATTGTGATTGTGTGATTGTGTGATCGTGATTGTGTGATCGTGATTGTGTGACCGTGATTGTGTGACCGTGATTATGTGATCGTGATTGTGCGATCCTGATTGTGTGATCCTGATTGTGTGATTAGGATTCTGTGATCGTGATTGTGTAATCGTGAATGTGTAATCGTGATTGTGTGATCGTGATTGTGATCGTGATTTTGTGATCGTGATTGTGTGATGGTGATTGTGTGATCGTGATTGTGGGATCGTGATTGTGCGATCGTGATTGTTGCGATCGTGATTGTGCGATCGTGACTGTGCGATCGTGACTGTGCGATCGTGAGTGTGCGATCGTGAGTGTGCGATCGAGATTGTGCGATCGTGATTGTGCGATCGTGATTGTGCGATCGTGATTGTGCGATCGTGGTTGTGCGATCGTGATTGTGCGATCGTGATTGTGCGATCGTGATTGTGCGATCGTGATTGTGCGATCGTGGTTGTGCGATCGTGATTGTGCGCTGGTGATTGTGCGATCGTGATTGTGGGATTGTGACTGTGTGATTGTGTGGTTGTGGTTGTGTGATTGTGATTGTCTGACTGTGATTGTGTGATTGTGATTGTGGGATTGTGATTGCGATTGTGTGATTGTGACTGTGTGGTCGTGATTGTGTGATCGTGATTGTGGGATTGTGACTGTGTGATTGTGTGGTTGTGGTTGTGTGTTCGTGATTGTGTGATCGTGATTGTGTGATCGTGATTGTGCGATCGTGATTGTGCGATCGTGATTGTGCGATCGTGATTGTGCGATCGTGGTTGTGCGATCGTGATTGTGCGATCGTGATTGTGCGATCGTGATTGTGCGATCGTGATTGTGCGATCGTGATTGTGGGATTGTTTGATTGTGTGATTGTTTGATTGTGTGATTGCGATTGTGTGATTGCGATTGTGAGATTGCGATTGTGTGATTGCGATTGTGTGATTGCGATTGTGTGATTGCGATTATGTGATTGCGATTGTGTGATTGCGATTGTGTGATTGCGATTGTGTGATTGCGATTGTGTGATTGCGATTGTGTGATTGCGATTGTGTGATTGCGATTGTGTGATTGCGATTGTGTGATTGCGATTGTGTGATTGCGATTGTGTGATTGCGATTGTGTGATTGCGATTGTGTGATTGCGATTGTGTGATTGCGATTGTGTGATTGCGATTGTGTGATTGCGATTGTGTGATTGCGATTGTGTGACTGTGATTGTGTGATTGTGTGATTGCGATTGTGTGATTGTGATTGTGGGATTGTGATTGCGATTGTGTGATTGTGACTGTGTGGTCGTGATTGTGTGATCGTGATTGTGGGATTGTGACTGTGCGATTGTGAGATTGTGATTGTGTGACTGTGATTGTGTGATTGTGATTGTGGGATTGTGATTGTGTGATTGTGTGATCGTGACTGTGATTGTGTGATTGTGATTGTGATTGTGATTGTGTGACTGTGTGATTGTGATTGTGTGATCGTGATTGTGTGATCGTGATTGTGTGATCGTGATTGTGCGATCGTGATAGTGCGATCGTGATTGCGATTGTGTGATTGCGATTGTGTGATTGCGATTGTGTGATTGCGATTGTGTGATTGCGATTGTGTGATTGCGATTGTGTGATTGCGATTGTGTGATTGCGATTGTGTGATTGCGATTGTGTGACTGTGATTGTGTGATTGTGTGATTGCGATTGTGTGATTGTGATTGTGTGATTGTGATTGTGATTGTGATTGTGTGATTGTGTGATCGTGATTGTGTGATCGTGATTGTGTGACCGTGATTGTGTGACCGTGATTATGTGATCCTGATTGTGTGATCCTGATTGTGTGATTAGGATTCTTTGATCGTGATTGTGTGATCGTGATTGTGGTCGTGATTTTGTGATCGTGATTGTGTGATGGTGATTGTGTGATCGTGATTGTGTGATCGTGATTGTGTGATTGTGATTGTGTGATTGTGATTGTGTGGTTGTGATTGTGTGATTGTAGTTGTGTGATTGTGATTGTGTGATTGCGATTGTGTGATCGTGACTGTGTGGTCATGATTGTGTGATCGTGATTGTGGGATTGTGACTATGGGATTGTGTGGTTGTGGTTGTGTGATTGTGATTGTGTGAATGTGATTGTGTGATTGTGATTGTGGGATTGTGATTGCGATTGTGTGATTGTGACTGTGTGGTAGTGATTGTGTGATCGTGATTGTGGGATTGTGACTGTGCGATTGTGAGATTGTGATTGTGTGACTGTGATTGTGTGATTGTGATTGTGGGATTGTGATTGTGTGATTGTGTGATCGTGACTGTGATTGTGTGATTGTGATTGTGATTGTGATTGTGATTGTGTGACTGTGTGATTGTGATTGTGTGATCGTGATTGTGTGATCGTGATTGTGTGATCGTGATTGTGCGATCGTGATAGTGCGATCGTGATTGCGATTGTGTGATTGCGATTGTGAGATTGCGATTGTGTGATTGCGATTGTGTGATTGCGATTGTGTGATTGCGATTGTGTGATTGCGATTGTGTGATTGCGATTGTGTGATTGCGATTGTGTGATTGCGATTGTGTGATTGCGATTGTGTGATTGCGATTGTGTGATTGCGATTGTGTGATTGCGATTGTGTGATTGCGATTGTGTGATTGCGATTGTGTGATTGCGATTGTGTGACTGTGATTGTGTGATTGTGAATGTTTGATGGTGATTGTGTGATTGTGATTGTGTGATTGTGATTATGTGATTGTGATTGTGATTGTGATTGTGTGATTATGTGATTATGTGATCGTGATTGTGTGATCGTGATTGTGTGATCGTGATTGTGTGACCGTGATTGTGTGACCGATTATGTGATCGTGATTGTGTGATCCTGATTGTGTGATTAGGATTCTTTGATCGTGATTGTGTAATCGTGATTGTGATCGTGATTTTGTGATCGTGATTGTGTGATGGTGATTGTGTGATCGTGATTGTGTGATCGTGATTGTGTGATCGTGATTGTGTGATCGTGATTGTTTGATCGTGATTGTGTGATCGTGATTGTGTGATCGTGATTGTGTGATCGTGATTGTTTGATCGTGATTGTGTGATTGTGATTATGTGATTGTGATTGTGATTGTGATTGTGTGATTGTGTGATCGTGATTGTGTGATCGTGATTGTGTGACCGTGATTGTGTGATCGTGATAGTGCGATCGTGATTGCGATTGTGTGATTGCGATTGTGTGATTGCGATTGTGTGATTGCGATTGTGTGATTGCGATTGTGTGATTGCGATTGTGTGATTGCGATTGTGTGATTGCGATTGTGTGATTGCGATTGTGTGATTGCGATTGTGTGATTGTGATTGTGTGATTGTGATTGTGTGATTGTGTGATCGTGATTGTGTGATCGTGATTGTGTGACCGTGATTGTGTGATCGTGATTGTGTGATCGTGATTGTGTGACCGTGATTGTGTGACCGTGATTATGTGATCCTGACTGTGTGATCCTGATTGTGTGATTAGGATTCTTTGATCGTGATTGTGTGATCGTGATTGTGGTCGTGATTTTGTGATCGTGATTGTGTGATGGTGATTGTGTGATCGTGATTGTGTGATCGTGATTGTGTGATTGTGATTGTGTGATTGTGATTGTGTGGTTGTGATTGTGTGATTGTGGTTGTGTGATTGTGATTGTGTGATTGCGATTGTGTGATCGTGACTGTGTGGTCGTGATTGTGTGATCGTGATTGTGGGATTGTGACTATGGGATTGTGTGGTTGTGGTTGTGTGATTGTGATTGTGTGAATGTGATTGTGTGATTGTGATTGTGGGATTGTGATTGCGATTGTGTGATTGTGACTGTGTGGTCGTGATTGTGTGATCGTGATTGTGGGATTGTGACTGTGCGATTGTGAGATTGTGATTGTGTGACTGTGATTGTGTGATTGTGATTGTGGGATTGTGATTGTGTGATTGTGTGATCGTGACTGTGATTGTGTGATTGTGATTGTGATTGTGATTGTGATTGTGATTGTGATTGTGTGACTGTGTGTTTGTGATTGTGTGATCGTGATTGTGTGATCGTGATTGTGTGATCGTGATTGTGCGATCGTGATAGTGCGATCGTGATTGCGATTGTGTGATTGCGATTGTGTGATTGCGATTGTGTGATTGCGATTGTGTGATTGCGATTGTGTGATTGCGATTGTGTGATTGCGATTGTGTGATTGCGGTTGTGTGATTGCGATTGTGTGACTGTGATTGTGTGATTGTGTGATTGCGATTGTGTGATTGTGATTGTGTGATTGTGATTGTGATTGTGATTGTGTGATTGTGTGATCGTGATTGTGTGATCGTGATTGTGTGACCGTGATTGTGTGACCGTGATTATGTGATCCTGATTGTGTGATCCTGATTGTGTGATTAGGATTCTTTGATCGTGATTGTGTGATCGTGATTGTGGTCGTGATTTTGTGATCGTGATTGTGTGATGGTGATTGTGTGATCGTGATTGTGTGATCGTGATTGTGTGATTGTGATTGTGTGATTGTGATTGTGTGGTTGTGATTGTGTGATTGTGGTTGTGTGATTGTGATTGTGTGATTGCGATTGTGTGATCGTGACTGTGTGGTCGTGATTGTGTGATCGTGATTGTGGGATTGTGACTATGGGATTGTGTGGTTGTGGTTGTGTGATTGTGATTGTGTGAATGTGATGGTGTGATTGTGATTGTGGGATTGTGACTGTGCGATTGTGTGATTGTGATTGTGTGATTGTGATTGTGGGATTGTGATTGTGTGATTGTGTGATCGTGACTGTGATTGTGTGATTGTGATTGTGATTGTGATTGTGATTGTGTGACTGTGTGATTGTGATTGTGTGATCGTGATTGTGTGATCGTGATTGTGTGATCGTGATTGTGCGGTCGTGATAGTGCGATCGTGATTGCGATTGTGTGATTGCGATTGTGAGATTGCGATTGTGTGATTGCGATTGTGTGATTGCGATTGTGTGATTGCGATTGTGCGATTGCGATTGTGCGATTGCGATTGTGTGATTGCGATTGTGTGATTGCGATTGTGTGATTGCGATTGTGTGATTGCGATTGTGTGATTGCGATTGTGTGATTGCGATTGTGTGATTGCGATTGTGTGACTGTGATTGTGTGATTGTGATTGTTTGATGGTGATTGTGTGATTGTGATTGTGTGATTGTGATTATGTGATTGTGATTGTGATTGTGATTGTGTGATTATGTGATTATGTGATCGTGATTGTGTGATCGTGATTGTGTGATCGTGATTGTGTGATCGCGATTGTGTGACCGTGATTGTGTGACCGATTATGTGATCGTGATTGTGTGATCCTGATTGTGTGATTAGGATTCTTTGATCGTGATTGTGTAATCGTGATTGTGATCGTGATTTTGTGATCGTGATTGTGTGATGGTGATTGTGTGATCGTGATTGTGTGATCGTGATTGTGTGATCGTGATTGTGTGATCGTGAATGTGTGATGGTGATTGTGTGATTGTGACTGTGTGATTGTGACTGTGTGGTCGTGATTGTGTGATCGTGATTGTGGGATCGTGACTGTGTGATTGTGTGGTCGTGATTGTGTGATCGTGATTGTGTGATCGTGATTGTGTGATCGTGATTGTGTGATCGTGATTGTGTGATCGTGATTGTGTGATCGTGATTGTGTGATCGTGATTGTGTGATCGTGATTGTGTGATCGTGATTGTGTGATCGTGATTGTGTGATCGTGATTGTGGGATTGTGACTGTGTGATTGTGTGGTCGTGATTGTGTGATCGCGATTGTGTGATCGTGATTGTGTGATCGTGATTGTGTGATCGTGATTGTGTGATCGTGATTGTGTGATCGTTATTGTGTGATCGTGATTGTGTGATCGTGATTGTGTGATCGTGATTGTTTGATCGTGATTGTGTGATCGTGATTGTGTGATCGTGATTGTGTGATCGTGATTGTTTGATCGTGATTGTGTGATCGTGATTGTGTGATCGTTATTGTGTGATCGTGATTGTGTGATCGTGATTGTGTGATCGTGATTGTTTGATCGTGATTGTGTGATCGTGATTGTGTGATCGTGATTGTGTGATCGTGATTGTTTGATCGTGATTGTGTGACCGTGATTGTGTGATCGTGATTATGTGATTGTGATTGTGATTGTGATTGTGTGATTGTGTGATCGTGATTGTGTGATCGTGATTGTGTGATCGTGATTGTGTGATCCTGATTGTGTGATCGTGATTGTGTGATCGTGATTGTGTGATCGTGATTGTGTGATCCTGATTGTGTGATCGTGATTGTGTGATCGTGATTGTGTGATCGTGATTGTGTGATCGTGATTGTGTGATCGTGATTGTGTGATCGTGATTGTGTGATCGTGATTGTGTGATCGTTATTGTGTGATCGTGATTGTGTGATCGTGATTGTGTGATCGTGATTGTTTGATCGTGATTGTGTGATCGTGATTGTGTGATCGTGATTGTGTGATCGTGATTGTTTGATCGTGATTGTGTGATTGTGATTATGTGATTGTGATTGTGATTGTGATTGTGTGATCGTGTGATCGTGATTGTGTGATCGTGATTGTGTGACCGTGATTGTGTGATCGTGATTGTGTGATCGTGATTGTGTGACCGTGATTGTGTGATCGTGATTGTGCGATCCTGATTGTGTGATTAGGATTCTGTGATCGTGATTGTGTAATCGTGATTGTGTGATCGTGATTGTGATCGTGATTTTGTGATCGTGATTGTGTGATGGTGATTGTGTGATCGTGATTGTGTGATCGTGATTGTGTGATCGTGATTGTGTGACCGTGATTGTGTGACCGTGA
This sequence comes from Megachile rotundata, assembly GCF_050947335.1. Lineage (NCBI taxonomy): Eukaryota > Metazoa > Arthropoda > Insecta > Hymenoptera > Megachilidae > Megachile > Megachile rotundata. Next base: position 956,004 of record NC_134997.1, on the reverse strand, counting down.
TTGTGTGATCGTGATTGTGTGATCCTGATTGTGTGATTAGGATTCTGTGATCGTGATTGTGTAATCGTGATTGTGTGATCGTGATTGTGATCGTGATTTTGTGATCGTGATTGTGTGATGGTGATTGTGTGATTGCGATTGTGTGATCGTGACTGTGTGGTCGTGATTGTGTGATCGTGATTGTGGGATTGTGACTGTGTGATTGTGTGGTTGTGGTTGTGTGATCGTGATTGTGTGATTGTGATTGTGTGATCGTGATTGTATGATCGTGATTGTGTGATTGTGACTGTGTGGTCGTGATTGTGTGATCGTGATTGTGGGATTGTGACTGTGTGATTGTGTGATCGTGATTGTGTGATCGTGATTGTGTGATCGTGATTGGGTGATCGTGATTGTGTGATCGTGATTGTGTGATCGTGATAGTGTGATCGTGATTGTGTGATCGTGATTGTGTGGTCGTGATTGTGTGGTCGTGATTGTGTGATTGTGATTGTGTGATTGTGATTGTGTGATTGTGATTGTGTGATTGTGATTGTGTGATCGTGATTGTGTGATCGTGATTGTGCGATCGTGGTTGTGCGATCGTGATTGTGCGATGGTGATTGTGCGATCGTGATTGTGGGATTGTGACTGTGTGATTGTGTGGTTGTGGTTGTGTGATTGTGATTGTCTGACTGTGATTGTGTGATTGTGATTGTGGGATTGTGATTGCAATTGTGTGATTGTGACTGTGTGGTCGTGATTGTGTGATCGTGATTGTGGGATTGTGACTGTGTGATTGTGTGGTTGCGTGTTTGCGTGCGATCGTGATTGTGTGTTCGTGATTGTGTGATCGTGATTGTGTGATCGTGATTGTGCGATCGTGATTGTGCGATCGTGATTGTGCGATCGTGATTGTGCGATCGTGGTTGTGCGATCGTGATTGTGCGATCGTGATTGTGCGATCGTGATTGTGCGATCGTGATTGTGCGATCGTGATTGTGGGATTGTTTGATTGTGTGATTGTTTGATTGTGTGATTGCGATTGTGTGATTGCGATTGTGAGATTGCGATTGTGTGATTGCGATTGTGTGATTGCGATTGTGTGATTGCGATTGTGTGATTGCGATTGTGTGATTGCGATTGTGTGATTGCGATTGTGTGATTGCGATTGTGTGATTGCAATTGTGTGATTGCGATTGTGTGATTGCGATTGTGTGATTGCGATTGTGTGATTGCGATTGTGTGATTGCGATTGTGTGATTGCGATTGTGTGATTGCGATTGTGTGATTACGATTGTCTGATTGCGATTGTGTGATTGCGATTGTGTGATTGCGATTGTGTGATTGCGATTGTGTCATTGCGGTTGTGTGATTGCGATTGTGTGATTGCGATTGTGTGACTGTGATTGTGTGATTGTGTGATTGCGATTGTGTGATTGTGATTGTGTGATTGTGATTGTGATTGTGATTGTGATTGTGTGATTGTGTGATCGTGATTGTGTGATCGTGATTGTGTGACCGTGATTGTGTGACCGTGATTATGTGATCCTGATTGTGTGATCCTGATTGTGTGATTAGGATTCTTTGATCGTGATTGTGTGATCGTGATTGTGATCGTGATTTTGTGATCGTGATTGTGTGATGGTGATTGTGTGATCGTGATTGTGTGATCGTGATTGTGTGATTGTGATTGTGTGATTGTGATTGTGTGGTTGTGATTGTGTGATTGTGGTTGTGTGATTGTGATTGTGTGATTGCGATTGTGTGATCGTGACTGTGTGGTCGTGATTGTGTGATCGTGATTGTGGGATTGTGACTATGGGATTGTGTGGTTGTGGTTGTGTGATTGTGATTGTGTGAATGTGATTGTGTGATTGTGATTGTGGGATTGTGATTGCGATTGTGTGATTGTGACTGTGTGGTCGTGACTGTGTGATCGTGATTGTGGGATTGTGACTGTGCGATTGTGTGATTGTGATTGTGTGACTGTGATTGTGTGATTGTGATTGTGGGATTGTGATTGTGTGATTGTGTGATCGTGACTGTGATTGTGTGATTGTGATTGTGATTGTGATTGTGATTGTGATTGTGTGACTGTGTGATTGTTATTGTGTGATCGTGATATTGTGATCGTGATTGTGTGATCGTGATTGTGCGATCGTGATAGTGCGATCGTGATTGCGATTGTGTGATTGCGATTGTGTGATTGCGATTGTGTGATTGCGATTGTGTGATTGCGATTGTATGATTGCGATTGTGTGATTGCGATTGTGTGATTGCGATTGTGTGATTGCGATTGTGTGAGTGCGATTGTGTGACTGTGATTGTGTGATTGTGTGATTGCGATTGTGATTGTGTGATTGTGTGATCGTGATTGTGTGATCGTGATTGTGTGACCGTGATTGTGTGACCGTGATTATGTGATCCTGATTGTGTGATCCTGATTGTGTGATTAGGATTCTTTGATCGTGATTGTGTGATCGTGATGGTGATCGTGATTTTGTGATCGTGATTGTGTGATGGTGATTGTGTGATCGTGATTGTGTGATCGTGATTGTGTGATTGTGATTGTGTGATTGTGATTGTGTGGTTGTGATTGTGTGATTGTGGTTGTGTGATTGTGATTGTGTGATTGCGATTGTGTGATCGTGACTGTGTGGTCGTGATTGTGTGATCGTGATTCTGGGATTGTGACTATGGGATTGTGTGGTTGTGGTTGTGTGATTGTGATTGTGTGAATGTGATTGTGTGATTGTGATTGTGGGATTGTGATTGCGATTGTGTGATTGTGACTGTGTGGTCGTGATTGTGTGATCGTGATTGTGGGATTGTGACTGTGCGATTGTGTGATTGTGATTGTGTGACTGTGATTGTGTGATTGTGATTGTGGGATTGTGATTGTGTGATTGTGTGATCGTGACTGTGATTGTGTGATCGTGATTGTGATCGTGATTTTGTGATCGTGATTGTGTGATGGTGATTGTGTGATCGTGATTGTGTGATCGTGATTGTGTGATTGTGATTGTGTGATTGTGATTGTGTGGTTGTGTATGTGTGATTGTGGTTGTGTGATTGTGATTGTGTGATTGCGATTGTGTGATCGTGACTGTGTGGTCGTGATTGTGTGATCGTGATTGTGGGATTGTGACTATGGGATTGTGTGGTTGTGGTTGTGTGATTGTGATTGTGTGAATGTGATTGTGTGATTGTGATTGTGGGATTGTGATTGCGATTGTGTGATTGTGACTGTGTGGTCGTGATTGTGTGATCGTGATTGTGGGATTGTGACTGTGCGATTGTGTGATTGTGATTGTGTGACTGTGATTGTGTGATTGTGATTGTGGGATTGTGATTGTGTGATTGTGTGATCGTGACTGTGATTGTGTGATTGTGATTGTGATTGTGATTGTGATTGTGTGACTGTGTGATTGTGATTGTGTGATCGTGATTGTGTGATCGTGATTGTGTGATCGTGATTGTGCGATCGTGATAGTGCGATCGTGATTGCGATTGTGTGATTGCGATTGTGAGATAGCGATTGTGTGATTGCGATTGTGTGATTGCGATTGTGTGATTGCGATTGTGTGATTGCGATTGTGTGATTGCGATTGTGTGATTGCGATTGTGTGATTGCGATTGTGTGATTGCGATTGTGTGATTGCGATTGTGTGATTGCGATTGTGTGATTGCGATTGTGTGATTGCGATTGTGTGACTGTGATTGTGTGATTGTGATTGTTTGATGGTGATTGTGTGATTGTGATTGTGTGATTGTGATTATGTGATTGTGATTGTGATTGTGATTGTGATTGTGTGATTATGTGATTATGTGATCGTGATTGTGTGATCGTGATTGTGTGATCGTGATTGTGTGACCGTGATTGTGTGACCGATTATGTGATCGTGATTGTGTGATCCTGATTGTGTGATTAGGATTCTTTGATCGTGATTGTGTAATCGTGATTGTGATCGTGATTTTGTGATCGTGATTGTGTGATGGTGATTGTGTGATCGTGATTGTGTGATCGTGATTGTGTGATGGTGATTGTGTGATTGTGACTCTGTGATTGTGACTGTGTGGTCGTGATTGTGTGATCGTGATTGTGTAATCGTGATTGTGATCGTGATTTTGTGATCGTGATTGTGTGATGGTGATTGTGTGATCGTGATTGTGTGATCGTGATTGTGTGATCGTGATTGTGTGATCATGATTGTGTGATGGTGATTGTGTGATTGTGACTGTGTGGTCGTGATTGTGTGATCGTGATTGTGGGATTGTGACTGTGCGATTGTGTGATTGTGATTGTGTGACTGTGATTGTGTGATTGTGATTGTGGGATTGTGATTGTGTGATTGTGTGATCGTGACTGTGATTGTGTGATTGTGATTGTGATTGTGATTGTGATTGTGTGACTGTGTGATTGTGATTGTGTGATCGTGATTGTGTGATCGTGATTGTGTGATCGTGATTGTGCGATCGTGATAGTGCGATCGTGATTGCGATTGTGTGATTGCGACTGTGAGATTGCGATTGTGTGATTGCGATTGTGTGATTGCGATTGTGTGATTGCGATTGTGTGATTGCGATTGTGTGATTGCGATTGTGTGATTGCGATTGTGTGATTGCGATTGTGTGATTGCGATTGTGTGATTGCGATTGTGTGATTGCGATTGTGTGATTGCGATTGTGTGACTGTGATTGTGTGATTGTGATTGTTTGATGGTGATTGTGTGATTGTGATTGTGTGATTGTGATTATGTGATTGTGATTGTGATTGTGATTGTGTGATTATGTGATTATGTGATCGTGATTGTGTGATCGTGATTGTGTGATCGTGATTGTGTGATCGTGATTGTGTGACCGTGATTGTGTGACCGATTATGTGATCGTGATTGTGTGATCCTGATTGTGTGATTAGGATTCTTTGATCGTGATTGTGCAATCGTGATTGTGATCGTGATTTTGTGATCGTGATTGTGTGATGGTGATTGTGTGATCGTGATTGTGTGATCGTGATTGTGTGATCGTGATTGTGTGATCGTGAAGGTGTGATGGTGATTGTGTGATTGTGACTGTGTGATTGTGACTGTGTGGTCGTGATTGTGTGATCGTGATTGTGGGATCGTGATTGTGTGATTGTGTGGTCGTGATTGTGTGATCGTGATTGTGTGATCGTGATTGTGTGATCGTGATTGTGTGATCGTGATTGTGTGATCGTGATTGTGTGATCGTGATTGTGTGATCGTGATTGTGTGATCGTGATTGTGGGATTGTGACTGTGTGATTGTGTGGTCGTGATTGTGTGATCGCGATTGTGTGATCGTGATTGTGTGATCGTGATTGTGTGATCGTGATTCTGTGATCGTGATTGTGTGATCGTGATTGTGTGATCGTGATTGTGTGATCGTGATTGTGTGATCGTGATTGTGTGATCGTGATTGTGTGATCGTGATTGTGTGATCGTGATTGTGTGATCGTGATTGTGTGATCGTTATTGTGTGATCGTGATTGTGTGATCGTGATTGTGTGATCGTGATTGTTTGATCGTGATTGTGTGATCGTGATTGTGTGATCGTGATTGTTTGATCGTGATTGTGTGATTGTGATTATGTGATTGTGATTGTGATTGTGATTGAGTGATTGTGTGATCGTGATTGTGTGATCGTGATTGTGTGACCGTGATTGTGTGATCGTGATTGTGTGATCGTGATTGTGTGGTCGTGATTGTTTGATCGTGATTGTGTGATCCTGATTGTGTGATCGTGATTGTGTGATCGTGATTGTTTGATCGTGATTGTGTGATTGTGATTATGTGATTGTGATTGTGATTGTGATTGTGTGATTGTGTGATCGTGATTGTGTGACCGTGATTGTGTGATCGTGATTGTGTGATCGTGATTGTGTGATTGTGATTGTGTGATTGTGATTGTGTGGTTGTGATTGTGTGATTGTGGTTGTGTGATTGTGATTGTGTGATTGCGATTGTGTGATCGTGACTGTGTGGTCGTGATTGTGCGATCGTGATTGTGGGATTGTGACTATGGGATTGTGTGGTTGTGGTTGTGTGATTGTGATTGTGTGAATGTGATTGTGTGATTGTGATTGTGGAATTGTGATTGCGATTGTGTGATTGTGACTGTGTGGTCGTGATTGTGTGATCGTGATTGTGGGATTGTGACTGTGCGATTGTGAGATTGTGATTGTGTGACTGTGATTGTGTGATTGTGATTGTGGGATTGTGATTGTGTGATTGTGTGATCGTGACTGTGATTGTGTGATTGTGATTGTGATTGTGATTGTGATTGTGTGACTGTGTGATTGTGATTGTGTGATCGTGATTGTGTGATCGTGATTGTGTGATCGTGATTGTGCGATCGTGATAGTGCGATCGTGATTGCGATTGTGTGATTGCGATTGTGTGATTGCGATTGTGTGATTGCGATTGTGTGATTGCGATTGTGTGATTGCGATTGTGTGATTGCGATTGTGTGACTGTGATTGTGTGATTGTGTGATTGCGATTGTGTGATTGTGATTGTGTGATTGTGATTGTGATTGTGATTGTGATTGTGTGATTGTGTGATCGTGATTGTGTGATCGTGATTGTGTGACCGTGATTGTGTGACCGTGATTATGTGATCCTGATTGTGTGATCCTGATTGTGTGATTAGGATTCTTTGATCGTGATTGTATGATCGTGATTGTGGTCGTGATTTTGTGATCGTGATTGTGTGATGGTGATTGTGTGATCGTGATTGTGTGATCGTGATTGTGTGATTGTGATTGTGTGATTGTGATTGTGTGGTTGTGATTGTGTGATTGTAGTTGTGTGATTGTGATTGTGTGATTGCGATTGTGTGATCGTGACTGTGTGGTCATGATTGTGTGATCGTGATTGTGGGATTGTGACTATGGGATTGTGTGGTTGTGGTTGTGTGATTGTGATTGTGTGAATGTGATTGTGTGATTGTGATTGTGGGATTGTGATTGCGATTGTGTGATTGTGACTGTGTGGTAGTGATTGTGTGATCGTGATTGTGGGATTGTGACTGTGCGATTGTGAGATTGTGATTGTGTGACTGTGATTGTGTGATTGTGATTGTGGGATTGTGATTGTGTGATTGTGTGATCGTGACTGTGATTGTGTGATTGTGATTGTGATTGTGATTGTGATTGTGTGACTGTGTGATTGTGATTGTGTGATCGTGATTGTGTGATCGTGATTGTGTGATCGTGATTGTGCGATCGTGATAGTGCCTTCGTGATTGCGATTGTGTGATTGCGATTGTGAGATTGCGATTGTGTGATTGCGATTGTGTGATTGCGATTGTGTGATTGCGATTGTGTGATTGCGATTGTGTGATTGCGATTGTGTGATTGCGATTGTGTGATTGCGATTGTGTGATTGCGATTGTGTGATTGCGATTGTGTGATTGCGATTGTGTGATTGCGATTGTGTGACTGTGATTGTGTGATTGTGAATGTTTGATGGTGATTGTGTGATTGTGATTGTGTGATTGTGATTATGTGATTGTGATTGTGATTGTGATTGTGTGATTATGTGATTATGTGATCGTGATTGTGTGATCGTGATTGTGTGATCGTGATTGTGTGACCGTGATTGTGTGACCGATTATGTGATCGTGATTGTGTGATCCTGATTGTGTGATTAGGATTCTTTGATCGTGATTGTGTAATCGTGATTGTGATCGTGATTTTGTGATCGTGATTGTGTGATGGTGATTGTGTGATCGTGATTGTGTGATCGTGATTGTGTGATCGTGATTGTGTGATCGTGATTGTTTGATCGTGATTGTGTGATCGTGATTGTGTGATCGTGATTGTGTGATCGTGATTGTTTGATCGTGATTGTGTGATTGTGATTATGTGATTGTGATTGTGATTGTGATTGTGTGATTGTGTGATCGTGATTGTGTGATCGTGATTGTGTGACCGTGATTGTGTGATCGTGATAGTGCGATCGTGATTGCGATTGTGTGATTGCGATTGTGTGATTGCGATTGTGTGATTGCGATTGTGTGATTGCGATTGTGTGATTGCGATTGTGTGATTGCGATTGTGTGATTGCGATTGTGTGATTGCGATTGTGTGATTGCGATTGTGTGATTGTGATTGTGTGATTGTGATTGTGATTGTGATTGTGTGATTGTGTGATCGTGATTGTGTGATCGTGATTGTGTGACCGTGATTGTGTGATCGTGATTGTGTGATCGTGATTGTGTGACCGTGATTGTGTGACCGTGATTATGTGTTCCTGACTGTGTGATCCTGATTGTGTGATTAGGATTCTTTGATCGTGATTGTGTGATCGTGATTGTGGTCGTGATTTTGTGATCGTGATTGTGTGATGGTGATTGTGTGATCGTGATTGTGTGATCGTGATTGTGTGATTGTGATTGTGTGATTGTGATTGTGTGGTTGTGATTGTGTGATTGTGGTTGTGTGATTGTGATTGTGTGATTGCGATTGTGTGATCGTGACTGTGTGGTCGTGATTGTGTGATCGTGATTGTGGGATTGTGACTATGGGATTGTGTGGTTGTGGTTGTGTGATTGTGATTGTGTGAATGTGATTGTGTGATTGTGATTGTGGGATTGTGATTGCGATTGTGTGATTGTGACTGTGTGGTCGTGATTGTGTGATCGTGATTGTGGGATTGTGACTGTGCGATTGTGAGATTGTGATTGTGTGACTGTGATTGTGTGATTGTGATTGTGGGATTGTGATTGTGTGATTGTGTGATCGTGACTGTGATTGTGTGATTGTGATTGTGTGATTGTGATTGTGATTGTGATTGTGATTGTGATTGTGATTGTGTGACTGTGTGATTGTGATTGTGTGATCGTGATTGTGTGATCGTGATTGTGTGATCGTGATTGTGCGATCGTGATAGTGCGATCGTGATTGCGATTGTGTGATTGCGATTGTGTGATTGCGATTGTGTGATTGCGATTGTGTGATTGCGATTGTGTGATTGCGATTGTGTGATTGCGATTGTGTGATTGCGGTTGTGTGATTGCGATTGTGTGACTGTGATTGTGTGATTGTGTGATTGCGATTGTGTGATTGTGATTGTGTGATTGTGATTGTGATTGTGATTGTGTGATTGTGTGATCGTGATTGTGTGATCGTGATTGTGTGACCGTGATTGTGTGACCGTGATTATGTGATCCTGATTGTGTGATCCTGATTGTGTGATTAGGATTCTTTGATCGTGATTGTGTGATCGTGATTGTGGTCGTGATTTTGTGATCGTGATTGTGTGATGGTGATTGTGTGATCGTGATTGTGTGATCGTGATTGTGTGATTGTGATTGTGTGATTGTGATTGTGTGGTTGTGATTGTGTGATTGTGGTTGTGTGATTGTGATTGTGTGATTGCGATTGTGTGATCGTGACTGTGTGGTCGTGATTGTGTGATCGTGATTGTGGGATTGTGACTATGGGATTGTGTGGTTGTGGTTGTGTGATTGTGATTGTGTGAATGTGATGGTGTGATTGTGATTGTGGGATTGTGACTGTGCGATTGTGTGATTGTGATTGTGTGATTGTGATTGTGGGATTGTGATTGTGTGATTGTGTGATCGTGACTGTGATTGTGTGATTGTGATTGTGATTGTGATTGTGATTGTGTGACTGTGTGATTGTGATTGTGTGATCGTGATTGTGTGATCGTGATTGTGTGATCGTGATTCTGTGATCGTGATTGTGTGATCGTCATTGTGTGATCGTGATTGTGTGATCGTGATTGTGTGATCGTGATTGTGTGATCGTGATTGTGTGATCGTGATTGTGTGATCGTGATTGTGTGATCGTGATTGTGTGATCGTTATTGTGTGATCGTGATTGTGTGATCGTGATTGTGTGATCGTGATTGTTTGATCGTGATTGTGTGATCGTGATTGTGTGATCGTGATTGTTTGATCGTGATTGTGTGATTGTGATTATGTGATTGTGATTGTGATTGTGATTGAGTGATTGTGTGATCGTGATTGTGTGATCGTGATTGTGTGACCGTGATTGTGTGATCGTGATTGTGTGATCGTGATTGTGTGGTCGTGATTGTTTGATCGTGATTGTGTGATCCTGATTGTGTGATCGTGATTGTGTGATCGTGATTGTTTGATCGTGATTGTGTGATTGTGATTATGTGATTGTGATTGTGATTGTGATTGTGTGATTGTGTGATCGTGATTGTGTGATCGTGATTGTGTGACCGTGATTGTGTGATTGTGATTGTGTGGTTGTGATTGTGTGATTGCGATTGTGTGATTGCGATTGTGTGATTGCGATTGTGTGATTGGGATTGTGTGATTGCGATTGTGTGACTGTGATTGTGTGATTGTGTGATTGCGATTGTGTGATTGCGATTGTGTGATTGTGATTGTGTGATTGTGATTGTGATTGTGATTGTGTGATTGTGTGATCGTGATTGTGTGATCGTGATTGTGTGACCGTGATTGTGTGACCGTGATTATGTGATCCTGATTGTGTGATCCTGATTGTGTGATTAGGATTCTTTGATCGTGATTGTGTGATCGTGATTGTGGTCGTGATTTTGTGATCGTGATTGTGTGATGGTGATTGTGTGATCGTGATTGTGTGATCGTGATTGTGTGATTGTGATTGTGTGATTGTGATTGTGTGGTTGTGATTGTGTGATTGTAGTTGTGTGATTGTGATTGTGTGATTGCGATTGTGTGATCGTGACTGTGTGGTCATGATTGTGTGATCGTGATTGTGGGATTGTGACTATGGGATTGTGTGGTTGTGGTTGTGTGATTGTGATTGTGTGAATGTGATTGTGTGATTGTGATTGTGGGATTGTGATTGCGATTGTGTGATTGTGACTGTGTGGTAGTGATTGTGTGATCGTGATTGTGGGATTGTGACTGTGCGATTGTGAGATTGTGATTGTGTGACTGTGATTGTGTGATTGTGATTGTGGGATTGTGATTGTGTGATTGTGTGGTCGTGACTGTGATTGTGTGATTGTGATTGTGATTGTGATTGTGATTGTGTGACTGTGTGATTGTGATTGTGTGATCGTGATTGTGTGATCGTGATTGTGTGATCGTGATTGTGCGATCGTGATAGTGCCTTCGTGATTGCGATTGTGTGATTGCGATTGTGAGATTGCGATTGTGTGATTGCGATTGTGTGATTGCGATTGTGTGATTGCGATTGTGTGATTGCGATTGTGTGATTGCGATTGTGTGATTGCGATTGTGTGATTGCGATTGTGTGATTGCGATTGTGTGATTGCGATTGTGTGATTGCGATTGTGTGATTGCGATTGTGTGACTGTGATTGTGTGATTGTGAATGTTTGATGGTGATTGTGTGATTGTGATTGTGTGATTGTGATTATGTGATTGTGATTGTGATTGTGATTGTGTGATTATGTGATTATGTGATCGTGATTGTGTGATCGTGATTGTGTGATCGTGATTGTGTGACCGTGATTGTGTGACCGATTATGTGATCGTGATTGTGTGATCCTGATTGTGTGATTAGGATTCTTTGATCGTGATTGTGTAATCGTGATTTTATCGTGATTTTGTGATCGTGATTGTGTGATGGTGATTGTGTGATCGTGATTGTGTGATCGTGATTGTGTGATCGTGATTGTGTGATCGTGATTGTTTGATCGTGATTGTGTGATCGTGATTGTGTGATCGTGATTGTGTGATCGTGATTGTTTGATCGTGATTGTGTGATTGTGATTATGTGATTGTGATTGTGATTGTGATTGTGTGATTGTGTGATCGTGATTGTGTGATCGTGATTGTGTGACCGTGATTGTGTGATCGTGATAGTGCGATCGTGATTGCGATTGTGTGATTGCGATTGTGTGATTGCGATTGTGTGATTGCGATTGTGTGATTGCGATTGTGTGATTGCGATTGTGTGATTGCGATTGTGTGATTGCGATTGTGTGATTGCGATTGTGTGATTGCGATTGTGTGATTGCGATTGTGTGATTGTGATTGTGTGATTGTGATTGTGATTGTGATTGTGTGATTGTGTGATCGTGATTGTGTGATCGTGATTGTGTGACCGTGATTGTGTGATCGTGATTGTGTGATCGTGATTGTGTGACCGTGATTGTGTGACCGTGATTATGTGATCCTGACTGTGTGATCCTGATTGTGTGATTAGGATTCTTTGATCGTGATTGTGTGATCGTGATTGTGGTCGTGATTTTGTGATCGTGATTGTGTGATGGTGATTGTGTGATCGTGATTGTGTGATCGTGATTGTGTGATTGTGATTGTGTGATTGTGATTGTGTGGTTGTGATTGTGTGATTGTGGTTGTGTGATTGTGATTGTGTGATTGCGATTGTGTGATCGTGACTGTGTGGTCGTGATTGTGTGATCGTGATTGTGGGATTGTGACTATGGGATTGTGTGGTTGTGGTTGTGTGATTGTGATTGTGTGAATGTGATTGTGTGATTGTGATTGTGGGATTGTGATTGCGATTGTGTGATTGTGACTGTGTGGTAGTGATTGTGTGATCGTGATTGTGGGATTGTGACTGTGCGATTGTGAGATTGTGATTGTGTGACTGTGATTGTGTGATTGTGATTGTGGGATTGTGATTGTGTGATTGTGTGGTCGTGACTGTGATTGTGTGATTGTGATTGTGATTGTGATTGTGATTGTGTGACTGTGTGATTGTGATTGTGTGATCGTGATTGTGTGATCGTGATTGTGTGATCGTGATTGTGCGATCGTGATAGTGCCTTCGTGATTGCGATTGTGTGATTGCGATTGTGAGATTGCGATTGTGTGATTGCGATTGTGTGATTGCGATTGTGTGATTGCGATTGTGTGATTGCGATTGTGTGATTGCGATTGTGTGATTGCGATTGTGTGATTGCGATTGTGTGATTGCGATTGTGTGATTGCGATTGTGTGATTGCGATTGTGTGATTGCGATTGTGTGATTGCGATTGTGTGACTGTGATTGTGTGATTGTGAATGTTTGATGGTGATTGTGTGATTGTGATTGTGTGATTGTGATTATGTGATTGTGATTGTGATTGTGATTGTGTGATTATGTGATTATGTGATCGTGATTGTGTGATCGTGATTGTGTGATCGTGATTGTGTGACCGTGATTGTGTGACCGATTATGTGATCGTGATTGTGTGATCCTGATTGTGTGATTAGGATTCTTTGATCGTGATTGTGTAATCGTGATTGTGATCGTGATTTTGTGATCGTGATTGTGTGATGGTGATTGTGTGATCGTGATTGTGTGATCGTGATTGTGTGATCGTGATTGTGTGATCGTGATTGTTTGATCGTGATTGTGTGATCGTGATTGTGTGATCGTGATTGTGTGATCGTGATTGTTTGATCGTGATTGTGTGATTGTGATTATGTGATTGTGATTGTGATTGTGATTGTGTGATTGTGTGATCGTGATTGTGTGATCGTGATTGTGTGACCGTGATTGTGTGATCGTGATAGTGCGATCGTGATTGCGATTGTGTGATTGCGATTGTGTGATTGCGATTGTGTGATTGCGATTGTGTGATTGCGATTGTGTGATTGCGATTGTGTGATTGCGATTGTGTGATTGCGATTGTGTGATTGCGATTGTGTGATTGCGATTGTGTGATTGTGATTGTGTGATTGTGATTGTGATTGTGATTGTGTGATTGTGTGATCGTGATTGTGTGATCGTGATTGTGTGACCGTGATTGTGTGATCGTGATTGTGTGATCGTGATTGTGTGACCGTGATTGTGTGACCGTGATTATGTGATCCTGACTGTGTGATCCTGATTGTGTGATTAGGATTCTTTGATCGTGATTGTGTGATCGTGATTGTGGTCGTGATTTTGTGATCGTGATTGTGTGATGGTGATTGTGTGATCGTGATTGTGTGATCGTGATTGTGTGATTGTGATTGTGTGATTGTGATTGTGTGGTTGTGATTGTGTGATTGTGGTTGTGTGATTGTGATTGTGTGATTGCGATTGTGTGATCGTGACTGTGTGGTCGTGATTGTGTGATCGTGATTGTGGGATTGTGACTATGGGATTGTGTGGTTGTGGTTGTGTGATTGTGATTGTGTGAATGTGATTGTGTGATTGTGATTGTGGGATTGTGATTGCGATTGTGTGATTGTGACTGTGTGGTCGTGATTGTGTGATCGTGATTGTGGGATTGTGACTGTGCGATTGTGAGATTGTGATTGTGTGACTGTGATTGTGTGATTGTGATTGTGGGATTGTGATTGTGTGATTGTGTGATCGTGACTGTGATTGTGTGATTGTGATTGTGATTGTGATTGTGATTGTGATTGTGTGACTGTGTGATTGTGATTGTGTGATCGTGATTGTGTGATCGTGATTGTGTGATCGTGATTGTGCGATCGTGATAGTGCGATCGTGATTGCGATTGTGTGATTGCGATTGTGTGATTGCGATTGTGTGATTGCGATTGTGTGATTGCGATTGTGTGATTGCGATTGTGTGATTGCGATTGTGTGATTGCGGTTGTGTGATTGCGATTGTGTGACTGTGATTGTGTGATTGTGTGATTGCGATTGTGTGATTGTGATTGTGTGATTGTGATTGTGATTGTGATTGTGTGATTGTGTGATCGTGATTGTGTGATCGTGATTGTGTGACCGTGATTGTGTGACCGTGATTATGTGATCCTGATTGTGTGATCCTGATTGTGTGATTAGGATTCTTTGATCGTGATTGTGTGATCGTGATTGTGGTCGTGATTTTGTGATCGTGATTGTGTGATGGTGATTGTGTGATCGTGATTGTGTGATCGTGATTGTGTGATTGTGATTGTGTGATTGTGATTGTGTGGTTGTGATTGTGTGATTGTGGTTGTGTGATTGTGATTGTGTGATTGCGATTGTGTGATCGTGACTGTGTGGTCGTGATTGTGTGATCGTGATTGTGGGATTGTGACTATGGGATTGTGTGGTTGTGGTTGTGTGATTGTGATTGTGTGAATGTGATGGTGTGATTGTGATTGTGGGATTGTGACTGTGCGATTGTGTGATTGTGATTGTGTGATTGTGATTGTGGGATTGTGATTGTGTGATTGTGTGATCGTGACTGTGATTGTGTGATTGTGATTGTGATTGTGATTGTGATTGTGTGACTGTGTGATTGTGATTGTGTGATCGTGATTGTGTGATCGTGATTGTGTGATCGTGATTCTGTGATCGTGATTGTGTGATCGTGATTGTGTGATCGTGATTGTGTGATCGTGATTGTGTGATCGTGATTGTGTGATCGTGATTGTGTGATCGTGATTGTGTGATCGTGATTGTGTGATCGTGATTGTGTGATCGTTATTGTGTGATCGTGATTGTGTGATCGTGATTGTGTGATCGTGATTGTTTGATCGTGATTGTGTGATCGTGATTGTGTGATCGTGATTGTTTGATCGTGATTGTGTGATTGTGATTATGTGATTGTGATTGTGATTGTGATTGAGTGATTGTGTGATCGTGATTGTGTGATCGTGATTGTGTGACCGTGATTGTGTGATCGTGATTGTGTGATCGTGATTGTGTGGTCGTGATTGTTTGATCGTGATTGTGTGATCCTGATTGTGTGATCGTGATTGTGTGATCGTGATTGTTTGATCGTGATTGTGTGATTGTGATTATGTGATTGTGATTGTGATTGTGATTGTGTGATTGTGTGATCGTGATTGTGTGATCGTGATTGTGTGACCGTGATTGTGTGATCGTGATTGTGTGATCGTGATTGTGTGATTGTGATTGTGTGATTGTGATTGTGTGGTTGTGATTGTGTGATTGTGGTTGTGCGATTGTGATTGTGTGATTGCGATTGTGTGATCGTGACTGTGTGGTCGTGATTGTGTGATCGTGATTGTGGGATTGTGACTATGGGATTGTGTGGTTGTGGTTGTGTGATTGTGATTGTGTGAATGTGATTGTGTGATTGTGATTGTGGGATTGTGATTGCGATTGTGTGATTGTGACTGTGTGGTCGTGATTGTGTGATCGTGATTGTGGGATTGTGACTGTGCGATTGTGAGATTGTGATTGTGTGACTGTGATTGTGTGATTGTGATTGTGGGATTGTGATTGTGTGATTGTGTGATCGTGACTGTGATTGTGTGATTGTGATTGTGATTGTGATTGTGATTGTGTGACTGTGTGATTGTGATTGTGTGATCGTGATTGTGTGATCGTGATTGTGTGATCGTGATTGTGCGATCGTGATAGTGCGATCGTGATTGCGATTGTGTGATTGCGATTGTGTGATTGCGATTGTGTGATTGCGATTGTGTGATTGCGATTGTGTGATTGCGATTGTGTGATTGCGATTGTGTGATTGCGATTGTGTGACTGTGATTGTGTGATTGTGTGATTGCGATTGTGTGATTGTGATTGTGTGATTGTGATTGTGATTGTGATTGTGATTGTGTGATTGTGTGATCGTGATTGTGTGATCGTGATTGTGTGACCGTGATTGTGTGACCGTGATTATGTGATCCTGATTGTGTGATCCTGATTGTGTGATTAGGATTCTTTGATCGTGATTGTGTGATCGTGATTGTGGTCGTGATTTTGTGACCGTGATTGTGTGATGGTGATTGTGTGATCGTGATTGTGTGATCGTGATTGTGTGATTGTGATTGTGTGATTGTGATTGTGTGGTTGTGATTGTGTAATTGTAGTTGTGTGATTGTGATTGTGTGATTGCGATTGTGTGATCGTGACTGTGTGGTCATGATTGTGTGATCGTGATTGTGGGATTGTGACTATGGGATTGTGTGGTTGTGGTTGTGTGATTGTGATTGTGTGAATGTGATTGTGTGATTGTGTGATTGCGATTGTGTGATTGTGATTGTGTGATTGTGATTGTGATTGTGATTGTGTGATTGTGTGATCGTGATTGTGTGATCGTGATTGTGTGACCGTGATTGTGTGACCGTGATTATGTGATCCTGATTGTGTGATCCTGATTGTGTGATTAGGATTCTTTGATCGTGATTGTGTGATCGTGATTGTGGTCGTGATTTTGTGATCGTGATTGTGTGATGGTGATTGTGTGATCGTGATTGTGTGATCGTGATTGTGTGATTGTGATTGTGTGATTGTGATTGTGTGGTTGTGATTGTGTGATTGTGGTTGTGTGATTGTGATTGTGTGATTGCGATTGTGTGATCGTGACTGTGTGGTCGTGATTGTGTGATCGTGATTGTGGGATTGTGACTATGGGATTGTGTGGTTGTGGTTGTGTGATTGTGATTGTGTGAATGTGATGGTGTGATTGTGATTGTGGGATTGTGACTGTGCGATTGTGTGATTGTGATTGTGTGATTGTGATTGTGGGATTGTGATTGTGTGATTGTGTGATCGTGACTGTGATTGTGTGATTGTGATTGTGATTGTGATTGTGATTGTGTGACTGTGTGATCGTGATTGTGTGATTGTGATTGTGTGATTGTGATTGTGTGGTTGTGATTGTGTGATTGTGGTTGTGTGATTGTGATTGTGTGATTGCGATTGTGTGATCGTGACTGTGTGGTCGTGATTGTGTGATCGTGATTGTGGGATTGTGACTATGGGATTGTGTGGTTGTGGTTGTGTGATTGTGATTGTGTGAATGTGATTGTGTGATTGTGATTGTGGGATTGTGATTGCGATTGTGTGATTGTGACTGTGTGGTCGTGATTGTGTGATCGTGATTGTGGGATTGTGACTGTGCGATTGTGAGATTGTGATTGTGTGACTGTGATTGTGTGATTGTGATTGTGGGATTGTGATTGTGTGATTGTGTGATCGTGACTGTGATTGTGTGATTGTGATTGTGATTGTGATTGTGATTGTGTGACTGTGTGATTGTGATTGTGTGATCGTGATTGTGTGATCGTGATTGTGTGATCGTGATTGTGCGATCGTGATAGTGCGATCGTGATTGCGATTGTGTGATTGCGATTGTGTGATTGCGATTGTGTGATTGCGATTGTGTGATTGCGATTGTGTGATTGCGATTGTGTGACTGTGATTGTGTGATTGTGTGATTGCGATTGTGTGATTGTGATTGTGTGATTGTGATTGTGATTGTGATTGTGATTGTGTGATTGTGTGATCGTGATTGTGTGATCGTGATTGTGTGACCGTGATTGTGTGACCGTGATTATGTGATCCTGATTGTGTGATCCTGATTGTGTGATTAGGATTCTTTGATCGTGATTGTGTGATCGTGATTGTGGTCGTGATTTTGTGATCGTGATTGTGTGATGGTGATTGTGTGATCGTGATTGTGTGATCGTGATTGTGTGATTGTGATTGTGTGATTGTGATTGTGTGGTTGTGATTGTGTAATTGTAGTTGTGTGATTGTGATTGTGTGATTGCGATTGTGTGATCGTGACTGTGTGGTCATGATTGTGTGATCGTGATTGTGGGATTGTGACTATGGGATTGTGTGGTTGTGGTTGTGTGATTGTGATTGTGTGAATGTGATTGTGTGATTGCGATTGTGGGATTGTGATTGCGATTGTGTGATTGTGACTGTGTGGTAGTGATTGTGTGATCGTGATTGTGGGATTGTGACTGTGCGATTGTGAGATTGTGATTGTGTGACTGTGATTGTGTGATTGTGATTGTGGGATTGTGATTGTGTGATTGTGTGATCGTGACTGTGATTGTGTGATTGTGATTGTGATTGTGATTGTGATTGTGTGACTGTGTGATTGTGATTGTGTGATCGTGATTGTGTGATCGTGATTGTGTGATCGTGATTGTGCGATCGTGATAGTGCGATCGTGATTGCGATTGTGTGATTGCGATTGTGAGATTGCGATTGTGTGATGGCGATTGTGTGATTGCGATTGTGTGATTGCGATTGTGTGATTGCGATTGTGTGATTGCGATTGTGTGATTGCGATTGTGTGATTGCGATTGTGTGATTGCGATTGTGTGATTGCGATTGTGTGATTGCGATTGTGTGATTGCGATTGTGTGATTGCGATTGTGTGATTGCGATTGTGTGACTGTGATTGTGTGATTGTGAATGTTTGATGGTGATTGTGTGATTGTGATTGTGTGATTGTGATTATGTGATTGTGATTGTGATTGTGATTGTGTGATTATGTGATTATGTGATCGTGATTGTGTGATCGTGATTGTGTGATCGTGATTGTGTGACCGTGATTGTGTGACCGATTATGTGATCGTGATTGTGTGATTAGGATTCTTTGATCGTGATTGTGTAATCGTGATTGTGATCGTGATTTTGTGATCGTGATTGTGTGATGGTGATTGTGTGATCGTGATTGTGTGATCGTGATTGTGTGATCGTGATTGTGTGATCGTGATTGTTTGATCGTGATTGTGTGATCGTGATTGTGTGATCGTGATTGTGTGATCGTGATTGTTTGATCGTGATTGTGTGATTGTGATTATGTGATTGTGATTGTGATTGTGATTGTGTGATTGTGTGATCGTGATTGTGTGATCGTGATTGTGTGACCGTGATTGTGTGATCGTGATAGTGCGATCGTGATTGCGATTGTGTGATTGCGATTGTGTGGTTGCGATTGTGTGATTGCGATTGTGTGATTGCGATTGTGTGATTGCGATTGTGTGATTGCGATTGTGTGATTGCGATTGTGTGATTGCGATTGTGTGATTGCGATTGTGTGATTGTGATTGTGTGATTGTGATTGTGATTGTGATTGTGTGATTGTGTGATCGTGATTGTGTGATCGTGATTGTGTGACCGTGATTGTGTGATCGTGATTGTGTGATCGTGATTGTGTGACCGTGATTGTGTGACCGTGATTATGTGATCCTGACTGTGTGATCCTGATTGTGTGATTAGGATTCTTTGATCGTGATTGTGTGATCGTGATTGTGGTCGTGATTTTGTGATCGTGATTGTGTGATGGTGATTGTGTGATCGTGATTGTGTGATCGTGATTGTGTGATTGTGATTGTGTGATTGTGATTGTGTGGTTGTGATTGTGTGATTGTGGTTGTGTGATTGTGATTGTGTGATTGCGATTGTGTGATCGTGACTGTGTGGTCGTGATTGTGTGATCGTGATTGTGGGATTGTGACTATGGGATTGTGTGGTTGTGGTTGTGTGATTGTGATTGTGTGAATGTGATTGTGTGATTGTGATTGTGGGATTGTGATTGCGATTGTGTGATTGTGACTGTGTGGTCGTGATTGTGTGATCGTGATTGTGGGATTGTGACTGTGCGATTGTGAGATTGTGATTGTGTGACTGTGACTGTGTGATTGTGATTGTGGGATTGTGATTGTGTGATTGTGTGATCGTGACTGTGATTGTGTGATTGTGATTGTGATTGTGATTGTGATTGTGATTGTGATTGTGTGACTGTGTGATTGTGATTGTGTGATCGTGATTGTGTGATCGTGATTGTGTGATCGTGATTGTGCGATCGTGATAGTGCGATCGTGATTGCGATTGTGTGATTGCGATTGTGTGATTGCGATTGTGTGATTGCGATTGTGTGATTGCGATTGTGTGATTGCGATTGTGTGATTGCGATTGTGTGATTGCGGTTGTGTGATTGCGATTGTGTGACTGTGATTGTGTGATTGTGTGATTGCGATTGTGTGATTGTGATTGTGTGATTGTGATTGTGATTGTGATTGTGTGATTGTGTGATCGTGATTGTGTGATCGTGATTGTGTGACCGTGATTGTGTGACCGTGATTATGTGATCCTGATTGTGTGATCCTGATTGTGTGATTAGGATTCTTTGATCGTGATTGTGTGATCGTGATTGTGGTCGTGATTTTGTGATCGTGATTGTGTGATGGTGATTGTGTGATCGTGATTGTGTGATCGTGATTGTGTGATTGTGATTGTGTGATTGTGATTGTGTGGTTGTGATTGTGTGATTGTGGTTGTGTGATTGTGATTGTGTGATTGCGATTGTGTGATCGTGACTGTGTGGTCGTGATTGTGTGATCGTGATTGTGGGATTGTGACTATGGGATTGTGTGGTTGTGGTTGTGTGATTGTGATTGTGTGAATGTGATGGTGTGATTGTGATTGTGGGATTGTGACTGTGCGATTGTGTGATTGTGATTGTGTGATTGTGATTGTGGGATTGTGATTGTGTGATTGTGTGATCGTGACTGTGATTGTGTGATTGTGATTGTGATTGTGATTGTGATTGTGTGACTGTGTGATTGTGATTGTGTGATCGTGATTGTGTGATCGTGATTGTGTGATCGTGATTGTGCGGTCGTGATAGTGCGATCGTGATTGCGATTGTGTGATTGCGATTGTGAGATTGCGATTGTGTGATTGCGATTGTGTGATTGCGATTGTGTGATTGCGATTGTGTGATTGCGATTGTGTGATTGCGATTGTGTGATTGCGATTGTGTGATTGCGATTGTGTGATTGCGATTGTGTGATTGCGATTGTGTGATTGCGATTGTGTGATTGCGATTGTGTGATTGCGATTGTGTGATTGCGATTGTGTGATTGCGATTGTGTGACTGTGATTGTGTGATTGTGATTGTTTGATGGTGATTGTGTGATTGTGATTGTGTGATTGTGATTATGTGATTGTGATTGTGATTGTGATTGTGTGATTATGTGATTATGTGATCGTGATTGTGTGATCGTGATTGTGTGATCGTGATTGTGTGATCGCGATTGTGTGACCGTGATTGTGTGACCGATTATGTGATCGTGATTGTGTGATCCTGATTGTGTGATTAGGATTCTTTGATCGTGATTGTGTAATCGTGATTGTGATCGTGATTTTGTGATCGTGATTGTGTGATGGTGATTGTGTGATCGTGATTGTGTGATCGTGATTGTGTGATCGTGATTGTGTGATCGTGAATGTGTGATGGTGATTGTGTGATTGTGACTGTGTGATTGTGACTGTGTGGTCGTGATTGTGTGATCGTGATTGTGGGATCGTGACTGTGTGATTGTGTGGTCGTGATTGTGTGATCGTGATTGTGTGATCGTGATTGTGTGATCGTGATTGTGTGATCGTGATTGTGTGATCGTGATTGTGTGACCGTGATTGTGTGATCGTGATTGTGTGATCGTGATTGTGTGATCGTGATTGTGTGATCGTGATTGTGTGATCGTGATTGTGGGATTGTGACTGTGTGATTGTGTGGTCGTGATTGTGTGATCGCGATTGTGTGATCGTGATTGTGTGATCGTGATTGTGTGATCGTGATTGTGTGATCGTGATTGTGTGATCGTGATTGTGTGATCGTTATTGTGTGATCGTGATTGTGTGATCGTGATTGTGTGATCGTGATTGTTTGATCGTGATTGTGTGATCGTGATTGTGTGATCGTGATTGTGTGATCGTGATTGTTTGATCGTGATTGTGTGATCGTGATTGTGTGATCGTTATTGTGTGATCGTGATTGTGTGATCGTGATTGTGTGATCGTGATTGTTTGATCGTGATTGTGTGATCGTGATTGTGTGATCGTGATTGTGTGATCGTGATTGTTTGATCGTGATTGTGTGACCGTGATTGTGTGATCGTGATTATGTGATTGTGATTGTGATTGTGATTGTGTGATTGTGTGATCGCGATTGTGTGATCGTGATTGTGTGATCCTGATTGTGTGATCGTGATTGTGTGATCGTGATTGTGTGATCGTGATTGTGTGATCGTGATTGTGTGATCGTGATTGTGTGATCGTGATTGTGTGATCGTGATTGTGTGATCGTTATTGTGTGATCGTGATTGTGTGATCGTGATTGTGTGATCGTGATTGTTTGATCGTGATTGTGTGATCGTGATTGTGTGATCGTGATTGTGTGATCGTGATTGTTTGATCGTGATTGTGTGATTGTGATTATGTGATTGTGATTGTGATTGTGATTGTGTGATTGTTTGATCGTGATTGTGTGATCGTGATTGTGTGACCGTGATTGTGTGATCGTGATTGGGTGATCGTGATTGTGTGATCGTGATTGTGTGATCGTGATAGTGTGATCGTGATTGTGTGATCGTGATTGTGTGGTCGTGATTGTGTGGTCGTGATTGTGTGATTGTGATTGTGTGATTGTGATTGTGTGATTGTGATTGTGTGATTGTGATTGTGTGATCGTGATTGTGTGATCGTGATTGTGCGATCGTGGTTGTGCGATCGTGATTGTGCGATGGTGATTGTGCGATCGTGATTGTGGGATTGTGACTGTGTGATTGTGTGGTTGTGGTTGTGTGATTGTGATTGTCTGACTGTGATTGTGTGATTGTGATTGTGGGATTGTGATTGCAATTGTGTGATTGTGACTGTGTGGTCGTGATTGTGTGATCGTGATTGTGGGATTGTGACTGTGTGATTGTGTGGTTGCGTGTTTGCGTGCGATCGTGATTGTGTGTTCGTGATTGTGTGATCGTGATTGTGTGATCGTGATTGTGCGATCGTGATTGTGCGATCGTGATTGTGCGATCGTGATTGTGCGATCGTGGTTGTGCGATCGTGATTGTGCGATCGTGATTGTGCGATCGTGATTGTGCGATCGTGATTGTGCGATCGTGATTGTGGGATTGTTTGATTGTGTGATTGTTTGATTGTGTGATTGCGATTGTGTGATTGCGATTGTGAGATTGCGATTGTGTGATTGCGATTGTGTGATTGCGATTGTGTGATTGCGATTGTGTGATTGCGATTGTGTGATTGCGATTGTGTGATTGCGATTGTGTGATTGCGATTGTGTGATTGCGATTGTGTGATTGCGATTGTGTGATTGCGATTGTGTGATTGCGATTGTGTGATTGCGATTGTGTGATTGCGATTGTGTGATTGCGATTGTGTGATTGCGATTGTGTGATTGCGATTGTGTGATTGCGATTGTGTGATTACGATTGTCTGATTGCGATTGTGTGATTGCGATTGTGTGATTGCGATTGTGTGATTGCGATTGTGTCATTGCGGTTGTGTGATTGCGATTGTGTGATTGCGATTGTGTGACTGTGATTGTGTGATTGTGTGATTGCGATTGTGTGATTGTGATTGTGTGATTGTGATTGTGATTGTGATTGTGTGATTGTGTGATCGTGATTGTGTGACCGTGATTGTGTGACCGTGATTATGTGATCCTGATTGTGTGATCCTGATTGTGTGATTAGGATTCTTTGATCGTGATTGTGTGATCGTGATTGTGATCGTGATTTTGTGATCGTGATTGTGTGATGGTGATTGTGTGATCGTGATTGTGTGATCGTGATTGTGTGATTGTGATTGTGTGATTGTGATTGTGTGGTTGTGATTGTGTGATTGTGGTTGTGTGATTGTGATTGTGTGATTGCGATTGTGTGATCGTGACTGTGTGGTCGTGATTGTGTGATTACGATTGTCTGATTGCGATTGTGTGATTGCGATTGTGTGATTGCGATTGTGTGATTGCGATTGTGTCATTGCGGTTGTGTGATTGCGATTGTGTGATTGCGATTGTGTGACTGCGATTGTGTGATTGTGTGATTGTGATTGTGTGATTGTGATTGTGTGATTGTGATTGTGATTGTGATTGTGTGATTGTGTGATCGTGATTGTGTGATCGTGATTGTGTGACCGTGATTGTGTGACCGTGATTATGTGATCCTGATTGTGTGATCCTGATTGTGTGATTAGGATTCTTTGATCGTGATTGTGTGATCGTGATTGTGATCGTGATTTTGTGATCGTGATTGTGTGATGGTGATTGTGTGATCGTGATTGTGTGATTGTGATTGTGTGATTGTGATTGTGTGATTGTGATTGTGTGGTTGTGATTGTGTGATTGTGGTTGTGTGATTGTGATTGTGTGATTGCGATTGTGTGATCGTGACTGTGTGGTCGTGATTGTGTGATCGTGATTGTGGGATTGTGACTATGGAATTGTGTGGTTGTGGTTGTGTGATTGTGATTGTGTGAATGTGATTGTGTGATTGTGATTGTGGGATTGTGATTGCGATTGTGTGATTGTGACTGTGTGGTCGTGATTGTGTGATCGTGTTTGTGGGATTGTGACTGTGCGATTGTGTGATTGTGATTGTGTGACTGTGATTGTGTGATTGTGATTGTGGGATTGTGATTGTGTGATTGTGTGATCGTGACTGTGATTGTGTGATTGTGATTGTGATTGTGATTGTGATTGTGATTGTGTGACTGTGTGATTGTTATTGTGTGATCGTGATATTGTGATCGTGATTGTGTGATCGTGATTGTGCGATCGTGATAGTGCGATCGTGATTGCGATTGTGTGATTGCGATTGTGTGATTGCGATTGTGTGATTGCGATTGTGTGATTGCGATTGTATGATTGCGATTGTGTGATTGCGATTGTGTGATTGCGATTGTGTGATTGCGATTGTGTGATTGCGATTGTGTGACTGTGATTGTGTGATTGTGTGATTGCGATTGTGATTGTGTGATTGTGTGATCGTGATTGTGTGATCGTGATTGTGTGACCGTGATTGTGTGACCGTGATTATGTGATCCTGATTGTGTGATCCTGATTGTGTGATTAGGATTCCTTGATCGTGATTGTGTGATCGTGATGGTGATCGTGATTTTGTGATCGTGATTGTGTGATGGTGATTGTGTGATCGTGATTGTGTGATCGTGATTGTGTGATTGTGATTGTGTGATTGTGATTGTGTGGTTGTGATTGTGTGATTGTGGTTGTGTGATTGTGATTGTGTGATTGCGATTGTGTGATCGTGACTGTGTGGTCGTGATTGTGTGATCGTGATTGTGGGATTGTGACTATGGGATTGTGTGGTTGTGGTTGTGTGATTGTGATTGTGTGAATGTGATTGTGTGATTGTGATTGTGGGATTGTGATTGCGATTGTGTGATTGTGACTGTGTGATCGTGATTGTGTGATGGTGATTGTGTGATTGCGATTGTGTGATCGTGACTGTGTGGTCGTGATTGTGTGATCGTGATTGTGGGATTGTGACTGTGTGATTGTGTGGTTGTGGTTGTGTGATCGTGATTGTGTGATTGTGATTGTGTGATCGTGATTGTATGATCGTGATTGTGTGATTGTGACTGTGTGGTCGTGATTGTGTGGTCGTGATTGTGTGATCGTGATTGTGGGATTGTGACTGTGTGATTGTGTGGTCGTGATTGTGTGATCGCGATTGTGTGATCGTGATTGTGTGATCGTGATTGTGTGATCGTGATTGTGTGATCGTGATTGTGTGATCGTGATTGTGTGATCGTGATTGTGTGATCGTGATTGTGTGATCGTGATTGTGTGATCGTGATTGTGTGATCGTGATTGTGTGATCGTGATTGTTTGATCGTGATTGTTTGATTGTGATTGTGTGATTGTTATGGTTGATTGTGATTGTGATTGTGTGATTGTGTGATTGTGTGATCGTGATTGTGTGATCGCGATTGTGTGATCGTGATTGTGTGATCGTGATTGTGTGATCGTGATTGTGGGATTTTGACTGTGTGATTGTGTGGTTGTGGTTGTGTGATTGTGATTGTGTGAATGTGATTGTGTGATTGTGATTGTGGGATTGTGATTGCGATTGTGTGATTGTGACTGTGTGGTCGTGATTGTGTGATCGTGATTGTGTGATCGTGATTGTGTGATCGTGATTGTGCGATCGTGATAGTGCGATCGTGATTGCGATTGTGTGATTGCGATTGTGAGATTGCGATTGTGTGATTGCGATTGTGTGATTGCGATTGTGTGATTGCGATTGTGTGATTGCGATTGTGTGATTGCGATTGTGTGATTGCGATTGTGTGACTGTGATTGTGTGATTGTGATTGTTTGATGTTGATTGTGTGATCGTGATTGTGTGATCGTGATTGTGTGATGGTGATTGTGTGATTGTGACTGTGTGATTGTGACTGTGTGGTCGTGATTGTGTGATCGTGATTGTGGGATCGTGACTGTGTGATTGTGTGGTCGTGATTGTGTGATCGTGATTGTGTGATCGTGATTGTGTGATCGTGATTGTGTGATCGTGATTGTGTGATCGTGATTGTGTGATCGTGATTGTGTGATCGTGATTGTGTGATCGTGATTGTGTGATCGTGATTGTGTGATCGTGATTGTGTGGTCGTGATTGTGTGATCGTGATTGTTTGATCGTGATTGTGTGATGGTGATTCTGTGATCGTGATTCTGTGATCGTGATTGTTTGATCGTGATTGTGCGATCGCGATTGTGCGATCGCGATTGTGCGATCGCGATTGTGCGATCGCGTTTGTGCGATCGCGATTGTGCGATCGCGATTGTTTGATCGCGATTGTTTGATTGTGTGATTGTGATTGTGTGATTGTGATTGTGTGATTGTGATTGTGTGATTGTGATTGTGTGATTGTGATCGTGTGATTGTGATCGTGTGATTGTGATCGTGTGACCGTGATTGGGTGACCGTGATTGTGATTGTGTGACTGTGATTGTGTGATTGTGATTGTGGGATGGTGATTGTGTGATTGTGATTGTGTGATCGTGACTGTGATTGTGTGATTGTGATTGTGATTGTGATTGTGATTGTGTGACTGTGTGATTGCGATTGTGTGACTGTGATTGTGTGATCGCGATAGTGTGATCGTGATAGTGTGATCGTGATTGTGTGATCGTGACTGTGTGGTCGTGATAGTGTGATCGTGATTGTGGGATTTTGACTGTGTGATTGTGTGGTTGTGGTTGTGTGATTGTGATTGTGTGACTGTGATTGTGTGATTGTGATTGTGGGATTGTGATTGCGATTGTGTGATTGCGACTGTGTGGTCGTGATTGTGTGATCGTGATTGTGGGATTGTGACTGTGTGATTGTGTGGTCGTGATTGTGTGATCGCGATTGTGTGATCGTGATTGTGTGATCGTGATTGTGTGATCGTGATTGTGTGATCGTGATTGTGTGACCGTGATTGTGTGATCGTGATTGTGTGATCGTGATTGTGTGATCGTGATTGTGTGATCGTGATTGTGTGATCGTGATTGTTTGATCGTGATTGTTTGATTGTGATTGTGTGATTGTTATGGTTGATTGTGATTGTGATTGTGTGATTGTGTGATTGTGTGATCGTGATTGTGTGATCGCGATTGTGTGATCGTGATTGTGTGATCGTGATTGTGTGATCGTGATTGTGGGATTTTGACTGTGTGATTGTGTGGTTGTGGTTGTGTGATTGTGATTGTGTGACTGTGATTGTGTGATTGTGATTGTGGGATTGTGATTGCGATTGTGTGATTGTGACTGTGTGGTCGTGATTGTGTGATCGTGATTGTGTGATCGTGATTGTGTGATCGTGATTGTGCGATCGTGATAGTGCGATCGTGATTGCGATTGTGTGATTGCGATTGTGAGATTGCGATTGTGTGATTGCGATTGTGTGATTGCGATTGTGTGATTGCGATTGTGTGATTGCGATTGTGTGACTGCGATTGTGTGATTGCGATTGTGTGACTGTGATTGTGTGATTGTGATTGTTTGATGGTGATTGTGTGATTGTGATTGTGTGATTGTGATTATGTGATTGTGATTATGTGATTGTGATTGTGATTGTTATTGTGTGATTATGTGATCGTGATTGTGTGATCGTGATTGTGTGATCGTGATTTTGTGACCGTGATTGTGTGACCGATTATGTGATTGTGATCGTGTGATCGTGATTGGGTGATCGTGATTGTGGGATTGTGTGATTGTGATTGTGTGACTGTGATTGTGTGATTGTGATTGTGGGATGGTGATTGTGTGATTGTGATTGTGTGATCGTGACTGTGATTGTGTGATTGTGATTGTGATTGTGATTGTGATTGTGTGACTGTGTGATTGTGATTGTGTGACTGTGATTGTGTGATCGCGATAGTGTGATCGTGATAGTGTGATCGTGATTGTGTGATCGTGACTGTGTGGTCGTGATTGAGTGATCGTGATTGTGGGATTGTGACTGTGTGTTTGTGTGGTCGTGATTGTGTGATCGCGATTGTGTGATCGTGATTGTGTGATCGTGATCGTGTGATCGTGATTGTGTGATCGTGATTGTGTGATCGTGATTGTGTGATCGTGATTGTGTGATCGTGATTGTGTGATCGTGATTGTGTGATCGTGATTGTTTGATTGTGATTGTTTGATTGTGATTGTGTGATTGTTATGGGTGATTGTGATTGTGATTGTGTGATTGTGTGATCGTGATTGTGTGATCGTGATTGTGTGATCGTGATTGTGTGATCGTGATTGTGTGATCGTGATTGTTTGATTGTGATTGTGTGATTGTGATTGTGTGATTGTGATTGTGTGATTGTGATTATGTGATTGTGATTGTGTGATTGTGTGATCGTTATTGTGTGATCGTGATTGTGTGATTGTGATTGTGTGGTTGTGATTGTGCGATTGTGGTTGTGTGATTGTGATTGTGTGATTGCGATTGTGTGATCGTGACTGTGTGGTCGTGATTGTGTGATCGTGATTGTGGGATTGTGACTGTGTGATTGTGCGATCGCGATTGTGCGATCGCAATTGAGTGATTGTGATTATGTGATTGTGATTGTGATTGTGATTGTGATTGTGTGATTGTGTGATCGTGATTGTGTGATCGTGATTGTGTGACCGTGATTGTGTGACCGTGATTTTGTGATCGTGATTGTGTGATCCTGATTGTGTGATTAGGATTCTGTGATCGTGATTGTGTAATCGTGACTGTGTGAGCGTGATTGTGATCGTGATTTTGTGATCGTGATTGTGTGATGGTGATTTTGTGATCGTGATTGTGTGATCGTGATTGTGTGATTGTGATTGTGTGATTGTGATTGTGTGATTGTGATTGTGTGGTTGTGATTGTGTGATTGTGGTTGTGTGATTGTGATGGTGTGATTGCGATTGTGTGATCGTGACTGTGTGGTCGTGATTGTGTGATCGTGATTGCGGGATTGTGACTGTGTGATTGTGTGGTTGTGGTTGTGTGATCGTGATTGTGTGATTGTGATTGTGTGATCGTGATTGTATGATCGTGATTGTGTGATTGTGACTGTGTGGTCGTGATTGTGTGATCGTGATTGTGGGATTGTGACTGTGTGATTGTGTGATCGTGATTGTGTGATCGTGATGGTGTGATCGTGATTGGGTGATCGTGATTGTGTGATCGTGATTGTGTGATCGTGATTGTGTGATCGTGATAGTGTGATCGTGATTGTGTGATCGTGATTGTGTGGTCGTGATTGTGTGGTCGTGATTGTGTGGTCGTGATTGTGTGATCGTGATTGTGTGATTGTGATTGTGTGATTGTGATTGTGTGGTCGTGATTGTGTGATCGTGATTGTGTGATCGTGATTGTGGGATCGTGACTGTGGGATCGTGATTGTGTGATTGTGATTGTGTGATTGTGATTGTGTGACTGTGATTGTGTGATTGTGATTGTGTGATTGTGATTGTGTGATTGTGATTGTGTGATTGTGATTGTGTGATTGTGATTGTGTGATTGTGATTGTGTGGTTGTGATTGCGTGATTGTGGTTGTATGATTGTGATTGTGTGATTGCGATTCTGTGATCGTGACTGTGTGGTCGTGATTGTGTGATCGTGATTGTGGGATTGTGACTGTGGGATTGTGTGGTTGTGGTTGTGCGATTGTGATTGTGTGACTGTGATTGTGTGATTGTGATTGCGATTGTGTGATTGTGACTGTGTGGTCGTGATTG
The DNA here is from genome assembly GCF_050947335.1 of Megachile rotundata. Lineage (NCBI taxonomy): Eukaryota > Metazoa > Arthropoda > Insecta > Hymenoptera > Megachilidae > Megachile > Megachile rotundata. The sequence goes on along the minus strand of NC_134997.1, from coordinate 925,351 downwards.
TGTGATCGTGATTGTGGGATTGTGACTGTGTGATTGTGTGATCGTGATTGTGCGATCGTGATTGTGCGATCGTGGTTGTGCGATCGTGATTGTGTGATCGTGATTGTGGGATTTTGACTATGGGATTGTGTGGTTGTGGTTGTGTGATTGTGATTGTGTGAATGTGATTGTGTGATTGTGATTGTTGGATTGTGATTGCGATTGTGTGATTGTGACTGTGTGGTCGTGATTGTGTGATCGTGATTGTGTGATCGTGATTGTGTGATCGTGATTGTGTGATCGTGATTGTGCGATCGTGATAGTGCGATCGTGATTGCGATTGTGTGATTGCGATTGTGAGATTGCGATTGTGTGATTGCGATTGTGTGATTGCGATTGTGTGATTGCGATTGTGTGATTGCGATTGTGTGATTGCGATTGTGTGACTGTGATTGTGTGATTGTGATTGTTTGATGGTGATTGTGTGATTGTGATTGTGTGATTGTGATTGTGTGATTGTGATTATGTGATTGTGATTGTGATTGTGATTGTGTGATTATTTGATCGTGATTGTGTGATCGTGATTGTGTGATCGTGATTGTGTGACCGTGATTGTGTGACCGATTATGTGATCGTGATTGTGTGATCCTAATTGTGTGATTAGGATTCTTTGATCGTGATTGTGTAATCGTGATTGTGATCGTGATTTTGTGATCGTGATTGTGTGATGGTGATTGTGTGATCGTGATTGTGTGATCGTGATTGTGGGATCGTGATTGTGTGATTGTGATTGTGTGATTGTGATTGTGTGATTGTGATTGTGTGATTGTGATTGTGTGATTGTGATTGTGTGGTTGTGATTGTGTGATTGTGGTTGTATGATTGTGATTGTGTGATTGCGATTGTGTGATCGTGACTGTGTGGTCGTGATTGTGTGATCGTGATTGTGGGATTGTGACTGTGGGATTGTGTGGTTGTGGTTGTGCGATTGTGATTGTGTGACTGTGATTGTGTGATTGTGATTGCGATTGTGTGATTGTGACTGTGTGGTCGTGATTGTGTGATCGTGATTGTGGGATTGTGACTGTGTGATTGTGTGATCGTGATTGTGCGATCGTGATTGTGCGATCGTGGTTGGGCGATCGTGATTGTGCGATCGTGATTGTGCGATCGTGATTGTGCGATCGTGATTGTGCGATCGTGATTGTGCGATCGTGATTGTGCGATCGTGATTGTGCGATCGTGATTGTGCGATCGTAATTGTGCGATCGTGATAGTGCGATCGTGATTGTGCGTTCGTGATTGTGTGATCGTGATTGTGTGATCGTGATTGTGTGATCGTGATTGTTTGATCGTGATTGTGTGATCGTGATTGTGGGATTGTGACTGTGTGATTGTGTGATCGTGATTGTGCGATCGTGATTGTGCGATCGTGGTTGTGCGATCGTGATTGTGCGATCGTGATTGTGCGATCGTGATTGTGCGATCGTGATTGTGCGATCGTGATTGTGCGATCGTGATTGTGCGATCGTGATTGTGCGATCGTGATAGTGCGATCGTGATTGTTCGATCGTGATTGTGTGATCGTGATTGTGTGATCGTGATTGTGTGATCGTGATTGTGTGATTGTGAATATGTGATTGTGATTGTGATTGTGATCGTGATTGTGTGATCGTGATTGTGTGACCGTGATTGTGTGACCGTGATTATGTGATCGTGATTGTGCGATCCTGATTGTGTGATTAGGATTCTGTGATCGTGAATGTGTAATCGTGATTGTGTGATCGTGATTGTGATCGTGATTTTGTGATCGTGATTGTGTGATGGTGATTGTGTGATCGTGATTGTGTGATCGTGATTGTGCGATCGTGATTGTGCGATCGTGATTGTGCGATCGTGATTGTGCGTTCGTGATTGTGTGATCGTGATTGTGTGATCGTGATTGTGTGATCGTGATTGTTTGATCGTGATTGTGTGATCGTGATTGTGTGATCGTGATTGTGTGATTGTGATTGTGTGATTGTGATTATGTGATTGCGATTGTGATTTTGATTGTGTGATTGCGATTGTGTGATTGCGATTGTGTGATTGCGATTGTGAGATTGCGATTGTGTGATTGCGATTGTGTGATTGCGATTGTGTGATTGCGATTATGTGATTGCGATTGTGTGATTGCGATTGTGTGATTGCGATTGTGTGATTGCGATTGTGTGATTGCGATTGTGTGACTGTGATTGTGTGATTGTGTGATTGCGATTGTGTGATTGTGATTGTGTGATTGTGATTGTGATTGTGATTGTGTGATTGTGTGATCGTGATTGTGTGATCGTGATTGTGTGACCGTGATTGTGTGACCGTGATTATGTGATCCTGATTGTGTGATCCTGATTGTGTGATTAGGATTCTTTGATCGTGATTGTGTGATCGTGATTGTGATCGTGATTTTGTGATCGTGATTGTGTGATGGTGATTGTGTGATGGTGATTGTGTGATCGTGATTGTGTGATCGTGATTGTGTGATTGTGATTGTGTGATTGTGATTGTGTGGTTGTGATTGCGTGATTGTGGTTGTGTGATTGTGATTGTGTGATTGCGATTGTGTGATCGTGACTGTGTGGTCGTGATTGTGTGATCGTGATTGTGGGATTGTGACTATGGGATTGTGTGGTTGTGGTTGTGTGATTCTGATTGTGTGAATGTGATTGTGTGATTGTGATTGTGGGATTGTGATTGCGATTGTGTGATTGTGACTGTGTGGTCGTGATTGTGTGATCGTGATTGTGGGATTGTGACTGTGCGATTGTGTGATTGTGATTGTGTGACTGTGATTGTGTGATTGTGATTGTGGGATTGTGATTGTGTGATTGTGTGATCGTGACTGTGATTGTGTGATTGTGGTTGTGATTGTGATTGTGATTGTGTGACTGTGTGATTGTGATTGTGTGATCGTGATTGTGTGATCGTGATTGTGAGATCGTGATTGTGCGATCGTGATAGTGCGATCGTGATTGCGATTGTGTGATTGCGATTGTGAGATTGCGATTGTGTGATTGCGATTGTGTGATTGCGATTGTGTGATTGCGATTATGTGATTGCGATTGTGTGATTGCGATTGAGTGATTGCGATTGTGTGATTGCGATTGTGTGATTGCGATTGTGTGATTGCGATTGTGTGATTGCGATTGTGTGATTGCGATTGTGTGATTGCGATTGTGTGACTGTGATTGTGTGATTGTGATTGTTTGATGGTGATTGTGTGATTGTGATTGTGTGATTGTGATTATGTGATTGTGATTGTGATTGTGATTGTGATTGTGTGATTATGTGATTATGTGATCGTGATTGATGATCGTGATTGTGTGATCGTGATTGTGTGACCGTGATTGTGTGACCGATTATGTGATCGTGATTATGTGATCCTGATTGTGTGATTAGGATTCTTTGATCGTGATTGTGTAATCGTGATTGTGATCGTGATTTTGTGATCGTGATTGTGTGATGGTGATTGTGTGATCGTGATTGTGTGATCGTGATTGTGTGATCGTGATTGTGTGATCGTGATTGTGTGATGGTGATTGTGTGATTGTGACTGTGTGATTGTGACTGTGTGGTCGTGATTGTGTGATCGTGATTGTGTAATCGTGATTGTGATCGTGATTTTGTGATCGTGATTGTGCGATCGTGATTGTGCGATCGTGATTGTGCGATCGTGATTGTGGGATTGTGTGATTGTTTGATTGTGTGATTGCGGTTGTGCGATTGCGATTGTGTGATTGCGATTGTGTGATTGCGATTGTGTGATTGCGATTGTGTGATTGCGATTGTGTGATTGCGATTGTGTGATTGCGATTGTGTGATTGCGCTTGTGTGATTGCGATTGTGTGAATGCGATTGTGTGATTGCGATTGTGTGATTGCGATTGTGTGACTGCGATTGTGTGATTGCGATTGTGCGACTGTGATTGTGTGATTGTGTGATTGTGATTGTGTGATTGTGATTGTGCGATTGTGATTGTGTGATTGTGATCGTGTCATTGTGATCGTGTGATTGTGATCGTGTGATCGTGATCGGGTGACCGTGATTGGGTGATCGTGATTGTGGGATTGTGTGATTGTGATTGTGTGACTGTGATTGTGTGATTGTGATTGTGGGATTGTGATTGTGTGACTGTGATTGTGTGATTGTGATTGTGATTGTGATTGTGATTGTGTGACTGTGGATTGTGAATGTGTGATCGTGATTGTGTGATCGTGATTGTGTGATCGTGATTGTGCGATCGTGATAGTGCGATCGTGATTGCGATTGTGTGATTGCGATTGTGAGATTGCGATTGTGTGATTGCGATTGTGTGATTGCGATTGTGTGATTGCAATTGTGTGATTGCGATTGTGTGATTGCGATTGTGTGATTGCGATTGTGTGATTGCGATTGTGTGATTGCGATTGTGTGATTGCGATTGTGTGATTGCGATTGTGTGATTGCGATTGTGTGATTGCGATTGTGTGATTGCGATTGTGTGATTGCGATTGTGTGACTGTGATTGTGTGATTGTGATTGTTTGATGGTGATTGTGTGATTGTGATTGTGTGATTGTGATTATGTGATTGTGATTATGTGATTGTGATTGTGATTGTGATTGTGTGATTATGTGATTATGTGATCGTGATTGTGTGATCGTGATTGTGTGATCGTGAATGTGTGACCGTGATTGTGTGACCGATTATGTGATCGTGATTGTGTGATTAGGATTCTTTGATCGTGATTGTGTAATCGTGATTGTGATCGTGATTTTGTGATCGTGATTGTGTGATGGTGATTGTGTGATCGTGATTGTGTGATCGTGATTGTGTGATCGTGATTGTGTGATCGTGATTGTGTGATGGTGATTGTGTGATTGTGACTGTGTGATTGTGACTGTGTGGTCGTGATTGTGTGATCGTGATTGTGGGATCGTGACTGTGTGATTGTGTGGTCGTGATTGTGTGATCGTGATTGTGTGATCGTGATTGTGTGATCGTGATTGTGTGATCGTGATTGTGTGATCGTGATTGTGTGATCGTGATTGTGTGATCGTGATTGTGTGATCGTGATTGTGTGATCGTGATTGTGTGATCGTGATTGTGTGGTCGTGATTGTGTGATCGTGATTGTTTGATCGTGATTGTGTGATGGTGATTCTGTGATCGTGATTCTGTGATCGTGATTGTTTGATCGTGATTGTGCGATCGCGATTGTGCGATCGCGATTGTGCGATCGCGTTTGTGCGATCGCGATTGTGCGATCGCGATTGTGCGATCGCGATTGTTTGATCGCGATTGTTTGATTGTGTGATTGTGATTGTGTGATTGTGATTGTGTGATTGTGATTGTGTGATTGTGATCGTGTGATTGTGATCGTGTGATTGTGATCGTGTGACCGTGATTGGGTGACCGTGATTGTGATTGTGTGACTGTGATTGTGTGATTGTGATTGTGGGATGGTGATTGTGTGATTGTGATTGTGTGATCGTGACTGTGATTGTGTGATTGTGATTGTGATTGTGATTGTGATTGTGTGACTGTGTGATTGCGATTGTGTGACTGTGATTGTGTGATCGCGATAGTGTGATCGTGATAGTGTGATCGTGATTGTGTGATCGTGACTGTGTGGTCGTGATAGTGTGATCGTGATTGTGGGATTTTGACTGTGTGATTGTGTGGTTGTGGTTGTGTGATTGTGATTGTGTGACTGTGATTGTGTGATTGTGATTGTGGGATTGTGATTGCGATTGTGTGATTGCGACTGTGTGGTCGTGATTGTGTGATCGTGATTGTGGGATTGTGACTGTGTGATTGTGTGGTCGTGATTGTGTGATCGCGATTGTGTGATCGCGATTGTGTGATCGTGATTGTGTGATCGTGATTGTGTGATCGTGATTGTGTGATCGTGATTGTGTGATCGTGATTGTGTGATCGTGATTGTGTGATCGTGATTGTGTGATCGTGATTGTGTGATCGTGATTGTTTGATTGTGATTGTTTGATTGTGATTGTGTGATTGTTATGGGTGATTGTGATTGTGATTGTGTGATTGTGTGATCGTGATTGTGTGATCGTGATTGTGTGATCGTGATTGTGTGATCGTGATTGTGTGATCGTGATTGTTTGATTGTGATTGTGTGATTGTGATTGTGTGATTGTGATTGTGTGATTGTGATTATGTGATTGTGATTGTGTGATTGTGTGATCGTTATTGTGTGATCGTGATTGTGTGATTGTGATTGTGTGGTTGTGATTGTGCGATTGTGGTTGTGTGATTGTGATTGTGTGATTGCGATTGTGTGATCGTGACTGTGTGGTCGTGATTGTGTGATCGTGATTGTGGGATTGTGACTGTGTGATTGTGCGATCGCGATTGTGCGATCGCAATTGAGTGATTGTGATTATGTGATTGTGATTGTGATTGTGATTGTGTGATTGTGTGATCGTGATTGTGTGATCGTGATTGTGTGACCGTGATTGTGTGACCGTGATTTTGTGATCGTGATTGTGTGATCCTGATTGTGTGATTAGGATTCTGTGATCGTGATTGTGTAATCGTGACTGTGTGAGCGTGATTGTGATCGTGATTTTGTGATCGTGATTGTGTGATGGTGATTTTGTGATCGTGATTGTGTGATCGTGATTGTGTGATTGTGATTGTGTGATTGTGATTGTGTGATTGTGATTGTGTGGTTGTGATTGTGTGATTGTGGTTGTGTGATTGTGATGGTGTGATTGCGATTGTGTGATCGTGACTGTGTGGTCGTGATTGTGTGATCGTGATTGCGGGATTGTGACTGTGTGATTGTGTGGTTGTGGTTGTGTGATCGTGATTGTGTGATTGTGATTGTGTGATCGTGATTGTATGATCGTGATTGTGTGATTGTGACTGTGTGGTCGTGATTGTGTGATCGTGATTGTGGGATTGTGACTGTGTGATTGTGTGATCGTGATTGTGTGATCGTGATGGTGTGATCGTGATTGGGTGATCGTGATTGTGTGATCGTGATTGTGTGATCGTGATTGTGTGATCGTGATAGTGTGATCGTGATTGTGTGATCGTGATTGTGTGGTCGTGATTGTGTGGTCGTGATTGTGTGGTCGTGATTGTGTGATCGTGATTGTGTGATTGTGATTGTGTGATTGTGATTGTGTGGTCGTGATTGTGTGATCGTGATTGTGTGATCGTGATTGTGGGATCGTGACTGTGGGATCGTGATTGTGTGATCGTGATTGTGTGATTATGATTGTGTGATTGTGATTGTGTGATTGTGATTGTGTGATTGTGATTGTGTGATTGTGATTGTGTGATTGTGATTGTGTGATTGTGATTGTGTGATTGTGATTGTGTGATTGTGATTGTGTGGTTGTGATTGCGTGATTGTGGTTGTATGATTGTGATTGTGTGATTGCGACTGTGTGATCGTGACTGTGTGGTCGTGATTGTGTGATCGTGATTGTGGGATTGTGACTGTGGGATTGTGTGGTTGTGGTTGTGCGATTGTGATTGTGTGACTGTGATTGTGTGATTGTGATTGCGATTGTGTGATTGTGACTGTGTGGTCGTGATTGTGTGATCGTGATTGTGGGATTGTGACTGTGTGATTGTGTGATCGTGATTGTGCGATCGTGATTGTGCGATCGTGGTTGTGCGATCGTGATTGTGTGATCGTGATTGTGGGATTTTGACTATGGGATTGTGTGGTTGTGGTTGTGTGATTGTGATTGTGTGAATGTGATTGTGTGATTGTGATTGTTGGATTGTGATTGCGATTGTGTGATTGTGACTGTGTGGTCGTGATTGTGTGATCGTGATTGTGTGATCGTGATTGTGTGATCGTGATTGTGCGATCGTGATAGTGCGATCGTGATTGCGATTGTGTGATTGCGATTGTGAGATTGCGATTGTGTGATTGCGATTGTGTGATTGCGATTGTGTGATTGCGATTGTGTGATTGCGATTGTGTGATTGCGATTGTGTGACTGTGATTGTGTGATTGTGATTGTTTGATGGTGATTGTGTGATTGTGATTGTGTGATTGTGATTATGTGATTGTGATTGTGATTGTGATTGTGTGATTATTTGATCGTGATTGTGTGATCGTGATTGTGTGATCGTGATTGTGTGACCGTGATTGTGTGACCGATTATGTGATCGTGATTGTGTGATCCTAATTGTGTGATTAGGATTCTTTGATCGTGATTGTGTAATCGTGATTGTGATCGTGATTTTGTGATCGTGATTGTGTGATGGTGATTGTGTGATCGTGATTGTGTGATCGTGATTGTGGGATCGTGATTGTGTGATTGTGATTGTGTGATTGTGATTGTGTGATTGTGATTGTGTGATTGTGATTGTGTGATTGTGATTGTGTGGTTGTGATTGTGTGATTGTGGTTGTATGATTGTGATTGTGTGATTGCGATTGTGTGATCGTGACTGTGTGGTCGTGATTGTGTGATCGTGATTGTGGGATTGTGACTGTGGGATTGTGTGGTTGTGGTTGTGCGATTGTGATTGTGTGACTGTGATTGTGTGATTGTGATTGCGATTGTGTGATTGTGACTGTGTGGTCGTGATTGTGTGATCGTGATTGTGGGATTGTGACTGTGTGATTGTGTGATCGTGATTGTGCGATCGTGATTGTGCGATCGTGGTTGGGCGATCGTGATTGTGCGATCGTGATTGTGCGATCGTGATTGTGCGATCGTGATTGTGCGATCGTGATTGTGCGATCGTGATTGTGCGATCGTGATTGTGCGATCGTGATTGTGCGATCGTGATTGTGCGATCGTAATTGTGCGATCGTGATAGTGCGATCGTGATTGTGCGTTCGTGATTGTGTGATCGTGATTGTGTGATCGTGATTGTGTGATCGTGATTGTTTGATCGTGATTGTGTGATCGTGATTGTGGGATTGTGACTGTGTGATTGTGTGATCGTGATTGTGCGATCGTGATTGTGCGATCGTGGTTGTGCGATCGTGATTGTGCGATCGTGATTGTGCGATCGTGATTGTGCGATCGTGATTGTGCGATCGTGATTGTGCGATCGTGATTGTGCGATCGTGATTGTGCGATCGTGATTGTGCGATCGTGATAGTGCGATCGTGATTGTGCGTTCGTGATTGTGCGATCGTGATTGTTTGATCGTGATTGTTCGATCGTGATTGTGTGATCGTGATTGTGTGATCGCGATTGTGTGATCGTGATTGTGTGATTGTGAATATGTGATTGTGATTGTGATTGTGATCGTGATTGTGTGATCGTGATTGTGTGACCGTGATTGTGTGACCGTGATTATGTGATCGTGATTGTGCGATCCTGATTGTGTGATTAGGATTCTGTGATCGTGAATGTGTAATCGTGATTGTGTGATCGTGATTGTGATCGTGATTTTGTGATCGTGATTGTGTGATGGTGATTGTGTGATCGTGATTGTGTGATCGTGATTGTGCGATCGTGATTGTGCGATCGTGATTGTGCGATCGTGATTGTGCGTTCGTGATTGTGTGATCGTGATTGTGTGATCGTGATTGTGTGATCGTGATTGTTTGATCGTGATTGTGTGATCGTGATTGTGTGATCGTGATTGTGTGATTGTGATTGTGTGATTGTGATTATGTGATTGCGATTGTGATTTTGATTGTGTGATTGTGTGATCGTGATTGTGTGATCGTGATTGTGTGACCGTGATTGTGTGACCGTGATTATGTGATCGTGATTGTGCGATCCTGATTGTGTGATTAGGATTCTGCGATCGTGATTGTGTAATCGTGAATGTGTAATCGTGATTGTGTGATCGTGATTGTGATCGTGATTTTGTGATCGTGATTGTGTGATGGTGATTGTGTGATCGTGATTGTGGGATCGTGATTGTGCGATCGTGATTGTGCGATCGTGATTGTGCGATCGTGATTGTGGGATTGTGTGATTGTTTGATTGTGTGATTGCGGTTGTGTGATTGCGATTGTGTGATTGCGATTGTGTGATTGCGATTGTGTGATTGCGATTGTGTGATTGCGATTGTGTGATTGCGATTGTGTGATTGCGATTGTGTGATTGCGATTGTGTGATTGCGATTGTGATTGTGATTGTGTGATTGTGTGATCGTGATTGTGTGATCGTGATTGTGTGACCGTGATTGTGTGACCGTGATTATGTGATCCTGATTGTGTGATCCTGATTGTGTGATTAGGATTCTTTGATCGTGATTGTGTGATCGTGATTGTGATCGTGATTTTGTGATCGTGATTGTGTGATGGTGATTGTGTGATCGTGATTGTGTGATCGTGATTGTGTGACCGTGATTGTGTGACCGTGATTATGTGATCCTGATTGTGTGATCCTGATTGTGTGATTAGGATTCTTTGATCGTGATTGTGTGATCGTGATTGTGATCGTGATTTTGTGATCGTGATTGTGTGATGGTGATTGTGTGATCGTGATTGTGTGATCGTGATTGTGTGATCGTGATTGTGTGATCGTGATTGTGTGATCGTGATTGTGTGATCGTGATTGTGTGATCGTGATTGTGGGATTGTGACTGTGTGATTGTGTGGTCGTGATTGTGTGATCGCGATTGTGTGATCGTGATTGTGTGATCGTGATTGTGTGATCGTGATTGTGTGATCGTGATTGTGTGATCGTGATTGTGTGATCGTGATTGTGTGATCGTGATTGTGTGATCGTGATTGTGTGATCCTGATTGTGTGATCGTGATTGTGTGATCGTTATTGTGTGATCGTGATTGTGTGATCGTGATTGTGTGATCGTGATTGTGTGATCGTGATTGTTTGATCGTGATTGTGTGATCGTGATTGTGTGATCGTGATTGTGTGATCGTGATTGTTTGATCGTGATTGTGTGATTGTGATTATGTGATTGTGATTGTGATTGTGATTGTGTGATTGTGTGATCGTGATTGTGTGATCGTGATTGTGTGATCGTGATTGTGTGATCGTGATTGTGTGATCGTGATTGTGTGATCGTGATTGTGTGATCGTGATTGTGTGATCGTGATTGTGGGATCGTGACTGTGTGATTGTGTGGTCGTGATTGTGTGATCGCGATTGTGTGATCGTGATTGTGTGATCGTGATTGTGTGATCGTGATTGTGTGATCGTGATTGTGTGATCGTGATTGTGTGATCGTGATTGTGTGATCGTGATTGTGTGATCGTGATTGTGTGATCGTGATTGTGTGATCCTGATTGTGTGATCGTGATTGTGTGATCGTTATTGTGTGATCGTGATTGTGTGATCGTGATTGTGTGATCGTGATTGTGTGATCCTGATTGTGTGATCGTGATTGTGTGATCGTTATTGTGTGATCGTGATTGTGTGATCGTGATTGTGTGATCGTGATTGTGTGATCGTGATTGTGTGATCGTGATTGTGTGATCGTGATTGTTTGATCGTGATTGTGTGATTGTGATTATGTGATTGTGATTGTGATTGTGATTGTGTGATTGTGTGATCGTGATTGTGTGATCGTGATTGTGTGATCGTGATTGTGTGGTCGTGATTGTTTGATCGTGATTGTGTGATCGTGATTGTGTGATTGTGATAATGTGATTGTGATTGTGATTGTGATTGTGTGATTGTGTGATCGTGATTGTGTGATCGTGATTGTGTGACCGTGATTGTGTGACCGTGATTGTGTGATCGTGAATGTGCGATCCTGATTGTGTGATTAGGATTCTGTGATCGTGATTGTGTAATCGTGATTGTGTGATCGTGATTGTGATCGTGATTTTGTGATCGTGATTGTGTGATGGTAATTGTGTGATCGTGATTGTGTGATCGTGATTGTGTGATTGTGATAATGTGATTGTGATTGTGATTGTGATTGTGTGATTGTGTGATCGTGATTGTGTGATCGTGATTGTGTGACCGTGATTGTGTGACCGTGATTGTGTGATCGTGAATGTGCGATCCTGATTGTGTGATTAGGATTCTGTGATCGTGATTGTGTAATCGTGATTGTGTGATCGTGATTGTGATCGTGATTTTGTGATCGTGATTGTGTGATGGTAATTGTGTGATCGTGATTGTGTGATCGTGATTGTGTGACCGTGATTGTGTGACCGTGATTGTGTGATCGTGATTGTGTGATCCTGATTGTGTGATTAGGATTCTGTGATCGTGATTGTGTAATCGTGATTGTGTGATCGTGATTGTGATCGTGATTTTGTGATCGTGATTGTGTGATGGTGATTGTGTGATTGCGATTGTGTGATCGTGACTGTGTGGTCGTGATTGTGTGATCGTGATTGTGGGATTGTGACTGTGTGATTGTGTGGTTGTGGTTGTGTGATCGTGATTGTGTGATTGTGATTGTGTGATCGTGATTGTATGATCGCGATTGTGTGATTGTGACTGTGTGGTCGTGATTGTGTGATCGTAATTGTGGGATTGTGACTGTGTGATTGTGTGATCGTGATTGTGTGATCGTGATTGTGTGATCGTGATTGGGTGATAGTGATTGTGTGATCGTGATTGTGTGATCGTGATAGTGTGATCGTGATTGTGTGATCGTGATTGTGTGGTCGTGATTGTGTGGTCGTGATTGTGTGATTGTGATTGTGTGATTGTGATTGTGTGATTGTGATTGTGTGATTGTGATTGTGTGATGATGATTGTGTGATCGTGATTGTGTGATCGTGATTGTGTGATCGTGATTGTGTGATCGTGATTGTGTGATCGTGATTGTGTGATCGTGATTGTGTGATCGTGATTGTGTGATTGTGATTGTGTGATTGTGATTGTGTGATCGTGATTGTGTGATCGTGATTGTGTGGTCGTGATTGTTTGATCGTGATTGTGTGATCGTGATTGTGTGATCGTGATTGTGTGATCGTGATTGTTTGATCGTGATTGTGTGATTGTGATTATGTGATTGTGATTGTGATTGTGATTGTCTGATTGTGTGATCGTGATTTTGTGATCGTGATTGTGTGACCGTGATTGTGTGACCGTGATTGTGTGATCGTGATTGTGCGATCCTGATTGTGTGATTAGGATTCTGTGATCGTGATTGTGTAATCGTGATTGTGTGATCGTGATTGTGATCGTGATTTTGTGATCGTGATAGTGTGATGGTGATTGTGTGATCGTGATTGTGTGATCGTGATTGTGTGATCGTGATGGTGTGATCGTGATTGTGCGATCGTGATTGTGCGATCGTGATTGTGCGATCGTGATTGTGCGATCGTGATTGTGCGATCGTGAGTGTGCGATCGTGATTGTGCGATCGTGATTGTGCGATCGTGATTGTGCGATCGTGATTGTGCGATCGTGATTGTGCGATCGTGATTGTGCGATCGTGATTGTGCGATCGTGATTGTGCGATCGTGATTGTGCGATCGTGATTGTGTGATTGTTTGATTGTGTGATTGCGATGGTGTGATTGCGATTGTGTGATTGCGATTGTGTGATTGCGATTGTGTGATTGCGATTGTGTGATTGCGTTTGTGTGATTGCGATTGTGTGATTGCGATTGTGTGATTGCGATTGTGTGATTGCGATTGTTTGATTGCGATTGTTTGATTGTGTGATTGTGATTGTGTGATTGTGATTGTGTGATTGTGATTGTGTGATTGTGATTGTGTGATTGTGATTGTGTGATTGTGATTGTGTGATTGTGATTGTGTGATTGTGATTGTGTGATTGTGATTGTGTGATCGTGACTGGGTGATCGTGATTGGGTGATCGTGATTGGGTGATCGTGATTGTGGGATTGTGACTGTGGGATTGTGTGGTTGTGGTTGTGTGATTGTGATTGTGTGAATGTGATTGTGTGATTGTGATTGTGGGATTGTGGTTGCGATTGCGTGATTGTGACTGTGTGGTCATGATTGTGTGTTCGTGATTGTGGGATTGTGACTGTGTGATTGTGTGATCGTGATTGTGTGAACGTGATTGTGTGATCGTGATTGGGTGATCGTGATTGGGTGATCGTGATTGGGTGATCGTGATTGGGTGATCGTGATTGTGGGATTGTGACTGTGCGATTGTGTGATTGTGATTGTGTGACTGTGATTGTGTGATTGTGATTGTGGGATTGTGATTGTGTGATCGTGACTGTGATTTTGTGATTGTGATTGTGATTGTGATTGTGACTGTGATTGTGATTGTGATTGTGATTGTGATTGTGATTGTGTGACTGTGTGATTGTGATTGTGTGACTGTGATTGTGTGACCGTGATTGTGGGATTGTGACTGTGGGATTGTGTGGTTGTGGTTGTGCGATTGTGATAGTGTGACTGTGATTGTGTGATTGTGATTGCGATTGTGTGATTGTGACTGTGTGGTCGTGATTGTGTGATCGTGATTGTGGGATTGTGACTGTGTGATTGTGCGATCGCGATTGTGCGATCGCAATTGAGTGATTGTGATTATGAGATTGTGATTGTGATTGTGATTGTGTGATTGTGTGATCGTGATTGTGTGATCGTGATTGTGTGACCGTGATTGCGGGATTGTGACTGTGTGATTGTGTGGTTGTGGTTGTGTGATCGTGATTGTGTGATCGTGATTGTGTGATCGTGATTGTATGATCGTGATTGTGTGATTGTGACTGTGTGGTCGTGATTGTGTGATCGTGATTGTGGGATTGTGACTGTGTGATTGTGTGATCGTGATTGTGTGATCGCGATTGTGCGATCGTGATTGTGCGATCGTGGTTGTGCGATCGTGATTGTGCGATCGTGATTGTGCGATCGTGATTGTGCGATCGTGATTGTGCGATCGTGATTGTGCGATCGTGATTGTGCGATCGTGATTGTGCGATCGTGATTGTTCGATCGTGATTGTGCGATCGTGATTGTGCGATCGTGATTGTGCGATCGTGATTGTGCGATCGTGATTGTGCGATCGTGATTGTGCGATCGTGATTGTGCGATCGTGATTGTGCGATCGTGATTGTGCGATCGTGATTGTGCGATCGTGATTGTGCGATCGTGATTGTGCGATCGTGATTGTGCGATCGTGATTGTTTGATCGTGATTGTTTGATCGTGATTGTGTGATCGTGATTGTGTGATCGTGATTGTGTGATCGTGATTGTGTGATTGTGATTGTGTGATTGTGATTGCGATTGTGATCGTGATTGTGTGATCGTGATTGTGTGACCGTGATTGTGTGACCGTGATTATGTGATCGTGATTGTGCGATCCTGATTGTGTGATTAGGATTCTGTGATCGTGATTGTGTAATCGTGATTGTGTGATCGTGATTGTGATCGTGATTTTGTGACAGTGATTGTGTGATGGTGATTGTGTGATCGTGATTGTGTGATCGTGATTGTGCGATCGTGATTGTGCGATCGTGATTGTGCGATCGTGATTGTGTGTTCGTGATTGTGTGATCGTGATTGTGTGATCGTGATTGTGTGATCGTGATTGTTTGATCGTGATTGTGTGATCGTGATTGTGTGATCGTGATTGTGTGATTGTGATTGTGTGATTGTGATTATGTGATTGCGATTGTGATTGTGATTGTGTGATTGTGTGATCGTGATTGTGTGATCGTGATTGTGTGACCGTGATTGTGCGATCGTGATTGTGCGATCGTGATTGTGCGATCGTGATTGTGCGATCGTGGTTATGCGATCGTGATTGTGCGATCGTGATTGTGCGATCGTGATTGTGCGATCGTGGTTGTGCGATCGTGATTGTGCGATGGTGATTGTGCGATCGTGATTGTGGGATTGTGACTGTGTGATTGTGTGGTTGTGGTTGTGTGATTGTGATTGTCTGACTGTGATTGTGTGATTGTGATTGTGGGATTGTGATTGCGATTGTGTGATTGTGACTGTGTGGTCGTGATTGTGTGATCGTGATTGTGGGATTGTTACTGTGTGATTGTGTGGTTGTGGTTGTGTGTTCGTGATTGTGTGATCGTGATTGTGTGATCGTGATTGTGCGATCGTGATTGTGCGATCGTGATTGTGCGATAGTGGTTGTGCGAGCGTGATTGTGCGATGGTGATTGTGCGATCGTGATTGTGGGATTGTGACTGTGTGATTGTGTGGTTGTGGTTGTGTGATTGTGATTGTCTGACTGTGATTGTGTGATTGTGATTGTGGTATTGTGATTGCGATTGTGTGATTGTGATTGTGTGATCGTGATTGTGTGATCGTGATTGTGTGATCCTGATTGTGTGATCGTGATTGTGTGATCGTTATTGTGTGATCGTGATTGTGTGATCGTGATTGTGTGATCGTGATTGTTTGATCGTGATTGTGTGATCGTGATTGTGTGATCGTGATTGTTTGATCGTGATTGTGTGATTGTGATTATGTGATTGTGATTGTGATTGTGATTGTGTGATTGTGTGATCGTGATTGTGTGATCGTGATTGTGTGATCGTGATTGTGTGATCGTGATTGTGTGATCGTGATTGTGTGATCGTGATTGTGTGATCGTGATTGTGTGATCGTGATTGTGTGATCGTGATTGTGTGATCGTGATTGTGGGATCGTGACTGTGTGATTGTGTGGTCGTGATTGTGTGATCGCGATTATGTGATCGTGATTGTGTGATCGTGATTGTGTGATCGTGATTGTGTGATCGTGATTGTGTGATCGTGATTGTGTGATCGTGATTGTGTGATCGTGATTGTGTGATCGTGATTGTGTGATCGTTATTGTGTGATCGTGATTGTGTGATCGTGATTGTGTGATCGTGATTGTTTGACCGTGATTGTGTGATCGTGATTGTGTGATCGCGATTGTTTGATCGTGATTGTGTGATCGTGATTGTGTGATCGTGATTGTTTGATCGTGATTGTGTGATCGTGATTGTGTGATCGTGATTGTGTGATCGTGATTGTTTGATCGTGATTGTGTGATTGTGATTATGTGATTGTAATTGTGATTGTGATTGTGTGATTGTGTGATCGTGATTGTGTGATCGTGATTGTGTGATCGTGATTGTGTGATCGTGGTTGTGTGGTCGTGATTGTTTGATCGTGATTGTGTGATCGTGATTGTGTGATCGTGATTGTGTGATCGTGATTGTGTGGTCGTGATTGTTTGATCGTGATTGTGTGATTGTGATTATGTGATTGTGATTGTGATTGTGATTGTGTGATTGTGTGATCGTGATTGTGTGATCGTGATTGTGTGACCGTGATTGTGTGACCGTGATTGTGTGATCGTGATTGTGCGATCCTGATTGTGTGATTAGGATTCTGTGATCGTGACTGTGTAATCGTGATTGTGTGATCGTGATTGTGATCGTGATTTTGTGATCGTGATTGTGTGATGGTGATTGTGTGATCGTGATTGTGTGATCGTGATTGTGTGACCGTGATTGTGTGACCGTGATTGTGTGATCGTGATTGTGTGATCCTGATTGTGTGATTAGGATTCTGTGATCGTGATTGTGTAATCGTGATTGTGTGATCGTGATTGTGATCGTGATTTTGTGATCGTGATTGTGTGATGGTGATTGTGTGATTGCGATTGTGTGATCGTGACTGTGTGGTCGTGATTGTGTGATCGTGATTGTGGGATTGTGACTGCGTGATTGTGTGGTTGTGGTTGTGTGATCGTGATTGTGTGATTGTGATTGTGTGATCGTGATTGTATGATCGTGATTGTGTGATTGTGACTGTGTGGTCGTGATTGTGTGATCGTGATTGTGGGATTGTGACTGTGTGATTGTGTGATCGTGATTGTGTGATCGTGATTGGGTGATAGTGATTGTGTGATCGTGATTGTGTGATCGTGATAGTGTGATCGTGATTGTGTGATCGTGATTGTGTGGTCGTGATTGTGTGGTCGTGATTGTGTGATTGTGATTGTGTGATTGTGATTGTGTGATTGTGATTGTGTGATTGTGATTGTGTGATGATGATTGTGTGATTGTGATTGTGTGATTGCGATTGTGTGATTGTGATTGTGTGATCGTGATTGTGTGATCGTGATTGTGTGATCCTGATTGTGTGATCGTGATTGTGTGATCGTTATTGTGTGATCGTGATTGTGTGATCGTGATTGTGTGATCGTGATTGTTTGATCGTGATTGTGTGATCGTGATTGTGTGATCGTGATTGTGTGATCGTGATTGTTTGATCGTGATTGTGTGATTGTGATTATGTGATTGTGATTGTGATTGTGATTGTGTGATTGTGTGATCGTGATTGTGTGATCGTGATTGTGTGATCGTGATTGTGTGATCGTGATTGTGTGATCGTGATTGTGTGATCGTGATTGTGTGATCGTGATTGTGTGATCGTGATTGTGTGATCGTGATTGTGTGATCGTGATTGTGTGATCGTGATTGTGGGATCGTGACTGTGTGATTGTGTGGTCGTGATTGTGTGATCGCGATTATGTGATCGTGATTGTGTGATCGTGATTGTGTGATCGTGATTGTGTGATCGTGATTGTGTGATCGTGATTGTGTGATCGTGATTGTGTGATCGTGATTGTGTGATCGTGATTGTGTGATCGTTATTGTGTGATCGTGATTGTGTGATCGTGATTGTGTGATCGTGATTGTTTGATCGTGATTGTGTGATCGTGATTGTGTGATCGTGATTGTTTGATCGTGATTGTGTGATCGTGATTGTGTGATCGTGATTGTTTGATCGTGATTGTGTGATTGTGATTATGTGATTGTAATTGTGATTGTGATTGTGTGATTGTGTGATCGTGATTGTGTGATCGTGATTGTGTGATCGTGATTGTGTGATCGTGATTGTGTGGTCGTGATTGTTTGATCGTGATTGTGTGATCGTGATTGTGTGATCGTGATTGTGTGATCGTGATTGTGTGGTCGTGATTGTTTGATCGTGATTGTGTGATTGTGATTATGTGATTGTGATTGTGATTGTGATTGTGTGATTGTGTGATCGTGATTGTGTGATCGTGATTGTGTGACCGTGATTGTGTGACCGTGATTGTGTGATCGTGATTGTGCGATCCTGATTGTGTGATTAGGATTCTGTGATCGTGATTGTGTAATCGTGATTGTGTGATCGTGATTGTGATCGTGATTTTGTGATCGTGATTGTGTGATGGTGATTGTGTGATCGTGATTGTGTGATCGTGATTGTGTGACCGTGATTGTGTGACCGTGATTGTGTGATCGTGATTGTGTGATCCTGATTGTGTGATTAGGATTCTGTGATCGTGATTGTGTAATCGTGATTGTGTGATCGTGATTGTGATCGTGATTTTGTAATCGTGATTGTGTGATGGTGATTGTGTGATTGCGATTGTGTGATCGTGACTGTGTGGTCGTGATTGTGTGATCGTGATTGTGGGATTGTGACTGCGTGATTGTGTGGTTGTGGTTGTGCGATCGTGATTGTGTGATTGTGATTGTGTGATCGTGATTGTATGATCGTGATTGTGTGATTGTGACTGTGTGGTCGTGATTGTGTGATCATTGATTGTTGGATTGTGACTGTGTGATTGTGTGATCGTGATTGTGTGATCGTGATTGGGTGATAGTGATTGTGTGATCGTGATTGTGTGATCGTGATAGTGTGATCGTGATTGTGTGATCGTGATTGTGTGGTCGTGATTGTGTGGTCGTGATTGTGTGATTGTGATTGTGTGATTGTGATTGTGTGATTGTGATTGTGTGATTGTGATTGTGTGATGATGATTGTGTGATTGTGATTGTGTGATCGTGATTGTGTGATCGTGATTGTGTGATCGTGATTGTGTGATCGTGATTGTGTGATCGTGATTGTGTAATTGTAATTGTGTGATTGTGATTGTGTGATTGTGATTGTGTGATTGTGATTGTGTGATTGTGATTGTGTGGTTGTGATTGTGTGATTGGGGTTGTGTGATTGTGATTGTGTGATTGCGATTGTGTGATCGTGACTGTGTGGTCGTGATTGTGTGATCGTGATTGCGATTGTGTGATTGCGATTGTGTGATTGCGATTGTGTGATTGCGATTGTGTGATTGCGAATGTGTGATTGCGATTGTGTGATTGCGATTGTGTGATTGCGATTGTGTGATTGCGATTGTGTGATTGCGATTGTGTGATTGCGATTGTGTGACTGTGATTGTGTGATTGCGATTGTGTGATTGTGATTGTGTGATTGTGATTGTGATTGTGATTGTGTGATTGTGTGATCGTGATTGTGTGATCGTGATTGTGTGACCGTGATTGTGTGACCGTGATTATGTGATCCTGATTGTGTGATCCTGATTGTGTGATTAGGATTCTTTGATCGTGATTGTGTGATCGTGATTGTGATCGTGATTTTGTGATCGTGATTGTGTGATGGTGATTGTGTGATCGTGATTGTGTGATCGTGATTGTGTGATTGTGATTGTGTGATTGTGATTGTGTGGTTGTGATTGTGTGATTGTGGTTGTGTGATTGTGATTGTGTGATTGCGATTGTGTGATCGTGACTGTGTGGTCGTGATTGTGTGATCGTGATTGTGGGATTGTGACTATGGGATTGTGTGGTTGTGGTTGTGTGATTGTGATTGTGTGAATGTGATTGTGTGATTGTGATTGTGGGATTGTGATTGCGATTGTGTGATTGTGACTGTGTGGTCGTGATTGTGTGATTAGGATTCTTTGATCGTGATTGTGTAATCGTGATTGTGATCGTGATTTTGTGATCGTGATTGTGTGATGGTGATTGTGTGATCGTGATTGTGTGATCGTGATTGTGTGATCGTGATTGTGTGATCGTGATTGTGTGATGGTGATTGTGTGATTGTGACTGTGTGATTGTGACTGTGTGGTCGTGATTGTGTGATCGTGATTGTGTAATCGTGATTGTGATCGTGATTTTGTGATCGTGATTGTGTGATGGTGATTGTGTGGTGGTGATTGTGTGATCGTGATTGTGTGATCGTGATTGTGTGATCGTGATTGTGTGATCGTGATTGTGTGATGGTGATTGTGTGATTGTGACTGTGTGGTCGTGATTGTGTGATCGTGATTGTGGGATTGTGACTGTGCGATTGTGTGATTGTGATTGTGTGACTGTGATTGCGTGATTGTGATTGTGGGATTGTGATTGTGTGATTGTGTGATCGTGACTGTGATTGTGTGATTGTGATTGTGATTGTGATTGTGTGACTGTGTGATTGTGATTGTGTGATCGTGATTGTGTGATCGTGATTGTGTGATCGTGATTGTGCGATCGTGATAGTGCGATCGTGATTGCGATTGTGTGATTGCGATTGTGAGATTGCGATTGTGTGATTGCGATTGTGTGATTGCGATTGTGTGATTGCGATTGTGTGATTGCGATTGTGTGATTGCGATTGTGTGATTGCGATTGTGTGATTGCGATTGTGTGATTGCGATTGTGTGATTGCGATTGTGTGATTGCGATTGTGTGATTGCGATTGTGTGACTGTGATTGTGTGATTGTGATTGTTTGATGGTGATTGTGTGATTGTGATTGTGTGATTGTGTGATTGTGATTATGTGATTGTGATTGTGATTGTGATTGTGTGATTATGTGATTATGTGATCGTGATTGTGTGATCGTGATTGTGTGATCGTGATTGTGTGACCGTGATTGTGTGACCGATTATGTGATCGTGATTGTGTGATCCTGATTGTGTGATTAGGATTCTTTGATCGTGATTGTGTAATCGTGATTGTGATCGTGATTTTGTGATCGTGATTGTGTGATGGTGATTGTGTGATCGTGATTGTGTGATCGTGATTGTGTGATCGTGATTGTTGGATCGTGATTGTTTGATTGTGATTGTGTGATTGTTATGGTTGATTGTGATTGTGATTGTGTGATTGTGTGATCGTGATTGTGTGATCGCGATTGTGTGATCGTGATTGTGTGATCGTGATTGTGTGATCGTGATTGTTGGATTTTGACTGTGTGATTGTGTGGTTGTGGTTGTGTGATTGTGATTGTGTGACTGTGATTGTGTGTTTGTGATTGTGGGATTGTGATTGCGATTGTGTGATTGTGACTGTGTGGTCGTGATTGTGTGATCGTGATTGTGTGATCGTGATTGTGTGATCGTGATTGTGTGACCGTGATTGTGTGACCGTGATTATGTGATCGTGATTGTGTGATCCTGATTGTGTGATTAGGATTCTTTGATCGTGATTGTGTGATCGTGATTGTGATCGTGATTTTGTGATCGTGATTGTGTGATGGTGATTGTGTGATCGTGATTGTGTGATCGTGATTGTGTGATTGTGATTGTGTGATTGCGATTGTGTGGTTGTGATTGTGTGATTGTGGTTGTGTGATTGTGATTGTGTGATTGCGATTGTGTGATCGTGATTGTGGGATTGTGACTATGGGATTGTGTGGTTGTGGTTGTGTGATTGTGATTGTGTGAATGTGATTGTGTGATTGTGATTGTGATTGTGATTGTGTGATTATGTGATCGTGATTGTGTGATCGTGATTGTGTGATCGTGATTGTGTGACCGTGATTGTGTGACCGATTATGTGATCGTGATTGTGTGATCCTGATTGTGTGATTAGGATTCTTTGATCGTGATTGTGTAATCGTGATTGTGATCGTGATTTTGTGATCGTGATTGTGTGATGGTGATTGTGTGATCGTGATTGTGTGATCGTGATTGTTTGATCGTGATTGTGTGATCGTGATTCTGTGATCGTGATTGTTTGATCGTGATTGTGCGATCGCGATTGTGCGATCGCGATTGTGCGATCGCGATTGTGCGATCGCGTTTGTGCGATCGCGATTGTGCGATCGCGATTGTGCGATCGCGATTGTTTGATCGCGATTGTTTGATTGTGTGATTGTGATTGTGTGATTGTGATTGTGTGATTTTGATTGTGTGATTGTGGTCGTGTGATTGTGGTCGTGTGATCGTGATTGGGTGACCGTGATTGGGTGATCGTGATTGTGGGATTGTGTGATTGTGATTGTGTGACTGTGATTGTGTGATTGTGATTGTGGGATGGTGATTGTGTGATTGTGATTGTGTGATCGTGACTGTGATTGTGTGATTGTGATTGTGATTGTGATTGTGTGACTGTGTGATTGTGATTGTGTGACTGTGATTGTGTGATTGCGATAGTGTGATCGTGATAGTGTGATCGTGATTGTGTGATCGTGACTGTGTGGTCGTGATTGTGTGATCGTGATTGTGGGATTGTGACTGTGTGTTTGTGTGGTCGTGATTGTGTGATCGCGATTGTGTGATCGTGATTGTGTGATCGTGATCGTGTGATCGTGATTGTGTGATCGTGATTGTGTGATCGTGATTGTGTGATCGTGATTGTGTGATCGTGATTGTGTGATCGTGATTGTGTGATCGTGATTGTGTGATCGTGATTGTTTGATTGTGATTGTTTTATTGTGATTGTGTGATTGTTATGGGTGATTGTGATTGTGATTGTGTGATTGTGTGATCGTGATTGTGTGATCGTGATTGTGTGACCGTGATTATGTGATCGTGATTGTGCGATCCTGATTGTGTGATTAGGATTCTGTGATCGTGATTGTGTAATCGTGATTGTGTGATCGTGATTGTGATCGTGATTTTGTGACCGTGATAGTGTGATGGTGATTGTGTGATCGTGATTGTGTGATCGTGATTGTGTGATTGTGATTGTGTGATTGTGATTGCGTGATTGTGATTGTGTGGTTGTGATTGTGCGATTGTGGTTGTGTGATTGTGATTGTGTGATTGCGATTGTGTGATCGTGACTGTGTGGTCGTGATTGTGTGATCGTGATTGTGGGATTGTGACTGTGTGATTGTGGGATCGCGATTGTGCGATCGCAATTGAGTGATTGTGATTATGTGATTGTGATTGTGATTGTGATTGTGTGATTGTGTGATCGTGATTGTGTGATCGTGATTGTGTGACCGTGATTGTGTGACCGTGATTATGTGATCGTGATTGTGTGATCCTGATTGTGTGATTAGGATTCTGTGATCGTGATTGTGTAATCGTGACTGTGTGATCGTGATTGTGATCGTGATTTTGTGATCGTGATTGTGTGATGGTGATTTTGTGATCGTGATTGTGTGATCGTGATTGTGTGATTGTGATTGTGTGATTGTGATTGTGTGATTGTGATTGTGTGGTTGTGATTGTGTGATTGTGGTTGTGTGATTGTGATTGTGTGATTGCGATTGTGTGATCGTGACTGTGTGGTCGTGATTGTTTGATCGTGATTGCGGGATTGTGACTGTGTGATTGTGTGGTTGTGGTTGTGTGATCGTGATTGTGTGATTGTGATTGTGTGATCGTGATTGTATGATCGTGATTGTGTGATTGTGACTGTGTGGTCGTGATTGTGTGATCGTGATTGTGGGATTGTGACTGTGTGATTGTGTGATCGTGATTGTGTGATCGTGATTGTGCGATCGTGATTGTGCGATCGTGGTTGTGCGATCGTGATTGTGCGATCGTGATTGTGCGATCGTGATTGTGCGATCGTGATTGTGCGATCGTGATTGTGCGATCGTGATTGTGCGATCGTGATTGTGCGATCGTGATTGTGCGATCGTGATTGTGCGATCGTGATTGTGCGATCGTGATTGTGCGATCGTGATTGTGCGATCGTGATTGTGCGATCGTGATTGTGCGATCGTGATTGTGGGATTGTTTGATTGTGTGATTGTTTGATTGTGTGATTGCGATTGTGTGATTGCGATTGTGAGATTGCGATTGTGTGATTGCGATTGTGTGATTGCGATTGTGTGATTGCGATTGTGTGATTGCGATTGTGTGATTGCGATTGTGTGATTGCGATTGTTTGATTGCGATTGTGTGATTGCGATTGTGTGATTGCGATTGTGTGATTGCGATTGTGTGATTGCGATTGTGTGATTGCGATTGTGTGATTGCGATTGTGTGATTGCGATAGTGTGATTGCGATTGTGTGACTGTGATTGTGTGATTGTGTGATTGCGATTGTGTGATTGTGATTGTGTGATTGTGATTGTGATTGTGATTGTGTGACTGTGTGATCGTGATTGTGTGATCGTGATTGTGTGACCGTGATTGTGTGACCGTGATTATGTGATCCTGATTGTGTGATCCTGATTGTGTGATTAGGATTCTTTGATCGTGATTGTGTGATCGTGATAGCGTGATCGTGATTGTGTGGTCGTCATTGTGTGATTGTGATTGTGTGATCATGATTGTGGGATCGTGACTGTGCGATTGTGATTGTGTGATTGTGATTATGTGATTGTGATTATGTGATTGTGATTGTGATTGTGATTGTGTGATTATGTGATCGTGATTGTGTGATCGTGATTGTGTGATCGTGATTGTGTGACCGTGATTGTGTGACCGATTATGTGATCGTGATTTTGTGATCCTGATTGTGTGATTAGGATTCTTTGATCGTGATTGTGTAATCGTGATTGTGATCGTGATTTTGTGATCGTGATTGTGTGATGGTGATTGTGTGATCGTGATTGTGTGATCGTGATTGTGTGATCGTGCTTGTGTGATGGTGATTGTGTGATTGTGACTGTGTGATTGTGACTGTGTGGTCGTGATTGTGTGATCGTGATTGTGGGATCGTGACTGTGTGATTGTGTGATCGTGATTGTGTGATCGTGATTGTGTGATCGTGATTGTGTGATCGTGATTGTGTGATCGTGATTGTGTGATCGTGATTGTGTGATCGTGATTCTGTGATCGTGATTCTGTGATCGTGATTGTGTGATCGTGATTGTGTGATCGTGATTGTGATCGTGATTTTGTGATCGTGATTGTGCGATCGTGATTGTGCGATCGTGATTGTGCGATCGTGATTGTGCGATCGTGATTGTGCGATCGTGATTGTGCGATCGTGATTGTGCGATCGTGATTGTGCGATCGTGATTGTGCGATCGTGATTGTGCGATCGTGATTGTGTGATTGTTTGATTGTTTGATTGCGATTGTGTGATTGCGATTGTGTGATTGCGATTGTGTGATTGCGATTGTGTGATTGTGATTGTGTGATCGTGACTGTGATTGTGTGATTGTGATTGTGATTGTGATTGTGATTGTGATTGTGTTTGTGTGACTGTGTGATTGTGATTGTGTGACTGTGATTGTGTGATCGTGATAGTGTGATCGTGATAGTGTGATCGTGATAGTGTGATCGTGATAGTGTGATCGTGATTGTGTGATCGTGACTGTGTGGTCGTGATAGTGTGATCGTGATTGTGGGATTTTGATTGTGTGATTGTGTGGTTGTGGTTGTGTGATTGTGATTGTGTGACTGCGATTGTGTGATTGTGATTGTGGGATTGTGATTGCGATTGTGTGATTGTGACTGTGTGGTCGTGATTGTGTGATCGTGATTGTGGGATTGTGACTGTGTGATTGTGTGGTTGTGGTTGTGTGATCGTGATTGTGTGATCGTGATTGTGTGATCGTGGTTGTGTGATCGTGATTGTGTGATCGTGATTGTGTGATCGTGATTGTGGGATTGTGACTGTGGGATTGTGTGGTTGTGGTTGTGCGATTGTGATTGTGTGACTGTGATTGTGTGATTGTGATTGCGATTGTGTGATTGTGACTGTGTGGTCGTGATTGTGTGATCGTGATTGTGGGATTGTGACTGTGTGATTGTGTGATAGTGATTGTGTGATCGTGATTGGGTGATCGTGATTGGGTGATCGTGATTGGGTGATCGCGATTGGGTGATCGTGATTGGGTGATCGTGATTGGGTGATCGTGATTGGGTGATCGTGATTGGGTGATCGTGATTGTGGGATTGTGACTGTGCGATTGTGTGATTGTGATTGTGTGACTGTGATTGTGTGATTGTGATTGTGGGATTGTGATCGTGTGATTGTGATTGTGTGATCGTGACTGTGATTGTGTGATTGTGATTGTGACTGTGATTGTGATTGTGATTGTGATTGTGATTGTGATTGTGATTGTGATTGTGATTGTGATTGTGATTGTGATTGTGATTGTGATTGTGATTGTGATTGTGATTGTGATTGTGATTGTGATTGTGATTGTGATTGTGATTGTGATTGTGATTGTGATTGTGATTGTGATTGTGATTGTGATTGTGATTGTGATTGTGATTGTGATTGTGTGATTGTGATTGTGTGACTGTGATTGTGTGATCGTGATAGTGTGATCGTGAAAGTGTGATCGTGATTGTGTGATCGTGACTGTGTGGTCGTGATTGTGTGATCGTGATTGTGGGATTGTGACTGTGTGATAGTGTGGTTGTGGTTGTGTGATTGTGATTGTGTGACTGTGATTGTGTGATTGTGATTGCGATTGTGTGATTGTGACTGTGTGGTCGTGATTGTGTGATCGTGATTGTGGGATTGTGACTGTGTGATTGTGTGATCGTGATTGTGTGATCGCGATTGCGTGATCGCGATTGCGTGATCGCGATTGTGTGATTGTGATTGTGTGATTGTGTGATCGTGATTGTGGGATTGCGACTGTGTGATTGTGTGGTTGTGGTTGTGTGATCGTGATTGTGTGATCGTGATTGTGTGGTTGTGATTGTGTGATCGTGATTGTGTGATCGTGATTGTGTGATCGTGATTGTGTGATCGTGATTGTGTGATCGTGATAGTGTGATCGTGATCGTGTGATCGTGATTGTGTGATTGTGATTGTGTGATCGTGAAGGTGTGATTGTGATTGTGTGATCGTGATTGTGTGATCGTGATTGTGTGATCGTGATTGTGTGATCGTGATTGTGTGATCGTGATAGTGTGATCGTGATTGTGTGATCGTGATTGTGTGATCGTGATTGTGTGGTCGTGATTGTGTGGTCGTGATTGTGTGATTGTGATTGTGTGATCGTGATTGTGTGATCGTGATTGTGGGATCATGACTGTGTGATCGTGATAGTGTAATCGTGATTTTGTGATCGTGATTGTGTGGTCGTGATTGTGTGGTCGTGATTGTGTGGTCGTGATTGTGTGATTGTGATTGTGTGATTGTGATTGTGTGATTGTGATTGTGTGATTGTGATTGTGTGATTGTGATTGTGTGATCGTGATTGTGTGATCGTGATTGTGTGGTCGTGATTGTGTGACCGTGACTGTGTGATCGTGATAGTGTGATCGCGATTGTGTGATTGTGATTATGTGATTGTGATTATGTGATTGTGATTGTGATTGTGATTGTGATTGTGTGATTATGTGATCGTGATTGTGTGATCGTGATTGTGTGATCGTGATTGTGTGACCGTGATTGTGTGACCGATTATGTGATCGTGATTTTGTGATCCTGATTGTGTGATTAGGATTCTTTGATCGTGATTGTGTAATCGTGATTGTGATCGTGATTTTGTGATCGTGATTGTGTGATGGTGATTGTGTGATCGTGATTGTGTGATCGTGATTGTGTGATCGTGCTTGTGTGATGGTGATTGTGTGATTGTGACTGTGTGATTGTGACTGTGTGGTCGTGATTGTGTGATCGTGATTGTGGGATCGTGACTGTGTGATTGTGTGATCGTGATTGTGTGATCGTGATTGTGTGATCGTGATTGTGTGATCGTGATTGTGTGATCGTGATTGTGTGATCGTGATTGTGTGATCGTGATTGTGTGATCGTGATTGTGTGATCGTGATTGTTTGATCGTGATTGTGTGATCGTGATTCTGTGATCGTGATTGTTTGATCGTGATTGTGCGATCGCGATTGTGCGATCGCGATTGTGCGATCGCGATTGTTTGATCGCGATTGTTTGATTGTGTGATTGTGATTGTGTGATTGTGATTGAGTGATTGTGATTGTGTGATTGTGATTGTGTGATTGTGATTGTGTGATCGTGATTGTGGGATTGTGACTGTGTGATTGTGTGATCGTGATTGTGTGATCGTGATTGTGTGATCGTGATTGTGTGATCGTGATTGTGTGATCGTGATTGTGTGATCGTGATAGTGTACTCGTGATTGTGTGGTCGTGATTGTGTGGTCGTGATTGTGTGGTCGTGATTGCGTGATTGTGATTGTGTGATTGTGATTGTGTGATTGTGATTGTGTGATTGTGATTGTGTGATTGTGATTGTGTGATTGTGATTGTGTGATTGTGATTGTGTGATGGTGATTGTGTGATCGTGATTGTGTGATCGTGATTGTGTGATCGTGATTGTGTGATCGTGATAGTGTGATCGTGATTGTGTGATCGTGATTGTGTGGTCGTGATTGTGTGGTCGTGATTGTGTGATGGTGATTGTGTGATCGTGATTGTGTGATCGTGATTGTGGGATCGTGACTGTGGGATCGTGATTGTGTGATCGTGATTGTGTGATTGTGATTGTGTGATTGTGATTGTGTGGTTGTGATTGTGTGATTGTGATTGTATGATTGTGATTGTGTGATTGCGATTGTGTGATCGTGACTGTGTGGTCGTGATTGTGTGATCGTGATTGTGGGATTGTGACTGTGGGATTGTGTGGTTGTAGTTGTGCGATTGTGATTGTGTGACTGTGATTGTGTGATTGTGATTGCGATTGTGTGATTGTGACTGTGTGGTCGTGATTGTGTGATCGTGATTGTGGGATTGTGACTGTGTGATTGTGACTGTGTGATTGTGTGATCGTGATTGTGTGATCGTGATTGTGTGATCGTGATTGTGTGATCGTGATTGTGTGATCGTTATTGGGTGATCGTGATTGGGTGATCGTGAATGGGTGATCGTGATTGGGTGATCGTGATTGTGGGATTGTGACTGTGCGATTGTGTGATTGTGATTGTGTGACTGTGATTGTGTGATTGTGATTGTGGGATTGTGATTGTGTGATTGTGATTGTGTGATCGTGACTGTGATTGTGTGATTGTGATTGTGATTGTGATTGTGATTGTGATTGTGATTGTGATTCTGATTGTGATTGTGATTGTGATTGTGTGACTGTGTGATTGTGATTGTGTGACTGTGATTGTGCGATCGTGATAGTGTGATTGTGATCGTGTGATTGCGATCGTGTGATTGTGATCGTGTGATTGCGATCGTGTGATTGCGATCGTGTGATTGCGATCGTGTGATTGCGATTGTGTGATTGCGTTTGTGTGATTGCGATTGTGTGATTGTGATTGTGCGATTGTGATTGTGGGATTGTGGTTGTGTGATTGTTTGATCGTGTGATTGCGATTGTGTGATTGCTATTGTGTGATTGCGATTGTGTGATTGCGATTGTGTCATTGCGATTGTGTGATTGCGATTGTGTGATTGCGATTGTGTGATTGCGTTTGTGTGATTGCGATTGTGTGATTGCGATTGTTTGATTGCGATTGTTTGATTGTGTGATTGTGATTGTGTGATTGTGATTGTGTGATTGTGATTGTGTGATTGTGATTATGTGGTTGTGATTGTGCGATTGTGATTGTGTGATTGTGATTGTGTGATTGTGATTGTGTGATTGTGATTGTGTGATTGTGATTGTGTGATTGTGATTGTGTGATTGTGATCGTGTGATTGTGATCGTGTGATCGTGATTGGGTGACCGTGATTGGGTGATCGTGATTGTGGGATTGTGTGATTGTGATTGTGTGACTGTGATTGTGTGATTGTGATTGTGGGATGGTGATTGTGTGATTGTGATTGTGTGATCGTGACTGTGATTGTGTGATTGTGTTTGTGATTGTGATTGTGATTGTGTGACTGTGTGATTGTGATTGTGTGACTGTGATTGTGTGATCGTGATAGTGTGATCGTGATAGTGTGATCGTGATTGTGTGATCGTGACTGTGTGGTCGTGATAGTGTGATCGTGATTGTGGGATTTTGACTGTGTGATTGTGTGGTTGTGGTTGTGTGATTGTGATTGTGTGACTGTGATTGTGTGATTGTGATTGTGGGATTGTGATTGCGATTGTGTGATTGCGACTGTGTGGTTGTGATTGTGTGATCGTGATTGTGGGATTGTGACTGTGTGATTGTGTGGTCGTGATTGTGTGATCGCGATTGTGTGATCGTGATTGTGTGATCGTGATTGTGTGATCGTGATTGTGTTCGTGATTGTGTGATCGTGATTGTGTGATCGTGATTGTGTGATCGTGATTGTGTGATTGTGATTGTTTGATTGTGATTGTTTGATTGTGATTGTGTGATTGTTATGGTTGATTGTGATTGTGATTGTGTGATTGTGTGATCGTGATTTTGTGATCGCGATGGTGTGACCGTGATTATGTGATCGTGATTGTGCGATCCTGAATGTGTGATTAGGATTCTGTGATCGTGATTGTGTAATCGTGATTGTGTGATCGTGATTGGGTGATCGTGATTGGGTGATCGTGATTGGGAGATCGTGATTGTGGGATTGTGACTGTGCGATTGTGTGATTGTGATTGTGTGATCGTGATTGGGTGATCGTGATTGGGTGATCGTGATTGTGTGATCGTGATTGTGGGATTAGGACTGTGTGATTGTGTGGTCGTGATTGTGTGATCGCGATTGTGTGATCGTGATTGTGTGATCGTGATAGTGTGATCGTGATAGTGTGATCGTGATTGTGTGATCGTGACTGTGTGGTCGTGATTGTGTGATCGTGATTGTGGGATTGTGACTGTGTGATTGTGTGGTTGTGGTTGTGTGATTGTGATTGTGTGACTGTGATTGTGTGATTGTGATTGTGGGATTGCGATTGTGTGATTGCGATTGTGTGATTGCGATTGTGTGATTGCGACTGTGTGGTCGTGATTGTGTGATCGTGATTGTGAGATTGTGACTGTGTGATTGTGTGGTTGTGATTGTGTGACTGTGATTGTGTAATTGTGATTGTGGGATTGTGACTGTGTGATTGTGATTCTGTGATCGTGACTGTGATTGTGTGATTGTGATTGTGATTGTGATTGTGACTGTGATTGTGATTGTGATTGTGATGGTGTGACTGTGTGATTGTGATTGTGTGACTGTGATTGTGTGATTGTGATTGTGTGATTGTGATTGTGTGATTGTTATTGTGTGATCGTGATTGTGTGATCTTGATTGTGTGATTGTGATTGTGTGATCGTGATCGTGTGATCGTGATCGTGTGATCGCGACTGCGTGTTTGTGATTGTGTGATTGTGATTGTGTGATCGTGATTGTGTGATCGTGACTGTGTGATCGTGATTCTGTGATCGTGATTGTGTGATTGTGATTGTGTGATCGTGATTGTGTGATCGTGATTGTGTGATCGTGATTGTGTGATCGTGATTGTGTGATCGTGATTGTGTGATCGTGATTCTGTGATCGTGATTCTGTGATCGTGATTGTGTGATCGTGATTGTGTGATCGTGATTGTGATCGTGATTTTGTGATCGTGATTGTGCGATCGTGATTGTGCGATCGTGATTGTGCGATCGTGATTGTGCGATCGTGATTGTGCGATCGTGATTGTGCGATCGTGATTGTGCGATCGTGATTGTGCGATCGTGATTGTGCGATCGTGATTGTGCGATCGTGATTGTGCGATCGTGATTGTGCGATCGTGATTGTGCGATCGTGATTGTGTGATTGTTTGATTGTGTGATTGCGATTGTGTGATTGCGATTGTGTGATTGCGATTGTGTGATTGCGATTGTGTGATTGTGATTGTGTGATCGTGACTGTGATTGTGTGATTGTGATTGTGATTGTGATTGTGATTGTGATTGTGATTGTGTGACTGTGTGATTGTGATTGTGTGACTGTGATTGTGTGATCGTGATAGTGTGATCGTGATAGTGTGATCGTGATAGTGTGATCGTGATAGTGTGATCGTGATTGTGTGATCGTGACTGTGTGGTCGTGATAGTGTGATCGTGATTGTGGGATTTTGATTGTGTGATTGTGTGGTTGTGGTTGTGTGATTGTGATTGTGTGACTGCGATTGTGTGATTGTGATTGTGGGATTGTGATTGCGATTGTGTGATTGTGACTGTGTGGTCGTGATTGTGTGATCGTGATTGTGGGATTGTGACTGTGTGATTGTGTGGTTGTGGTTGTGTGATCGTGATTGTGTGATCGTGATTGTGTGATCGTGGTTGTGTGATCGTGATTGTGTGATCGTGATTGTGTGATCGTGATTGTGGGATTGTGACTGTGGGATTGTGTGGTTGTGGTTGTGCGATTGTGATTGTGTGACTGTGATTGTGTGATTGTGATTGCGATTGTGTGATTGTGACTGTGTGGTCGTGATTGTGTGATCGTGATTGTGGGATTGTGACTGTGTGATTGTGTGATAGTGATTGTGTGATCGTGATTGGGTGATCGTGATTGGGTGATCGTGATTGGGTGATCGTGATTGGGTGATCGTGATTGGGTGATCGTGATTGGGTGATCGTGATTGTGGGATTGTGACTGTGCGATTGTGTGATTGTGATTGTGTGACTGTGATTGTGTGATTGTGATTGTGGGATTGTGATCGTGTGATTGTGATTGTGTGATCGTGACTGTGATTGTGTGATTGTGATTGTGACTGTGATTGTGATTGTGATTGTGATTGTGATTGTGATTGTGATTGTGATTGTGATTGTGATTGTGATTGTGATTGTGATTGTGATTGTGATTGTGATTGTGATTGTGATTGTGATTGTGATTGTGATTGTGATTGTGATTGTGATTGTGATTGTGATTGTGTGATTGTGATTGTGTGACTGTGATTGTGTGATCGTGATAGTGTGATCGTGAACGTGTGATCGTGATTGTGTGATCGTGACTGTGTGGTCGTGATTGTGTGATCGTGATTGTGGGATTGTGACTGTGTGATAGTGTGGTTGTGGTTGTGTGATTGTGATTGTGTGACTGTGATTGTGTGATTGTGATTGCGATTGTGTGATTGTGACTGTGTGGTCGTGATTGTGTGATCGTGATTGTGGGATTGTGACTGTGTGATTGTGTGATCGTGATTGTGTGATCGCGATTGCGTGATCGCGATTGCGTGATCGCGATTGTGTGATTGTGATTGTGTGATTGTGTGATCGTGATTGTGGGATTGCGACTGTGTGATTGTGTGGTTGTGGTTGTGTGATCGTGATTGTGTGATCGTGATAATGTGATCGTGATTGTGTGGTCGTGATTGTGTGATTGTGATTGTGTGATCGTGATTGTGGGATCGTGACTGTGGGATCGTGATTGTGTGATCGTGATTGTCTGATCGTGATTGTGTGATCGTGATTGGGTGATCGTGATTGGGTGATCGTGATTGGGTGATCGTGATTGTGGGATTGTGACTGTGCGATTGTGTGATTGTGATTGTGTCATCGTGATTGTGTGATCGTGATTGTGTGATCGTGATTGTGGGATTGTGACTGTGTGATTGTGTGGTTGTGGTTGTGTGATTGTGATTGTGTGACTGTGATTGTGTGATTGTGATTGTGGGATTGTGATTGCGATTGTGTGATTGTGACTGTGTGGTCGTGATTGTGTGATCGTGATTGTGGGATTGTGACTGTGTGATTGTGTGGTTGTTGTTGTGTGATTGTGATTGTGTGATCGTGATTGTGTGATTGTGATTGTGTGATCGTGATTGTGTGATCGTGATTGTGTGATCGTGATAGTGTGATCGTGATTGTGTGATCGTGATTGTGTGATCGTGATTGTGTGGTCGTGATTGTGTGGTCGTGATTGTGTGATTGTGATTGTGTGATCGTGATTGTGGGATCGTGACTGTGGGATCGTGATTGTGTGATCGTGATTGTGTGATCGTGATTGTGTGATCGTGATTGTGTGATCGTGATTGTGTGATCGTGATTGTGTGATCGTGATAGTGTGATCGTGATTGTGTGATCGTGATTGTGTGCTCGTGATTGTGTGGTTGCGATTGTGTGATCGTGATTGTGTGATCGTGTTTGTGTGATCGTGATTGTGGGATTGTGACTGTGTGATTGTGTGGTTGTGGTTGTGTGATTGTGATTGTGTGACTGTGATTGTGTGATTGTGATTGTGGGATTGTGATTGCGATTGTGTGATTGTGACTGTGTGGTCGTGATTGTGTGATCGTGATTGTGGGATTGTGACTGTGTGATTGTGTGGTTGTGGTTGTGTGATTGTGATTGTGTGATCGTGAAGGTGTGATTCTGATTGTGTGATCGTGATTGTGTGATCGTGATTGTGTGATCGTGATTGTGTGATCGTGATTGTGTGATCGTGATAGTGTGATCGTGATTGTGTGATCGTGATTGTGTGATCGTGATTGTGTGGTCGTGATTGTGTGGTCGTGATTGTGTGATTGTGATTGTGTGATCGTGATTGTGTGATCGTGATTGTGGGATCATGACTGTGTGATCGTGATAGTGTAATCGTGATTTTGTGATCGTGATTGTGTGGTCGTGATTGTGTGGTCGTGATTGTGTGGTCGTGATTGTGTGATTGTGATTGTGTGATTGTGATTGTGTGATTGTGATTGTGTGATTGTGATTGTGTGATCGTGATTGTGTGATCGTGATTGTGTGGTCGTGATTGTGTGACCGTGACTGTGTGATCGTGATAGTGTGATCGCGATTGTGTGATCGTGATTGTGTGGTCGTGATTGTGTGGTCGTGATTGTGTGATTGTGATTGTGTGATCGTGATTGTGGGATCGTGACTGTGGGATCGTGATTGTGTGATTGTGATTGTGGGATTGTGACGGTGTGATTGTGTGATCGTGATTGTGTGATCGTGATTGTGTGATCGTGATTGTGTGATCGTGATTGTGGGATTGTGACTGTGTGATTGTGTGGTTGTGGTTGTGTGATTGTGATTGTGTGACTGTGATTGTGTGATTGTGATTGTGGGATTGTGATTGCGATTGTGTGATTGTGACTGTGTGGTCGTGATTGTGTGATCGTGATTGTAGGATTGTGACTGTGTGATTGTGTGGTTGTGGTTGTGTGATTGTGATTGTGTGATCGTGATTGTGTGCTTGTGATTGTGTGATCGTGATTGTGTGATCGTGATTGTGTGATCGTGATTGTGTGATCGTGATAGTGTGATCGTGATAGTGTGATCGTGATTGTGTGATCGTGATTGTGTGGTCGTGATTG
Organism: Megachile rotundata; assembly: GCF_050947335.1. NCBI lineage: Eukaryota > Metazoa > Arthropoda > Insecta > Hymenoptera > Megachilidae > Megachile > Megachile rotundata. Next base: position 889,484 of record NC_134997.1, on the reverse strand, counting down.
TGTGGTCGTGATTGTGTGGTCGTGATTGTGTGATTGTGATTGTGGGATCGTGACTGTGGGATCGTGATTGTGTGATCGTGATTGTGTGATCGTGATTGTGTGATCGTGATTGTGTGATCGTGATAGTGTGATCGTGATTGTGTGATCGTGATTGTGTGCTCGTGATTGTGTGGTTGCGATTGTGTGGCCGTGATTGTGTGATTGTGATTGTGTGATCGTGATTGTGGGATCGTGACTGTGGGATCGTGATTGTGTGATCGTGATAGTGTGATTGTGATCGTGTGATTGCGATCGTGTGATTGTGATCGTGTGATGGCGATCGTGTGATTGCGATTGTGTGACTGCGTTTGTGTGATTGCGATTGTGTGATTGTGATTGTGCGATTGTGATTGTGGGATTGTGGTTGTGTGATTGTTTGATTGTGTGATTGCGATTGTGTGATTGCGATTGTGTGATTGCGATTGTGTGATTGCGATTGTGTGATTGCGATTGTGTGATTGCGATTGTGTGATTGCGATTGTGTGATTGCGATTGTGTGATTGCGATTGTGTGATTGCGATTGTGTCATTGCGATTGTGTGATTGCGATTGTGTGATTGCGATTGTGTGATTGCGTTTGTGTGATTGCGATTGTGTGATTGCGATTGTTTGATTGCGATTGTTTGATTGTGTGATTGTGATTGTGTGATTGTGATTGTGTGATTGTGATTGTGTGATTGTGATTGTGATTGTGTGATTGTGATTGTGTGATTGTGATTGTGTGATTGTGATTGTGTGATTGTGATTGTGTGATTGTGATTGTGTGATTGTGATTGTGTGATTGTGAATGTGTGATTGTGATTGTGTGATTGTGATTGTGTGATTGTGATTGTGTGATTGTGATTGTGTGATTGTGATTGTGTGATTGTGATTGTGTGATTGTGATTGTGTGACTGTGATTGTGTGATTGTGATTGCGATTGTGTGATTGTGACTGTGTGGTCGTGATTGTGTGATCGTGATTGTGGCATTGTGACTGTGTGATTGTGTTATCGTGATTGTGTGATCGCGATTGCGTGATCGCGATTGCGTGATCGCGATTGCGTGATCGCGATTGCGTGATCGCGATTGTGTGATTGTGATTGTGATTGTGATTGTGTGATTGTGTGATCGTGATTGTGTGATCGTGATTGTGTGATCGTGATTGTGGGATTGTGACTGTGTGATTGTGTGGTTGTGGTTGTGTGATTGAGATTGTGTGATCGTGATTGTGTGATTGTGATTGTGTGATCGTGATTGTGTGATCGTGATTGTGTGATCGTGATTGTGTGATCGTGATAGTGTAATCGTGATTTTGTGATCGTGATTGTGTGGCCGTGATTGTGTGGTCGTGATTGTGTGATTGTGATTGTGTGATTGTGATTGTGTGATTGTGATTGTGTGATTGTGATTGTGTGATTGTGATTGTGTGATTGTGATTGTATGATCGTGATTGTGTGATCGTGATTGTGTGGTCGTGATTGTGTGACCGTGATTGTGTGATCGTGATAGTGTGATCGTGATTGTGTGATCGTGATTGTGTGGTCGTGATTGTGTGGTCGTGATTGTGTGATCGTGATTGTGTGATCGTGATTGTGGGATCGTGACTGTGGGATCGTGATTGTGTGATTGTGATTGTGGGATTGTGACGGTGTGATTGTGTGATCGTGATTGTGTGATCGTGATTGTGTGATCGTGATTGTGTGATCCTGATTGTGGGATTGTGACTGTGTGATTGTGTGGTTGTGGTTGTCTGATTGTGATTGTGTGACTGTGATTGTGTGATTGTGATTGTGATTGTGGGATTGTGATTGCGATTGTGTGACCGTGACTGTGTGGTCGTGATTGTGTGATCGTGATTGTGGGATTGTGACTGTGTGATTGTGTGGTTGTGGTTGTGTGATTGTGATTGTGTGATCGTGATTGTGTGATTGTGATTGTGTGATCGTGATTGTGTGATCGTGATTGTGTGATCGTGATTGTGTGATGGTGATTGTGTGATCGTGATTGTGTGATCGTGATTGTGGGATCGTGACTGTGGGATCGTGATTGTGTGATTGTGATTGTGTGATTGTGATTGTGTGATTGTGATTGTGTGATTGTGATTGTGTGGTTGTGATTGTGTGATTGTGATTGTATGATTGTGATTGTGTGATTGCGATTGTGTGATCGTGACTGTGTGGTCGTGATTGTGTGATCGTGATTGTGGGATTGTGACTGTGGGATTGTGTGGTTGTGGTTGTGCGATTGTGATTGTGTGACTGTGATTGTGTGATTGTGATTGCGATTGTGTGATTGTGACTGTGTGGTCGTGATTGTGTGATCGTGATTGTGGGATTGTGACTGTGTGATTGTGTGATCGTGATTGTGTGATCGTGATTGCGTGATCGTGATTGTGTGATCGTGATTGGGTGATCGTGAATGGGTGATCGTGATTGGGTGATCGTGATTGTGGGATTGTGACTGTGCGATTGTGTGATTGTGATTGTGTGACTGTGATTGTGTGATTGTGATTGTGGGATTGTGATTGTGTGATTGTGATTGTGTGATCGTGACTGTGATTGTGTGATTGTGATTGTGATTGTGATTGTGATTGTGATTGTGTGACTGTGTGATTGTGATTGTGTGACTGTGATTGTGTGATCGTGATAGTGTGATCGTGATAATGTGATCGTGATAGTGTGATCGTGATTGTGTGATCGTGATTGTGTGATCGTGACTGTGTGGTCGTGATAGTGTGATCGTGATTGTGGGATTTTGACTGTGTGATTGTGTGGTTGTGGTTGTGTGATTGTGATTGTGTGACTGTGATTGTGTGATTGTGATTGTGGGATTGTGATTGCGATTGTGTGATTGTGACTGTGTGATCGTGATTGTGGGATTGTGACGGTGTGATTGTGTGGTTGTGGTTGTGTGATTGTGATTGTGTGATCGTGATTGTGTAATCGTGATTGTGTGATCGTGATTGCGTGATCGCGATTGCGTGATCGCGATTGTGTGATTGTGATTGTGATTGTGATTGTGTGATTGTGTGATCGTGATTGTGTGATCGTGATTGTGGGATTGTGACTGTGTGATTGTGTGGTTGTGTGATTGTGATTGTGTGATCGTGATTGTGTGATCGTGATTGTGTGATCGTGATTGTGTGATCGTGATTATGTGATCGTGATTGTGTGATCGTGATAGTGTAATCGTGATTTTGTGATCGTGATTGTGTGGTCGTGATTGTGTGGTCGTGATTGTGTGATTGTGATTGTGTGATTGTGATTGTGTGATTGTGATTGTGTGATTGTGATTGTGGGATTGTGACGGTGTGATTGTGTGATCGTGATTGTGTGATCGTGATTGTGTGATCGTGATTGTGTGATCCTGATTGTGGGATTGTGACTGTGTGATTGTGTGGTTGTGGTTGTCTGATTGTGATTGTGTGACTGTGATTGTGTGATTGTGATTGTGATTGTGGGATTGTGATTGCGATTGTGTGATCGTGACTGTGTGGTCGTGATTGTGTGATCGTGATTGTGGGATTGTAACTGTGTGATTGTGTGGTTGTGGTTGTGTGATTGTGATTGTGTGATCGTGATTGTGTGATAGTGATTGTGTGATCGTGATTGTGTGATCGTGATTGTGTGATCGTGATTGTGTGATCGTGATTGTGTGATCGTGATTGTGTGATCGTGATAGTGTGATCGTGATTGTGTGATCGTGATTGTGTGATCGTGATTGTGTGGTCGTGATTGTGTGGTCGTGATTGTGTGATGGTGATTGTGTGATCGTGATTGTGTGATCGTGATTGTGGGATCGTGACTGTGGGATCGTGATTGTGTGATTGTGATTGTGTGATGGTGATTGTGTGATTGTGATTCGTGGTTGTGATTGTGTGATTGTGATTGTATGATTGTGATTGTGTGATTGCGATTGTGTGATCGTGACTGTGTGGTCGTGATTGTGTGATCGTGATTGTGGGATTGTGACTGTGGGATTGTGTGGTTGTGGTTGTGCGATTGTGATTGTGTGACTGTGATTGTGTGATTGTGATTGCGATTGTGTGATTGTGACTGTGTGGTCGTGATTGTGTGATCGTGATTGTGGGATTGTGACTGTGTGATTGTGTGATCGCGATTGTGTGATCGTGATTGTGTGATCGTGATTGTGTGATCGTGATTGTGTGATCGTGATTGGGTGATCGTGATTGGGTGATCGTGAATGGGTGATCGTGATTGGGTGATCGTGATTGTGGGATTGTGACTGTGCGATTGTGTGATTGTGATTGTGTGACTGTGATTGTGTGATTGTGATTGTGGGATTGTGATTGTGTGATTGTGATTGTGTGATCGTGACTGTGATTGTGTGATTGTGATTGTGATTGTGATTGTGATTGTGATTGTGATTCTGATTGTGATTGTGATTGTGATTGTGATTGTGTGACTGTGTGATTGTGATTGTGTGACTGTGATTGTGTGACTGTGATTGTGCGATCGTGATAGTGTGATTGTGATCGTGTGATTGCGATCGTGTGATTGTGATCGTGTGATTGCGATCGTGTGATTGCGATCGTGTGATTGCGATCGTGTGATTGCGATCGTGTGATTGCGATTGTGTGATTGCGTTTGTGTGATTGCGATTGTGTGATTGTGATTGTGCGATTGTGATTGTGGGATTGTGGTTGTGTGATTGTTTGATTGTGTGATTGCGATTGTGTGATTGCGATTGTGTGATTGCGATTGGGTGATTGCGATTGTGTGATTGCGATTGTGTGATTGCGATTGTGTGATTGCGTTTGTGTGATTGCGATTGTGTGATTGCGATTGTTTGATTGCGATTGTTTGATTGTGTGATTGTGATTGTGTGATTGTGATTGTGTGATTGTGATTGTGTGATTGTGATTGTGTGATTGTGATTGTGTGATTGTGATTGTGTGATTGTGATTGTGTGATTGTGATTGTGTGATTGTGATTGTGTGATTGTGATTGTGTGATTGTGATTGTGTGATTGTGATTGTGTGATTGTGATTGTGTGATTGTGATTGTGTGATTGTGATTGTGTGATTGTGATTGTGTGATTGTGATTGTGTGATTGTGATTTTGTGATTGTGATTGTGTGGTTGTGGTTGTGTGATTGAGATTGTGTGATCGTGATTGTGTGATTGTGATTGTGTGATCGTGATTGTGTGATCGTGATTGTGTGATCGTGATTGTGTGATCGTGATAGTGTAATCGTGATTTTGTGATCGTGATTGTGTGGTCGTGATTGTGTGGTCGTGATTGTGTGATTGTGATTGTGTGATTGTGATTGTGTGATTGTGATTGTGTGATTGTGATTGTGTGATTGTGATTGTGTGATTGTGATTGTGTGATTGTGATTGTATGATCGTGATTGTGTGATCGTGATTGTGTGGTCGTGATTGTGTGACCGTGATTGTGTGATCGTGATAGTGTGATCGTGATTGTGTGATCGTGATTGTGTGGCCGTGATTGTGTGGTCGTGATTGTGTGATCGTGATTGTGTGATCGTGATTGTGGGATCGTGACTGTGGGATCGTGATTGTGTGATTGTGATTGTGGGATTGTGACGGTGTGATTGTGTGATCGTGATTGTGTGATCGTGATTGTGTGATCGTGATTGTGTGATCCTGATTGTGGGATTGTGACTGTGTGATTGTGTGGTTGTGGTTGTCTGATTGTGATTGTGTGACTGTGATTGTGTGATTGTGATTGTGATTGTGTGATTGTGATTGCGATTGTGTGATCGTGACTGTGTGGTCGTGATTGTGTGATCGTGATTGTGGGATTGTGACTGTGTGATTGTGTGGTTGTGGTTGTGTGATTGTGATTGTGTGATCGTGATTGTGTGATTGTGATTGTGTGATCGTGATTGTGTGATCGTGATTGTGTGATCGTGATTGTGTGATGGTGATTGTGTGATCGTGATTGTGTGATCGTGATTGTGGGATCGTGACTGTGGGATCGTGATTGTGTGATTGTGATTGTGTGATTGTGATTGTGTGATTGTGATTGTGTGGTTGTGATTGTGTGATTGTGATTGTATGATTGTGATTGTGTGATTGCGATTGTGTGATCGTGACTGTGTGGTCGTGATTGTGTGATCGTGATTGTGGGATTGTGACTGTGGGATTGTGTGGTTGTGGTTGTGCGATTGTGATTGTGTGACTGTGATTGTGTGATTGTGATTGCGATTGTGTGATTGTGACTGTGTGGTCGTCATTGTGTGATCGTGATTGTGGGATTGTGACTGTGTGATTGTGTGATCGTGATTGTGTGATCGTGATTGTGGGATTGTGATTGTGTGATTGTGATTGTGTGATCGTGACTGTGATTGTGTGATTGTGATTGTGATTGTGATTGTGATTGTGATTGTGTGACTGTGTGATTGTGATTGTGTGACTGTGATTGTGTGATCGTGATAGTGTGATCGTGATAATGTGATCGTGATAGTGTGATCGTGATTGTGTGATCGTGACTGTGTGGTCGTGATAGTGTGATCGTGATTGTGGGATTTTGACTGTGTGATTGTGTGGTTGTGGTTGTGTGATTGTGATTGTGTGACTGTGATTGTGTGATTGTGATTGTGGGATTGTGATTGCGATTGTGTGATTGTGACTGTGTGATCGTGATTGTGGGATTGTGACGGTGTGATTGTGTGGTTGTGGTTGTGTGATTGTGATTGTGTGATCGTGATTGTGTGATCGTGATTGTGTGATCGTGATTGCGTGATCGCGATTGCGTGATCGCGATTGTGTGATTGTGATTGTGATTGTGATTGTGTGATTGTGTGATCGTGATTGTGTGATCGTGATTGTGGGATTGTGACTGTGTGATTGTGTGGTTGTGTGATTGTGATTGTGTGATCGTGATTGTGTGATCGTGATTGTGTGATCGTGATTGTGTGATCGTGATTATGTGATCGTGATTGTGTGATCGTGATAGTGTAATCGTGATTTTGTGATCGTGATTGTGTGGTCGTGATTGTGTGGTCGTGATTGTGTGATTGTGATTGTGTGATTGTGATTGTGTGATTGTGATTGTGTGATTGTGATTGTGTGATTGTGATTGTGGGATTGTGACGGTGTGATTGTGTGATCGTGATTGTGTGATCGTGATTGTGTGATCGTGATTGTGTGATCCTGATTGTGGGATTGTGACTGTGTGATTGTGTGGTTGTGGTTGTCTGATTGTGATTGTGTGACTGTGATTGTGTGATTGTGATTGTGATTGTGGGATTGTGATTGCGATTGTGTGATCGTGACTGTGTGGTCGTGATTGTGTGATCGTGACTGTGGGATTGTGACTGTGTGATTGTGTGGTTGTGATTGTGTGATTGTGATTGTGTGATCGTGATTGTGTGATCGTGATTGTGTGATCGTGATTGTGTGATCGTGATTGTGTGATCGTGATTGTGTGATCGTGATTGTGTGATCGTGATTGTGTGATCGTGATTGTGTGATCGTGATTGTGTGATCGTGATAGTGTGATCGTGATTGTGTGATCGTGATTGTGTGATCGTGATTGTGTGGTCGTGATTGTGTGGTCGTGATTGTGTGATGGTGATTGTGTGATCGTGATTGTGTGATCGTGATTGTGGGATCGTGACTGTGGGATCGTGATTGTGTGATTGTGATTGTGTGATGGTGGTTGTGTGATTGTGATTGTGTGGTTGTGATTGTGTGATTGTGATTGTATGATTGTGATTGTGTGATTGCGATTGTGTGATCGTGACTGTGTGGTCGTGATTGTGTGATCGTGATTGTGGGATTGTGACTGTGGGATTGTGTGGTTGTGGTTGTGCGATTGTGATTGTGTGACTGTGATTGTGTGATTGTGATTGCGATTGTGTGATTGTGACTGTGTGGTCGTGATTGTGTGATCGTGATTGTGGGATTGTGACTGTGTGATTGTGTGATCGCGATTGTGTGATCGTGATTGTGTGATCGTGATTGTGTGATCGTGATTGTGTGATCGTGATTGGGTGATCGTGATTGGGTGATCGTGAATGGGTGATCGTGATTGGGTGATCGTGATTGTGGGATTGTGACTGTGCGATTGTGTGATTGTGATTGTGTGACTGTGATTGTGTGATTGTGATTGTGGGATTGTGATTGTGTGATTGTGATTGTGTGATCGTGACTGTGATTGTGTGATTGTGATTGTGATTGTGATTGTGATTGTGATTGTGATTCTGATTGTGATTGTGATTGTGATTGTGATTGTGTGACTGTGTGATTGTGATTGTGTGACTGTGATTGTGCGATCGTGATAGTGTGATTGTGATCGTGTGATTGCGATCGTGTGATTGTGATCGTGTGATTGCGATCGTGTGATTGCGATCGTGTGATTGCGATCGTGTGATTGCGATTGTGTGATTGCGTTTGTGTGATTGCGATTGTGTGATTGTGATTGTGCGATTGTGATTGTGGGATTGTGGTTGTGTGATTGTTTGATTGTGTGATTGCGATTGTGTGATTGCGATTGTGTGATTGCGATTGTGTGATTGCGATTGTGTGATTGCGATTGTGTGATTGCGATTGTGCGATTGCGATTGTGTGATTGCGTTTGTGTGATTGCGATTGTGTGATTGCGATTGTTTGATTGCGATTGTTTGATTGTGTGATTGTGATTGTGTGATTGTGATTGTGTGATTGTGATTGTGTGATTGTGATTGTGTGATTGTGATTGTGTGATTGTGATTGTGTGATTGTGATTGTGTGATTGTGATTGTGTGATTGTGATTGTGTGATTGTGATTGTGTGATTGTGATTGTGTGATTGTGATTGTGTGATTGTGATTGTGTGATTGTGATTGTGTGATTGTGATTGTGTGATTGTGATTGTGTGATTGTGATTGTGTGATTGTGATTTTGTGATTGTGATTGTGTGATTGTGATTGTGTGATTGTGTTTGTGTGATTGCGATTGTATGATTGCGATTGTGTGATTGCGATTGTGTGATAGCGATTGTGTGATTGCGTTTGTGTGATTGCGATTGTGTGATTGCGATTGTTTGATTGCGATTGTTTGATTGTGTGATCGCGATTGTGTGATCGTGATTGTGTGATCGTGATTGTGTGATCGTGATTGCGTGATCGCGATTGCGTGATCGCGATTGCGTGATCGCGATTGTGTGATTGTGATTGTGATTGTGATTGTGTGATTGTGTGATCGTGATTGTGTGATCGTGATTGTGGGATTGTGACTGTGTGATTGTGTGGTTGTGGTTGTGTGATTGAGATTGTGTGATCGTGATTGTGTGATTGTGATTGTGTGATCGTGATTGTGTGATCGTGATTGTGTGATCGTGATTGTGTGATCGTGATAGTGTAATCGTGATTTTGTGATCGTGATTGTGTGGTCGTGATTGTGTGGTCGTGATTGTGTGATTGTGATTGTGTGATTGTGATTGTGTGATTGTGATTGTGTGATTGTGATTGTGTGATTGTGATTGTGTGATTGTGATTGTGTGATCGTGATTGTGTGATCGTGATTGTGTGATCGTGATTGTGTGATTGTGATTGTGTGATTGAGATTGTGTGATTGTGATTGTGTGATTGTGATTGTGTGATTGTGTTTGTGTGATTGCGATTGTGTTTGCGATTGTGTGATTGCGATTGTGTCATTGTGATTGTGTGATTGCGATTGTGTGATTGCGATTGTGTGATTGCGTTTGTGTGATTGCGATTGTGTGATTGCGATTGTTTGGTTGCGATTGTTTGATTGTGTGATTGTGATTGTGTGATTGTGATTGTGTGATCGCGATTGTGTGATCGCGATTGTGTGATCGCGTTTGTGTGATCGCGATTGTGTGATCGCGATTGTGTGATCGCGATTGTTTGATCGCGATTGTTTGATTGTGTGATTGTGATTGTGTGATTGTGATTGTGTGATTGTGATTGTGTGATTGTGATTGTATGATTGTGATTGTGTGATTGTGATTGTGTGATTGTGATTGTGTGATTGTGATTGTGTGATTGTGATCGTGTGATTGTGATCGTGTGATCGTGATTGGGTGACCGTGATTGGGTGATCGTGATTGTGGGATTGTGTGATTGTGATTCTGTGACTGTGATTGTGTGATTGTGATTGTGGGATTGTGATTGTGTGATTGTGATTGTGGGATTGTGATTGTGTGATTGTGATTGTGTGATCGTGACTGTGATTGTGTGATTGTGATTGTGATTGTGATTGTGATTGTGTGACTGTGTGATTGTGATTGTGTGACTGTGATTGTGTGATCGTGATAGGGTGATCGTGATAGTGTGATCGTGATCGTGTGATCGTGACTGTGTGGTCGTGATAGTGTGATCGTCATTGTGGGATTTTGACTGTGTGATTGTGTGGTCGTGATTGTGTGATCGCGATTGTGTGATCGTGATTGTGTGATCGTGATTGCGTGATCGCGATTGCGTGATCGCGATTGCGTAATCGCGATTGTGTGATTGTGATTGTGATTGTGATTGTGTGATTGTGTGATCGTGATTGTGTGATCGTGATTGTGGGATTGTGACTGTGTGATTGTGTGGTTGTGGTTGTGTGATTGAGATTGTGTGATCGTGATTGTGTGATTGTGATTGTGTGATCGTGATTGTGTGATCGTGATTGTGTGATCGTGATTGTGTGATCGTGATAGTGTAATCGTGATTTTGTGATCGTGATTGTGTGGTCGTGATTGTGTGGTCTTGATTGTGTGATTGTGATTGTGTGATTGTGATTGTGTGATTGTGATTGTGTGATTGTGATTGTGTGATTGTGATTGTGTGATTGTGATTGTGTGATTGTGATTGTGTGATCGTGATTGTGTTATCGTGATTGTGTGGTCGTGATTGTGTGACCGTGATTGTGTGATCGTGATAGTGTGATCGTGATTGTGTGAACGTGATTGTGTGGTCGTGATTGTGTGGTCGTGATTGTGTGGTCGTGATTGTGTGATTGTGATTGTGTGATCGTGATTGTGGGATCGTGACTGTGGGATCGTGATTGTGTGATTGTGATTGTGGGATTGTGACGGTGTGATTGTGTGATCGTGATTGTGTGATCGTGATTGTGTGATCGTGATTGTGTGATCCTGATTGTGGGATTGTGACTGTGTGATTGTGCGGTTGTGGTTGTCTGATTGTGATTGTGTGACTGTGATTGTGTGATTGTGATTGTGATTGTGGGATTGTGATTGCGATTGTGTGATCGTGACTGTGTGGTCGTGATTGTGTGATCGTGATTGTGGGATTGTGACTGTGTGATTGTGTGGTTGTGGTTGTGTGATTGTGATTGTGTGATCGTGATTGTGTGATTGTGATTGTGTGATCGTGATTGTGTGATCGTGATTGTGTGATCGTGATTGTGTGATCGTGATTGTGTGATCGTGATTGTGTGATCGTGATAGTGTACTCGTGATTGTGTGGTCGTGATAGTGTGGTCGTGATTGTGTGGTCGTGATTGTGTGGTCGTGATTGTGTGATTGTGATTGTGTGATCGCGATTGTGTGATTGTGATTGTGATTGCGATTGTGTGATTGTGATTGTGTGATTGCGTTTGTGTGATTGCGATTGTGTGATTGCGATTGTTTGATTGCGATTGTTTGATTGCGATTGTTTGATTGTGTGATTGTGATTGTGTGATTGTGATTGTGTGATTGTGATTGTGTGATTGTGATTGTGTGATTGTGATTGTGTGATTGTGATTGTGTGATTGTGATTGTGTGATTGTGATTGTGTGATTGTGATTGTGTGATTGTGATTGTGTGATTGTGATTGTGTGATTGTGATTGTGTGATTGTGATTGTGTGATTGTGATTGTGTGATTGTGATTGTGTGATTGTGATTGTGTGATTGTGTTTGTGTGATTGCGATTGTGTTTGCGATTGTGTGATTGCGATTGTGTCATTGCGATTGTGTGATTGCGATTGTGTGATTGTGATTGTGCGATTGTGATTGTGGGATTGTGATTGTGTGATCGTGACTGTGATTGTGTGATTGTGATTGTGATTGTGATTGTGATTGTGATTGTGATTCTGATTGTGATTGTGATTGTGATTGTGATTGTGTGACTGTGTGATTGTGATTGTGTGACTGTGATTGTGTGACTGTGATTGTGCGATCGTGATAGTGTGATTGTGATCGTGTGATTGCGATCGTGTGATTGTGATCGTGTGATTGCGATCGTGTGATTGCGATCGTGTGATTGCGATCGTGTGATTGCGATCGTGTGATTGCGATTGTGTGATTGCGTTTGTGTGATTGCGATTGTGTGATTGTGATTGTGCGATTGTGATTGTGGGATTGTGGTTGTGTGATTGTTTGATTGTGTGATTGCGATTGTGTGATTGCGATTGTGTGATTGCGATTGGGTGATTGCGATTGTGTGATTGCGATTGTGTGATTGCGATTGTGTGATTGCGTTTGTGTGATTGCGATTGTGTGATTGCGATTGTTTGATTGCGATTGTTTGATTGTGTGATTGTGATTGTGTGATTGTGATTGTGTGATTGTGATTGTGTGATTGTGATTGTGTGATTGTGATTGTGTGATTGTGATTGTGTGATTGTGATTGTGTGATTGTGATTGTGTGATTGTGATTGTGTGATTGTGATTGTGTGATTGTGATTGTGTGATTGTGATTGTGTGATTGTGATTGTGTGATTGTGATTGTGTGATTGTGATTGTGTGATTGTGATTGTGTGATTGTGATTGTGTGATTGTGATTTTGTGATTGTGATTGTGTGGTTGTGGTTGTGTGATTGAGATTGTGTGATCGTGATTGTGTGATTGTGATTGTGTGATCGTGATTGTGTGATCGTGATTGTGTGATCGTGATTGTGTGATCGTGATAGTGTAATCGTGATTTTGTGATCGTGATTGTGTGGTCGTGATTGTGTGGTCGTGATTGTGTGATTGTGATTGTGTGATTGTGATTGTGTGATTGTGATTGTGTGATTGTGATTGTGTGATTGTGATTGTGTGATTGTGATTGTGTGATTGTGATTGTATGATCGTGATTGTGTGATCGTGATTGTGTGGTCGTGATTGTGTGACCGTGATTGTGTGATCGTGATAGTGTGATCGTGATTGTGTGATCGTGATTGTGTGGCCGTGATTGTGTGGTCGTGATTGTGTGATCGTGATTGTGTGATCGTGATTGTGGGATCGTGACTGTGGGATCGTGATTGTGTGATTGTGATTGTGGGATTGTGACGGTGTGATTGTGTGATCGTGATTGTGTGATCGTGATTGTGTGATCGTGATTGTGTGATCCTGATTGTGGGATTGTGACTGTGTGATTGTGTGGTTGTGGTTGTCTGATTGTGATTGTGTGACTGTGATTGTGTGATTGTGATTGTGATTGTGTGATTGTGATTGCGATTGTGTGATCGTGACTGTGTGGTCGTGATTGTGTGATCGTGATTGTGGGATTGTGACTGTGTGATTGTGTGGTTGTGGTTGTGTGATTGTGATTGTGTGATCGTGATTGTGTGATTGTGATTGTGTGATCGTGATTGTGTGATCGTGATTGTGTGATCGTGATTGTGTGATGGTGATTGTGTGATCGTGATTGTGTGATCGTGATTGTGGGATCGTGACTGTGGGATCGTGATTGTGTGATTGTGATTGTGTGATTGTGATTGTGTGATTGTGATTGTGTGGTTGTGATTGTGTGATTGTGATTGTATGATTGTGATTGTGTGATTGCGATTGTGTGATCGTGACTGTGTGGTCGTGATTGTGTGATCGTGATTGTGGGATTGTGACTGTGGGATTGTGTGGTTGTGGTTGTGCGATTGTGATTGTGTGACTGTGATTGTGTGATTGTGATTGCGATTGTGTGATTGTGACTGTGTGGTCGTCATTGTGTGATCGTGATTGTGGGATTGTGACTGTGTGATTGTGTGATCGTGATTGTGTGATCGTGATTGTGGGATTGTGATTGTGTGATTGTGATTGTGTGATCGTGACTGTGATTGTGTGATTGTGATTGTGATTGTGATTGTGATTGTGATTGTGTGACTGTGTGATTGTGATTGTGTGACTGTGATTGTGTGATCGTGATAGTGTGATCGTGATAATGTGATCGTGATAGTGTGATCGTGATTGTGTGATCGTGACTGTGTGGTCGTGATAGTGTGATCGTGATTGTGGGATTTTGACTGTGTGATTGTGTGGTTGTGGTTGTGTGATTGTGATTGTGTGACTGTGATTGTGTGATTGTGATTGTGGGATTGTGATTGCGATTGTGTGATTGTGACTGTGTGATCGTGATTGTGGGATTGTGACGGTGTGATTGTGTGGTTGTGGTTGTGTGATTGTGATTGTGTGATCGTGATTGTGTGATCGTGATTGTGTGATCGTGATTGCGTGATCGCGATTGCGTGATCGCGATTGTGTGATTGTGATTGTGATTGTGATTGTGTGATTGTGTGATCGTGATTGTGTGATCGTGATTGTGGGATTGTGACTGTGTGATTGTGTGGTTGTGTGATTGTGATTGTGTGATCGTGATTGTGTGATCGTGATTGTGTGATCGTGATTGTGTGATCGTGATTATGTGATCGTGATTGTGTGATCGTGATAGTGTAATCGTGATTTTGTGATCGTGATTGTGTGGTCGTGATTGTGTGGTCGTGATTGTGTGATTGTGATTGTGTGATTGTGATTGTGTGATTGTGATTGTGTGATTGTGATTGTGTGATTGTGATTGTGGGATTGTGACGGTGTGATTGTGTGATCGTGATTGTGTGATCGTGATTGTGTGATCGTGATTGTGTGATCCTGATTGTGGGATTGTGACTGTGTGATTGTGTGGTTGTGGTTGTCTGATTGTGATTGTGTGACTGTGATTGTGTGATTGTGATTGTGATTGTGGGATTGTGATTGCGATTGTGTGATCGTGACTGTGTGGTCGTGATTGTGTGATCGTGACTGTGGGATTGTGACTGTGTGATTGTGTGGTTGTGATTGTGTGATTGTGATTGTGTGATCGTGATTGTGTGATCGTGATTGTGTGATCGTGATTGTGTGATCGTGATTGTGTGATCGTGATTGTGTGATCGTGATTGTGTGATCGTGATTGTGTGATCGTGATTGTGTGATCGTGATTGTGTGATCGTGATAGTGTGATCGTGATTGTGTGATCGTGATTGTGTGATCGTGATTGTGTGGTCGTGATTGTGTGGTCGTGATTGTGTGATGGTGATTGTGTGATCGTGATTGTGTGATCGTGATTGTGGGATCGTGACTGTGGGATCGTGATTGTGTGATTGTGATTGTGTGATGGTGGTTGTGTGATTGTGATTGTGTGGTTGTGATTGTGTGATTGTGATTGTATGATTGTGATTGTGTGATTGCGATTGTGTGATCGTGACTGTGTGGTCGTGATTGTGTGATCGTGATTGTGGGATTGTGACTGTGGGATTGTGTGGTTGTGGTTGTGCGATTGTGATTGTGTGACTGTGATTGTGTGATTGTGATTGCGATTGTGTGATTGTGACTGTGTGGTCGTGATTGTGTGATCGTGATTGTGGGATTGTGACTGTGTGATTGTGTGATCGCGATTGTGTGATCGTGATTGTGTGATCGTGATTGTGTGATCGTGATTGTGTGATCGTGATTGGGTGATCGTGATTGGGTGATCGTGAATGGGTGATCGTGATTGGGTGATCGTGATTGTGGGATTGTGACTGTGCGATTGTGTGATTGTGATTGTGTGACTGTGATTGTGTGATTGTGATTGTGGGATTGTGATTGTGTGATTGTGATTGTGTGATCGTGACTGTGATTGTGTGATTGTGATTGTGATTGTGATTGTGATTGTGATTGTGATTCTGATTGTGATTGTGATTGTGATTGTGATTGTGTGACTGTGTGATTGTGATTGTGTGACTGTGATTGTGCGATCGTGATAGTGTGATTGTGATCGTGTGATTGCGATCGTGTGATTGTGATCGTGTGATTGCGATCGTGTGATTGCGATCGTGTGATTGCGATCGTGTGATTGCGATTGTGTGATTGCGTTTGTGTGATTGCGATTGTGTGATTGTGATTGTGCGATTGTGATTGTGGGATTGTGGTTGTGTGATTGTTTGATTGTGTGATTGCGATTGTGTGATTGCGATTGTGTGATTGCGATTGTGTGATTGCGATTGTGTGATTGCGATTGTGTGATTGCGATTGTGCGATTGCGATTGTGTGATTGCGTTTGTGTGATTGCGATTGTGTGATTGCGATTGTTTGATTGCGATTGTTTGATTGTGTGATTGTGATTGTGTGATTGTGATTGTGTGATTGTGATTGTGTGATTGTGATTGTGTGATTGTGATTGTGTGATTGTGATTGTGTGATTGTGATTGTGTGATTGTGATTGTGTGATTGTGATTGTGTGATTGTGATTGTGTGATTGTGATTGTGTGATTGTGATTGTGTGATTGTGATTGTGTGATTGTGATTGTGTGATTGTGATTGTGTGATTGTGATTGTGTGATTGTGATTGTGTGATTGTGATTTTGTGATTGTGATTGTGTGATTGTGATTGTGTGATTGTGTTTGTGTGATTGCGATTGTATGATTGCGATTGTGTGATTGCGATTGTGTGATAGCGATTGTGTGATTGCGTTTGTGTGATTGCGATTGTGTGATTGCGATTGTTTGATTGCGATTGTTTGATTGTGTGATCGCGATTGTGTGATCGTGATTGTGTGATCGTGATTGTGTGATCGTGATTGCGTGATCGCGATTGCGTGATCGCGATTGCGTGATCGCGATTGTGTGATTGTGATTGTGATTGTGATTGTGTGATTGTGTGATCGTGATTGTGTGATCGTGATTGTGGGATTGTGACTGTGTGATTGTGTGGTTGTGGTTGTGTGATTGAGATTGTGTGATCGTGATTGTGTGATTGTGATTGTGTGATCGTGATTGTGTGATCGTGATTGTGTGATCGTGATTGTGTGATCGTGATAGTGTAATCGTGATTTTGTGATCGTGATTGTGTGGTCGTGATTGTGTGGTCGTGATTGTGTGATTGTGATTGTGTGATTGTGATTGTGTGATTGTGATTGTGTGATTGTGATTGTGTGATTGTGATTGTGTGATTGTGATTGTGTGATCGTGATTGTGTGATCGTGATTGTGTGATCGTGATTGTGTGATTGTGATTGTGTGATTGAGATTGTGTGATTGTGATTGTGTGATTGTGATTGTGTGATTGTGTTTGTGTGATTGCGATTGTGTTTGCGATTGTGTGATTGCGATTGTGTCATTGTGATTGTGTGATTGCGATTGTGTGATTGCGATTGTGTGATTGCGTTTGTGTGATTGCGATTGTGTGATTGCGATTGTTTGGTTGCGATTGTTTGATTGTGTGATTGTGATTGTGTGATTGTGATTGTGTGATCGCGATTGTGTGATCGCGATTGTGTGATCGCGTTTGTGTGATCGCGATTGTGTGATCGCGATTGTGTGATCGCGATTGTTTGATCGCGATTGTTTGATTGTGTGATTGTGATTGTGTGATTGTGATTGTGTGATTGTGATTGTGTGATTGTGATTGTATGATTGTGATTGTGTGATTGTGATTGTGTGATTGTGATTGTGTGATTGTGATTGTGTGATTGTGATCGTGTGATTGTGATCGTGTGATCGTGATTGGGTGACCGTGATTGGGTGATCGTGATTGTGGGATTGTGTGATTGTGATTCTGTGACTGTGATTGTGTGATTGTGATTGTGGGATTGTGATTGTGTGATTGTGATTGTGGGATTGTGATTGTGTGATTGTGATTGTGTGATCGTGACTGTGATTGTGTGATTGTGATTGTGATTGTGATTGTGATTGTGTGACTGTGTGATTGTGATTGTGTGACTGTGATTGTGTGATCGTGATAGGGTGATCGTGATAGTGTGATCGTGATCGTGTGATCGTGACTGTGTGGTCGTGATAGTGTGATCGTCATTGTGGGATTTTGACTGTGTGATTGTGTGGTCGTGATTGTGTGATCGCGATTGTGTGATCGTGATTGTGTGATCGTGATTGCGTGATCGCGATTGCGTGATCGCGATTGCGTAATCGCGATTGTGTGATTGTGATTGTGATTGTGATTGTGTGATTGTGTGATCGTGATTGTGTGATCGTGATTGTGGGATTGTGACTGTGTGATTGTGTGGTTGTGGTTGTGTGATTGAGATTGTGTGATCGTGATTGTGTGATTGTGATTGTGTGATCGTGATTGTGTGATCGTGATTGTGTGATCGTGATTGTGTGATCGTGATAGTGTAATCGTGATTTTGTGATCGTGATTGTGTGGTCGTGATTGTGTGGTCTTGATTGTGTGATTGTGATTGTGTGATTGTGATTGTGTGATTGTGATTGTGTGATTGTGATTGTGTGATTGTGATTGTGTGATTGTGATTGTGTGATTGTGATTGTGTGATCGTGATTGTGTTATCGTGATTGTGTGGTCGTGATTGTGTGACCGTGATTGTGTGATCGTGATAGTGTGATCGTGATTGTGTGAACGTGATTGTGTGGTCGTGATTGTGTGGTCGTGATTGTGTGGTCGTGATTGTGTGATTGTGATTGTGTGATCGTGATTGTGGGATCGTGACTGTGGGATCGTGATTGTGTGATTGTGATTGTGGGATTGTGACGGTGTGATTGTGTGATCGTGATTGTGTGATCGTGATTGTGTGATCGTGATTGTGTGATCCTGATTGTGGGATTGTGACTGTGTGATTGTGCGGTTGTGGTTGTCTGATTGTGATTGTGTGACTGTGATTGTGTGATTGTGATTGTGATTGTGGGATTGTGATTGCGATTGTGTGATCGTGACTGTGTGGTCGTGATTGTGTGATCGTGATTGTGGGATTGTGACTGTGTGATTGTGTGGTTGTGGTTGTGTGATTGTGATTGTGTGATCGTGATTGTGTGATTGTGATTGTGTGATCGTGATTGTGTGATCGTGATTGTGTGATCGTGATTGTGTGATCGTGATTGTGTGATCGTGATTGTGTGATCGTGATAGTGTACTCGTGATTGTGTGGTCGTGATAGTGTGGTCGTGATTGTGTGGTCGTGATTGTGTGGTCGTGATTGTGTGATTGTGATTGTGTGATCGCGATTGTGTGATTGTGATTGTGATTGCGATTGTGTGATTGTGATTGTGTGATTGCGTTTGTGTGATTGCGATTGTGTGATTGCGATTGTTTGATTGCGATTGTTTGATTGCGATTGTTTGATTGTGTGATTGTGATTGTGTGATTGTGATTGTGTGATTGTGATTGTGTGATTGTGATTGTGTGATTGTGATTGTGTGATTGTGATTGTGTGATTGTGATTGTGTGATTGTGATTGTGTGATTGTGATTGTGTGATTGTGATTGTGTGATTGTGATTGTGTGATTGTGATTGTGTGATTGTGATTGTGTGATTGTGATTGTGTGATTGTGATTGTGTGATTGTGATTGTGTGATTGTGTTTGTGTGATTGCGATTGTGTTTGCGATTGTGTGATTGCGATTGTGTCATTGCGATTGTGTGATTGCGATTGTGTGATTGCGATTGTGTGATTGCGATTGTGTGATTGCGATTGTTTGATTGCGATTGTTTGATTGTGTGATTGTGATTGTGTGATTGTGATTGTGTGATCGCGATTGTGCGATCGCGATTGTGTGATTGCGTTTGTGTGATCGCGATTGTGTGATCGCGATTGTGTGATCGCGATTGTTTGATCGCGATTGTTTGATTGTGTGATTGTGATTGTGTGATTGTGATTGTGTGATTGTGATCGTATGATTGTGATTGTGTGATTGTGATTGTGTGATTGTGATTGTGTGATTGTGATTGTGTGATTGTGATTGTGTGATTGTGATCGTGTGATTGTGATCGTGTGATAGTGATTGGGTGACCGTGATTGGGTGATCGTGATTGTGGGATTGTGATTGTGTGATTGTGATTGTGTGATCGTGACTGTGATTGTGTGATTGTGATTGTGATTGTGATTGTGATTGTGATTGTGTGACTGTGTGACTGTGATTGTGTGATTGTGATTGTGGGATTGTGATTGTGTGATTGTGATTGTGGGATTGTGATTGTGTGATTGTGATTGTGTGATCGTGACTGTGATTGTGTGATTGTGATTGTGATTGTGTGACTGTGTGATTGTGATTGTGTGACTGTGATTGTGTGATCGTGATAGGGTGATCGTGATAGTGTGATCGTGATCGTGTGATCGTGACTGTGTGGTCGTGATAGTGTGATCGTGATTGCGTGATCGCGATTGCGTGATCGCGATTGCGTGATCGCGATTGCGTGATCGCGATTGTGTGATTGTGATTGTGATTGTGATTGTGTGATTGTGTGATCGTGATTGTGTGATCGTGATTGTGGGATTGTGACTGTGTGATTGTGTGGTTGTGGTTGTGTGATTGAGATTGTGTGATCGTGATTGTGTGATTGTGATTGTGTGATCGTGATTGTGTGATCGTGATTGTGTGATCGTGACTGTGATTGTGTGATTGTGATTGTGATTGTGATTGTGATTGTGTGACCGTGTGATTGTGATTGTGAGACTGTGATTGTGTGATCGTGATAGGGTGATCGTGATAGTGTGATCGTGATCGTGTGATCGTGACTGTGTGGTCGTGATAGTGTGATCGTCATTGTGGGATTTTGACTGTGTGATTGTGTGGTCGTGATTGTGTGATCGCGATTGTGTGATCGTGATTGTGTGATCGTGATTGCGTGATCGCGATTGCGTGATCGCGATTGCGTAATCGCGATTGTGTGATTGTGATTGTGATTGTGTGATTGTGTGATCGTGATTGTGTGATCGTGATTGTGGGATTGTGACTGTGTGATTGTGTGGTTGTGGTTGTGTGATTGAGATTGTGTGATCGTGATTGTGTGATTGTGATTGTGTGATCGTGATTGTGTGATCGTGATTGTGTGATCGTGATTGTGTGATCGTGATAGTGTAATCGTGATTTTGTGATCGTGATTGTGTGGTCGTGATTGTGTGGTCTTGATTGTGTGATTGTGATTGTGTGATTGTGATTGTGTGATTGTGATTGTGTGATTGTGATTGTGTGATTGTGATTGTGTGATTGTGATTGTGTGATCGTGATTGTGTTATCGTGATTGTGTGGTCGTGATTGTGTGACCGTGATTGTGTGATCGTGATAGTGTGATCGTGATTGTGTGAACGTGATTGTGTGGTCGTGATTGTGTGGTCGTGATTGTGTGGTCGTGATTGTGTGATTGTGATTGTGTGATCGTGATTGTGGGATCGTGACTGTGGGATCGTGATTGTGTGATTGTGATTGTGGGATTGTGACGGTGTGATTGTGTGATCGTGATTGTGTGATCGTGATTGTGTGATCGTGATTGTGTGATCCTGATTGTGGGATTGTGACTGTGTGATTGTGCGGTTGTGGTTGTCTGATTGTGATTGTGTGACTGTGATTGTGTGATTGTGATTGTGATTGTGGGATTGTGATTGCGATTGTGTGATCGTGACTGTGTGGTCGTGATTGTGTGATCGTGATTGTGGGATTGTGACTGTGTGATTGTGTGGTTGTGGTTGTGTGATTGTGATTGTGTGATCGTGATTGTGTGATTGTGATTGTGTGATCGTGATTGTGTGATCGTGATTGTGTGATCGTGATTGTGTGATCGTGATTGTGTGATCGTGATTGTGTGATCGTGATAGTGTACTCGTGATTGTGTGGTCGTGATAGTGTGGTCGTGATTGTGTGGTCGTGATTGTGTGGTCGTGATTGTGTGATTGTGATTGTGTGATCGCGATTGTGTGATTGTGATTGTGATTGCGATTGTGTGATTGTGATTGTGTGATTGCGTTTGTGTGATTGCGATTGTGTGATTGCGATTGTTTGATTGCGATTGTTTGATTGCGATTGTTTGATTGTGTGATTGTGATTGTGTGATTGTGATTGTGTGATTGTGATTGTGTGATTGTGATTGTGTGATTGTGATTGTGTGATTGTGATTGTGCGATTGTGATTGTGTGATTGTGATTGTGTGATTGTGATTGTGTGATTGTGTTTGTGTGATTGCGATTGTGTTTGCGATTGTGTGATTGCGATTGTGTCATTGCGATTGTGTGATTGCGATTGTGTGATTGCGATTGTGTGATTGCGTTTGTGTGATTGCGATTGTGTGATTGCGATTGTTTGATTGCGATTGTTTGATTGTGTGATTGTGATTGTGTGATTGTGATTGTGTGATCGCGATTGTGCGATCGCGATTGTGTGATCGCGTTTGTGTGATCGCGATTGTGTGATCGCGATTGTGTGATCGCGATAGTTTGATCGCGATTGTTTGATTGTGTGATTGTGATTGTGTGATTGTGATTGTGTGATTGTGATTGTATGATTGTGATTGTGTGATTGTGATTGTGTGATTGTGATTGTGTGATTGTGATTGTGTGATTGTGATCGTGTGATTGTGATCGTGTGATCGTGATTGGGTGACCGTGATTGGGTGATCGTGATTGTGGGATTGTGTGATTGTGATTCTGTGACTGTGATTGTGTGATTGTGATTGTGGGATTGTGATTGTGTGATTGTGATTGTGGGATTGTGATTGTGTGATTGTGATTGTGTGATCGTGACTGTGATTGTGTGATTGTGATTGTGATTGTGATTGTGATTGTGATTGTGATTGTGTGACTGTGTGATTGTGATTGTGTGACTGTGATTGTGTGATCGTGATAGGGTGATCGTGATAGTGTGATCGTGATCGTGTGATCGTGACTGTGTGGTCGTGATAGTGTGATCGTGATTGTGTGATCGTGATTGGGTGATCGTGAATGGGTGATCGTGATTGGGTGATCGTGATTGTGGGATTGTGACTGTGCGATTGTGTGATTGTGATTGTGTGACTGTGATTGTGTGATTGTGATTGTGGGATTGTGATTGTGTGATTGTGATTGTGTGATCGTGACTGTGATTGTGTGATTGTGATTGTGATTGTGATTGTGATTGTGATTGTGTGACTGTGTGATTGTGATTGTGTGACTGTGATTGTGTGATCGCGATAGTGTGATCGTGATAATGTGATCGTGATAGTGTGATCGTGATTGTGTGATCGTGACTGTGTGGTCGTGATAGTGCGATCGTGATTGTGGGATTTTGACTGTGTGATTGTGTGGTTGTGGTTGTGTGATTGTGATTGTGTGACTGTGATTGTGTGATTGTGATTGTGGGATTGTGATTGCGATTGTGTGATTGTGATTGTGTGATCGTGATTGTGGGATTGTGACGGTGTGATTGTGTGGTTGTGGTTGTGTGATTGTGATTGTGTGATCGTGATTGTGTGATCGTGATTGTGTGATCGTGATTGCGTGATCGCGATTGCGTGATCGCGATTGTGTGATTGTGATTGTGATTGTGATTGTGTGATTGTGTGATCGTGATTGTGTGATCGTGATTGTGGGATTGTGACTGTGTGATTGTGTGGTTGTGGTTGTGTGATTGAGATTGTGTGATCGTGATTGTGTGATTGTGATTGTGTGATCGTGATTGTGTGATCGTGATTATGTGATCGTGATTGTGTGATCGTGATAGTGTAATCGTGATTTTGTGATCGTGATTGTGTGGTCGTGATTGTGTGGTCGTGATTGTGTGATTGTGATTGTGTGATTGTGATTGTGTGATTGTGATTGTGTGATTGTGATTGTGGGATTGTGACTGTGTGATTGTGTGGTTGTGGTTGTCTGATTGTGATTGTGTGACTGTGATTGTGTGATTGTGATTGTGATTGTGGGATTGTGATTGCGATTGTGTGATCGTGACTGTGTGGTCGTGATTGTGTGATCGTGATTGTGGGATTGTGACTGTGTGATTGTGTGGTTGTGGTTGTGTGATTGTGATTGTGTGATCGTGATTGTGTGATTGTGATTGTGTGATCGTGATTGTGTGATCGTGATTGTGTGATCGTGATTGTGTGATCGTGATTGTGTGATCGTGATAGTGTACTCGTGATTGTGTGGTCGTGATTGTGTGGTCGTGATTGTGTGGTCGTGATTGTGTGGTCGTGATTGTGTGATTGTGATTGTGTGATTGTGATTGTGTGATTGTGATTGTGTGATTGTGATTGTGTGATTGTGATTGTGTGATTGTGATTGTGTGATGGTGATTGTGTGATCGTGATTGTGTGATCGTGATTGTGTGATCGTGATTGTGTGATCGTGATTGTGTGATCGTGATTGTGTGATCGTGATTGTGTGATCGTGATTGTGTGATCGTGATAGTGTGATCGTGATTGTGTGATCGTGATTGTGTGATCGTGATTGTGTGGTCGTGATTGTGTGGTCGTGATTGTGTGATGGTGATTGTGTGATCGTGATTGTGTGATCGTGATTGTGGGATCGTGACTGTGGGATCGTGATTGTGTGATTGTGATTGTGTGATGGTGATTGTGTGATTGTGATTGTGTGGTTGTGATTGTGTGATTGTGATTGTATGATTGTGATTGTGTGATTGCGATTGTGTGATCGTGACTGTGTGGTCGTGATTGTGTGATCGTGATTGTGGGATTGTGACTGTGGGATTGTGTGGTTGTGGTTGTGCGATTGTGATTGTGTGACTGTGATTGTGTGATTGTGATTGCGATTGTGTGATTGTGACTGTGTGGTCGTGATTGTGTGATCGTGATTGTGGGATTGTGACTGTGTGATTGTGTGATCGCGATTGTGTGATCGTGATTGTGTGATCGTGATTGTGTGATCGTGATTGGGTGATCGTGATTGGGTGATCGTGAATGGGTGATCGTGATTGGGTGATCGTGATTGTGGGATTGTGACTGTGCGATTGTGTGATTGTGATTGTGTGACTGTGATTGTGTGATTGTGATTGTGGGATTGTGATTGTGTGATTGTGATTGTGTGATCGTGACTGTGATTGTGTGATTGTGATTGTGATTGTGATTGTGATTGTGATTGTGATTCTGATTGTGATTGTGATTGTGATTGTGATTGTGTGACTGTGTGATTGTGATTGTGTGACTGTGATTGTGTGACTGTGATTGTGCGATCGTGATAGCGTGATTGTGATCGTGTGATTGCGATCGTGTGATTGTGATCGTGTGATTGCGATCGTGTGATTGCGATCGTGTGATTGCGATCGTGTGATTGCGATTGTGTGATTGCGTTTGTGTGATTGCGATTGTGTGATTGTGATTGTGCGATTGTGATTGTGGGATTGTGGTTGTGTGATTGTTTGATTGTGTGATTGCGATTGTGTGATTGCGATTGTGTGATTGCGATTGTGTGATTGCGATTGTGTGATTGCGATTGTGTGATTGCGATTGTGTGATTGCGATTGTGTGATTGCGATTGTGTGATTGCGATTGTGTGATTGCGATTGTGTGATTGCGTTTGTGTGATTGCGATTGTGTGATTGCGATTGTTTGATTGCGATTGTTTGATTGTGTGATTGTGATTGTGTGATTGTGATTGTGTGATTGTGATTGTGAGATTGTGATTGTGTGATTGTGATTGTGTGATTGTGATTGTGTGATTGTGATTGTGTGATTGTGATTGTGTGATTGTGATTGTGTGATTGTGATTGTGTGATTGTGATTGTGTGATTGTGATTGTGTGATTGTGATTGTGTGATTGTGATTGTGTGATTGTGATTGTGTGATTGTGATTTTGTGATTGTGATTGTGTGATTGTGATTGTGTGATTGTGTTTGTGTGATTGCGATTGTGTGATTGCGATTGTGTGATTGCGATTGTGTGATTGCGATTGTGTGATTGCGATTGTGTGATTGCGTTTGTGTGATTGCGATTGTGTGATTGCGATTGTTTGATTGCGATTGTTTGATTGCGATTGTTTGATTGTGTGATTGTGATTGTGCGATTGTGATTGTGCGATTGTGATTGTGCGATTGTGATTGTGCGATTGTGATTGTGCGATTGTGATTGTGCGATTGTGATTGTGCGATTGTGATTGTGCGATTGTGATTGTGCGATTGTGATTGTGCGATTGTGATTGTGCGATTGTGATTGTGCGATTGTGATTGTGTGATTGTGATTGTGTGATTGTGATTGTGTGATTATGATTGTGTGATTGTGATTGTGTGATTGTGATTTTGTGATTGTGATTGTGTGATTGTGATTGTGTGATTGTGTTTGTGTGATTGCGATTGTGTGATTGCGATTGTGTGATTGCGATTGTGTGATTGCGATTGTGTGATTGCGATTGTGTGATTGCGTTTGTGTGATTGCGATTGTGTGATTGCGATTGTTTGATTGCGATTGTTTGATTGCGATTGTTTGATTGTGTGATTGTGATTGTGTGATTGTGATTGTGTGATTGTGATTGTGTGATTGTGATTGTGTGATTGAGATTGTGTGATTGTGATTGTGTGATTGTGATTGTGTGATTGTGATTGTGTGATTGTGTTTGTGTGATTGCGATTGTGTGATTGCGATTGTGTGATTGCGATTGTGTCATTGCGATTGTGTGATTGCGATTGTGTGATAGCGATTGTGTGATTGCGTTTGTGTGATTGCGATTGTGTGATTGCGATTGTTTGATTGCGATTGTTTGATTGTGTGATCGCGATTGTGTGATCGTGATTGTGTGATCGTGATTGTGTGATCGTGATTGCGTGATCGCGATTGCGTGATCGCGATTGCGTGATCGCGATTGTGTGATTGTGATTGTGATTGTGTGATTGTGTGATCGTGATTGTGTGATCGTGATTGTGGGATTGTGACTGTGTGATTGTGTGGTTGTGGTTGTGTGATTGAGATTGTGTGATCGTGATTGTGTGATTGTGATTGTGTGATCGTGATTGTGTGATCGTGATTGTGTGATCGTGATTGTGTGATCGTGATAGTGTAATCGTGATTTTGTGATCGTGATTGTGTGGTCGTGATTGTGTGGTCGTGATTGTGTGATTGTGATTGTGTGATTGTGATTGTGTGATTGTGATTGTGTGATTGTGATTGTGTGATTGTGATTGTGTGATTGTGATTGTGTGATCGTGATTGTGTGATCGTGATTGTGTGATCGTGATTGTGTGATTGTGATTGTGTGATTGTGATTGTGTGATTGTGATTGTGTGATTGTGTTTGTGTGATTGCGATTGTGTTTTCGATTGTGTGATTGCGATTGTGTCATTGCGATTGTGTGATTGCGATTGTGTGATTGCGATTGTGTGATTGCGTTTGTGTGATTGCGATTGTGTGATTGCGATTGTTTGGTTGCGATTGTTTGATTGTGTGATTGTGATTGTGTGATTGTGATTGTGTGATCGCGATTGTGTGATCGCGATTGTGTGATCGCGTTTGTGTGATCGCGATTGTGTGATCGCGATTGTGTGATCGCGATTGTTTGATCGCGATTGTTTGATTGTGTGATTGTGATTGTGTGATTGTGATTGTGTGATTGTGATTGTGTGATTGTGATTGTGTGATTGTGATTGTATGATTGTGATTGTGTGATTGTGATTTTGTGATTGTGATTGTGTGATTGTGATTGTGTGATTGTGATCGTGTGATTGTGATCGTGTGATCGTGATTGGGTAACCGTGATTGGGTGATCGTGATTGTGGGATTGTGTGATTGTGATTCTGTGACTGTGATTGTGTGATTGTGATTGTGGGATTGTGATTGTGTGATTGCGATTGTGTGATCGTGACTGTGATTGTGTGATTGTGATTGTGATTGTGATTGTGATTGTGTGACTGTGTGATTGTGATTGTGTGACTGTGATTGTGTGATCGTGATAGGGTGATCGTGATAGTGTGATCGTGATCGTGTGATCGTGACTGTGTGGTCGTGATAGTGTGATCGTCATTGTGGGATTTTGACTGTGTGATTGTGTGGTCGTGATTGTGTGATCGCGATTGTGTGATCGTGATTGTGTGATCGTGATTGTGTGATCGTGATTGCGTGATCGCGATTGCGTGATCGCGATTGCGTAATCGCGATTGTGTGATTGTGATTGTGATTGTGATTGTGTGATTGTGTGATCGTGATTGTGTGATCGTGATTGTGGGATTGTGACTGTGTGATTGTGTGGTTGTGGTTGTGTGATTGAGATTGTGTGATCGTGATTGTGTGATTGTGATTGTGTGATCGTGATTGTGTGATCGTGATTGTGTGATCGTGATTGTGTGATCGTGATAGTGTAATCGTGATTTTGTGATCGTGATTGTGTGGTCGTGATTGTGTGGTCTTGATTGTGTGATTGTGATTGTGTGATTGTGATTGTGTGATTGTGATTGTGTGATTGTGATTGTGTGATTGTGATTGTGTGATTGTGATTGTGTGATCGTGATTGTGTGATCGTGATTGTGTGGTCGTGATTGTGTGACCGTGATTGTGTGATCGTGATAGTGTGATCGTGATTGTGTGAACGTGATTGTGTGGTCGTGATTGTGTGGTCGTGATTGTGTGGTCGTGATTGTGTGATTGTGATTGTGTGATCGTGATTGTGGGATCGTGACTGTGGGATCGTGATTGTGTGATTGTGATTGTGGGATTGTGACGGTGTGATTGTGTGATCGTGATTGTGTGATCGTGATTGTGTGATCGTGATTGTGTGATCCTGATTGTGGGATTGTGACTGTGTGATTGTGCGGTTGTGGTTGTCTGATTGTGATTGTGTGACTGTGATTGTGTGATTGTGATTGTGATTGTGGGATTGTGATTGCGATTGTGTGATCGTGACTGTGTGGTCGTGATTGTGTGATCGTGATTGTGGGATTGTGACTGTGTGATTGTGTGGTTGTGGTTGTGTGATTGTGATTGTGTGATCGTGATTGTGTGATTGTGATTGTGTGATCGTGATTGTGTGATCGTGATTGTGTGATCGTGATTGTGTGATCGTGATTGTGTGATCGTGATTGTGTGATCGTGATAGTGTACTCGTGATTGTGTGGTCGTGATAGTGTGGTCGTGATTGTGTGGTCGTGATTGTGTGGTCGTGATTGTGTGATTGTGATTGTGTGATCGCGATTGTGTGATTGTGATTGTGATTGCGATTGTGTGATTGTGATTGTGTGATTGCGTTTGTGTGATTGCGATTGTGTGATTGCGATTGTTTGATTGCGATTGTTTGATTGCGATTGTTTGATTGTGTGATTGTGATTGTGTGATTGTGATTGTGTGATTGTGATTGTGTGATTGTGATTGTGTGATTGTGATTGTGTGATTGTGATTGTGTGATTGTGATTGTGTGATTGTGATTGTGTGATTGTGATTGTGTGATTGTGTTTGTGTGATTGCGATTGTGTTTGCGATTGTGTGATTGCGATTGTGTCATTGCGATTGTGTGACTGCGATTGTGTGATTGCGATTGTGTGATTGCGTTTGTGTGATTGCGATTGTGTGATTGCGATTGTTTGATTGCGATTGTTTGATTGTGTGATTGTGATTGTGTGATTGTGATTGTGTGATCGCGATTGTGCGATCGCGATTGTGTGATCGCGTTTGTGTGATCGCGATTGTGTGATCGCGATTGTGTGATCGCGATTGTTTGATCGCGATTGTTTGATTGTGTGATTGTGATTGTGTGACTGTGATTGTGATTGTGTGACTGTGTGATTGTGATTGTGTGACTGTGATTGTGTGATCGTGATAGGGTGATCGTGATAGTGTGATCGTGATCGTGTGATCGTGACTGTGTGGTCGTGATAGTGTGATTGTCATTGTGGGATTTTGACTGTGTGATTGTGTGGTCGTGATTGTGTGATCGCGATTGTGTGATCGTGATTGTGTGATCGTGATTGTGTGATCGTGATTGCGTGATCGCGATTGCGTGATCGCGATTGCGTGATCGCGATTGTGTGATTGTGATTGTGATTGTGATTGTGTGATTGTGTGATCGTGATTGTGTGATCGTGATTGTGTGACCGTGATTATGTGATCGTGATAGTGTACTCGTGATTGTGTGGTCGTGATTGTGTGGTCGTGATTGTGTGGTCGTGATTGTGTGGTCGTGATTGTGTGATTGTGATTTTGTGATTGTGATTGTGTGATTGTGATTGTGTGATTGGGATTGTGTGATTGTGATTGTGTGATTGTGATTGTGTGATGGTGATTGTGTGATCGTGATTGTGCGATCGTGATTGTGTGATCGTGATTGTGTGATCGTGATTGTGTGATCGTGATTGTGTGATCGTGATTGTGTGATCGTGATTGTGTGATCGTGATAGTGTGATCGTGATTGTGTGATCGTGATTGTGTGATCGTGATTGTGTGGTCGTGATTGTGTGGTCGTGATTGTGTGATGGTGATTGTGTGATCGTGATTGTGTGATCGTGATTGCGGGATCGTGACTGTGGGATCGTGATTGTGTGATTGTGATTGTGTGATTGTGATTGTGTGATTGTGATTGTGTGGTTGTGATTGTGTGATTGTGATTGTATGATTGTGATTGTGTGATTGCGATTGTGTGATCGTGACTGTGTGGTCGTGATTGTGTGATCGTGATTGTGGGATTGTGACTGTGGGATTGTGTGGTTGTGGTTGTGCGATTGTGATTGTGTGACTGTGATTGTGTGATTGTGATTGCGATTGTGTGATTGTGACTGTGTGGTCGTGATTGTGTGATCGTGATTGTGGGATTGTGACTGTGTGATTGTGTGATCGTGATTGTGTGATCGTGATTGTGTGATCGTGATTGTGTGATCGTGATTGGGTGATCGTGATAGGGTGATCGTGAATGGGTGATCGTGATTGGGTGATCGTGATTGTGGGATTGTGACTGTGCGATTGTGTGATTGTGATTGTGTGACTGTGATTGTGTGATTGTGATTGTGGGATTGTGATTGTGTGATTGTGATTGTGTGATCGTGACTGTGATTGTGTGATTGTGATTGTGATTGTGATTGTGATTGTGATTGTGATTGTGATTCTGATTGTGATTGTGATTGTGATTGTGATTGTGTGACTGTGTGATTGTGATTGTGTGACTGTGATTGTGTGACTGTGATTGTGCGATCGTGATAGTGTGATTGTTATCGTGTGATTGCGATCGTGTGATTGTGATCGTGTGATTGCGATCGTGTGATTGCGATCGTGTGATTGCGATCGTGTGATTGTGATTGTGTGATTGCGTTTGTGTGATTGCGATTGTGTGATTGTGATTGTGCGATTGTGATTGTGGGATTGTGGTTGTGTGATTGTTTGATTGTGTGATTGCGATTGTGTGATTGCGATTGTGTGATTGCGATTGTGTGATTGCGATTGTGTCATTGCGATTGTGTGATTGCGATTGTGTGATTGCGATTGTGTGATTGCGTTTGTGTGATTGCGATTGTGTGATTGCGATTGTTTGATTGCGATTGTTTGATTGTGTGATTGTGATTGTGTGATTGTGATTGTGTGATTGTGATTGTGTGATTGTGATTGTGTGATTGTGATTGTGTGATTGTGATTGTGTGATTGTGATTGTGTGATTGTGATTGTGTGATTGTGATTGTGTGATTGTGATTGTGTGATTGTGATTGTGTGATTGTGATTGTGTGATTGTGATTGTGTGATTGTGATTGTGTGATTGTGATTGTGTGATTGTGATTGTGTGATTGTGATTGTGTGATTGTGATTGTGGGATTGTGGTTGTGTGATTGTTTGATTGTGTGATTGCGATTGTGTGATTGCGATTGTGTGATTGCGATTGTGTCATTGCGATTGTGTGATTGCGATTGTGTGATTGCGATTGTGTGATTGCGTTTGTGTGATTGCGATTGTGTGATTGCGATTGTTTGATTGCGATTGTTTGATTGTGTGATTGTGATTGTGTGATTGTGATTGTGTGATTGTGATTGTGTGATTGTGATTGTGTGATTGTGATTGTGTGATTGTGATTGTGTGATTGTGATTGTGTGATTGTGATTGTGTGATTGTGATTGTGTGATTGTGATTGTGTGATTGTGATTGTGTGATTGTGATTGTGTGATTGTGATTGTGTGATTGTGATTGTGTGATTGTGATTGTGTGATTGTGATTGTGTGATTGTGATTGTGTGATTGTGATTGTGTGATTGTGATTGTGTGATTGTGATTGTGTGATTGTGATTGTGTGATTGTGATTGTGTGATTGTGTTTGTGCGATTGCGATTGTGTGATTGCGATTTTGTGATTGCGATTGTGTGATTGCGATTGTGTGATTGCGATTGTGTGATTGCGATTGTGTGATTGCGTTTGTGTGATTGCGATTGAGTGATTGCGATTGTTTGATTGCGATTGTTTGATTGTGTGATTGTGATTGTGTGATTGTGATTGTGTGATTGTGATTGTGTGATCGCGATTGTGTGATCGCGATTGTGTGATCGCGTTTGTGTGATCGCGATTGTGTGATCGCGATTGTGTGATCGCGATTGTTTGATCGCGATTGTTTGATTGTGTGATTGTGATTGTGTGATTGTGATTGTGTGATTGTGATTGTATGATTGTGATTGTGTGATTGTGATTGTGTGATTGTGATTGTGTGATTGTGATAGTGTGATTGTGATCGTGTGATTGTGATCGTGTGATCGTGATTGGGTGACCGTGATTGGGTGATCGTGATTGTGGGATTGTGTGATTGTGATTCTGTGACTGTGATCGTGTGATTGTGATTGTGGGATTGTGATTGTGTGATTGTGATTGTGGGATTGTGATTGTGTGATTGTGATTGTGTGATCGTGACTGTGATTGTGTGATTGTGATTGTGATTGTGATTGTGATTGTGTGACTGTGTGATTGTGATTGTGTGACTGTGATTGTGTGATCGTGATAGGGTGATCATGATAGTGTGATCGTGATTGTGTGATCGTGACTGTGTGGTCGTGATAGTGTGATCGTCATTGTGGGATTTTGACTGTGTGATTGTGTGGTCGTGATTGTGTGATCGCGATTGTGTGATCGTGATTGTGTGATCGTGATTGTGTGATCGTGATTGTGTGATCGTGATTGTGTGATCGTGATTGTGTGATCGTGATTGTGTGATCGTGATTGTGTGATCGTGATTGTGTGATCGTCATTGTTTGATTGTGATTGTGTGATTGTGATTGTGTGATTGTGTGATTGTGATTGTGTGATTGTGATTATGTGATTGTGATTGTGATTGTGTGATTGTGTGATCGTTATTGTGTGATCGTGATTGTGTGATAGTGATTGTGTGACCGTGATTATGTGATCGTGATTGTGCGATCCTGATTGTGTGATTAGGATTCTGTAATCGTGATTGTGTGATCGTGATTGTGATCGTGATTTTGTGATCGTGAAAGTGTGATGGTGATTGTGTGATCGTGATTTTGTGATCGTGATAGTGTGATGGTGATTGTGCGATCGTGATTGTGCGATCGTGATTGTGCGATCGTGATTGTGCGATCGTGATTGTGTGATTGTTTGATTGTGTGATTGCGATTGTGTGATTGCGATTGTGTGATTGCGATTGTGTGATTGTGATTGTGTGATTGTGATTGTGTTATTGTGATTGCGTGATTGTGATTGTGTGATTGTGATTGTGTGATTGTGATTGTGTGATTGTGATTGTGTGATTGTGTGATTGTGATTGTGTGATTGTGATCGTGTGATTGTGATCGTGTGATCGTGATTGGGTGATCGTGATTTGGTGATCGTGATTGGGTGATCGTGATTGGGTGATCGTGATTGGGTGATCGTGATTGTGTGATCGTGATTGTGTGATCGTGATTGTGGGATTGTGACTGTGTGATTGTGTGGTTGTGGTTGTGTGATTGTGATTGTGTGACTATGATTGTGTGATTGTGATTGTGGGATTGTGATTGCGATTGTGTGATTGTGACTGTGTGGTCGTGATTATGTGATCGTGATTGTGGGATTGTGACTGTGTGATTGTGTGGTTGTGGTTGTGTGATTGTGATTGTGTGATCGTGATTGTGTGATTGTGATTGTGTGATCGTGATTGTGTGATCGTGATTGTGTGATCGTGATTATGTGATCGTGATTGTGTGATCGTGATTGTGTGATCGTGATTGTGTGGTCGTGATTGTGTGGTCGTGATTGTGTGATTGTGATTGTGTGATCGTGATTGTGGGATCGTGACTGTGGGATCGTGATTGTGTGATCGTGATTGTGCGATCGTGATAGTGTGATTGTGATCGTGTGATTGCGATTGTGTGATTGCGTTTGTGTGATTGCGATTGTGTGATTGTGATTGTGCGATTGTGATTGTGGGATTGTGGTTGTGTGATTGTTTGATTGTGCGATTGCGATTGTGTGATTGCGATTGTGTGATTGCGATTGTGTGATTGCGATTGTGTGATTGCGATTGTGTGATTGCGATTGTGTGATTGCGATTGTGTCATTGCGATTGTGTGATTGCGATTGTGTGATTGCGATCGTGTGATTGCGTTTGTGTAATTGCGATTGTGTGATTGCGCTTGTTTGATTGCGATTGTTTGATTGTGTGATTGTGATTGTGTGATTGTGATTGTGTGATTGTGATTGTGTGATTGTGTGATTGTGATTGTGTGATTGTGATCGTGTGATTGTGATCGTGTGATTGTGATCGTGTGATCGTGATTGGGTGATCGTGATTTGGTGATCGTGATTGGGTGATCGTGATTGGGTGATCGTGATTGGGTGATCGTGATTGTGTGATCGTGATTGTGTGATCGTGATTGTGGGATTGTGACTGTGTGATTGTGTGGTTGTGGTTGTGTGATTGTGATTGTGTGACTATGATTGTGTGATTGTGATTGTGGGATTGTGATTGCGATTGTGTGATTGTGACTGTGTGGTCGTGATTATGTGATCGTGATTGTGGGATTGTGACTGTGTGATTGTGTGGTTGTGGTTGTGTGATTGTGATTGTGTGATCGTGATTGTGTGATCGTGATTGTGTGATTGTGATTGTGTGATCGTGATTGTGTGATCGTGATTATGTGATCGTGATTGTGTGATCGTGATTGTGTGATCGTGATTGTGTGGTCGTGATTGTGTGGTCGTGATTGTGTGATTGTGATTGTGTGATCGTGATTGTGGGATCGTGACTGTGGGATCGTGATTGTGTGATTGTGATTGTGGGATTGTGACGGTGTGATTGTGTGATCGTGATTGTGTGATCGTGATTGTGTGATCGTGATTGTGTGATCCTGATTGTGGGATTGTGACTGTGTGATTGTGCGGTTGTGGTTGTCTGATTGTGATTGTGTGACTGTGATTGTGTGATTGTGATTGTGATTGTGGGATTGTGATTGCGATTGTGTGATCGTGACTGTGTGGTCGTGATTGTGTGATCGTGATTGTGGGATTGTGACTGTGTGATTGTGTGGTTGTGGTTGTGTGATTGTGATTGTGTGATCGTGATTGTGTGATTGTGATTGTGTGATCGTGATTGTGTGATCGTGATTGTGTGATCGTGATTGTGTGATCGTGATTGTGTGATCGTGATTGTGTGATCGTGATAGTGTACTCGTGATTGTGTGGTCGTGATAGTGTGGTCGTGATTGTGTGGTCGTGATTGTGTGGTCGTGATTGTGTGATTGTGATTGTGTGATTGTGTTTGTGTGATTGCGATTGTGTTTGCGATTGTGTGATTGCGATTGTGTCATTGCGATTGTGTGACTGCGATTGTGTGATTGCGATTGTGTGATTGCGTTTGTGTGATTGCGATTGTGTGATTGCGATTGTTTGATTGCGATTGTTTGATTGTGTGATTGTGATTGTGTGATTGTGATTGTGTGATTGTGTTTGTGTGATTGCGATTGTGTTTGCGATTGTGTGATTGCGATTGTGTCATTGCGATTGTGTGACTGCGATTGTGTGATTGCGATTGTGTGATTGCGTTTGTGTGATTGCGATTGTGTGATTGCGATTGTTTGATTGCGATTGTTTGATTGTGTGATTGTGATTGTGTGATTGTGATTGTGTGATCGCGATTGTGCGATCGCGATTGTGTGATCGCGTTTGTGTGATCGCGATTGTGTGATCGCGATTGTGTGATCGCGATTGTTTGATCGCGATTGTTTGATTGTGTGATTGTGATTGTGTGACTGTGATTGTGATTGTGTGACTGTGTGATTGTGATTGTGTGACTGTGATTGTGTGATCGTGATAGGGTGATCGTGATAGTGTGATCGTGATCGTGTGATCGTGACTGTGTGGTCGTGATAGTGTGATTGTCATTGTGGGATTTTGACTGTGTGATTGTGTGGTCGTGATTGTGTGATCGCGATTGTGTGATCGTGATTGTGTGATCGTGATTGTGTGATCGTGATTGCGTGATCGCGATTGCGTGATCGCGATTGCGTGATCGCGATTGTGTGATTGTGATTGTGATTGTGATTGTGTGATTGTGTGATCGTGATTGTGTGATCGTGATTGTGTGACCGTGATTATGTGATCGTGATAGTGTACTCGTGATTGTGTGGTCGTGATTGTGTGGTCGTGATTGTGTGGTCGTGATTGTGTGGTCGTGATTGTGTGATTGTGATTTTGTGATTGTGATTGTGTGATTGTGATTGTGTGATTGGGATTGTGTGATTGTGATTGTGTGATTGTGATTGTGTGATGGTGATTGTGTGATCGTGATTGTGCGATCGTGATTGTGTGATCGTGATTGTGTGATCGTGATTGTGTGATCGTGATTGTGTGATCGTGATTGTGTGATCGTGATTGTGTGATCGTGATAGTGTGATCGTGATTGTGTGATCGTGATTGTGTGATCGTGATTGTGTGGTCGTGATTGTGTGGTCGTGATTGTGTGATGGTGATTGTGTGATCGTGATTGTGTGATCGTGATTGCGGGATCGTGACTGTGGGATCGTGATTGTGTGATTGTGATTGTGTGATTGTGATTGTGTGATTGTGATTGTGTGGTTGTGATTGTGTGATTGTGATTGTATGATTGTGATTGTGTGATTGCGATTGTGTGATCGTGACTGTGTGGTCGTGATTGTGTGATCGTGATTGTGGGATTGTGACTGTGGGATTGTGTGGTTGTGGTTGTGCGATTGTGATTGTGTGACTGTGATTGTGTGATTGTGATTGCGATTGTGTGATTGTGACTGTGTGGTCGTGATTGTGTGATCGTGATTGTGGGATTGTGACTGTGTGATTGTGTGATCGTGATTGTGTGATCGTGATTGTGTGATCGTGATTGTGTGATCGTGATTGGGTGATCGTGATAGGGTGATCGTGAATGGGTGATCGTGATTGGGTGATCGTGATTGTGGGATTGTGACTGTGCGATTGTGTGATTGTGATTGTGTGACTGTGATTGTGTGATTGTGATTGTGGGATTGTGATTGTGTGATTGTGATTGTGTGATCGTGACTGTGATTGTGTGATTGTGATTGTGATTGTGATTGTGATTGTGATTGTGATTGTGATTCTGATTGTGATTGTGATTGTGATTGTGATTGTGTGACTGTGTGATTGTGATTGTGTGACTGTGATTGTGTGACTGTGATTGTGCGATCGTGATAGTGTGATTGTTATCGTGTGATTGCGATCGTGTGATTGTGATCGTGTGATTGCGATCGTGTGATTGCGATCGTGTGATTGCGATCGTGTGATTGTGATTGTGTGATTGCGTTTGTGTGATTGCGATTGTGTGATTGTGATTGTGCGATTGTGATTGTGGGATTGTGGTTGTGTGATTGTTTGATTGTGTGATTGCGATTGTGTGATTGCGATTGTGTGATTGCGATTGTGTGATTGCGATTGTGTCATTGCGATTGTGTGATTGCGATTGTGTGATTGCGATTGTGTGATTGCGTTTGTGTGATTGCGATTGTGTGATTGCGATTGTTTGATTGCGATTGTTTGATTGTGTGATTGTGATTGTGTGATTGTGATTGTGTGATTGTGATTGTGTGATTGTGATTGTGTGATTGTGATTGTGTGATTGTGATTGTGTGATTGTGATTGTGTGATTGTGATTGTGTGATTGTGATTGTGTGATTGTGATTGTGTGATTGTGATTGTGTGATTGTGATTGTGTGATTGTGATTGTGTGATTGTGATTGTGTGATTGTGATTGTGTGATTGTGATTGTGTGATTGTGATTGTGTGATTGTGATTGTGGGATTGTGGTTGTGTGATTGTTTGATTGTGTGATTGCGATTGTGTGATTGCGATTGTGTGATTGCGATTGTGTGATTGCGATTGTGTCATTGCGATTGTGTGATTGCGATTGTGTGATTGCGATTGTGTGATTGCGTTTGTGTGATTGCGATTGTGTGATTGCGATTGTTTGATTGCGATTGTTTGATTGTGTGATTGTGATTGTGTGATTGTGATTGTGTGATTGTGATTGTGTGATTGTGATTGTGTGATTGTGATTGTGTGATTGTGATTGTGTGATTGTGATTGTGTGATTGTGATTGTGTGATTGTGATTGTGTGATTGTGATTGTGTGATTGTGATTGTGTGATTGTGATTGTGTGATTGTGATTGTGTGATTGTGATTGTGTGATTGTGATTGTGTGATTGTGATTGTGTGATTGTGATTGTGTGATTGTGATTGTGTGATTGTGATTGTGTGATTGTGATTGTGTGATTGTGATTGTGTGATTGTGATTGTGTGATTGTGATTGTGTGATTGTGTTTGTGCGATTGCGATTGTGTGATTGCGATTTTGTGATTGCGATTGTGTGATTGCGATTGTGTGATTGCGATTGTGTGATTGCGATTGTGTGATTGCGTTTGTGTGATTGCGATTGAGTGATTGCGATTGTTTGATTGCGATTGTTTGATTGTGTGATTGTGATTGTGTGATTGTGATTGTGTGATTGTGATTGTGTGATCGCGATTGTGTGATCGCGATTGTGTGATCGCGTTTGTGTGATCGCGATTGTGTGATCGCGATTGTGTGATCGCGATTGTTTGATCGCGATTGTTTGATTGTGTGATTGTGATTGTGTGATTGTGATTGTGTGATTGTGATTGTATGATTGTGATTGTGTGATTGTGATTGTGTGATTGTGATTGTGTGATTGTGATAGTGTGATTGTGATCGTGTGATTGTGATCGTGTGATCGTGATTGGGTGACCGTGATTGGGTGATCGTGATTGTGGGATTGTGTGATTGTGATTCTGTGACTGTGATCGTGTGATTGTGATTGTGGGATTGTGATTGTGTGATTGTGATTGTGGGATTGTGATTGTGTGATTGTGATTGTGTGATCGTGACTGTGATTGTGTGATTGTGATTGTGATTGTGATTGTGATTGTGTGACTGTGTGATTGTGATTGTGTGACTGTGATTGTGTGATCGTGATAGGGTGATCATGATAGTGTGATCGTGATTGTGTGATCGTGACTGTGTGGTCGTGATAGTGTGATCGTCATTGTGGGATTTTGACTGTGTGATTGTGTGGTCGTGATTGTGTGATCGCGATTGTGTGATCGTGATTGTGTGATCGTGATTGTGTGATCGTGATTGTGTGATCGTGATTGTGTGATCGTGATTGTGTGATCGTGATTGTGTGATCGTGATTGTGTGATCGTGATTGTGTGATCGTCATTGTTTGATTGTGATTGTGTGATTGTGATTGTGTGATTGTGTGATTGTGATTGTGTGATTGTGATTATGTGATTGTGATTGTGATTGTGTGATTGTGTGATCGTTATTGTGTGATCGTGATTGTGTGATAGTGATTGTGTGACCGTGATTATGTGATCGTGATTGTGCGATCCTGATTGTGTGATTAGGATTCTGTAATCGTGATTGTGTGATCGTGATTGTGATCGTGATTTTGTGATCGTGAAAGTGTGATGGTGATTGTGTGATCGTGATTTTGTGATCGTGATAGTGTGATGGTGATTGTGCGATCGTGATTGTGCGATCGTGATTGTGCGATCGTGATTGTGCGATCGTGATTGTGTGATTGTTTGATTGTGTGATTGCGATTGTGTGATTGCGATTGTGTGATTGCGATTGTGTGATTGTGATTGTGTGATTGTGATTGTGTTATTGTGATTGCGTGATTGTGATTGTGTGATTGTGATTGTGTGATTGTGATTGTGTGATTGTGATTGTGTGATTGTGTGATTGTGATTGTGTGATTGTGATCGTGTGATTGTGATCGTGTGATCGTGATTGGGTGATCGTGATTTGGTGATCGTGATTGGGTGATCGTGATTGGGTGATCGTGATTGGGTGATCGTGATTGTGTGATCGTGATTGTGTGATCGTGATTGTGGGATTGTGACTGTGTGATTGTGTGGTTGTGGTTGTGTGATTGTGATTGTGTGACTATGATTGTGTGATTGTGATTGTGGGATTGTGATTGCGATTGTGTGATTGTGACTGTGTGGTCGTGATTATGTGATCGTGATTGTGGGATTGTGACTGTGTGATTGTGTGGTTGTGGTTGTGTGATTGTGATTGTGTGATCGTGATTGTGTGATTGTGATTGTGTGATCGTGATTGTGTGATCGTGATTGTGTGATCGTGATTATGTGATCGTGATTGTGTGATCGTGATTGTGTGATCGTGATTGTGTGGTCGTGATTGTGTGGTCGTGATTGTGTGATTGTGATTGTGTGATCGTGATTGTGGGATCGTGACTGTGGGATCGTGATTGTGTGATCGTGATTGTGCGATCGTGATAGTGTGATTGTGATCGTGTGATTGCGATTGTGTGATTGCGTTTGTGTGATTGCGATTGTGTGATTGTGATTGTGCGATTGTGATTGTGGGATTGTGGTTGTGTGATTGTTTGATTGTGCGATTGCGATTGTGTGATTGCGATTGTGTGATTGCGATTGTGTGATTGCGATTGTGTGATTGCGATTGTGTGATTGCGATTGTGTGATTGCGATTGTGTCATTGCGATTGTGTGATTGCGATTGTGTGATTGCGATCGTGTGATTGCGTTTGTGTAATTGCGATTGTGTGATTGCGCTTGTTTGATTGCGATTGTTTGATTGTGTGATTGTGATTGTGTGATTGTGATTGTGTGATTGTGATTGTGTGATTGTGTGATTGTGATTGTGTGATTGTGATCGTGTGATTGTGATCGTGTGATCGTGATTGGGTGATCGTGATTGGGTGATCGTGATTGGGTGATCGTGATTGTGGGATTGTGACTGTGTGATTGTGTGACTGTGATTATGTGATTGTGATTGTGGGATTGTGATTGCGTGATTGTGATTGTGTGATCGTGACTGTGATTGTGTGATTGTGATTGTGATTGTGATTGTGATTGTGATTGTGATTGTGATTGTGTGACTGTGTGATTGTGATTGTGTGACTGTGATTGTGTGATCGTGATAGTGTGATCGTGATAGTGTGATCGTGATAGTGTGATCGTGATTGTGTGATCGTGACTGTGTGGTCGTGATAGTGTGATCGTGATTGTGGGATTTTGACTGTGTGATTGTGTGGTTGTGGTTGTGTGATTGCGATTGTGTGACTGTGATTGTGTGATTGTGATTGTGGGATTGTGATTGCGATTGTGTGATTGTGACTGTGTGATCGTGATTGTGGGATTGTGACTGTGTGATTGTGTGGTTGTGGTTGTGTGATTGTGATTGTGTGATCGTGATTGTGTGATTGTGATTGTGTGATCGTGATTGTGTGATCGTGATTGTGTGATCGTGATTGTGTGATCGCGATAGTGTAATCGTGATTTTGTGATCGTGATTGTGTGGTCGTGATTATGTGGTCGTGATTGTGTGATTGTGATTGTGTGATTGTGATTGTGTGATTGTGATTGTGTGATTGTGATTGTGTGATTGTGATTGTGTGATTGTGATTGTGTGATCGTGATTGTGTGGTCGTGATTGTGTGACCGTGATTGTGTGATCGTGAT
This sequence comes from Megachile rotundata, assembly GCF_050947335.1. Classification (NCBI taxonomy): domain Eukaryota; kingdom Metazoa; phylum Arthropoda; class Insecta; order Hymenoptera; family Megachilidae; genus Megachile; species Megachile rotundata. Next base: position 847,715 of record NC_134997.1, on the reverse strand, counting down.
AGTGTGATCGTGATTGTGTGATCGTGATTGTGTGGTCGTGATTGTGTGGTCGTGATTGTGTGATTGTGATTGTGTGATCGTGATTGTGGGATCGTGACTGTGGGATCGCGATTGTGTGATTGTGATTGTGGGATTGTGACGGTGTGATTGTGTGATCGTGATTGTGTGATCGTGATTGGGTGATCGTGATTGTGTGATCGTGATTGTGTGATCGTGATTGTGGGATTGTGACTGTGTGATTGTGTGGTTGTGGTTGTGTGATTGTGATTGTGTGACTATGATTGTGTGATTGTGATTGCGATTGTGTGATTGCGATTGTGTGATTGCGATTGTGTGATTGCGATTGTGTGATTGCGTTTGTGTGATTGCGATTGTGTGATTGCGATTGTTTGATTGCGATTGTTTGATTGCGATTGTTTGATTGTGTGATTGTGATTGTGTGATTGTGATTGTGTGATTGTGATTGTGTGATTGTGATTGTGTGATTGTGATTGTGTGATTGTGATTGTGTGATTGTGATTGTGTGATTGTGTTTGTGTGATTGCGATTGTGTGATTGCGATTGTGTGATTGCGATTGTGTCATTGCGATTGTGTGATTGCGATTGTGTGATAGCGATTGTGTGATTGCGTTTGTGTGATTGCGATTGTGTGATTGCGATTGTTTGATTGCGATTGTTTGATTGTGTGATCGCGATTGTGTGATCGTGATTGTGTGATCGTGATTGTGTGATCGTGATTGCGTGATCCCGATTGCGTGATCGCGATTGCGTGATCGCGATTGTGTGATTGTGATTGTGATTGTGTGATTGTGTGATCGTGATTGTGTGATTGTGATTGTGTGATTGTGATTGTGTGATTGTGTTTGTGTGATTGCGATTGTGTTTGCGATTGTGTGATTGCGATTGTGTCATTGCGATTGTGTGATTGCGATTGTGTGATTGCGATTGTGTGATTGCGTTTGTGTGATTGCGATTGTGTGATTGCGATTGTTTGGTTGCGATTGTTTGATTGTGTGATTGTGATTGTGTGATCGCGATTGTGTGATCGCGATTGTGTGATCGCGTTTGTGTGATCGCGATTGTGTGATCGCGATTGTGTGATCGCGATTGTTTGATCGCGATTGTTTGATTGTGTGATTGTGATTGTGTGATTGTGATTGTGTGATTGTGATTGTGTGATTGTGATTGTATGATTGTGATTGTGTGATTGTGATTGTGTGATTGTGATTGTGTGATTGTGATTGTGTGATTGTGATCGTGTGATTGTGATCGTGTGATCGTGATTGGGTAACCGTGATTGGGTGATCGTGATCGTGGGATTGTGTGATTGTGATTCTGTGACTGTGATTGTGTGATTGTGATTGTGGGATTGTGATTGTGTGATTGTGATTGTGGGATTGTGATTGTGTGATTGTGATTGTGTGATCGTGACTGTGATTGTGTGATTGTGATTGTGATTGTGATTGTGATTGTGTGACTGTGTGATTGTGATTGTGTGACTGTGATTGTGTGATCGTGATAGGGTGATCGTGATAGTGTGATCGTGATCGTGTGATCGTGACTGTGTGGTCGTGATAGTGTGATCGTCATTGTGGGATTTTGACTGTGTGATTGTGTGGTCGTGATTGTGTGATCGCGATTGTGTGATCGTGATTGTGTGATCGTGATTGTGTGATCGTGATTGCGTGATCGCGATTGCGTGATCGCGATTGCGTAATCGCGATTGTGTGATTGTGATTGTGATTGTGATTGTGTGATTGTGTGATCGTGATTGTGTGATCGTGATTGTGGGATTGTGACTGTGTGATTGTGTGGTTGTGGTTGTGTGATTGAGATTGTGTGATCGTGATTGTGTGATTGTGATTGTGTGATCGTGATTATGTGATCGTGATTGTGTGATCGTGATTGTGTGATCGTGATAGTGTAATCGTGATTTTGTGATCGTGATTGTGTGGTCGTGATTGTGTGGTCTTGATTGTGTGATTGTGATTGTGTGATTGTGATTGTGTGATTGTGATTGTGTGATTGTGATTGTGTGATTGTGATTGTGTGATTGTGATTGTGTGATTGTGATTGTGTGATTGTGATTGTGTGATCGTGATTGTGTGATCGTGATTGTGTGGTCGTGATTGTGTGACCGTGATTGTGTGATCGTGATAGTGTGATCGTGATTGTGTGAACGTGATTGTGTGGTCGTGATTGTGTGGTCGTGATTGTGTGGTCGTGATTGTGTGATTGTGATTGTGTGATCGTGATTGTGGGATCGTGACTGTGGGATCGTGATTGTGTGATAGTGATTGTGGGATTGTGACGGTGTGATTGTGTGATCGTGATTGTGTGATCGTGATTGTGTGATCGTGATTGTGTGATCCTGATTGTGGGATTGTGACTGTGTGATTGTGCGGTTGTGGTTGTCTGATTGTGATTGTGTGACTGTGATTGTGTGATTGTGATTGTGATTGTGGGATTGTGATTGCGATTGTGTGATCGTGACTGTGTGGTCGTGATTGTGTGATCGTGATTGTGGGATTGTGACTGTGTGATTGTGTGGTTGTGGTTGTGTGATTGTGATTGTGTGATCGTGATTGTGTGATTGTGATTGTGTGATCGTGATTGTGTGATCGTGATTGTGTGATCGTGATTGTGTGATCGTGATTGTGTGATCGTGATTGTGTGATCGTGATAGTGTACTCGTGATTGTGTGGTCGTGATAGTGTGGTCGTGATTGTGTGGTCGTGATTGTGTGGTCGTGATTGTGTGATTGTGATTGTGTGATCGCGATTGTGTGATTGTGATTGTGATTGCGATTGTGTGATTGTGATTGTGTGATTGCGTTTGTGTGATTGCGATTGTGTGATTGCGATTGTTTGATTGCGATTGTTTGATTGCGATTGTTTGATTGTGTGATTGTGATTGTGTGATTGTGATTGTGTGATTGTGATTGTGTGATTGTGATTGTGTGATTGTGATTGTGTGATTGTGATTGTGTGATTGTGATTGTGTGATTGTGATTGTGTGATTGTGATTGTGTGATTGTGTTTGTGTGATTGCGATTGTGTTTGCGATTGTGTGATTGCGATTGTGTCATTGCGATTGTGTGACTGCGATTGTGTGATTGCGATTGTGTGATTGCGTTTGTGTGATTGCGATTGTGTGATTGCGATTGTTTGATTGCGATTGTTTGATTGTGTGATTGTGATTGTGTGATTGTGATTGTGTGATCGCGATTGTGCGATCGCGATTGTGTGATCGCGTTTGTGTGATCGCGATTGTGTGATCGCGATTGTGTGATCGCGATTGTTTGATCGCGATTGTTTGATTGTGTGATTGTGATTGTGTGACTGTGATTGTGATTGTGTGACTGTGTGATTGTGATTGTGTGACTGTGATTGTGTGATCGTGATAGGGAGATCGTGATAGTGTGATCGTGATCGTGTGATCGTGACTGTGTGGTCGTGATAGTGTGATTGTCATTGTGGGATTTTGACTGTGTGATTGTGTGGTCGTGATTGTGTGATCGCGATTGTGTGATCGTGATTGTGTGATCGTGATTGTGTGATCGTGATTGCGTGATCGCGATTGCGTGATCGCGATTGCGTGATCGCGATTGTGTGATTGTGATTGTGATTGTGATTGTGTGATTGTGTGATCGTGATTGTGTGATCGTGATTGTGGGATTGTGACTGTGTGATTGTGTGGTTGTGGTTGTGTGATTGAGATTGTGTGATCGTGATTGTGTGATTGTGATTGTGTGATCGTGATTGTGTGATCGTGATTGTGTGATCGTGATTGTGTGATCGTGATAGTGTAATCGTGATTTTGTGATCGTGATTGTGTGGTCGTGATTGTGTGGTCGTGATTGTGTGATTGTGATTGTGTGATTGTGATTGTGTGATTGTGATTGTGTGATTGTGATTGTGTGATTGTGATTGTGTGATTGTGATTGTGTGATCGTGATTGTGTGATCGTGATTGTGTGGTCGTGATTGTGTGACCGTGATTGTGTGATCGTGATAGTGTGATCGTGATTGTGTGATCGTGATTGTGTGGTCGTGATTGTGTGGTCGTGATTGTGTGATTGTGATTGTGTGATCGTGATTGTGGGATCGTGACTGTGGGATCGTGATTGTGTGATTGTGATTGTGGGATTGTGACGGTGTGATTGTGTGATCGTGATTGTGTGATCGTGATTGTGTGATCGTGATTGTGTGATCCTGATAGTGGGATTGTGACTGTGTGATTGTGCGGTTGTGGTTGTCTGATTGTGATTGTGTGACTGTGATTGTGTGATTGTGATTGTGATTGTGGGATTGTGATTGCGATTGTGTGATCGTGACTGTGTGGTCGTGATTGTGTGATCGTGATTGTGTTATTGTGACTGTGTGATTGTGTGGTTGTGGTTGTGTGATTGTGATTGTGTGATCGTGATTGTGTGATTGTGATTGTGTGATCGTGATTGTGTGATCGTGATTGTGTGATCGTGATTGTGTGATCGTGATTGTGTGATCGTGATTGTGTGATCGTGATAGTGTACTCGTGATTGTGTGGTCGTGATAGTGTGGTCGTGATTGTGTGGTCGTGATTGTGTGGTCGTGATTGTGTGATTGTGATTGTGTGATCGCGATTGTGTGATTGTGATTGTGATTGCGATTGTGTGATTGTGATTGTGTGATTGCGTTTGTGTGATTGCGATTGTGTGATTGCGATTGTTTGATTGCGATTGTTTGATTGCGATTGTTTGATTGTGTGATTGTGATTGTGTGATTGTGATTGTGTGATTGTGATTGTGTGATTGTGATTGTGTGATTGTGATTGTGTGATTGTGATTGTGTGATTGTGATTGTGTGATTGTGATTGTGTGATTGTGATTGTGTGATTGTGTTTGTGTGATTGCGATTGTGTTTGCGATTGTGTGATTGCGATTGTGTCATTGCGATTGTGTGACTGCGATTGTGTGATTGCGATTGTGTGATTGCGTTTGTGTGATTGCGATTGTGTGATTGCGATTGTTTGATTGCGATTGTTTGATTGTGTGATTGTGATTGTGTGATTGTGATTGTGTGATCGCGATTGTGCGATCGCGATTGTGTGATCGCGTTTGTGTGATCGCGATTGTGTGATCGCGATTGTGTGATCGCGATTGTTTGATCGCGATTGTTTGATTGTGTGATTGTGATTGTGTGACTGTGATTGTGATTGTGTGACTGTGTGATTGTGATTGTGTGACTGTGATTGTGTGATCGTGATAGGGAGATCGTGATAGTGTGATCGTGATCGTGTGATCGTGACTGTGTGGTCGTGATAGTGTGATTGTCATTGTGGGATTTTGACTGTGTGATTGTGTGGTCGTGATTGTGTGATCGCGATTGTGTGATCGTGATTGTGTGATCGTGATTGTGTGATCGTGATTGCGTGATCGCGATTGCGTGATCGCGATTGCGTGATCGCGATTGTGTGATTGTGATTGTGATTGTGATTGTGTGATTGTGTGATCGTGATTGTGTGATCGTGATTGTGGGATTGTGACTGTGTGATTGTGTGGTTGTGGTTGTGTGATTGAGATTGTGTGATCGTGATTGTGTGATTGTGATTGTGTGATCGTGATTGTGTGATCGTGATTGTGTGATCGTGATTGTGTGATCGTGATAGTGTAATCGTGATTTTGTGATCGTGATTGTGTGGTCGTGATTGTGTGGTCGTGATTGTGTGATTGTGATTGTGTGATTGTGATTGTGTGATTGTGATTGTGTGATTGTGATTGTGTGATTGTGATTGTATGATTGTGATTGTGTGATCGTGATTGTGTGATCGTGATTGTGTGGTCGTGATTGTGTGACCGTGATTGTGTGATCGTGATAGTGTGATCGTGATTGTGTGATCGTGATTGTGTGGTCGTGATTGTGTGGTCGTGATTGTGTGATTGTGATTGTGTGATCGTGATTGTGGGATCGTGACTGTGGGATCGTGATTGTGTGATTGTGATTGTGGGATTGTGACGGTGTGATTGTGTGATCGTGATTGTGTGATCGTGATTGTGTGATCGTGATTGTGTGATCCTGATAGTGGGATTGTGACTGTGTGATTGTGTGGTTGTGGTTGTCTGATTGTGATTGTGTGACTGTGATTGTGTGATTGTGATTGTGATTGTGGGATTGCGATTGCGATTGTGTGATCGTGACTGTGTGGTCGTGATTGTGTGATCGTGATTGTGGGATTGTGACCGTGTGATTGTGTGGTTGTGGTTGTGTGATTGTGATTGTGTGATCGTGATTGTGTGATTGTGATTGTGTGATCGTGATTGTGTGATCGTGATTGTGTGATCGTGATTGTGTGACCGTGATTATGTGATCGTGATAGTGTACTCGTGATTGTGTGGTCGTGATTGTGTGGTCGTGATTGTGTGGTCGTGATTGTGTGGTCGTGATTGTGTGATTGTGATTTTGTGATTGTGATTGTGTGATTGTGATTGTGTGATTGGGATTGTGTGATTGTGATTGTGTGATTGTGATTGTGTGATGGTGATTGTGTGATCGTGATTGTGCGATCGTGATTGTGTGATCGTGATTGTGTGATCGTGATTGTGTGATCGTGATTGTGTGATCGTGATTGTGTGATCGTGATTGTGTGATCGTGATAGTGTGATCGTGATTGTGTGATCGTGATTGTGTGATCGTGATTGTGTGGTCGTGATTGTGTGGTCGTGATTGTGTGATGGTGATTGTGTGATCGTGATTGTGTGATCGTGATTGCGGGATCGTGACTGTGGGATCGTGATTGTGTGATTGTGATTGTGTGATTGTGATTGTGTGATTGTGATTGTGTGGTTGTGATTGTGTGATTGTGATTGTATGATTGTGATTGTGTGATTGCGATTGTGTGATCGTGACTGTGTGGTCGTGATTGTGTGATCGTGATTGTGGGATTGTGACTGTGGGATTGTGTGGTTGTGGTTGTGCGATTGTGATTGTGTGACTGTGATTGTGTGATTGTGATTGCGATTGTGTGATTGTGACTGTGTGGTCGTGATTGTGTGATCGTGATTGTGGGATTGTGACTGTGTGATTGTGTGATCGTGATTGTGTGATCGTGATTGTGTGATCGTGATTGTATGATCGTGATTGTGTGATCGTGATTGGGTGATCGTGATAGGGTGATCGTGAATGGGTGATCGTGATTGGGTGATCGTGATTGTGGGATTGTGACTGTGCGATTGTGTGATTGTGATTGTGTGACTGTGATTGTGTGATTGTGATTGTGGGATTGTGATTGTGTGATTGTGATTGTGTGATCGTGACTGTGATTGTGTGATTGTGATTGTGATTGTGATTGTGATTGTGATTGTGATTCTGATTGTGATTGTGATTGTGATTGTGATTGTGTGACTGTGTGATTGTGATTGTGTGACTGTGATTGTGTGACTGTGATTGTGCGATCGTGATAGTGTGATTGTTATCGTGTGATTGCGATCGTGTGATTGTGATCGTGTGATTGCGATCGTGTGATTGCGATCGTGTGATTGCGATCGTGTGATTGTGATTGTGTGATTGCGTTTGTGTGATTGCGATTGTGTGATTGTGATTATGCGATTGTGATTGTGGGATTGTGGTTGTGTGATTGTTTGATTGTGTGATTGCGATTGTGTGATTGCGATTGTGTGATTGCGATTGTGTGATTGCGATTGTGTCATTGCGATTGTGTGATTGCGATTGTGTGATTGCGATTGTGTGATTGCGTTTGTGTGATTGCGATTGTGTGATTGCGATTGTTTGATTGCGATTGTTTGATTGCGATTGTTTGATTGTGTGATTGTGATTGTGTGATTGTGATTGTGTGATTGTGATTGTGTGATCGCGATTGTGTGATCGCGATTGTGTGATCGCGTTTGTGTGATCGCGATTGTGTGATCGCGATTGTGTGATCGCGATTGTTTGATCGCGATTGTTTGATTGTGTGATTGTGATTGTGTGATTGTGATTGTGTGATTGTGATTGTATGATTGTGATTGTGTGATTGTGATTGTGTGATTGTGATTGTGTGATTGTGATAGTGTGATTGTGATCGTGTGATTGTGATCGTGTGATCGTGATTGGGTGATCGTGACTGTGTGGTCGTGATAGTGTGATCGTCATTGTGGGATCGTGATTGTGTGATCGTCATTGTTTGATTGTGATTGTGTGATTGTGATTGTGTGATTGTGTGATTGTGATTGTGTGATTGTGATTATGTGATTGTGATTGTGATTGTGTGATTGTGTGATCGTTATTGTGTGATCGTGATTGTGTGATAGTGATTGTGTGACCGTGATTATGTGATCGTGATTGTGCGATCCTGATTGTGTGATTAGGATTCTGTAATCGTGATTGTGTGATCGTGATTGTGATCGTGATTTTGTGATCGTGAAAGTGTGATGGTGATTGTGTGATCGTGATTTTGTGATCGTGATAGTGTGATGGTGATTGTGCGATCGTGATTGTGCGATCGTGATTGTGCGATCGTGATTGTGTGATTGTTTGATTGTGTGATTGCGATTGTGTGATTGCGATTGTGTGATTGCGATTGTGTGATTGTGATTGTGTGATTGTGATTGTGTTATTGTGATTGCGTGATTGTGATTGCGTGATTGTGATTGTGTGATTGTGATTGTGTGATTGTGATTGTGTGATTGTGTGATTGTGATTGTGTGATTGTGATCGTGTGATTGTGATCGTGTGATCGTGATCGGGTGATCGTGATTTGGTGATCGTGATTGGGTGATCGTGATTGGGTGATCGTGATTGGGTGATCGTGATTGTGTGATCGTGATTGTGTGATCGTGATTGTGGGATTGTGACTGTGTGATTGTGTGGTTGTGGTTGTGTGATTGTGATTGTGTGACTATGATTGTGTGATTGTGATTGTGGGATTGTGATTGCGATTGTGTGATTGTGACTGTGTGGTCGTGATTATGTGATCGTGATTGTGGGATTGTGACTGTGTGATTGTGTGGTTGTGGTTGTGTGATTGTGATTGTGTGATCGTGATTGTGTGATTGTGATTGTGTGATCGTGATTGTGTGATCGTGATTGTGTGATCGTGATTATGTGATCGTGATTGTGTGATCGTGATTGTGTGATCGTGATTGTGTGGTCGTGATTGTGTGGTCGTGATTGTGTGATTGTGATTGTGTGATCGTGATTGTGGGATCGTGACTGTGGGATCGTGATTGTGTGATCGTGATTGTGCGATCGTGATAGTGTGATTGTGATCGTGTGATTGCGATTGTGTGATTGCGTTTGTGTGATTGCGATTGTGTGATTGTGATTGTGCGATTGTGATTGTGGGATTGTGGTTGTGTGATTGTTTGATTGTGCGATTGCGATTGTGTGATTGCGATTGTGTGATTGCGATTGTGTGATTGCGATTGTGTGATTGCGATTCTGTGATTGCGATTGTGTGATTGCGATTGTGTCATTGCGATTGTGTGATTGCGATTGTGTGATTGCGATCGTGTGATTGCGTTTGTGTAATTGCGATTGTGTGATTGCGCTTGTTTGATTGCGATTGTTTGATTGTGTGATTGTGATTGTGTGATTGTGATTGTGTGATTGTGATTGTGTGATTGTGTGATTGTGATTGTGTGATTGTGATCGTGTGATTGTGATCGTGTGATCGTGATTGGGTGATCGTGATTGGGTGATCGTGATTGGGTGATCGTGATTGTGGGATTGTGACTGTGTGATTGTGTGACTGTGATTATGTGATTGTGATTGTGGGATTGTGATTGCGTGATTGTGATTGTGTGATCGTGACTGTGATTGTGTGATTGTGATTGTGATTGTGATTGTGATTGTGATTGTGATTGTGATTGTGTGACTGTGTGATTGTGATTGTGTGACTGTGATTGTGTGATCGTGATAGTGTGATCGTGATAGTGTGATCGTGATAGTGTGATCGTGATTGTGTGATCGTGACTGTGTGGTCGTGATAGTGTGATCGTGATTGTGGGATTTTGACTGTGTGATTGTGTGGTTGTGGTTGTGTGATTGCGATTGTGTGACTGTGATTGTGTGATTGTGATTGTGGGATTGTGATTGCGATTGTGTGATTGTGACTGTGTGATCGTGATTGTGGGATTGTGACTGTGTGATTGTGTGGTTGTGGTTGTGTGATTGTGATTGTGTGATCGTGATTGTGTGATTGTGATTGTGTGATCGTGATTGTGTGATCGTGATTGTGTGATCGTGATTGTGTGATCGCGATAGTGTAATCGTGATTTTGTGATCGTGATTGTGTGGTCGTGATTATGTGGTCGTGATTGTGTGATTGTGATTGTGTGATTGTGATTGTGTGATTGTGATTGTGTGATTGTGATTGTGTGATTGTGATTGTGTGATTGTGATTGTGTGATTGTGATTGTGTGATCGTGATTGTGTGGTCGTGATTGTGTGACCGTGATTGTGTGATCGTGATAGTGTGATCGTGATTGTGTGATCGTGATTGTGTGGTCGTGATTGTGTGGTCGTGATTGTGTGATTGTGATTGTGTGATCGTGATTGTGGGATCGTGACTGTGGGATCGCGATTGTGTGATTGTGATTGTGGGATTGTGACGGTGTGATTGTGTGATCGTGATTGTGTGATCGTGATTGTGTGATCGTGATTGTGTGATCGTGATTGTGTGATCGTGATTGTGGGATTGTGACTGTGTGATTGTGTGGTTGTGGTTGTGTGATTGTGATTGTGTGACTATGATTGTGTGATTGTGATTGTGGGATTGTGATTGCGATTGTGTGATTGTGACTGTGTGGTCGTGATTGTGTGATCGTGATTGTGGGATTGTGACTGTGTGATTGTGTGGTTGTGGTTGTGTGATTGTGATTGTGTGATCGTGATTGTGTGATTGTGATTGTGTGATCGTGATTGTGTGATCGTGATTGTGTGATCGTTATTGTGTGATCGTGATTGAGTGATCGTGATTGTGTGATCGTGATTGTGTGATCGTGATTGTGTGGTTGTGATTGTGTGATCGTGATTGTGTGATCGTGATTGTGTGATCGTGATTGTGTGATCGTGATTGTGTGATCGTGATTGTGTGATCGTGATTGTGTGATCGTGATTGTGTGGTCGTGATTGTGTGGTCGTGATTGTGTGATTGTGATTGTGTGATCGTGATTGTGGGATCGTGACTGTGGGATCGTGATTGTGTGATCGTGATTGTGTGATTGTGATTGTGTGATTGTGATTGTGTGATTGTGTTTGTGTGATTGTGATTGTGTGATTGTGATTGTGTGATTGTGATTGTGTGACTGTGATTGTGTGATTGTGATTGCGATTGTGTGATTGTGACTGTGTGGTCGTGATTGTGTGATCGTGATTTTGGGATTGTGACTGTGTGATTGTGTGATCGTGATTGTATGATCGCGATTGCGTGATCGCGATTGCGTGATTGCGATTGCGCTATCGCGATTGTGTGATTGTGATTGTGATTGTGATTGTGTGATTGTGTGATCGTGATTGTGTGATCGTGATTGTGGGATTGTGACTGTGTGATTGTGTGGTTGTGGTTGTGTGATTGAGATTGTGTGATCGTGATTGTGTGATTGTGATTGTGTGATCGTGATTGTGTGATCGTTATTGTGTGATCGTGATTGTGTGATCGTGATAGTGTAATCGTGATTTTGTGATCGTGATTGTGTGGTCGTGATTGTGTGGTCGTGATTGTGTGGTCGTGATTGTGTGTTTGTGATTGTGTGATTGTGATTGTGTGATTGTGATTGTGTGATTGTGATTGTGTGATTGTGATTGTGTGATCGTGATTGTGTGATCGTGATTGTGTGGTCGTGATTGTGTGATCGTGATTGTGTGATCGTGATTGTGAGATTGTGACTGTGTGATTGTGTGGTTGTGGTTGTGTGATTGTGATTGTGTGACTGTGATTGTGTGATTGTGATTGCGATTGTGTGATTGTGACTGTGTGGTCGTGATTGTGTGATCGTGATTGTGGGATTGTGACTGTGTGATTGTGTGGTTGTGGTTGTGTGATTGTGATTATGTGATCGTGATTGTGTGATTGTGATTGTGTGATCGTGATTGTGTGATCGTGATTGTGTGATCGTGATAGTGTGATCGTGATTGTGTGATCGTGATTGTGTGATCGTGATTGTGTGGTCGTGATTGTGTGGTCGTGATTGTGTGATTGTGATTGTGTAATCGTGATTTTGTGATCGTGATTGTGTGGTCGTGATTATGTGGTCGTGATTGTGTGATTGTGATTGTGTGATTGTGATTGTGTCATCGTGATAGTGTGATCGTGATTGTGTGGTCGTGATTGTGTTGTCGTGATTGTGTGATCGTGATTGTGTGATCGTGATTGTGTGATCGTGATTGTGTGATCGTGATTGTGTGATCGTGATTGTGGGATTGTGACTGTGTGATTGTGTGGTTGTGGTTGTGTGATTGTGATTGTGTGACTATGATTGTGTGATTGTGATTGTGGGATTGTGATTGCGATTGTGTGATTGTGACTGTGTGGTCGTGATTGTGTGATCGTGATTGTGGGATTGTGACTGTGTGATTGTGTGGTTGTGGTTGTGTGATTGTGATTGTGTGACCGTGATTGTGTGATTGTGATTGTGTGATCGTGATTGTGTGATCGTGATTGTGTGATCGTGATTGTGTGATCGTGATTGTGTGATCGTGATTGTGTGATCGTGATTGTGTGATCGTGATTGTGTGGTTGTGATTGTGTGATCGTGATTGTGTGATCGTGATTGTGTGATCGTGATTGTGTGATCGTGATTCTGTGATCGTGATTGTGTGATCGTGATTGTGTGATCGTGATTGTGTGATCGTGATTGTGTGGTCGTGATTGTGTGGTCGTGATTGTGTGATTGTGATTGTGTGATCGTGATTGTGGGATCGTGACTGTGGGATCGTGATTGTGTGATCGTGATTGTGTGATTGTGATTGTGTGATTGTGATTGTGTGATTGTGTTTGTGTGATTGTGATTGTGTGATTGTGATTGTGTGATTGTGATTGTGTGACTGTGATTGTGTGATTGTGATTGCGATTGTGTGATTGTGACTGTGTGGTCGTGATTGTGTGATCGTGATTTTGGGATTGGGACTGTGTGATTGTGTGATCGTGATTGTATGATCGCGATTGCGTGATCGCGATTGCGTGATTGCGATTGCGCTATCGCGATTGTGTGATTGTGATTGTGATTGTGATTGTGTGATTGTGTGATCGTGATTGTGGGATTGTGACTGTGTGATTGTGTGGTTGTGGTTGTGTGATTGAGATTGTGTGATCGTGATTGTGTGATTGTGATTGTGTGATCGTGATTGTGTGATCGTTATTGTGTGATCGTGACTGTGTGATCGTGATAGTGTAATCGTGATTTTGTGATCGTGATTGTGTGGTCGTGATTGTGTGGTCGTGATTGTGTGGTCGTGATTGTGTGTTTGTGATTGTGTGATTGTGATTGTGTGATTGTGATTGTGTGATTGTGATTGTGTGATTGTGATTGTGTGGTCGTGATTGTGTGATCGTGATTGTGTGATCGTGATTGTGAGATTGTGACTGTGTGATTGTGTGGTTGTGGTTGTGTGATTGTGATTGTGTGACTGTGATTGTGTGATTGTGATTGCGATTGTGTGATTGTGACTGTGTGGTCGTGATTGTGTGATCGTGATTGTGGGATTGTGACTGTGTGATTGTGTGGTTGTGGTTGTGTGATTGTGATTATGTGATCGTGATTGTGTGATTGTGATTGTGTGATCGTGATTGTGTGATCGTGATTGTGTGATCGTGATAGTGTGATCGTGATTGTGTGATCGTGATTGTGTGATCGTGATTGTGTGGTCGTGATTGTGTGGTCGTGATTATGTGATTGTGATTGTGTGATCGTGATTGTGGGATCGTGACTGTGGGATCGTGATTGTGTGATCGTGATTGTGCGATCGTGATAGTGTGATTGTGATCGTGTGATTGCGATTGTGTGATTGCGTTTGTGTGATTGTGATTGTGTGATTGTGATTGTGTGATTGTGATTGTGTGATTGTGATTGTGTGATTGTCATTGTGTGATTGTGATTGTGTGATTGTGATTGTGTGATCGTGATTGTGTGATCGTGATTGTGTGGTCGTGATTGTGTGATCGTGATTGTGTGATCGTGATTGTGGGATTGTGACTGTGTGATTGTGTGGTTGTGGTTGTGTGATTGTGATTGTGTGACTGTGATTGTGTGATTGTGATTGCGTTTGTGTGATTGCGATTGTGTGATTGCGATTGTGTGATTGCGATTGTGTCATTGCGATTGTGTGATTGCGATTGTGTGATTGCGATCGTGTGATTGCGTTTGTGTAATTGCGATTGTGTGATTAGGATTGTTTGATTGCAATTGTTTGATTGTGCGATTGTGATTGTGTGACTGTGATTGTGTGATTGTGATTGCGATTGTGTGATTGTGACTGTGTGGTCGTGATTGTGTGATCGTGATTGTGGGATTGTGACTGTGTGATTGTGTGATCGTGATTGTGTGATCGTGATTGTGTGATCGTGATTGTGTGATCGTGATTGTGTGATCGTGATTGGGTGATCGTGATTGGGTGATCGTGATTGGGTGATCGTGATTGTGGGATTGTGACTGTGCGATTGTGTGATTGTGATTGTGTGACTGTGATTGTGTGATTGTGATTGTGGGATTGTGATTGTGTGATTGTGATTGTGTGATCGTGACTGTGATTGTGTGATTGTGATTGTGATTGTTATTGTGATTGTGATTGTGATTGTGATTGTGATTGTGATTATGATTGTGATTGTGATTGTGATTGTGATTGTGTGACTGTGTGATTGTGGTTGTGTGACTGTGATTGTGCGATCGTGATAGCGTGATTGTGATCGTGTGATTGCGATCGTGTGATTGAGATTGTGTGATTGTGATTGTGTGATTGTGATTGTGTGATTGTGATTGTGTGATTGTGATTGTGTGATTGTGATTGTGTGATTGTGATTGTGTGATTGTGATTGTGTGATTGTGATTGTGTGATTGTGATTGTGTGATTGTGATTGTGTGATTGTGATTGTGTGATTGTGATTGTGTGATTGTGATTGTGTGATTGTGATTGTGTGATTGTGATTGTGTGATTGTGATTGTGTGATTGTGATTGTGTGATTGTGATTGTGTGATTGTGATTGTGTGATTGTGATTGTGTGATTGTGATTGTGTGATTGTGATTGTGTGATTGTGATTGTGTGATCGTGATTGTGTGATCGTGATTGTGTGGTCGTGATTGTGTGATCGTGATTGTGTGATCGTGATTGTGGGATTGTGACTGTGTGATTGTGTGGTTGTGGTTGTGTGATTGTGATTGTGTGACTGTGATTGTGTGATTGTGATTGCGATTGTGTGATTGTGTCTGTGTGGTCGTGATTGTGTGATCGTGATTGTGGGATTGTGACTGTGTGATTGTGTGGTTGTGGTTGTGTGATTGTGATTATGTGATCGTGATTGTGTGATTGTGATTGTGTGATCGTGATTGTGTGATCGTGATTGTGTGATCGTGATAGTGTGATCGTGATTGTGTGATCGTGATTGTGTGATCGTGATTGTGTGGTCGTGATTGTGTGGTGGTGATTGTGTGATTGTGATTGTGTGATCGTGATTGTGGGATCGTGACTGTGGGATCGTGATTGTGTGATCGTGATTGTGCGATCGTGATAGTGTGATTGTGATCGTGTGATTACGATTGTGTGATTGCGTTTGTGTGATTGCGATTGTGTGATTGTGATTGTGCGATTGTGATTGTGGGATTGTGGTTGTGTGATTGTGATTGTGTGACTGTGATTGTGTGATTGTGATTGTGTGATTGTGATTGTGTGATTGTGATTGTGTTATTGTGATTGTGTGACTGTGATTGTGTGATTGTGATTGCGATAGTGTGATTGTGACTGTGTGGTCGTGATTGTGTGATCGTGATTGTGGAATTGTGACTGTGTGATCGTGATTGTGTGATCGCGATTGCGTGATCGCGATTGCGTGATCGCGATTGTGTGATTGTGATTGTGATTGTGTGATTGTGATTGTGATTGTGTGATTGTGGGATCGTGATTGTGTGATCGTGATTGTGGGATTGTGACTGTGTGATTGTGTGGTTGTGGTTGTGTGATTGAGATTGTGTGATCGTGATTGTGTGATTGTGATTGTGTGATCGTGATTGTGTGATCGTGTTTGTGTGATCGTGATTGTGTGATCGTGATAGTGTAATCGTGATTTTGTGATCGTGATTGTGTGGTCGTGATTGTGTGGTCGTGATTGTGTGATTGTGATTGTGTGATTGTGATTGTGTGATTGTGATTGTGTGATCGTGATTGTGTGATCGTGATTGTGTGGTCGTGATTGTGTGACCGTGATTGTGTGATCGTGATAGTGTGATCGTGATTGTGTGATCGTGATTGTGTGGTCGTGATTGTGTGGTCGTGATTGTGTGATCGTGATTGTGTGATCGTGATTGTGTGATCGTGATTGTGTGATCGTGATTGTGTGATCGTGATTGTGTGATCGTGATTGTGGGATTGTGACTGTGGGATTGTGTGGTTGTGGTTGTGCGATCGTGATTGTGTGACTGTGATTGTGTGATCGTGATAGTGTGATCGTGATAGTGTGATCGTGATTGTGTGATCGTGACTGTGTGGTCGTGATAGTGTGATCGTGATTGTGGGATTTTGACTGTGTGATTGTGTGGTTGTGGTTGTGTGATAGTGATTGTGTGACTGTGATTGTGTGATTGTGATTGTGGGATTGTGATTGCGATTGTGTGATTGCGACTGTGTGGTCGTGATTGTGTGATCGTGATTGTGGGATTGTGACTGTGTGATTGTATGGTCGTGATTGTGTGATCGCGATTGTGTGATCGTGATTGTGTGATCGTGATTGTGTGATCGTGATTGTGTGATCGTGATTGCGTGATCGTGATTGTGTGGTCGTGATTGTGTGATCGTGATTGTGTGATCGTGATTGTGGGATTGTGACTGTGTGATTGTGTGGTTGTGGTTGTGTGATTGTGATTGTGTGACTGTGATTGTGTGATTGTGATTGCGATTGTGTGATTGTGTCTGTGTGATTGTGCGGTTGTGGTTGTGTGATTGTGATTATGTGATCGTGATTGTGTGATCGTGATAGTGTGATCGTGATTGTGTGATCGTGATTGTGTGATCGTGATTGTGTGGTCGTGATTGTGTGGTCGTGATTGTGTGATTGTGATTGTGTGATCGTGATTGTGGGATCGTGACTGTGGGATCGTGATTGTGTGATCGTGATTGTGCGATCGTGATAGTGTGATTGTGATCGTGTGATTGCGATTGTGTGATTGCGTTTGTGTGATTGCGATTGTGTGATTGTGATTGTGCGATTGTGATTGTGGGATTGTGGTTGTGTGATTGTTTGATTGTGCGATTGCGATTGTGTGATTGCGATTGTGTGATTGCGATTGTGTGATTGCGATTGTGTGATTGCGATTGTGTGATTGCGATTGTGTGATTGCGATTGTGTCATTGCGATTGTGTGATTGCGATTGTGTGATTGCGATCGTGTGATTGCGTTTGTTTGATTGCGATTGTTTGATTGTGTGATTGTGATTGTGTGATTGTGATTGTGTGATTGTGATTGTGTGATTGTGATTGTGTGATTGTGATTGTGTGATTGTGATTCTGTGATTGGGATTGTGTGATTGTGATTGTGTGATTGTGATTGTGTGATTGTGATTGTGTGATTGTGATTGTGTGATTGTGATTGTGTGATTGTGATTGTGTGATTGTGATTGTGTGATTGTGATTGTGTGATTGTGATTGTGTGATTGTGATTGCGATTGTGTGATTGTGACTGTGTGGTCGTGATTGTGTGATCGTGATTGTGGAATTGTGACTGTGTGATCGCGATTGCGTGATCGCGATTGCGTGATCGCGATTGTGTGATTGTGATTGTGATTGTGTGATTGTGATTGTGATTGTGTGATTGTGTGATCGTGATTGTGTGATCGTGATTGTGGGATTGTGGTTGTGTGATTGTGTGGTTGTGGTTGTGTGATTAAGATTGTGTGATCGTGATTGTGTGATTGTGATTGTGTGATCGTGATTGTGTGATCGTGTTTGTGTGATCGTGATTGTGTGATCGTGATAGTGTAATCGTGATTTTGTGATCGTGATTGTGTGGTCGTGATTGTGTGGTCGTGATTGTGTGATTGTGATTGTGTGATTGTGATTCTGTGGTCGTGATTGTGTGACCGTGATTGTGTGATCGTGATAGTGTGATCGTGATTGTGTGATCGTGATTGTGTGGTCGTGATTGTGTGATCGTGATTGTGTGATCGTGATTGTGTGATCGTGATTGTGTGATTGTGATTGTTTGATTGTGATTGTGTGATTGTGATTGTGTGATTGTGATTGTGTGATTGTGATTATGTGATTGTGATTGTGATTGTGTGATTGTGTGATCGTTATTGTGTGATCGTGATTGTGTGATCGTGATTGTGTGACCGTGGTTATGTGATCGTGATTGTGCGATCCTGATTGTGTGATTAGGATTCTGTGATCGTGATTGTGTAATCGTGAATGTGTGATCGTGATTGTGATCGTGATTTTGTGATCGTGATAGTGTGATGGTGATTGTGTGATCGTGATTGTGTGATCGTGATTGTGTGATTGTGATTGTGTGATTGTGATTGTGTGATTGTGATTGTGTGTTTGTGATTGTGCGATTGTGGTTGTGTGATTGTGATTGTGTGATTGCGATTGTGTGATCGTGACTGTGTGGTCGTGATTGTGTGATCGTGATTGTGTGATTGTGACTGTGGGATTGTGTGGTTGTGGTTGTGTGATTGTGATTGTGTGACTGTGATTGTGTGATTGTGATTGTGGGATTGTGATTGCGATTGTGTGATTGTGACTGTGTGGTCGTGATTGTGTGATCGTGATTCTGGGATTGTGACTGTGTGATTGTGTGGTCGTGATTGTGTGATCGTGATTGTGTGATCGTGATTGTGTGATGGTGATTGTGTGATCGTGATTGTGTGATCGTGATTGTGTGATCGTGATTGTTTGATCGTGATTGTTTGATCGTGGTTGTGATTGTGTGATTGTGGTTGCATGATTGTGATTCTGTGATTGCGATTGTGTGATCGTGACTGTGTGGTCGTGATTGTGTGATCGTGATTGTGAGATTGTGACTGTGGGATTGTGTGGTTGTGGTTGTGCGATTGTGATTGTGTGATTGTGATTGTGTGACTGTGATTGTGTGATTGTGACTGTGGGATTGCGAGTGTGTGATTGCGATTGTGTGATTGCGATTGTGTGACTGCGATTGTATGATTGCGATTGTGTGATTGCGACTGTGTGGTCGTGATTGTGTGATCGTGATTGTGGGATTGTGACTGTGTGATTGTGTGGTTGTGGTTGTGTGATTGTGATTGTGTGATCGTGATTGTGTGATCGTGACTGTGTGGTCGTGATTGTGTGATCGTGATTGTGAGATTGTGACTGTGGGATTGTGTGGTCGTGATTGTGTGATCGTGATTGTGGGATTGTGACTGTGTGATTGTGTGGTAGTGATTGTGTGATCGCGATTGTGTGATCGTGATTGCGTGATCGTGATTGTGTGGTCGTCATTGTGTGATCGTGATTGTGATCGTGATTTTGTGATCGTGATTGTGTGATGGTGATTGTGCGATCGTGATTGTGCGATCGTGATTGTGCGATCGTGATTGTGCGATCGTGATTGTGCGATCGTGACTGTGCGATAGTGATTGTGCGATCGTGATTGTGCGATCGTGATTGTGCGATCGTGATTGTGCGATCGTGATTGTGCGATCGTGATTGTGCGATCGTGATTGTGCGATCGTGATTGTGCGATCGTGATTGTGCGATCGTGATTGTGCGATCGTGATTGTGCGATCGTGATTGTGCGACCGTGATTGTGCGATCGTGATTGTGTGATTGTTTGATTGTGTGATTGCGATTGTGTGATTGCGATTGTGTGATTGCGATTGTGTGATTGTGATTGTGTGATTGTGTGATTGTGATTGTGTGATTGTGATCGTGTGATTGTGATCGTGTGATCGTGATCGGGTGATCGTGATTTGGTGATCGCGATTGGGTGATCGTGATTGGGTGATCGTGATTGGGTGATCGTGATTGTGGGATTGTGACTGTGTGATTGTGTGATTGTGATTGTGTGACTGTGTGATTGTGATTGTGTGACTGTGATTGTGTGATCGTGATAGTGTGATCGTGATAGTGTGATCGTGATTGTGTGATCGTGACTGTGTGGTCGTGATAGTGTGATCGTGATTGTGGGATTTTGACTGTGTGATTGTGTGGTTGTGGTTGTGTGATTGTGTTTGTGTGACTGTGATTGTGTGATTGTGATTGTGGGATTGTGATTGCGATTGGTTGATTGCGACTGAGTGGTCGTGATTGTGTGATCGTGATTGTGGGATTGTGACTGTGTGATCGTGATTGTGTGATCGTGATTGTGTGATCGTGATTGTGTGATCGTGATTGTGTGATCGTGATTGTGTGATTGTGATTGTTTGATTGGGATTGTGTGATTGTGATTGTGTGATTGTGATTGTGTGATTGTGATTATGTGATTGTGATTGTGATTGTGTGATTGTGTGATCGTTATTGTGTGATCGTGATTGTGTGATCGTGATTGTGTGACCGTGATTATGTGATCGTGATTGTGCGATCCTGATTGTGTGATTAGGATTCTGTGATCGTGATTGTGTAATCGTGAATGTGTGATCGTGATTGTGATCGTGATTTTGTGATCGTGATAGTGTGATGGTGATTGTGTGATCGTGATTATGTGATCGTGATTGTGTGATTGTGATTGTTTGATTGTGATTGTGTGATTGTGATTGTGTGGTTGTGATTGTGCGATTGTGGTTGTGTGATTGTGATTGTGTGAATGCGATTGTGTGATCGTGACTGTGTGGTCGTGATTGTGGGATTGTGACTGTGGGATTGTGTGGTTGTGGTTGTGTGATTGTGATTGAGTGACTGTGATTGTGTGATTGTGATTGTGGGATTGTGATTGCGATTGTGTGATTGTGACTGTGTGGTCGTGATTGTGTGATCGTGATTCTGGGATTGTGACTGTGTGATTGTGTGGTCGTGATTGTGTGATCGTGATTGTGTGATCGTGATTGTGTGATCGTGATTGTGTGATCGTGATTGTGTGATCGTGATTGTGTGATCGTGATTGTGTGATCGTGATTGTGTGATCGTGATTGTGTGATCGTGATTGTGTGATCGTGATTGTTTGATCGTGATTGTTTGATCATGGTTGTGATTGTGTGATTGTGGTTGTATGATTGTGATTGTGTGATTGCGATTGTGTGATCGTGACTGTGTGGTCGTGATTGTGTGATCGTGATTGTGAGATTGTGACTGTGGGATTGTGATTGTGTGATTGTGATTGTGTGACTGTGATTGTGTGATTGTGACTGTGGGATTGCGAGTGTGTGATTGCGATTGTGTGATTGCGATTGTGTGACTGCGATTGTGTGATTGGGATTGTGTGATTGCGACTGTGTGGTCGTGATTGTGTGATCGTGATTCTGAGATCGTGATTCTGTGATCGTGATTCTGTGATCGTGATTCTGTGATCGTGATTATGTGATCGTGATTGTGTGATCGTGATTGTGATCGTGATTTTTTGATCGTGATTGTGCGATGGTGATTGTGCGATCGTGATTGTGCGATCGTGATTGTGCGATCGTGATTGTGCGATCGTGATTGTGCGATCGTGATTGTGCGATCGTGATTGTGCGATCGTGATTGTGCGATCGTGATTGTGCGATCGTGATTGTGCGATCGTGATTGTGCGATCGTGATTGTGCGATCGTGATTGTGCGATCGTGATTGTGCGATCGTGATTGTGCGATCGTGATTGTGTGATTGTTTGATTGTGTGATCGTGATTGTGTGATCGCGATTGTGTGATTGTGATTGTGTGGTTGTGATTGTGTGATTGTGGTTGTGTGATTGTGATTGTGTGATTGCGATTGTGTGATCGTGACTGTGTGGTCGTGATTGTGTAATCGTGATTGTGGGATTGTGACTGTGGGATTGTGTGGTTGTGGTTGTGTGATTGTGATTGTGTGACTGTGATTGTGTGATTGTGATTGCGATCGTGAGATTGTGACTGTGTGGTCGTGATTGTGTGATCGTGATTGTGGGATTGTGACTGTGTGATTGTGTGATCGTGATTGTGTGATCGTGATTGTGTGGTCGTGATTGTGTGATTGTGATTGTGTGATTGTGATTGTGTGATTGTGATTGTGTGATTGTGATTGTGTGATTGTGATTGTGTGATCGTGATTGTGTGATTGTGATTGTGTGATTGTGATTGTGTGATTGTGATTGTGTGATTGTGATTGTGTGATTGTGATTGTGTGATTGTGATTGTGTGATTGTGATTGTGTGATTGTGATTGTGTGATTGTGATTGTGTGATTGTGATTGTGTGATTGTGATTGTGTGATTGTGATTGTGTGATTGTGTTTGTGTGATTGTGATTGTGTGATTGTGATTGTGTGATTGTGTGATTGTGATTGTGTGATTGTGATCGTGTGATTGTGATCGTGTGATCGTGATTGGGTGACCGTGATTGGGTGATCGTGATTGGGCGATCGTGATTTGGTGATCGTGATTGGGTGATCGTGATTGGGTGGTCGTGATTGGGTGATCGTGATTGGGTGATCGTGAGTGTGGGATTGTGACTGTGTGATTGTGTGATTGTGATTATGTGACTGTGATTGTGTGATTGTGATTGTGGGATTGCGATTGTGTGATTATGACTGTGTGGTCGTGATTGTGTGATCGTGATTGTGGGATTGTGACTGTGTGATTGTGTGATCGTGATTGTGTGATCGTGATTGTGTGGTCGTGATTGTGTGACCGTGATTGTGTGATCGTGATAGTGTGATCGTGATTGTGTGATCGTGATTGTGTGGTCGTGATTGTGTGATTGTGATTGTGTGATTGTGTTTGTGTGATTGTGATTGTGTGATTGTGATTGTGTGATTGTGTGATTGTGATTGTGTGATTGTGATCGTGTGATCGTGATCGTGTGATCGTGATTGGGTGACCGTGATTGGGTGATCGTGATTGGGTGATCGTGATTTGGTGATCGTGATTGGGTGATCGTGATTGGGTGGTCGTGATTGGGTGATCGTGATTGGGTGATCGTGATTGTGGGATTGTGACTGTGTGATTGTGTGATTGTGATTGTGTGACTGTGATTGTGTGATTGTGATTGTGGGATTGTGATTGTGTGATTGTGATTGTGTGATCGTGACTGTGATCGTGTGATTGTGATTGTGATTGTGATTGTGATTGTGATTGTGATTGTGATTGTGATTGTGATTGTGATTGTGTGACTGTGTGATTGTGATTGTGTGACTGTGATTGTGTGATCGTGATGGTGTGATCGTGATAGTGTGATCGTGATAGTGTGATCGTGATTGTGTGATCGTGACTGTGTGGTCGTGATTGTGTGATCGTGATTGTGGGATTGTGACTGTGTGATTGTGTGGTTGTGGTTATGTGATTGTGATTGTGTGACTGTGATTGTGTGATTGTGATTGCGATTGTGTGATTGTGACTGTGTGGTCGTGATTGTGTGATCGTGATTGTGGGATTGTGACTGTGTGATTGTGTGATCGTGATTGTGTGATCGCGATTGCGTGATCGCGATTGCGTGATCGCGATTGCGTGATCGCGATTGTGTGATTGTGATTGTGATTGTGATTGTGTGATTGTGTGATCGTGATTGTGTGATCGTGATTGTGTGACCGTGATTGTGTGACCGTGATTAGGTGATCGTGATTGGGTGATCGTGATTGGGTGATCGTGATTGTGGGATTGTGACTGTGCGATTGTGTGATTGTGATGGTGTGGCTGTGATTGTGGGATTGTGATTGTGTGATTGTGATTGTGTGATCGTGACTGTGATTGTGTGATTGTGATTGTGATTGTGATTGTGATTGTGATTGTGATTGTGATTGTGATTGTGATTGTGATTCTGATTGCGATTGTGATTGTGATTGTGATTGTGTGACTGTGTGATTGTGATTGTGTGACTGTGATTGTGCGATCGTGATAGTGTGATTGTGATCGTGTGATTGCGATCGTGTGATTGTGACCGTGTGATTGCGATCGTGTGATTGCGTTTGTGTGATTACGATTGTGTGATTGTGATTGTGCGATTGTGATTGTGGGATTGTGGTTGTGTGATTGTTTGATTGTGTGATTGCGAATGTGTGATTGCGATTGTGTGATTGCGATTGTGTGATTGCGATTGTGTGATTGCGATTGTGTGATTGCGATTGTGTTATTGCGATTGTGTGATTGCGATTGTGTCATTGCGATTGTGTGATTGCGATTGTGTGATTGCGATTGTGTGATTGCGATTGTGTGATTGCGATTGTTTGATTGCGATTGTTTGATTGTGTGATTGTGATTGTGTGATTGTGATTGAGTGATTGTGATTGTGTGATTGTGATTGTGTGACTGTGATTGTTGTGATTGTGATTGTGTGATTGTGATTGTGTGATTGTGATTGTGTGATTGTGATTGTGTGATTGTGATTGTGTGATTGTGATTGTGTGATTGTGTTTGTGTGATTGTGATTGTGTGATTGTGATTGTGTGATTGTGTGACTGTGATTGTGTGATTGTGATCGTGTGATTGTGATCGTGTGATCGTGATTGGGTGACCGTGATTCGATGATCGTGATTGGGTGATCGTGATTTGGTGATCGTGATTGGGTGATCGTGATTGGGTGGTCGTGATTGGGTGATCGTGATTGGGTGATCGTGATTGTGGGATTGTGACTGTGTGATTGTGTGATTGTGATTGTGTGACTGTGATTGTGTGATTGTGATTGAGGGATTGTGATTGTGTGATTGTGATTGTGTGATCGTGACTGTGATCGTGTGATTGTGATTGTGATTGTGATTGTGATTGTGATTGTGATTGTGTGACTGTGTGATTGTGATTGTGTGACTGTGATTGTGTGATCGTGATAGTGTGATCGTGATAGTGTGATCGTGATAGTGTGATCGTGATTGTGTGATCGTGACTGTGTGGTCGTGATTGTGTGATCGTGATTGTGGGATTGTGACTGTGTGATTGTGTGGTTGTGGTTATGTGATTGTGATTGTGTGACTGTGATTGTGTGATTGTGATTGCGATTGTGTGATTGTGACTGTGTGGTCGTGATTGTGTGATCGTGATTGTGGGATTGTGACTGTGTGATTGTGTGATCGTGATTGTGTGATCGTGATTGTGTGGTCGTGATTGTGTGACCGTGATTGTGTGATCGTGATAGTGTGATCGTGATTGTGTGATCGTGATTGTGTGGTCGTGATTGTGTGGTCGTGATTGTGTGATTGTGATTGTGTGATCGTGATTGTGGGATCGTGACTGTGGGATCGTGATTGTGTGATTGTGATTGTGGGATTGTGACGGTGTGATTGTGTGATCGTGATTGTGTGATCGTGATTGTGGGATTGTGGCTGTGTGATTGTGTGGTTGTGGTTGTGTGATTGTGATTGTGTGACTGTGATTGTGTGATTGTGATTGTGGGATTGTGATTGCTATTGTGTGATTGAGACTGTGTGGTCGTGATTGTGTGATCGTGATTGTGGGATTGTGATTGTGTGATTGTGATTGTGTGATTGTGATTGTGTGATTGTGATTGTGTGATTGTGATTGTGTGATTGTGATTGTGTGATTGTGATTGTGTGATTGTGATTGTGTGATTGTGATTGTGTGATTGTGATTGTGTGATTGTGATTGTGTGATTGTGATTGTGTGATTGTGATTGTGTGATTGTGATTGTGTGATTGTGATTGTGTGATTGTGATTGTGTGATTGTGATTGTGTTATTGTGATTGTGTGACTGTGATTGTGTGATTGTGATTGCGATTTTGTGATTGTGACTGTGTGGTCGTGATTGTGTGATCGTGATTGTGGAATTGTGATTGTGTGACCGTGATTGTGTGATCGTGATAGTGTGATCGTGATTGTGTGATCGTGATTGTGTGGTCGTGATTGTGTGGTCGTGATTGTGTGATTGTGATTGTGTGATCGTGATTGTGGGATCGTGACTGTGGGATCGTGATTGTGTGATTGTGATTGTGGGATTGTGACGGTGTGATTGTGTGATCGTGATTGTGTGATCGTGATTGTGGGATTGTGGCTGTGTGATTGTGTGGTTGTGGTTGTGTGATTGTGATTGTGTGACTGTGATTGTGTGATTGTGATTGTGGGATTGTGATTGCTATTGTGTGATTGAGACTGTGTGGTCGTGATTGTGTGATCGTGATTGTGGGATTGTGATTGTGTGATTGTGATTGTGTGATTGTGATTGTGTGATTGTGATTGTGTGATTGTGATTGTGTGATTGTGATTGTGTGATTGTGATTGTGTGATTGTGATTGTGTGATTGTGATTGTGTTATTGTGATTGTGTGACTGTGATTGTGTGATTGTGATTGCGATTTTGTGATTGTGACTGTGTGGTCGTGATTGTGTGATCGTGATTGTGGAATTGTGACTGTGTGATCGCGATTGCGTGATCGCGATTGCGTGATCGCGATTGTGTGATTGTGATTGTGATTGTGTGATTGTGATTGTGATTGTGTGATTGTGTGATCGTGATTGTGTGATCGTGATTGTGGGATTGTGGTTGTGTGATTGTGTGGTTGTGGTTGTGTGATTAAGATTGTGTGATCGTGATTGTGTGATTGTGATTGTGTGATCGTGATTGTGTGATCGTGTTTGTGTGATCGTGATTGTGTGATCGTGATAGTGTAATCGTGATTTTGTGATCGTGATTGTGTGGTCGTGATTGTGTGGTCGTGATTGTGTGATTGTGATTGTGTGATTGTGATTGTGTGGTCGTGATTGTGTGACCGTGATTGTGTGATCGTGATAGTGTGATCGTGATTGTGTGATCGTGATTGTGTGGTCGTGATTGTGTGGTCGTGATTGTGTGATCGTGATTGTGTGATCGTGATTGTGTGATCGTGATTGTGTGATCGTGATTGTGCGATCGTGATTGTGCGATCGTGATTTTGCGATCGTGATTGTGCGATCGTGATTGTGCGATCGTGATTGTGCGATCGTGATTGTGCGACCGTGATTGTGCGATCGTGATTGTGTGATTGTTTGATTGTGTGATTGCGATTGTGTGATTGCGATTGTGTGATTGCGATTGTGCGATCGTGATTGTGTGATTGTGATTGTGTGATTGTGATTGTGTGATTGTGATTGTGTGATCGTGATAGTGTGATGGTGATTGTGTGATCGTGATTGTGTGATCGTGATTGTGTGATTGTGATTGTGTGATTGTGATTGTGTGATTGTGATTGTGTGTTTGTGATTGTGCGATTGTGGTTGTGGGATTGTGATTGTGTGATTGCGATTGTGTGATCGTGACTGTGTGGTCGTGATTGTGTGATCGTGATTGTGTGATTGTGACTGTGGGATTGTGTGGTTGTGGTTGTGTGATTGTGATTGTGTGACTGTGATTGTGTGATTGTGATTGTGGGATTGTGATTGCGATTGTGTGATTGTGACTGTGTGGTCGTGATTGTGTGATCGTGATTCTGGGATTGTGACTGTGTGATTGTGTGGTCGTGATTGTGTGATCGTGATTGTGTGATCGTGATTGTGTGATGGTGATTGTGTGATCGTGATTGTGTGATCGTGATTGTGTGATCGTGATTGTTTGATCGTGATTGTTTGATCGTGATTGTTTGATCGTGGTTGTGATTGTGTGATTGTGGTTGCATGATTGTGATTCTGTGATTGCGATTGTGTGATCGTGACTGTGTGGTCGTGATTGTGTGATCGTGATTGTGAGATTGTGACTGTGGGATTGTGTGGTTGTGGTTGTGCGATTGTGATTGTGTGATTGTGATTGTGTGACTGTGATTGTGTGATTGTGACTGTGGGATTGCGAGTGTGTGATTGCGATTGTGTGATTGCGATTGTGTGACTGCGATTGTATGATTGCGATTGTGTGATTGCGACTGTGTGGTCGTGATTGTGTGATCGTGATTGTGGGATTGTGACTGTGTGATTGTGTGGTTGTGGTTGTGTGATTGTGATTGTGTGATTGTGATTGTGTGTTTGTGATTGTGCGATTGTGGTTGTGTGATTGTGATTGTGTGATTGCGATTGTGTGATCGTGACTGTGTGGTCGTGATTGTGTGATCGTGATTGTGAGATTGTGACTGTGGGATTGTGTGGTCGTGATTGTGTGATCGTGATTGTGGGATTGTGACTGTGTGATTGTGTGGTCGTGATTGTGTGATCGCGATTGTGTGATCGTGATTGCGTGATCGTGATTGTGTGGTCGTCATTGTGTGATCGTGATTGTGATCGTGATTTTGTGATCGTGATTGTGTGATGGTGATTGTGCGATCGTGATTGTGCGATCGTGATTGTGCGATCGTGATTGTGCGATCGTGATTGTGCGATCGTGACTGTGCGATAGTGATTGTGCGATCGTGATTGTGCGATCGTGATTGTGCGATCGTGATTGTGCGATCGTGATTGTGCGATCGTGATTGTGCGATCGTGATTGTGCGATCGTGATTTTGCGATCGTGATTGTGCGATCGTGATTGTGCGATCGTGATTGTGCGATCGTGATTGTGCGACCGTGATTGTGCGATCGTGATTGTGTGATTGTTTGATTGTGTGATTGCGATTGTGTGATTGCGATTGTGTGATTGCGATTGTGTGATTGTGATTGTGTGATTGTGATCGTGTGATCGTGATCGGGTGATCGTGATTTGGTGATCGCGATTGGGTGATCGTGATTGGGTGATCGTGATTGGGTGATCGTGATTGTGGGATTGTGACTGTGTGATTGTGTGATTGTGATTGTGTGACTGTGTGATTGTGATTGTGTGACTGTGATTGTGTGATCGTGATAGTGTGATCGTGATAGTGTGATCGTGATTGTGTGATCGTGACTGTGTGGTCGTGATAGTGTGATCGTGATTGTGGGATTTTGACTGTGTGATTGTGTGGTTGTGGTTGTGTGATTGTGTTTGTGTGACTGTGATTGTGTGATTGTGATTGTGGGATTGTGATTGCGATTGGTTGATTGCGACTGAGTGGTCGTGATTGTGTGATCGTGATTGTGGGATTGTGACTGTGTGATCGTGATTGTGTGATCGTGATTGTGTGATCGTGATTGTGTGATCGTGATTGTGTGATCGTGATTGTGTGATTGTGATTGTTTGATTGGGATTGTGTGATTGTGATTGTGTGATTGTGATTGTGTGATTGTGATTATGTGATTGTGATTGTGATTGTGTGATTGTGTGATCGTTATTGTGTGATCGTGATTGTGTGATCGTGATTGTGTGACCGTGATTATGTGATCGTGATTGTGCGATCCTGATTGTGTGATTAGGATTCTGTGATCGTGATTGTGTAATCGTGAATGTGTGATCGTGATTGTGATCGTGATTTTGTGATCGTGATAGTGTGATGGTGATTGTGTGATCGTGATTATGTGATCGTGATTGTGTGATTGTGATTGTGTGATTGTGATTGTGTGATTGTGATTGTGTGGTTGTGATTGTGCGATTGTGGTTGTGTGATTGTGATTGTGTGAATGCGATTGTGTGATCGTGACTGTGTGGTCGTGATTGTGGGATTGTGACTGTGGGATTGTGTGGTTGTGGTTGTGTGATTGTGATTGAGTGACTGTGATTGTGTGATTGTGATTGTGGGATTGTGATTGCGATTGTGTGATTGTGACTGTGTGGTCGTGATTGTGTGATCGTGATTCTGGGATTGTGACTGTGTGATTGTGTGGTCGTGATTGTGTGATCGTGATTGTGTGATCGTGATTGTGTGATCGTGATTGTGTGATCGTGATTGTGTGATCGTGATTGTGTGATCATGATTGTGTGATCGTGATTGTGTGATCGTGATTGTGTGATCGTGATTGTTTGATCGTGATTGTTTGATCATGGTTGTGATTGTGTGATTGTGGTTGTATGATTGTGATTGTGTGATTGCGATTGTGTGATCGTGACTGTGTGGTCGTGATTGTGTGATCGTGATTGTGAGATTGTGACTGTGGGATTGTGATTGTGTGATTGTGATTGTGTGACTGTGATTGTGTGATTGTGACTGTGGGATTGCGAGTGTGTGATTGCGATTGTGTGATTGCGATTGTGTGACTGCGATTGTGTGATTGCGATTGTGTGATTGCGACTGTGTGGTCGTGATTGTGTGATCGTGATTCTGAGATCGTGATTCTGTGATCGTGATTCTGTGATCGTGATTCTGTGATCGTGATTATGTGATCGTGATTGTGTGATCGTGATTGTGATCGTGATTTTGTGATCGTGATTGTGCGATGGTGATTGTGCGATCGTGATTGTGCGATCGTGATTGTGCGATCGTGATTGTGCGATCGTGATTGTGCGATCGTGATTGTGCGATCGTGATTGTGCGATCGTGATTGTGCGATCGTGATTGTGCGATCGTGATTGTGCGATCGTGATTGTGCGATCGTGATTGTGCGATCGTGATTGTGCGATCGTGATTGTGCGATCGTGATTGTGCGATCGTGATTGTGCGATCGTGATTGTGTGATTGTTTGATTGTGTGATCGTGATTGTGTGATCGCGATTGTGTGATTGTGATTGTGTGGTTGTGATTGTGTGATTGTGGTTGTGTGATTGTGATTGTGTGATTGCGATTGTGTGATCGTGACTGTGTGGTCGTGATTGTGTAATCGTGATTGTGGGATTGTGACTGTGGGATTGTGTGGTTGTGGTTGTGTGATTGTGATTGTGTGACTGTGATTGTGTGATTGTGATTGCGATCGTGAGATTGTGACTGTGTGGTCGTGATTGTGTGATCGTGATTGTGGGATTGTGACTGTGTGATTGTGTGATCGTGATTGTGTGATCGTGATTGTGTGATCGTGATTGTGTGATCGTGATAGTGTAATCGTGATTTTGTGATCGTGATTGTGTGGTCGTGATTGTGTGGTCGTGATTGTGTGGTCGTGATTGTGTGATTGTGATTGTGTGATTGTGATTGTGTGATTGTGATTGTGTGATTGTGATTGTGTGATTGTGATTGTGTGATCGTGATTGTGTGATCGTGATTGTGTGATTGTGATTGTGTGATTGTGATTGTGTGATTGTGATTGTGTGATTGTGATTGTGTGATTGTGATTGTGTGATTGTGATTGTGTGATTGTGATTGTGTGATTGTGATTGTGTGATTGTGATTGTGTGATTGTGATTGTGTGATTGTGATTGTGTGATTGTGATTGTGTGATTGTGATTGTGTGATTGTGATTGTGTGATTGTGATTGTGTGATTGTGATTGTGTGATTGTGATTGTGTGATTGTGTTTGTGTGATTGTGATTGTGTGATTGTGATTGTGTGATTGTGTGATTGTGATTGTGTGATTGTGATTGTGTGATTGTGATTGTGTGATTGTGATTGTGTGATTGTGATTGTGTGATTGTGATTGTGTGATTGTGATTGTGTGATTGTGATTGTGTGATTGTGATTGTGTGATTGTGATTGTGTGATTGTGATTGTGTGATTGTGATTGTGTGATTGTGATTGTGTGATTGTGTTTGTGTGATTGTGATTGTGTGATTGTGATTGTGTGATTGTGTGATTGTGATTGTGTGATTGTGATCGTGTGATTGTGATCGTGTGATCGTGATTGGGTGACCGTGATTGGGTGATCGTGATTGGGCGATCGTGATTTGGTGATCGTGATTGGGTGATCGTGATTGGGTGGTCGTGATTGGGTGATCGTGATTGGGTGATCGTGAGTGTGGGATTGTGACTGTGTGATTGTGTGATTGTGATTATGTGACTGTGATTGTGTGATTGTGATTGTGGGATTGCGATTGTGTGATTATGACTGTGTGGTCGTGATTGTGTGATCGTGATTGTGGGATTGTGACTGTGTGATTGTGTGATCGTGATTGTGTGATCGTGATTGTGTGGTCGTGATTGTGTGACCGTGATTGTGTGATCGTGATAGTGTGATCGTGATTGTGTGATCGTGATTGTGTGGTCGTGATTGTGTGATTGTGATTGTGTGATTGTGTTTGTGTGATTGTGATTGTGTGATTGTGATTGTGTGATTGTGTGATTGTGATTGTGTGATTGTGATCGTGTGATCGTGATCGTGTGATCGTGATTGGGTGACCGTGATTGGGTGATCGTGATTGGGTGATCGTGATTTGGTGATCGTGATTGGGTGATCGTGATTGGGTGGTCGTGATTGGGTGATCGTGATTGGGTGATCGTGATTGTGGGATTGTGACTGTGTGATTGTGTGATTGTGATTGTGTGACTGTGATTGTGTGATTGTGATTGTGGGATTGTGATTGTGTGATTGTGATTGTGTGATCGTGACT
Organism: Megachile rotundata; assembly: GCF_050947335.1. Lineage (NCBI taxonomy): Eukaryota > Metazoa > Arthropoda > Insecta > Hymenoptera > Megachilidae > Megachile > Megachile rotundata. The sequence goes on along the minus strand of NC_134997.1, from coordinate 815,243 downwards.
GTGATCGTGTGATTGTGATTGTGATTGTGATTGTGATTGTGATTGTGATTGTGATTGTGATTGTGTGACTGTGTGATTGTGATTGTGTGACTGTGATTGTGTGATCGTGATGGTGTGATCGTGATAGTGTGATCGTGATAGTGTGATCGTGATTGTGTGATCGTGACTGTGTGGTCGTGATTGTGTGATCGTGATTGTGGGATTGTGACTGTGTGATTGTGTGGTTGTGGTTATGTGATTGTGATTGTGTGACTGTGATTGTGTGATTGTGATTGCGATTGTGTGATTGTGACTGTGTGGTCGTGATTGTGTGATCGTGATTGTGGGATTGTGACTGTGTGATTGTGTGATCGTGATTGTGTGATCGCGATTGCGTGATCGCGATTGCGTGATCGCGATTGCGTGATCGCGATTGTGTGATTGTGATTGTGATTGTGATTGTGTGATTGTGTGATCGTGATTGTGTGATCGTGATTGTGTGACCGTGATTGTGTGACCGTGATTAGGTGATCGTGATTGGGTGATCGTGATTGGGTGATCGTGATTGTGGGATTGTGACTGTGCGATTGTGTGATTGTGATGGTGTGGCTGTGATTGTGGGATTGTGATTGTGTGATTGTGATTGTGTGATCGTGACTGTGATTGTGTGATTGTGATTGTGATTGTGATTGTGATTGTGATTGTGATTGTGATTGTGATTGTGATTGTGATTCTGATTGCGATTGTGATTGTGATTGTGATTGTGTGACTGTGTGATTGTGATTGTGTGACTGTGATTGTGCGATCGTGATAGTGTGATTGTGATCGTGTGATTGCGATCGTGTGATTGTGATCGTGTGATTGCGATCGTGTGATTGCGTTTGTGTGATTACGATTGTGTGATTGTGATTGTGCGATTGTGATTGTGGGATTGTGGTTGTGTGATTGTTTGATTGTGTGATTGCGAATGTGTGATTGCGATTGTGTGATTGCGATTGTGTGATTGCGATTGTGTGATTGCGATTGTGTGATTGCGATTGTGTTATTGCGATTGTGTGATTGCGATTGTGTCATTGCGATTGTGTGATTGCGATTGTGTGATTGCGATTGTGTGATTGCGATTGTGTGATTGCGATTGTTTGATTGCGATTGTTTGATTGTGTGATTGTGATTGTGTGATTGTGATTGAGTGATTGTGATTGTGTGATTGTGATTGTGTGACTGTGATTGTTGTGATTGTGATTGTGTGATTGTGATTGTGTGATTGTGATTGTGTGATTGTGATTGTGTGATTGTGATTGTGTGATTGTGATTGTGTGATTGTGTTTGTGTGATTGTGATTGTGTGATTGTGATTGTGTGATTGTGTGACTGTGATTGTGTGATTGTGATCGTGTGATTGTGACTGTGTGATTGTGTGGTTGTGGTTATGTGATTGTGATTGTGTGACTGTGATTGTGTGATTGTGATTGCGATTGTGTGATTGTGACTGTGTGGTCGTGATTGTGTGATCGTGATTGTGTGATCGTGATTGTGTGGTCGTGATTGTGTGGTCGTGATTGTGTGATTGTGATTGTGTGATCGTGATTGTGGGATCGTGACTGTGGGATCGTGATTGTGTGATTGTGATTGTGGGATTGTGACGGTGTGATTGTGTGATCGTGATTGTGTGATCGTGATTGTGTGATCGTGATTGTGGGATTGTGACTGTGTGATTGTGTGGTTGTGGTTGTGTGATTGTGATTGTGTGACTGTGATTGTGTGATTGTGATTGTGGGATTGTGATTGCTATTGTGTGATTGAGACTGTGTGGTCGTGATTGTCTGATCGTGATTGTGGGATTGTGACTGTGTGATTGTGTGATCGTGATTGTGTGATCGCGATTGCGTGATCGCGATTGCGTGATCGCGATTGCGTGATCGCGATTGCGTGATCGCGATTGTGTGATTGTGATTGTGATTGTGATTGTGTGATCGTGATTGTGTGATCCTGATTGTGTGATCGTGATTGTGTGATCGTGATTGTGTGGTCGTGATTGTGTGACCGTGATTGTGTGATCGTGATTGTGTGATCGTGATAGTGTGATCGTGATTGGGTGATCGTGATTGTGTGGTCGTGATTGTGTGGTCGTGATTGTGTGATTGTGATTGTGTGATCGTGATTGTGGGATCGTGACTGTGGGATCGTGATTGTGTGATTGTGATTGTGGGATTGTGACGGTGTGATTGTGTGATCGTGATTGTGTGATCGTGATTGTGGGATTGTGACTGTGTGATTGTGTGGTTGTGGTTGTGTGATTGTGATTGTGTGACTGTGATTGTGTGATTGTGATTGTGGGATTGTGATTGCTATTCTGTGATTGAGACTGTGTGGTCGTGATTGTGTGATCGTGATTGTGGGATTGTGATTGTGTGATCGTGATTGTGTGATCGTGACAGTGTACTCGTGATTGTGTGATTGTGATTGTGTGATTGTGATTGTGTGGTCGTGATTGTGTGATTGCGAATGTGTGATTGTGATTGGGTGATTGTGATTGTGTGATTGTGATTGTGTGATTGTGATTGTGTGATTGTGATTGTGTGATTGTGATTGTGTGATTGTGTGATTGTGATTGTGTGATTGTGATCGTGTGATTGTGATCGTGTGATCGTGATTGGGTGACCGTGATTGGGTGATCGTGATTGGGTGATCGTGATTTGGTGACCGTGATTGGGTGATCGTGATTGGGTGGTCGTGATTGGGTGATCGTGATTGGGTGATCGTGATTGTGGGATTGTGACTGTGTGATTGTGTGATTGTGATTGTGTGACTGTGATTGTGTGATTGTGATTGTGGGATTGTGATTGTGTGATTGTGATTGTGTGATCGTGACTGTGATCGTGTGATTGTGATTGTGATTGTGATTGTGATTGTGATTGTGATTGTGATTGTGTGACTGTGTGATTGTGTGACTGTGATTGAGTGATCGTGATAGTGTGATCGTGATTGTGTGATCGTGATAGTGTGATCGTGATTGTGTGATCGTGACTGTGTGGTCGTGATTGTGGGATTGTGACTGTGTGATTGTGTGGTTGTGGTTATGTGAATGTGATTGTGTGACTGTGATTGTGTGATTGTGATTGCGATTGTGTGATTGTGACTGTGTGGTCGTGATTGTGTGATCGTGATTGTGGGATTGTGACTGTGTGATTGTGTGATCGTGATTGTGTGATCGCGATTGCGAGATCGCGATTGCGTGATCGCGATTGTGTGATTGTGATTGTGATTGTGATTGTGTGATTGTGTGATCGTGATTGTGTGATCGTGATTGTGTGACCGTGATTGTGTGACCGTGATTAGGTGATCGTGATTGGGTGATCGTGATTGGGTGATCGTGATTGGGTGATCGTGATTGGGTGATCGTGATTGGGTGATCGTGAGTGGGTGATCGTGATTGTGGGATTGTGACTGTGCGATTGTGTGATTGTGATTGTGTGACTGTGATTGTGTGATTGTGATTGTGGGATTGTGATCGTGTGATTGTGATTATGTGATCGTGACTGTGATTGTGTGATTGTGATTGTGACTGTGATTGTGATTGTGATTGTGATTGTGATTGTGATTGTGATTGTGATTGTGATTGTGATTGTGATTGTGATTGTGATTGTGATTGTGATTGTGTGACTGTGTGATTGTGATTGTGTGTCTGTGATTGTGTGATCGTGATAGTGTGATCGTGAAAGTGTGATCGTGATTGTGTGATCGTGACTGTGTGGTCGTGATTGTGTGATCGTGATTGTGTGATCGTGATTGTGGGATTGTGACTGTGTGATTGTGTGGTTGTGGTTGTGTGATTGTGATTGTGTGACTGTGATTGTGTGATTGTGTGATCGTGATTGTGTGATAGTGATTGTGTGATCGTGATTGTGTGATCGTGATTGTGTGATCGTGATTGTGTGATCGTGATTGGGTGATCGTGATTGGGTGATCGTGATTGTGGGATTGTGACTGTGCGATTGTGTGATTGTGATGGTGTGACTGTGATTGTGTGATTGTGATTGTGGGATTGTGATTGTGTGATTGTGATTGTGTGATCGTGACTGTGATTGTGTGATTGTGATTGTGATTGTGATTGTGATTGTGATTGTGATTGTGATTGTGATTGTGATTGTGATTGTGATTGTGATTGTGATTCTGATTGTGATTGTGATTGTGATTGTGTGACTGTGTGATTGTGATTGTGTGACTGTGATTGTGCGATCGTGATAGTGTGATTGTGATCGTGTGATTGCGATCGTGTGATTGTGATCGTGTGATTGCGATCGTGTGATTGCGTTTGTGTGATTGCGATTGTGTGATTGTGATTGTGCGATTGTGATTGTGGGATTGTGGCTGTGTGATTGTTTGATTGTGTGATTGCGATTGTGTGATTGCGATTGTGTGATTGCGATTGTGTGATTGCGATTGTGTGATTGCGATTGTGTGATTGCGATTGTGTTATTGCGATTGTGTCATTGCGATTGTGTGATTGCGATTGTGTGATTGCGATTGTGTGATTGCGATTGTGTGATTGCGATTGTGTGATTGCGATTGTTTGATTGCGATTGTTTGATTGTGTGATTGTGATTGTGTGATTGTGATTGTGTGATTGTGATTGTGTGATTGTGATTGTGTGACTGTGATTGTTGTGATTGTGATTGTGTGATTGTGATTGTGTGATTGTGATTGTGTGATTGTGATTGTGTGATTGTGTTTGTGTGATTGTGATTGTGTGATTGTGATTGTGTGATTGTGTGACTGTGATTGTGTGATTGTGATCGTGTGATTGTGATCGTGTGATCGTGATTGGGTGACCGTGATTGGGTGATCGTGATTGGGTGATCGTGATTTGGTGATGGTGATTGGGTGATCGTGATTGGGTGGTCGTGATTGGGTGATCGTGATTGGGTGATCGTGATTGTGGGATTGTGACTGTGTGATTGTGTGATTGTGATTGTGTGACTGTGATTGTGTGATTGTGATTGAGGGATTGTGATTGTGTGATTGTGATTGTGTGATCGTGACTGTGATTGTGTGATTGTGATTGTGATTCTGATTGTGATTGTGATTGTGATTGTGATTGTGATTGTGATTGTGATTGTGATTGTGTGACTGTGTGATTGTGTGACTGTGATTGTGTGACCGTGATTGTGTGATCGTGATAGTGAGATCGTGATTGTGTGATCGTGATTGTGTGGTCGTGTTTGTGTGGTCGTGATTGTGTGATTGTGATTGTGTGATCGTGATTGTGGGATCGTGACTGTGGGATCGTGATTGTGTGATTGTGATTGTGGGATTGTGACGGTGTGATTGTGTGATCGTGATTGTGTGATCGTGATTGTGTGATCGTGATTGTGGGATTGTGACTGTGTGATTGTGTGGTTGTGGTTGTGTGATTGTGATTGTGTGATTGTGATTGTGGGATTGTGATTGCTATTGTGTGATTGTGACTGTGTGGACGTGATTGTGTGATCGTGATTGTGGGATTGTGACTGTGTGATTGTGTGGTTGTGGTTGTGTGATTGTGATTGTGTGATCGTGATTGTGTGATTGTGATTGTGTGATCGTGATTGTGTGATCGTGATTGTGTGATCGTGATTGTGTGATCGTGATTGTGTGATCGTGATAGTGTACTCGTGATTGTGTGATTGTGATTGTGTGATTGTGATTGTGTGGTCGTGATTGTGTGATAGTGATTGTGTGATTGTGATTGTGTGATTGTGATTGTGTGATTGTGTTTGTGTGATTGTGATTGTGTGATTGTGATTGTGTGATTGTGTGACTGTGATTGTGTGATTGTGATCGTGTGATTGTGATCGTGTGATCGTGATTGGGTGACCGTGATTGGGTGATCGTGATTGTGTGATCGTGATAGTGTGATCGTGATTGTGTGATCGTGATTGTGTGGTCGTGATTGTGTGGTCGTGATTGTGTGATTGTGATTGTGTGATCGTGATTGTGGGATCGTGACTGTGGGATCGTGATTGTGTGATTGTGATTGTGTGACTGTGATCGTGTGATTGTGATCGTGTGATCGTGATTGGGTGACCGTGATTCGGTGATCGTGATTGGGTGATCGTGATTTGGTGATCGTGATTGGGTGATCGTGATTGGGTGGTCGTGATTGGGTGATCGTGATTGGGTGATCGTGATTGTGGGATTGTGACTGTGTGATTGTGTGATTGTGATTGTGTGACTGTGATTGTGTGATTGTGATTGAGGGATTGTGATTGTGTGATTGTGATTGTGTGATCGTGACTGTGATTGTGTGATTGTGATTTTGATTGTGATTGTGATTGTGATTGTGATTGTGTGACTGAGTGATTGTGATTGTGTGACTGTGATTGTGTGACCGTGATTGTGTGATCGTGATAGTGTGATCGTGATTGTGTGATCGTGATTGTGTGGTCGTGATTGTGTGGTCGTGATTGTGTGATTGTGATTGTGTGATCGTGATTGTGGGAACGTGACTGTGGGATCGTGATTGTGTGATTGTGATTGTGGGATTGTGACGGTGTGATTGTGTGATCGTGATTGTGTGATCGTGATTGTGTGATCGTGATTGTGGGATTGTGACTGTGTGATTGTGTGGTTGTGGTTGTGTGATTGTGATTGTGTGACTGTGATTGTGTGATTGTGATTGTGGGATTGTGATTGCTATTGTGTGATTGTGACTGTGTGGTCGTGATTGTGTGATCGTGATTGTGGGATTGTGACTGTGTGAATGTGTGGTTGTGGTTGTGTGATTGTGATTGTGTGATCGTGATTGTGTGATTGTGGTTGTGTGATCGTGATTGTGTCATCGTGATTGTGTGATCGTGATTGTGTGATCGTGATTGTGTGATCGTGATAGTGTACTCGTGATTGTGTGATTGTGATTGTGTGACTGTGATTGTGTGGTCGTGATTGTGTGATAGTGATTGTGTGATTGTGATTGTGTGATCGTGATTGTGTGATCGTGATAGTGTGATCGTGATTGTGTGATCGTGATTGTGTGATCGTGATTGTGTGGTCGTGATTGTGTGGTCGTGATTGTGTGATTGTGATTGTGTGATCGTGATTGTGGGATCGTGACTGTGGGATCGTGATTGTGTGATTGTGATTGTGTGATTGTGATTGTGTGATTGTGTTTGTGTGATTGTGATTGTGTGATTGTGATTGTGTGATTGTGTGATTGTGTGATTGTGATTGTGTGATTGTGATCGTGTGATTGTGATCGTGTGATCGTGATTGGGTGACCGTGATTGGGTGATCGTGATTGGGTGATCGTGATTTGGTGATCGTGATTGGGTGATCGTGATTGGGTGGTCGTGATTGGGTGATCGTGATTGGGTGATCGTGATTGTGGGATTGTGACTGTGTGATTGTGTGATTGTGATTGTGTGACTGTGATTGTGTGATTGTGATTGTGGGATTGTGATTGTGTGATTGTGATTGTGTGATCGTGACTGTGATCGTGTGATTGTGATTGTGATTGTGATTGTGATTGTGATTGTGATTGTGATTGTGATTGTGATTGTGATTGTGTGACTGTGTGATTGTGATTGTGTGACTGTGATTGTGTGATCGTGATAGTGTGATCGTGATAGTGTGATCGTGATAGTGTGATCGTGATTGTGTGATCGTGACTGTGTGGTCGTGATTGTGTGATCGTGATTGTGGGATTGTGACTGTGTGATTGTGTGGTTGTGGTTATGTGATTGTGATTGTGTGACTGTGATTGTGTGATTGTGATTGCGATTGTGTGATTGTGACTGTGTGGTCGTGATTGTGTGATCGTGATTGTGTGATCGTGATTGTGTGGTCGTGATTGTGTGGTCGTGATTGTGTGATTGTGATTGTGTGATCGTGATTGTGGGATCGTGACTGTGGGATCGTGATTGTGTGATTGTGATTGTGGGATTGTGACGGTGTGATTGTGTGATCGTGATTGTGTGATCGTGATTGTGGGATTGTGACTGTGTGATTGTGTGGTTGTGGTTGTGTGATTGTGATTGTGTGACTGTGATTGTGTGATTGTGATTGTGGGATTGTGATTGCTATTGTGTGATTGAGACTGTGTGGTCGTGATTGTCTGATCGTGATTGTGGGATTGTGATTGTGTGATCGTGATTGTGCGATCATGACAGTGTACTCGTGATTGTGTGATTGTGATTGTGTGATTGTGATTGTGTGGTCGTGATTGTGTGATTGCGAATGTGTGATTGTGATTGGGTGATTGTGATTGGGTGATTGTGATTGTGTGATTGTGATTGTGTGATTGTGATTGTGTGATTGTGATTGTGTGATTGTGATTGTGTGATTGTGATTGTGTGATTGTGATTGTGTGATTGTGATTGTGTGATTGTGATTGTGTGATTGTGATTGTGTGATTGTGATTGTGTGATTGTGATTGTGTGATTGTGATTGTGTGTTTGTGATTGTGTGATTGGGATTGTGTGATTGTGATTGTGTGATTGTGATTGTGTGATTGTGATTGTGTGATTGTGATTGTGTGATTGTGATTGTGTGATTGTGATTGTGTGATCGTGATTGTGTGATTGTGATTGTGTGATTGTGATTGTGTGATTGTGATTGTGTGATTGTGATCGTGTGATTGTGATTATGTGATCGTGACTGTGATTGTGTGATTGTGATTGTGACTGTGATTGTGATTGTGATTGTGATTGTGATTGTGATTGTGATTGTGTGACTGTGTGATTGTGTGACTGTGATTGAGTGATCGTGATAGTGTGATCGTGATTGTGTGATCGTGATAGTGTGATCGTGATTGTGTGATCGTGACTGTGTGGTCGTGATTGTGGGATTGTGACTGTGTGATTGTGTGGTTGTGGTTATGTGATTGTGATTGTGTGACTGTGATTGTGTGATTGTGATTGCGATTGTGTGATTGTGACTGTGTGGTCGTGATTGTGTGATCGTGATTGTGGGATTGTGACTGTGTGATTGTGTGATCGTGATTGTGTGATCGCGATTGCATGATCGCGATTGCGTGATCGCGATTGTGTGATTGTGATTGTGATTGTGATTGTGTGATTGTGTGATCGTGATTGTGTGATCGTGATTGTGTGACCGTGATTGTGTGACCGTGATTAGGTGATCGTGATTGGGTGATCGTGATTGGGTGATCGTGATTGGGTGATCGTGATTGGGTGATCGTGATTGGGTGATCGTGAGTGGGTGATCGTGATTGTGGGATTGTGACTGTGCGATTTTGTGATTGTGATTGTGTGACTGTGATTGTGTGATTGTGATTGTGGGATTGTGATCGTGTGATTGTGATTATGTGATCGTGACTGTGATTGTGTGATTGTGATTGTGACTGTGATTGTGATTGTGATTGTGATTGTGATTGTGATTGTGATTGTGATTGTGATTGTGATTGTGATTGTGATTGTGATTGTGTGACTGTGTGATTGTGATTGTGTGTCTGTGATTGTGTGATCGTGATAGTGTGATCGTGAAAGTGTGATCGTGATTGTGTGATCGTGACTGTGTGGTCGTGATTGTGTGATCGTGATTGTGTGATCGTGATTGTGGGATTGTGACTGTGTGATTGTGTGGTTGTGGTTGTGTGATTGTGATTGTGTGACTGTGATTGTGTGATTGTGTGATCGTGATTGTGTGATCGTGATTGTGTGATAGTGATTGTGTGATCGTGATTGTGTGATCGTGATTGTGTGATCGTGATTGTGTGATCGTGATTGGGTGATCGTGATTGGGTGATCGTGATTGTGGGATTGTGACTGTGCGATTGTGTGATTGTGATGGTGTGACTGTGATTGTGTGATTGTGATTGTGGGATTGTGATTGTGTGATTGTGATTGTGTGATCGTGACTGTGATTGTGTGATTGTGATTGTGATTGTGATTGTGATTGTGATTGTGATTGTGATTGTGATTGTGATTGTGATTGTGATTGTGATTCTGATTGTGATTGTGATTGTGATTGTGATTGTGTGACTGTGTGATTGTGATTGTGTGACTGTGATTGTGCGATTGTGATTGTGGGATTGTGGTTGTGCGATTGTTTGATTGTGTGATTGCGATTGTGTGATTGCGATTGTGTGATTGCGATTGTGTGATTGCGATTGTGTGATTGCGATTGTGTGATTGCGATTGTGTTATTGCGATTGTGTCATTGCGATTGTGTGATTGCGATTGTGTGATTGCGATTGTGTGATTGCGATTGTGTGATTGCGATTGTGTGATTGCGATTGTTTGATTGCGATTGTTTGATTGTGTGATTGTGATTGTGTGATTGTGATTGTGTGATTGTGATTGTGTGATTGTGATTGTGTGATTGTGATTGTGTGACTGTGATTGTTGTGATTGTGATTGTGTGATTGGGATTGTGTGATTGTGATTGTGTGATTGTGATTGTGTGATTGTGATTGTGTGATTGTGATTGTGTGATTGTGTTTGTGTGATTGTGATGGTGTGATTGTGATTGTGTGATTGTGTGACTGTGATTGTGTGATTGTGATCGTGTGATTGTGATCGTGTGATCGTGATTGGGTGACCGTGATTGGGTGATCGTGATTGGGTGATCGTGATTTGGTGATGGTGATTGGGTGATCGTGATTGGGTGGTCGTGATTGGGTGATCGTGATTGGGTGATCGTGATTGGGTGATCGTGATTGTGGGATTGTGACTGTGTGATTGTGTGATTGTGATTGTGTGACTGTGATTGTGTGATTGTGATTGAGGGATTGTGATTGTGTGATTGTGATTGTGTGATCGTGACTGTGATTGTGTGATTGTGATTGTGATTCTGATTGTGATTGTGATTGTGATTGTGATTGTGATTGTGATTGTGATTGTGTGACTGTGTGATTGTGTGACTGTGATTGTGTGACCGTGATTGTGTGATCGTGATAGTGAGATCGTGATTGTGTGATCGTGATTGTGTGGTCGTGTTTGTGTGGTCGTGATTGTGTGATTGTGATTGTGTGATCGTGATTGTGGGATCGTGACTGTGGGATCGTGATTGTGTGATTGTGATTGTGGGATTGTGACGGTGTGATTGTGTGATCGTGATTGTGTGATCGTGATTGTGTGATCGTGATTGTGGGATTGTGACTGTGTGATTGTGTGGTTGTGGTTGTGTGATTGTGATTGTGTGATTGTGATTGTGGGATTGTGATTGCTATTGTGTGATTGTGACTGTGTGGACGTGATTGTGTGATCGTGATTGTGGGATTGTGACTGTGTGATTGTGTGGTTGTGGTTGTGTGATTGTGATTGTGTGATCGTGATTGTGTGATTGTGATTGTGTGATCGTGATTGTGTGATCGTGATTGTGTGATCGTGATTGTGCGATCGTGATTGTGGGATCGTGACTGTGGGATCGTGATTGTGTGATTGTGATTGTGTGATTGTGATCGTGTGATTGTGATCGTGTGATCGTGATTGGGTGACCGTGATTCGGTGATCGTGATTGGGTGATCGTGATTTGGTGATCGTGATTGGGTGATCGTGATTGGGTGGTCGTGATTGGGTGATCGTGATTGGGTGATCGTGATTATGGGATTGTGACTGTGTGATTGTGTGATTGTGATTGTGTGACTGTGATTGTGTGATTGTGATTGAGGGATTGTGATTGTGTGATTGTGATTGTGTGATCGTGACTGTGATTGTGTGATTGTGATTTTGATTGTGATTGTGATTGTGATTGTGATTGTGTGACTGAGTGATTGTGATTGTGTGACTGTGATTGTGTGACCGTGATTGTGTGATCGTGATAGTGTGATCGTGATTGTGTGATCGTGATTGTGTGGTCGTGATTGTGTGGTCGTGATTGTGTGATTGTGATTGTGTGATCGTGATTGTGGGAACGTGACTGTGGGATCGTGATTGTGTGATTGTGATTGTGGGATTGTGACGGTGTGATTGTGTGATCGTGATTGTGTGATCGTGATTGTGTGATCGTGATTGTGGGATTGTGACTGTGTGATTGTGTGGTTGTGGTTGTGTGATTGTGATTGTGTGACTGTGATTGTGTGATTGTGATTGTGGGATTGTGATTGCTATTGTGTGATTGTGACTGTGTGGTCGTGATTGTGTGATCGTGATTGTGGGATTGTGACTGTGTGATTGTGTGGTTGTGGTTGTGTGATTGTGATTGTGTGATCGTGATTGTGTGATTGTGGTTGTGTGATCGTGATTGTGTCATCGTGATTGTGTGATCGTGATTGTGTGATCGTGATTTTGTGATCGTGATAGTGTACTCGTGATTGTGTGATTGTGATTGTGTGACTGTGATTGTGTGGTCGTGATTGTGTGATAGTGATTGTGTGATTGTGATTGTGTGATTGTGATTGTGTGATCGTGATTGTGTGATCGTGATTGTGTGATTGTGATTGTGTGATTGTGATTGTGTGATTGTGATTGTGTGATTGTGATTGTGTGATTGTGTTTGTGTGATTGTGATTGTGTGATTGTGATTGTGTGATTGTGTGATTGTGATTGTGTGATTGTGATCGTGTGATTGTGATCGTGTGATCGTGATTGGGTGACCGTGATTGGGTGATAGTGATTGGGTGATCGTGATTTGGTGATCGTGATTGGGTGATCGTGATTGGGTGGTCGTGATTGGGTGATCGTGATTGGGTGATCGTGATTGTGGGATTGTGACTGTGTGATTGTGTGATTGTGATTGTGTGACTGTGATTGTGTGATTGTGATTGTGGGATTGTGATTGTGTGATTGTGATTGTGTGATCGTGACTGTGATCGTGTGATTGTGATTGTGATTGTGATTGTGAATGTGATTGTGATTGTGATTGTGTGACTGTGTGATTGTGATTGTGTGATCGTGACTGTGTGGTCGTGATTGTGTGATCGTGATTGTGGGATTGTGACTGTGTGATTGTGTGGTTGTGGTTATGTGATTGTGATTGTGTGACTGTGATTGTGTGATTGTGATTGCGATTGTGTGATTGTGACTGTGTGGTCGTGATTGTGTGATCGTGATTGTGGGATTGTGACTGTGTGATTGTGTGATCGTGATTGTGTGATCGCGATTGCGTGATCGCGATTGCGTGATCGCGATTGCGTGATCGCGATTGCGTGATCGCGATTGTGTGATTGTGATTGTGATTGTGATTGTGTGATCGTGATTGTGTGATCGTGATTGTGTGATCGTGATTGTGTGATCGTGATTGTGTGGTCGTGATTGTATGACCGTGATTGTGTGATCGTGATAGTGTGATCGTGATTGTGTGATCGTGATTGTGTGGTCGTGATTGTGTGGTCGTGATTATGTGATTGTGATTGTGTGATCGTGATTGTGGGATCGTGACTGTGGTATCGTGATTGTGTGATTGTGATTGTGGGATTGTGGCGGTGTGATTGTGTGATCGTGATTGTGTGATCGTGATTGTGGGATTGTGACTGTGTGATTGTGTGGTTGTGGTTGTGTGATTGTGATTGTGTGACTGTGATTGTGTGATTGTGATTGTGGGATTGTGATTGCTATTGTGTGATTGAGACTGTGTGGTCGTGATTGTGTGATCGTGATTGTGCGATTGTGATTGTGTGATCGTGATTGTGTGATCGTGACAGTGTACTCGTGATTGTGTGATTGTGATTGTGTGATTCTGATTGTGTGGTCGTGATTGTGTGATTGCGAATGTGTGATTGTGATTGGGTGATTGTGATTGTGTGATTGTGATTGTGTGATTGTGATTGTGTGATTGTGATTGTGTGATTGTGATTGTGTGATTGTGATTGTGTGATTGTGATTGTGTGATTGTGATTGTGTGATTGTGATTGTGTGATTGTGATTGTGTGTTTGTGATTGTGTGATTGGGATTGTGTGATTGTGATTGTGTGATTGTGATTGTGTGATTGTGATTGTGTGATTGTGATTGTGTGATTGTGATTGTGTGATTGTGATTGTGTGATTGTGATTGTGTGATTGTGATTGTGTGATTGTGATTGTGTGATTGTGATTGTGTGGTTGTGATTGTGTGATTGTGATTGTGTGATTGTGATTGTGTGATTGTGATTGTGTGATTGTGATTGTGTGATTGTGTTTGTGTGATTGTGATTGTGTGATTGTGATTGTGTGATTGTGTGATTGTGATTGTGTGATTGTGATCGTGTGATTGTGATAGTGTGATCGTGATTGGGTGACCGTGATTGGGTGATAGTGATTGGGTGATCGTGATTTGGTGATCGTGATTGGGTGATCGTGATTGGGTGGTCGTGATTGGGTGATCGTGATTGGGTGATCGTGATTGTGGGATTGTGACTGTGTGATTGTGTGATTGTGATTGTGTGACTGTGATTGTGTGATTGTGATTGTGGGATTGTGATTGTGTGATTGTGATTGTGTGATCGTGACTGTGATCGTGTGATTGTGATTGTGATTGTGATTGTGATTGTGATTGTGATTGTGATTGTGATTGTGATTGTGATTGTGTGACTGTGTGATTGTGATTGTGTGATCGTGACTGTGTGGTCGTGATTGTGTGATCGTGATTGTGGGATTGTGACTGTGTGATTGTGTGGTTGTGGTTATGTGGTTGTGATTGTGTGACTGTGATTGTGTGATTGTGATTGCGATTGTGTGATTGTGACTGTGTGGTCGTGATTGTGTGATCGTGATTGTGGGATTGTGACTGTGTGATTGTGTGATCGTGATTGTGTGATCGCGATTGCGTGATCGCGATTGCGTGATCGCGATTGCGTGATCGCGATTGCGTGATCGCGATTGTGTGATTGTGATTGTGATTGTGATTGTGTGATCGTGATTGTGTGATCGTGATTGTGTGATCGTGATTGTGTGATCGTGATTGTGTGGTCGTGATTGTGTGACCGTGATTGTGTGATCGTGATAGTGTGATCGTGATTGTGTGATCGTGATTGTGTGGTCGTGATTGTGTGGTCGTGATTGTGTGATTGTGATTGTGTGATCGTGATTGTGGGATCGTGACTGTGGGATCGTGATTGTGTGATTGTGATTGTGGGATTGTGACGGTGTGATTGTGTGATCGTGATTGTGTGATCGTGATTGTGGGATTGTGACTGTGTGATTGTGTGGTTGTGGTTGTGTGATTGTGATTGTGTGACTGTGATTGTGTGATTGTGATTGTGGGATTGTGATTGCTATTGTGTGATTGAGACTGTGTGGTCGTGATTGTGTGATCGTGATTGTGCGATTGTGATTGTGTGATCGTGATTGTGTGATCGTGACAGTGTACTCGTGATTGTGTGATTGTGATTGTGTGATTCTGATTGTGTGGTCGTGATTGTGTGATTGCGAATGTGTGATTGTGATTGGGTGATTGTGATTGTGTGATTGTGATTGTGTGATTGTGATTGTGTGATTGTGATTGTGTGATTGTGATTGTGTGATTGTGATTGTGTGATTGTGATTGTGTGATTGTGATTGTGTGATTGTGATTGTGTGATTGTGATTGTGTGTTTGTGATTGTGTGATTGTGATTGTGTGATTGTGATTGTGCGATTGTGGTTGTGTGATTGTGATTGTGTGATTGTGTTTGTGTGATTGTGATTGTGTGATTGTGATTGTGTGATTGTGTGATTGTGATTGTGTGATTGTGATCGTGTGATTGTGATCGTGTGATCGTGATTGGGTGACCGTGATTGGGTGATCGTGATTGGGTGATCGTGATTTGGTGATCGTGATTGGGTGATCGTGATTGGGTGGTCGTGATTGGGTGATCGTGATTGGGTGATCGTGATTGTGGGATTGTGACTGTGTGATTGTGTGATTGTGATTGTGTGACTGTGATTGTGTGATTGTGATTGTGGGATTGTGATTGTGTGATTGTGATTGTGTGATCGTGACTGTGATCGTGTGATTGTGATTGTGATTGTGATTGTGATTGTGATTGTGATTGTGATTGTGATTGTGTGACTGTGTGATTGTGTGACTGTGATTGAGTGATCGTGATAGTGTGATCGTGATTGTGTGATCGTGATAGTGTGATCGTGATTGTGTGATCGTGACTGTGTGGTCGTGATTGTGGGATTGTGACTGTGTGATTGTGTGGTTGTGGTTATGTGATTGTGATTGTGTGAATGTGATTGTGTGATTGTGATTGCGATTGTGTGATTGTGATTGTGTGATTGTGATTTTGATTGTGATTGTGATTGTGATTGTGATTGTGTGACTGAGTGATTGTGATTGTGTGACTGTGATTGTGTGACCGTGATTGTGTGATCGTGATAGTGTGATCGTGATTGTGTGATCGTGATTGTGTGGTCGTGATTGTGTGGTCGTGATTGTGTGATTGTGATTGTGTGATCGTGATTGTGGGAACGTGACTGTGGGATCGTGATTGTGTGATTGTGATTGTGGGATTGTGACGGTGTGATTGTGTGATCGTGATTGTGTGATCGTGATTGTGTGATCGTGATTGTGGGATTGTGACTGTGTGATTGTGTGGTTGTGGTTGTGTGATTGTGATTGTGTGACTGTGATTGTGTGATTGTGATTGTGGGATTGTGATTGCTATTGTGTGATTGTGACTGTGTGGTCGTGATTGTGTGATCGTGATTGTGGGATTGTGACTGTGTGATTGTGTGGTTGTGGTTGTGTGATTGTGATTGTGTGATCGTGATTGTGTGATTGTGTTTGTGTGATCGTGATTGTGTCATCGTGATTGTGTGATCGTGATTGTGTGATCGTGATTTTGTGATCGTGATAGTGTACTCGTGATTGTGTGATTGTGATTGTGTGACTGTGATTGTGTGGTCGTGATTGTGTGATAGTGATTGTGTGATTGTGATTGTGTGATTGTGATTGTGTGATCGTGATTGTGTGATCGTGATTGTGTGATTGTGATTGTGTGATTGTGATTGTGTGATTGTGATTGTGTGATTGTGATTGTGTGATTGTGTTTGTGTGATTGTGATTGTGTGATTGTGATTGTGTGATTGTGTGATTGTGATTGTGTGATTGTGATCGTGTGATTGTGATCGTGTGATCGTGATTGGGTGACCGTGATTGGGTGATAGTGATTGGGTGATCGTGATTTGGTGATCGTGATTGGGTGATCGTGATTGGGTGGTCGTGATTGGGTGATCGTGATTGGGTGATCGTGATTGTGGGATTGTGACTGTGTGATTGTGTGATTGTGATTGTGTGACTGTGATTGTGTGATTGTGATTGTGGGATTGTGATTGTGTGATTGTGATTGTGTGATCGTGACTGTGATCGTGTGATTGTGATTGTGATTGTGATTGTGAATGTGATTGTGATTGTGATTGTGTGACTGTGTGATTGTGATTGTGTGATCGTGACTGTGTGGTCGTGATTGTGTGATCGTGATTGTGGGATTGTGACTGTGTGATTGTGTGGTTGTGGTTATGTGATTGTGATTGTGTGACTGTGATTGTGTGATTGTGATTGCGATTGTGTGATTGTGACTGTGTGGTCGTGATTGTGTGATCGTGATTGTGGGATTGTGACTGTGTGATTGTGTGATCGTGATTGTGTGATCGCGATTGCGTGATCGCGATTGCGTGATCGCGATTGTGTGATTGTGATTGTGATTGTGATTGTGTGATCGTGATTGTGTGATCGTGATTGTGTGATCGTGATTGTGTGATCGTGATTGTGTGGTCGTGATTGTATGACCGTGATTGTGTGATCGTGATAGTGTGATCGTGATTGTGTGATCGTGATTGTGTGGTCGTGATTGTGTGGTCGTGATTGTGTGATTGTGATTGTGTGATCGTGATTGTGGGATCGTGACTGTGGGATCGTGATTGTGTGATTGTGATTGTGGGATTGTGGCGGTGTGATTGTGTGATCGTGATTGTGTGATCGTGATTGTGGGATTGTGACTGTGTGATTGTGTGGTTGTGGTTGTGTGATTGTGATTGTGTGACTGTGATTGTGTGATTGTGATTGTGGGATTGTGATTGCTATTGTGTGATTGAGACTGTGTGGTCGAGATTGTGTGATCGTGATTGTGCGATTGTGATTGTGTGATCGTGATTGTGTGATCGTGACAGTGTACTCGTGATTGTGTGATTGTGATTGTGTGATTCTGATTGTGTGGTCGTGATTGTGTGATTGCGAATGTGTGATTGTGATTGGGTGATTGTGATTGTGTGATTGTGATTGTGTGATTGTGATTGTGTGATTGTGATTGTGTGATTGTGATTGTGTGATTGTGATTGTGTGATTGTGATTGTGTGATTGTGATTGTGTGGTTGTGATTGTGTGATTGTGATTGTGTGATTGTGATTGTGTGATTGTGATTGTGTGATTGTGATTGTGTGATTGTGTTTGTGTGATTGTGATTGTGTGATTGTGATTGTGTGATTGTGTGATTGTGATTGTGTGATTGTGATCGTGTGATTGTGATAGTGTGATCGTGATTGGGTGACCGTGATTGGGTGATAGTGATTGGGTGATCGTGATTTGGTGATCGTGATTGGGTGATCGTGATTGGGTGGTCGTGATTGGGTGATCGTGATTGGGTGATCGTGATTGTGGGATTGTGACTGTGTGATTGTGTGATTGTGATTGTGTGACTGTGATTGTGTGATTGTGATTGTGGGATTGTGATTGTGTGATTGTGATTGTGTGATCGTGACTGTGATCGTGTGATTGTGATTGTGATTGTGATTGTGATTGTGATTGTGATTGTGATTGTGATTGTGATTGTGATTGTGTGACTGTGTGATTGTGATTGTGTGATCGTGACTGTGTGGTCGTGATTGTGTGATCGTGATTGTGGGATTGTGACTGTGTGATTGTGTGGTTGTGGTTATGTGGTTGTGATTGTGTGACTGTGATTGTGTGATTGTGATTGCGATTGTGTGATTGTGACTGTGTGGTCGTGATTGTGTGATCGTGATTGTGGGATTGTGACTGTGTGATTGTGTGATCGTGATTGTGTGATCGCGATTGCGTGATCGCGATTGCGTGATCGCGATTGCGTGATCGCGATTGCGTGATCGCGATTGTGTGATTGTGATTGTGATTGTGATTGTGTGATCGTGATTGTGTGATCGTGATTGTGTGATCGTGATTGTGTGATCGTGATTGTGTGGTCGTGATTGTGTGACCGTGATTGTGTGATCGTGATAGTGTGATCGTGATTGTGTGATCGTGATTGTGTGGTCGTGATTGTGTGGTCGTGATTGTGTGATTGTGATTGTGTGATCGTGATTGTGGGATCGTGACTGTGGGATCGTGATTGTGTGATTGTGATTGTGGGATTGTGACGGTGTGATTGTGTGATCGTGATTGTGTGATCGTGATTGTGGGATTGTGACTGTGTGATTGTGTGGTTGTGGTTGTGTGATTGTGATTGTGTGACTGTGATTGTGTGATTGTGATTGTGGGATTGTGATTGCTATTGTGTGATTGAGACTGTGTGGTCGTGATTGTGTGATCGTGATTGTGCGATTGTGATTGTGTGATCGTGATTGTGTGATCGTGACAGTGTACTCGTGATTGTGGGATTGTGACTGTGTGATTGTGTGGTTGTGGTTGTGTGATTGTGATTGTGTGACTGTGATTGTGTGATTGTGTGATCGTGATTGTGTGATAGTGATTGTGTGATCGTGATTGTGTGATCGTGATTGTGTGATCGTGATTGTGTGATCGTGATTGGGTGATCGTGATTGGGTGATCGTGATTGTGGGATTGTGACTGTGCGATTGTGTGATTGTGATGGTGTGACTGTGATTGTGTGATTGTGATTGTGGGATTGTGATTGTGTGATTGTGATTGTGTGATCGTGACTGTGATTGTGTGATTGTGATTGTGATTGTGATTCTGATTGTGATTGTGATTGTGTGACTGTGTGATTGTGATTGTGTGACTGTGATTGTGCGATCGTGATAGTGTGATTGTGATCGTGTGATTGCGATCGTGTGATTGTGATCGTGTGATTGCGATCGTGTGATTGCGTTTGTGTGATTGCGATTGTGTGATTGTGATTGTGCGATTGTGATTGTGGGATTGTGGTTGTGTGATTGTTTGATTGTGTGATTGCGATTGTGTGATTGCGATTGTGTGATTGCGATTGTGTGATTGCGATTGTGTGATTGCGATTGTGTGATTGCGATTGTGTTATTGCGATTGTGTCATTGCGATTGTGTGATTGCGATTGTGTGATTGCGATTGTGTGATTGCGATTGTGTGATTGCGATTGTGTGATTGCGATTGTTTGATTGCGATTGTTTGATTGTGTGATTGTGATTGTGTGATTGTGATTGTGTGATTGTGATTGTGTGATTGTGATTGTGTGATTGTGATTGTGTGACTGTGATTGTTGTGATTGTGATTGTGTGATTGTGATTGTGTGATTGTGATTGTGTGATTGTGATTGTGTGATTGTGATTGTGTGATTGTGTTTTTGTGATTGTGATTGTGTGATTGTGATTGTGTGATTGTGTGACTGTGATTGTGTGATTGTGATCGTGTGATTGTGATCGTGTGATCGTGATTGGGTGACCGTGATTGGGTGATCGTGATTGGGTGATCGTGATTTGGTGATGGTGATTGGGTGATCGTGATTGGGTGGTCGTGATTGGGTGATCGTGATTGGGTGATCGTGATTGTGGGATTGTGACTGTGTGATTGTGTGATTGTGATTGTGTGACTGTGATTGTGTGATTGTGATTGAGGGATTGTGATTGTGTGATTGTGATTGTGTGATCGTGACTGTGATTGTGTGATTGTGATTGTGATTCTGATTGTGATTGTGATTGTGTGATTGTGTGATCGTGATTGTGTGATCGTGATTGTGTGACCGTGATTGTGTGACCGTGATTAGGTGATCGTGATTGGGTGATCGTGATTGGGTGATCGTGATTGGGTGATCGTGATTGGGTGATCGTGATTGGGTGATCGTGATTGGGTGATCGTGATTGTGGGATTGTGACTGTGCGATTGTGTGATTGTGATTGTGTGACTGTGATTGTGTGATTGTGATTGTGGGATTGTGATCGTGTGATTGTGATTATGTGATCGTGACTGTGATTGTGTGATTGTGATTGTGACTGTGATTGTGATTGTGATTGTGATTGTGATTGTGATTGTGATTGTGATTGTGATTGTGATTGTGATTGTGATTGTGATTGTGATTGTGATTGTGATTGTGTGACTGTGTGGTTGTGATTGTGTGTCTGTGATTGTGTGATCGTGATAGTGTGATCGTGAAAGTGTGATCGTGATTGTGTGATCGTGACTGTGTGGTCGTGATTGTGTGATCGTGATTGTGTGATCGTGATTGTGGGATTGTGACTGTGTGATTGTGTGGTTGTGGTTGTGTGATTGTGATTGTGTGACTGTGATTGTGTGATTAGGTGATCGTGATTGTGTGATAGTGATTGTGTGATCGTGATTGTGTGATCGTGATTGTGTGATCGTGATTGTGTGATCGTGATTGGGTGATCGTGATTGGGTGATCGTGATTGTGGGATTGTGACTGTGCGATTGTGTGATTGTGATGGTGTGACTGTGATTGTGTGATTGTGATTGTGGGATTGTGATTGTGTGATTGTGATTGTGTGATCGTGACTGTGATTGTGTGATTGTGATTGTGATTGTGATTCTGATTGTGATTGTGATTGTGATTGTGATTGTGTGACTGTGTGATTGTGATTGTGTGACTGTGATTGTGCGATCGTGATAGTGTGATTGTGATCGTGTGATTGCGATCGTGTGATTGTGATCGTGTGATTGCGATCGTGTGATTGCGTTTGTGTGATTGCGATTGTGTGATTGTGATTGTGCGATTGTGATTGTGGGATTGTGGTTGTGTGATTGTTTGATTGTGTGATTGCGATTGTGTGATTGCGATTGTGTGATTGCGATTGTGTGATTGCGATTGTGTGATTGCGATTGTGTGATTGTGATTGTGTGATTGTGATTGTGTGATTGTGATTGTGTGATTGTGATTGTGTGATTGTGATTGTGTGACTGTGATTGTTGTGATTGTGATTGTGTGATTGTGATTGTGTGATTGTGATTGTGTGATTGTGATTGTGTGATTGTGATTGTGTGATTGTGTTTGTGTGATTGTGATTGTGTGATTGTGATTGTGTGATTGTGATTGTGTGATTGTGTGATTGTGTGACTGTGATTGTGTGATTGTGATCGTGTGATTGTGATCGTGTGATCGTGATTGGGTGACCGTGATTGGGTGATCGTGATTGGGTGATCGTGATTTGGTGATGGTGATTGGGTGATCGTGATTGGGTGGTCGTGATTGGGTGATCGTGATTGGGTGATCGTGATTGTGGGATTATGACTGTGTGATTGTGTGATTGTGATTGTGTGACTGTGATTGTGTGATTGTGATTGAGGGATTGTGATTGTGTGATTGTGATTGTGTGATCGTGACTGTGATTGTGTGATTGTGATTGTGATTCTGATTGTGATTGTGATTGTGATTGTGATTGTGATTGTGATTGTGTGACTGTGTGATTGTGTGACTGTGATTGTGTGACCGTGATTGTGTGATCGTGATAGTGAGATCGTGATTGTGTGATCGTGATTGTGTGGTCGTGTTTGTGTGGTCGTGATTGTGTGATTGTGATTGTGTGATCGTGATTGTGGGATCGTGACTGTGGGATCGTGATTGTGTGATCGTGATTGTGGGATTGTGACGGTGTGATTGTGTGATCGTGATTGTGTGATCGTGATTGTGTGATCGTGATTGTGGGATTGTGACTGTGTGATTGTGTGGTTGTGGTTGTGTGATTGTGATTGTGTGACTGTGATTGTGTGATTGTGATTGTGGGATTGTGATTGCTATTGTGTGATTGTGACTGTGTGGACGTGATTGTGTGATCGTGATTGTGGGATTGTGACTGTGTGATTGTGTGGTTGTGGTTGTGTGATTGTGATTGTGTGATCGTGATTGTGTGATTGTGATTGTGTGATCGTGATTGTGTGATTGTGATTGTGTGGTCGTGATTGTGTGATAGTGATTGTGTGATTGTGATTGTGTGATTGTGTTTGTGTGATTGTGATCGTGTGATTGTGATCGTGTGATCGTGATTGGGTGACCGTGATTGGGTGATCGTGATTGGGTGATCGTGATTTGGTGATGGTGATTGGGTGATCGTGATTGGGTGGTCGTGACTGTGTGGTCGTGATTGTGTGATCGTGATTGTGGGATTGTGACTGTGTGATTGTGTGGTTGTGGTTATGTGATTGTGATTGTGTGACTGTGATTGTGTGATTGTGATTGCGATTGTGTGATTGTGACTGTGTGGTCGTGATTGTGTGATCGTGATTGTGGGATTGTGACTGTGTGATTGTGTGATCGTGATTGTGTGATCGCGATTGCGTGATCGCGATTGCGTGATCGCGATTGCGTGATCGCGATTGCGTGATCGCGATTGTGTGATTGTGATTGTGATTGTGATTGTGTGATTGTGTGATCGTGATTGTGTGATCGTGATTGTGTGATCGTGATTGTGTGGTCGTGATTGTGTGACCGTGATTGTGTGATCGTGATAGTGTGATCGTGATTGTGTGATCGTGATTGTGTGGTCGTGATTGTGTGGTCGTGATTGTGTGATTGTGATTGTGTGATCGTGATTGTGGGATCGTGACTGTGGGATCGTGATTGTGTGATTGTGATTGTGGGATTGTGACGGTGTGATTGTGTGATCGTGATTGTGTGATCGTGATTGTGTGATCGTGATTGTGGGATTGTGACTGTGTGATTGTGTGGTTGTGGTTGTGTGATTGTGATTGTGTGACTGTGATTGTGTGATTGTGATAGTGGGATTGTGATTGCTATTGTGTGATTGAGACTGTGTGGTCGTGATTGTGTGATCGTGATTGTGTGATTGTGATTGTGTGATCGTGATTGTGTGATCGTGACAGTGTACTCGTGATTGTGTGATTGTGATTGTGTGATTGTGATTGTGTGGTCGTGATTGTGTGATTGCGAATGTGTGATTGTGATTGGGTGATTGTGATTGTGTGATTGTGATTGTGTGACTGTGATTGTGTGATTGTGATTGCGATTGTGTGATTGTGACTGTGTGGTCGTGATTGTGTGATCGTGATTGTGGGATTGTGACTGTGTGATTGTGTGATCGTGATTGTGTGATCGCGATTGCGTGATCGCGATTGCGTGATCGCGATTGCGTGATCGCGATTGCGTGATCGCGATTGTGTGATTGTGATTGTGATTGTGATTGTGTGATCGTGATTGTGTGATCGTGATTGTGTGATCGTGATTGTGTGATCGTGATTGTGTGGTCGTGATTGTGTGACCGTGATTGTGTGATCGTGATAGTGTGATCGTGATTGTGTGATCGTGATTGTGTGGTCGTGATTGTGTGGTCGTGATTGTGTGATTGTGATTGTGTGATCGTGATTGTGGGATCGTGACTGTGGGATCGTGATTGTGTGATTGTGATTGTGGGATTGTGACGGTGTGATTGTGTGATCGTGATTGTGTGATTGTGACTGTGTGATTGTGTGGTTGTGGTTGTGTGATTGTGATTGTGTGACTGTGATTGTGTGATTGTGATTGTGGGATTGTGATTGCTATTGTGTGATTGAGACTGTGTGGTCGTGATTGTGTGATCGTGATTGTGGGATTGTGATTGTGTGATCGTGATTGTGTGATCGTGACAGTGTACTCGTGATTGTGTGATTGTGATTGTGTGATTGTGATTGTGTGATTGTGATTGTGTGATTGTGATTGTGTGATTGTGATTGTGTGATTGTGATTGTGTGTTTGTGATTGTGTGATTGTGATTGTGTGATTGTGATTGTGCGATTGTGGTTGTGTGATTGTGATTGTGTGATTGGGTTTGTGTGATTGTGATTGTGTGATTGTGATTGTGTGATTGTGTGATTGTGATTGTGTGATTGTGATCGTGTGATTGTGATCGTGTGATCGTGATTGGGTGACCGTGATTGGGTGATCGTGATTGGGTGATCGTGATTTGGTGATCGTGATTGGGTGATCGTGATTGGGTGGTCGTGATTGGGTGATCGTGATTGGGTGATCGTGATTGTGGGATTGTGACAGTGTGATTGTGTGATTGTGATTGTGTGACTGTGATTGTGTGATTGTGATTGTGGGATTGTGATTGTGTGATTGTGATTGTGTGATCGTGACTGTGATCGTGTGATTGTGATTGTGATTGTGATTGTGATTGTGATTGTGATTGTGATTGTGTTTGTGATTGTGATTGTGTGACTGTGTGATTGTGTGACTGTGATTGAGTGATCGTGATAGTGTGACCGTGATTGTGTGATCGTGATAGTGTGATCGTGATTGTGTGATCGTGACTGTGTGGTCGTGATTGTGGGATTGTGACTGTGTGATTGTGTGGTTGTGGTTATGTGATTGTGATTGTGTGACTGTGATTGTGTGATTGTGATTGCGATTGTGTGATTGTGACTGTGTGGTCGTGATTGTGTGACCGTGATTGTGGGATTGTGACTGTGTGATTGTGTGATCGTGATTGTGTGATCGCGATTGCGTGATCGCGATTGCGTGACCGCGATTGTGTGATTGTGATTGTGATTGTGATTGTGTGATTGTGTGATCGTGATTGTGTGATCGTGATTGTGTGACCGTGATTGTGTGACCGTGATTAGGTGATCGTGATTGGGTGATCGTGATTGGGTGATCGTGATTGGGTGATCGTGATTGGGTGATCGTGATTGGGTGATCGTGATTGGGTGATCGTGATTGTGGGATTGTGACTGTGCGATTGTGTGATTGTGATTGTGTGACTGTGATTGTGTGATTGTGATTGTGGGATTGTGATCGTGTGATTGTGATTGTGTGATCGTGACTGTGATTGTGTGATTGTGATTGTGACTGTGATTGTGATTGTGATTGTGATTGTGATTGTGATTGTGATTGTGATTGTGATTGTGATTGTGATTGTGATTGTGATTGTGATTGTGTGACTGTGTGATTGTGATTGTGTGTCTGTGATTGTGTGATCGTGATAGTGTGATCGTGAAAGTGTGATCGTGATTGTGTGATCGTGACTGTGTGGTCGTGATTGTGTGATCGTGATTGTGTGATCGTGATTGTGGGATTGTGACTGTGTGATTGTGTGGTTGTGGTTGTGTGATTGTGATTGTGTGACTGTGATTGTGTGATTGTGTGATCGTGATTGTGTGAGAGTGATTGTGTGATCGTGATTGTGTGATCGTGATTGTGTGATCGTGATTGTGTGATCGTGATTGTGTGATCGTGATTGGGTGATCGTGATTGGGTGATCGTGATTGTGGGATTGTGACTGTGCGATTGTGTGATTGTGATGGTGTGACTGTGATTGTGTGATTGTGATTGTGGGATTGTGATTGTGTGACTGTGATTGTGCGATCGTGATAGTGTGATTGTGATCGTGTGATTGCGATCGTGTGATTGTGGTCGTGTGATTGCGATCGTGTGATTGCGTTTGTGTGATTGCGATTGTGTGATTGTGATTGTGCGATTGTGATTGTGGGATTGTGGTTGTGTGATTGTTTGATTGTGTGATTGCGATTGTGTGATTGCGATTGTGTGATTGCGATTGTGTGATTGCGATTGTGTGATTGCGATTGTGTGATTGCGATTGTGTGATTGCGATTGTGTGATTGCGATTGTGTTATTGCGATTGTGTCATTGCGATTGTGTGATTGCGATTGTGTGATTGCGATTGTGTGATTGCGATTGTGTGATTGCGATTGTGTGATTGCGATTGTTTGATTGCGATTGTTTGATTGTGTGATTGTGATTGTGTGATTGTGATTGTGTGATTGTGATTGTGTGATTGTGATTGTGTGACTGTGATTGTTGTGATTGTGATTGTGTGATTGTGATTGTGTGATTGTGATTGTGTGATTGTGATTGTGTGATTGTGATTGTGTGATTGTGTTTGTGTGATTGTGATTGTGTGATTGTGATTGTGTGATTGTGTGACTGTGATTGTGTGATTGTGATCGTGTGATTGTGATCGTGTGATCGTGATTGGGTGACCGTGATTGGGTGATCGTGATTGGGTGATCGTGATTTGGTGATGGTGATTGGGTGATCGTGATTGGGTGGTCGTGATTGGGTGATCGTGATTGGGTGATCGTGATTGTGGGATTGTGACTGTGTGATTGTGTGATTGTGATTGTTTGACTGTGATTGTGTGATTGTGATTGAGGGATTGTGATTGTGTGATTGTGATTGTGTGATCGTGACTGTGATTGTGTGATTGTGATTGTGATTCTGATTGTGATTGTGATTGTGATTGTGATTGTGATTGTGATTGTGATTGTGTGACTGTGTGATTGTGTGACTGTGATTGTGTGACCGTGATTGTGTGATCGTGATAGTGAGATCGTGATTGTGTGATCGTGATTGTGCGGTCGTGTTTGTGTGGTCGTGATTGTGTGATTGTGATTGTGTGATCGTGATTGTGGGATCGTGACTGTGGGATCGTGATTGTGTGATTGTGATTGTGGGATTGTGACGGTGTGATTGTGTGATCGTGATTGTGTGATCGTGATTGTGTGATCGTGATTGTGGGATTGTGACTGTGTGATTGTGTGGTTGTGGTTGTGTGATTGTGATTGTGTGACTGTGATTGTGTGATTG
This sequence comes from Megachile rotundata, assembly GCF_050947335.1. Lineage (NCBI taxonomy): Eukaryota > Metazoa > Arthropoda > Insecta > Hymenoptera > Megachilidae > Megachile > Megachile rotundata. Next base: position 787,686 of record NC_134997.1, on the reverse strand, counting down.
TGATTGTGGGATTGTGATTGCTATTGTGTGATTGTGACTGTGTGGACGTGATTGTGTGATCGTGATTGTGGGATTGTGACTGTGTGATTGTGTGGTTGTGGTTGTGTGATTGTGATTGTGTGATCGTGATTGTGTGATTGTGATTGTGTGATCGTGATTGTGTGATCGTGATTGTGTGATCGTGATTGTGTGATCGTGATAGTGTGATCGTGATAGTGTACTCGTGATTGTGTGATTGTGATTGTGTGATTGTGATTGTGTGGTCGTGATTGTGTGATAGTGATTGTGTGATAGTGATTGTGTGATTGTGATTGTGTGATTGTGATTGTGTGATTGTGTTTGTGTGATTGTGATTGTGTGATTGTGATTGTGTGATTGTGATTGTGTGATTGTGATTGTGTGATTGTGATTGTGTGGTTGTGGTTGTGTGATTGTGATTGTGTGACTGTGATTGTGTGATTGTGTGATCGTGATTGTGTGATCGTGATAGTGTACTCGTGATTGTGTGATTGTGATTGTGTGATTGTGATTGTGTGGTCGTGATTGTGTGATAGTGATTGTGTGATTGTGATTGTGGGATTGTGACGGTGTGATTGTGTGATCGTGATTGTGTGATCGTGATTGTGTGATCGTGATTGTGGGATTGTGACTGTGCGATTGTGTGATTGTGATTGTGTGACTGTGATTGTGTGATTGTGATTGTGTGATTGTGATTGTGTGATTGTGATTGTGTGATTGTGATTGTGTGATTGTGATTGTGTGATTGTGATTGTGTGATTGTGATTGTGTGGTTGTGGTTGTGTGATTGTGATTGTGTGACTGTGATTGTGTGATTGTGTGATCGTGATTGTGTGATAGTGATTGTGTGATCGTGATTGTGTGATCGTGATTGTGTGATCGTGATTGTGTGATCGTGATTGGGTGATCGTGATTGGGTGATCGTGATTGTGGGATTGTGACTGTGCGATTGTGTGATTGTGATGGTGTGACTGTGATTGTGTGATTGTGATTGTGGGATTGTGATTGTGTGATTGTGATTGTGTGATTGTGATTGTGTGATCGTGACTGTGATTGTGTGATTGTGATTGTGATTGTGATTGTGATTGTGATTGTGATTGTGATTGTGATTGTGATTCTGATTGTGATTGTGATTGTGATTGTGATTGTGTGACTGTGTGATTGTGATTGTGTGACTGTGATTGTGCGATCGTGATAGTGTGATTGTGATCGTGTGATTGCGATCGTGTGATTGTGATCGTGTGATTGCGATCGTGTGATTGCGTTTGTGTGATTGCGATTGTGTGATTGTGATTGTGCGATTGTGATTGTGGGATTGTGGTTGTGTGATTGTTTGATTGTGTGATTGCGATTGTGTGATTGCGATTGTGTGATTGCGATTGTGAGATTGCGATTGTGTGATTGCGATTGTGTGATTGCGATTGTGTTATTGCGATTGTGTCATTGCGATTGTGTGATTGCGATTGTGTGATTGCGATTGTGTGATTGCGATTGTGTGATTGCGATTGTGTGATTGCGATTGTTTGATTGCGATTGTTTGATTGTGTGATTGTGATTGTGTGATTGTGATTGTGTGATTGTGATTGTGTCATTGTGATTGTGTGATTGTGATTGTGTGACTGTGATTGTTGTGATTGTGATTGTGTGATTGTGATTGTGTGATTGTGATTGTGTGATTGTGATTGTGTGATTGTGTTTGTGTGATTGTGATTGTGTGATTGTGATTGTGTGATTCTGTGACTGTGATTGTGTGATTGTGATCGTGTGATTGTGATCCTGTGATCGTGATTGGGTGACCGTGATTGGGTGATCGTGATTGGGTGATCGTGATTTGGTGATGGTGATTGGGTGATCGTGATTGGGTGGTCGTGATTGGGTGATCGTGATTGGGTGATCGTGATTGTGGGATTGTGACTGTGTGATTGTGTGATTGTGATTGTGTGACTGTGATTGTGTGATTGTGATTGAGGGATTGTGATTGTGTGATTGGGATTGTGTGATCGTGACTGTGATTGTGTGATTGTGATTGTGATTCTGATTGTGATTGTGATTGTGATTGTGATTGTGATTGTGTGACTGTGTGATTGTGATTGTGTGACTGTGATTGTGTGACCGTGATTGTGTGATCGTGATAGTGTGATCGTGATTGTGTGATCGTGATTGTGTGGTCGTGTTTGTGTGGTCGTGATTGTGTGATTGTGATTGTGTGATCGTGATTGTGGGATCGTGACTGTGGGATCGTGATTGTGTGATTGTGATTGTGGGATTGTGACGGTGTGATTGTGTGATCGTGATTGTGTGATCGTGATTGTGTGATCGTGATTGTGTGATCGTGATTGTGGGATTGTGACTGTGTGATTGTGTGGTTGTGGTTGTGTGATTGTGATTGTGTGACTGTGATTGTGTGATTGTGATTGTGGGATTGTGATTGCTATTGTGTGATTAAGACTGTGTGGTCGTGATTGTGTGATCGTGATTGTGGGATTGTGATTGTGTGATCGTGATTGTGTGATCGTGACAGTGTACTCGTGATTGTGTGATTGTGATTGTGTGATTGTGATTGTGTGATTGTGATTGTGTGGTCGTGATTGTGTGATTGTGAATGTGTGATTGTGATTGTGTGATTGTGATTGTGTGATTGTGATTGTGTGATTGTGATTGTGTGATTGTGATTGTGTGATGGTGATTGTGTGACCGTGATTGTGTGATCGTGATTGTGTGATCGTGATTGTGTGATCGTGATTGTGTGATCGTGATTGTGTGATCGTGATTGTGTGATCGTGATTGTGTGATCGTGATTGTGTGATCGTGATAGTGTGATCGTGATTGTGTGATCGTGATTGTGTGATCGTGATTGTGTGGTCGTGATTGTGTGGTCGTGATTGTGTGATTGTGATTGTGTGATCGTGATTGTGGGATCGTGACTGTGGGATCGTGATTGTGTGATTGTGATTGTGTGATTGTGATTGTGTGATTGTGATGGTGTGGTTGTGATTGTGTGATTGTGATTGCATGATTGTGATTGTGATTGCGATTGTGTGATTGTGACTGTGTGGTCGTGATTGTGTGATCGTGATTGTGGGATTGTGACTGTGTGATTGTGTGATTGTGATTGTGTGACAGTGATTGTGTGATTGTGATTGTGGGATTGTGATTGTGTGATTGTGATTGTGTGATCGTGACTGTGATCGTGTGATTGTGATTGTGATTGTGATTGTGATTGTGATTGTGATTGTGATTGTGATTGTGATTGTGTGACTGTGTGATTGTGAATGTGTGACTGTGATTGAGTGATCGTGATAGTGTGACCGTGATTGTGTGATCGTGATAGTGTGATCGTGATTGTGTGATCGTGACTGTGTGGTCGTGATTGTGGGATTGTGACTGTGTGATTGTGTGGTTGTGGTTATGTGATTGTGATTGTGTGACTGTGATTGTGTGATTGTGATTGCGATTGTGTGATTGTGACTGTGTGGTCGTGATTGTGTGACCGTGATTGTGGGATTGTGACTGTGTGATTGTGTGATCGTGATTGTGTGATCGCGATTGCGTGATCGCGATTGCGTGACCGCGATTGTGTGATTGTGATTGTGATTGTGATTGTGTGATTGTGTGATCGTGATTGTGTGATCGTGATTGTGTGACCGTGATTGTGTGACCGTGATTAGGTGATCGTGATTCGGTGATCGTGATTGGGTGATCGTGATTGGGTGATCGTGATTGGGTGATCGTGATTGGGTGATCGTGATTGGGTGATCGTGATTGTGGGATTGTGACTGTGCGATTGTGTGATTGTGATTGTGTGACTGTGATTGTGTGATTGTGATTGTGGGATTGTGATCGTGTGATTGTGATTGTGTGATCGTGACTGTGATTGTGTGATTGTGATTGTGACTGTGATTGTGATTGTGATTGTGATTGTGATTGTGATTGTGATTGTGATTGTGATTGTGATTGTGATTGTGATTGTGATTGTGATTGTGTGACTGTGTGATTGTGATTGTGTGTCTGTGATTGTGTGATCGTGATAGTGTGATCGTGAAAGTGTGATCGTGATTGTGTGATCGTGACTGTGTGGTCGTGATTGTGTGATCGTGATTGTGTGATCGTGATTGTGGGATTGTGACTGTGTGATTGTGTGGTTGTGGTTGTGTGATTGTGATTGTGTGACTGTGATTGTGTGATTGTGTGATCGTGATTGTGTGAGAGTGATTGTGTGATCGTGATTGTGTGATCGTGATTGTGTGATCGTGATTGTGTGATCGTGATTGTGTGATCGTGATTGGGTGATCGTGATTGGGTGATCGTGATTGTGGGATTGTGACTGTGCGATTGTGTGATTGTGATGGTGTGACTGTGATTGTGTGATTGTGATTGTGGGATTGTGATTGTGTGACTGTGATTGTGCGATCGTGATAGTGTGATTGTGATCGTGTGATTGCGATCGTGTGATTGTGGTCGTGTGATTGCGATCGTGTGATTGCGTTTGTGTGATTGCGATTGTGTGATTGTGATTGTGCGATTGTGATTGTGGGATTGTGGTTGTGTGATTGTTTGATTGTGTGATTGCGATTGTGTGATTGCGATTGTGTGATTGCGATTGTGTGATTGCGATTGTGTGATTGCGATTGTGTGATTGCGATTGTGTGATTGCGATTGTGTTATTGCGATTGTGTCATTGCGATTGTGTGATTGCGATTGTGTGATTGCGATTGTGTGATTGCGATTGTGTGATTGCGATTGTGTGATTGCGATTGTTTGATTGCGATTGTTTGATTGTGTGATTGTGATTGTGTGATTGTGATTGTGTGATTGTGATTGTGTGATTGTGATTGTGTGACTGTGATTGTTGTGATTGTGATTGTGTGATTGTGATTGTGTGATTGTGATTGTGTGATTGTGATTGTGTGATTGTGATTGTGTGATTGTGTTTGTGTGATTGTGATTGTGTGATTGTGATTGTGTGATTGTGTGACTGTGATTGTGTGATTGTGATCGTGTGATTGTGATCGTGTGATCGTGATTGGGTGACCGTGATTGGGTGATCGTGATTGGGTGATCGTGATTTGGTGATGGTGATTGGGTGATCGTGATTGGGTGGTCGTGATTGGGTGATCGTGATTGGGTGATCGTGATTGTGGGATTGTGACTGTGTGATTGTGTGATTGTGATTGTTTGACTGTGATTGTGTGATTGTGATTGAGGGATTGTGATTGTGTGATTGTGATTGTGTGATCGTGACTGTGATTGTGTGATTGTGATTGTGATTCTGATTGTGATTGTGATTGTGATTGTGATTGTGATTGTGATTGTGATTGTGTGACTGTGTGATTGTGTGACTGTGATTGTGTGACCGTGATTGTGTGATCGTGATAGTGAGATCGTGATTGTGTGATCGTGATTGTGTGGTCGTGTTTGTGTGGTCGTGATTGTGTGATTGTGATTGTGTGATCGTGATTGTGGGATCGTGACTGTGGGATCGTGATTGTGTGATTGTGATTGTGGGATTGTGACGGTGTGATTGTGTGATCGTGATTGTGTGATCGTGATTGTGTGATCGTGATTGTGGGATTGTGACTGTGTGATTGTGTGGTTGTGGTTGTGTGATTGTGATTGTGTGACTGTGATAGTGTGATTGTGATTGTGGGATTGTGATTGCTATTGTGTGATTGTGACTGTGTGGACGTGATTGTGTGATCGTGATTGTGGGATTGTGACTGTGTGATTGTGTGGTTGTGGTTGTGTGATTGTGATTGTGTGATCGTGATTGTGTGATTGTGATTGTGTGATCGTGATTGTGTGATCGTGATTGTGTGATCGTGATTGTGTGATCGTGATAGTGTGATCGTGATAGTGTACTCGTGATTGTGTGATTGTGATTGTGTGATTGTGATTGTGTGGTCGTGATTGTGTGATAGTGATTGTGTGATTGTGATTGTGTGATTGTGATTGTGTGATTGTGTTTGTGTGATTGTGATTGTGTGATTGTGATTGTGTGATTGTGATTGTGTGATTGTGATTGTGTGATTGTGATTGTGTGGTTGTGGTTGTGTGATTGTGATTGTGTGACTGTGATTGTGTGATTGTGTGATCGTGATTGTGTGATCGTGATAGTGTACTCGTGATTGTGTGATTGTGATTGTGTGATTGTGATTGTGTGGTCGTGATTGTGTGATAGTGATTGTGTGATTGTGATTGTGGGATTGTGACGGTGTGATTGTGTGATCGTGATTGTGTGATCGTGATTGTGTGATCGTGATTGTGGGATTGTGACTGTGCGATTGTGTGATTGTGATTGTGTGACTGTGATTGTGTGATTGTGATTGTGTGATTGTGATTGTGTGATTGTGATTGTGTGATTGTGATTGTGTGATTGTGATTGTGTGATTGTGATTGTGTGATTGTGATTGTGTGGTTGTGGTTGTGTGATTGTGATTGTGTGACTGTGATTGTGTGATTGTGTGATCGTGATTGTGTGATAGTGATTGTGTGATCGTGATTGTGTGATCGTGATTGTGTGATCGTGATTGTGTGATCGTGATTGGGTGATCGTGATTGGGTGATCGTGATTGTGGGATTGTGACTGTGCGATTGTGTGATTGTGATGGTGTGACTGTGATTGTGTGATTGTGATTGTGGGATTGTGATTGTGTGATTGTGATTGTGTGATTGTGATTGTGTGATCGTGACTGTGATTGTGTGATTGTGATTGTGATTGTGATTGTGATTGTGATTGTGATTGTGATTGTGATTGTGATTCTGATTGTGATTGTGATTGTGATTGTGATTGTGTGACTGTGTGATTGTGATTGTGTGACTGTGATTGTGCGATCGTGATAGTGTGATTGTGATCGTGTGATTGCGATCGTGTGATTGTGATCGTGTGATTGCGATCGTGTGATTGCGTTTGTGTGATTGCGATTGTGTGATTGTGATTGTGCGATTGTGATTGTGGGATTGTGGTTGTGTGATTGTTTGATTGTGTGATTGCGATTGTGTGATTGCGATTGTGTGATTGCGATTGTGAGATTGCGATTGTGTGATTGCGATTGTGTGATTGCGATTGTGTTATTGCGATTGTGTCATTGCGATTGTGTGATTGCGATTGTGTGATTGCGATTGTGTGATTGCGATTGTGTGATTGCGATTGTGTGATTGCGATTGTTTGATTGCGATTGTTTGATTGTGTGATTGTGATTGTGTGATTGTGATTGTGTGATTGTGATTGTGTCATTGTGATTGTGTGATTGTGATTGTGTGACTGTGATTGTTGTGATTGTGATTGTGTGATTGTGATTGTGTGATTGTGATTGTGTGATTGTGATTGTGTGATTGTGTTTGTGTGATTGTGATTGTGTGATTGTGATTGTGTGATTCTGTGACTGTGATTGTGTGATTGTGATCGTGTGATTGTGATCGTGTGATCGTGATTGGGTGACCGTGATTGGGTGATCGTGATTGGGTGATCGTGATTTGGTGATGGTGATTGGGTGATCGTGATTGGGTGGTCGTGATTGGGTGATCGTGATTGGGTGATCGTGATTGTGGGATTGTGACTGTGTGATTGTGTGATTGTGATTGTGTGACTGTGATTGTGTGATTGTGATTGAGGGATTGTGATTGTGTGATTGGGATTGTGTGATCGTGACTGTGATTGTGTGATTGTGATTGTGATTCTGATTGTGATTGTGATTGTGATTGTGATTGTGATTGTGTGACTGTGTGATTGTGATTGTGTGACTGTGATTGTGTGACCGTGATTGTGTGATCGTGATAGTGTGATCGTGATTGTGTGATCGTGATTGTGTGGTCGTGTTTGTGTGGTCGTGATTGTGTGATTGTGATTGTGTGATCGTGATTGTGGGATCGTGACTGTGGGATCGTGATTGTGTGATTGTGATTGTGGGATTGTGACGGTGTGATTGTGTGATCGTGATTGTGTGATCGTGATTGTGTGATCGTGATTGTGTGATCGTGATTGTGGGATTGTGACTGTGTGATTGTGTGGTTGTGGTTGTGTGATTGTGATTGTGTGACTGTGATTGTGTGATTGTGATTGTGGGATTGTGATTGCTATTGTGTGATTAAGACTGTGTGGTCGTGATTGTGTGATCGTGATTGTGGGATTGTGATTGTGTGATCGTGATTGTGTGATCGTGACAGTGTACTCGTGATTGTGTGATTGTGATTGTGTGATTGTGATTGTGTGATTGTGATTGTGTGGTCGTGATTGTGTGATTGTGAATGTGTGATTGTGATTGTGTGATTGTGATTGTGTGATTGTGATTGTGTGATTGTGATTGTGTGATTGTGATTGTGTGATGGTGATTGTGTGACCGTGATTGTGTGATCGTGATTGTGTGATCGTGATTGTGTGATCGTGATTGTGTGATCGTGATTGTGTGATCGTGATTGTGTGATCGTGATTGTGTGATCGTGATTGTGTGATCGTGATAGTGTGATCGTGATTGTGTGATCGTGATTGTGTGATCGTGATTGTGTGGTCGTGATTGTGTGGTCGTGATTGTGTGATTGTGATTGTGTGATCGTGATTGTGGGATCGTGACTGTGGGATCGTGATTGTGTGATTGTGATTGTGTGATTGTGATTGTGTGATTGTGATGGTGTGGTTGTGATTGTGTGATTGTGATTGCATGATTGTGATTGTGATTGCGATTGTGTGATTGTGACTGTGTGGTCGTGATTGTGTGATCGTGATTGTGGGATTGTGACTGTGTGATTGTGTGATTGTGATTGTGTGACAGTGATTGTGTGATTGTGATTGTGGGATTGTGATTGTGTGATTGTGATTGTGTGATCGTGACTGTGATCGTGTGATTGTGATTGTGATTGTGATTGTGATTGTGATTGTGATTGTGATTGTGATTGTGATTGTGTGACTGTGTGATTGTGAATGTGTGACTGTGATTGAGTGATCGTGATAGTGTGATCGTGATTGTGTGATCGTGATAGTGTGATCGTGATTGTGTGATCGTGACTGTGTGGTCGTGATTGTGGGATTGTGACTGTGTGATTGTGTGGTTGTGGTTATGTGATTGTGATTGTGTGACTGTGATTGTGTGATTGTGATTGCGATTGTGTGATTGTGACTGTGTGGTCGTGATTGTGTGATCGTGATTGTGGGATTGTGACTGTGTGTTTGTGTGATCGTGATTGTGTGATCGCGATTGCGTGATCGCGATTGCGTGATCGCGATTGTGTGATTGTGATTGTGATTGTGATTGTGTGATTGTGTGATCGTGATTGTGTGATCGTGATTGTGTGACCGTGATTGTGTGACCGTGATTAGGTGATCGTGATTGGGTGATCGTGATTGTGTGATCGTGATTGGGTGATCGTGATTGGGTGATCGTGATTGGGTGATCGTGATTGGGTGATCGTGATTGTGGGATTGTGACTGTGCGATTGTGTGATTGTGATTGTGTGACTGTGATTGTGTGATTGTGATTGTGGGATTGTGATCGTGTGATTGTGATTGTGTGATCGTGACTGTGATTGTGTGATTGTGATTGTGACTGTGATTGTGATTGTGATTGTGATTGTGATTGTGATTGTGATTGTGATTGTGATTGTGATTGTGATTGTGATTGTGATTGTGATTGTGATTGTGATTGTGTGACTGTGTGATTGTGATTGTGTGTCTGTGATTGTGTGATCGTGATAGTGTGATCGTGAAAGTGTGATCGTGATTGTGTGATCGTGACTGTGAGGTCGTGATTGTGTGATCGTGATTGTGGGATTGTGACTGTGTGATTGTGTGGTTGTGGTTGTGTGATTGTGATTGTGTGACTGTGATTGTGTGATTGTGTGATCGTCATTGTGTGATAGTGATTGTGTGATCGTGATTGTGTGATCGTGATTGTGTGATCGTGATTGTGTGATCGTGATTGGGTGATCGTGATTGGGTGATCGTGATTGTGGGATTGTGACTGTGCGATTGTGTGATTGTGATGGTGTGACTGTGATTGTGTGATTGTGATTGTGGGATTGTGATTGTGTGATTGTGATTGTGTGATCGTGACTGTGATTGTGTGATTGTGATTGTGATTGTGATTGTGATTGTGATTGTGATTGTGATTGTGATTGTGATTGTGATTGTGATTGTGATTGTGATTGTGATTCTGATTGTGATTGTGATTGTGATTGTGATTGTGTGACTGTGTGATTGTGATTGTGTGACTGTGATTGTGCGATCGTGATAGTGTGATTGTGATCGTGTGATTGCGATCGTGTGATTGTGATCGTGTGATTGCGATCGTGTGATTGCGTTTGTGTGATTGCGATTGTGTGATTGTGATTGTGCGATTGTGATTGTGGGATTGTGGTTGTGTGATTGTTTGATTGTGTGATTGCGATTGTGTGATTGCGATTGTGTGATTGCGATTGTGAGATTGCGATTGTGTGATTGCGATTGTGTGATTGCGATTGTGTTATTGCGATTGTGTGATTGCGATTGTGTGATTGCGATTGTGTGATTGCGATTGTGTGATTGCGATTGTGTGATTGCGATTGTGTGATTGCGATTGTTTGATTGCGATTGTTTGATTGTGTGATTGTGATTGTGTGATTGTGATTGTGTGATTGTGATTGTGTGATTGTGATTGTGTGATTGTGATTGTGTGACTGTGATTGTTGTGATTGCGATTGTGTGATTGCGATTGTGTTATTGCGATTGTGTCATTGCGATTGTGTGATTGCGATTGTGTGATTGCGATTGTGTGATTGCGATTGTGTGATTGCGATTGTGTGATTGCGATTGTTTGATTGCGATTGTTTGATTGTGTGATTGTGATTGTGTGATTGTGATTGTGTGATTGTGATTGTGTGATTGTGATTGTGTGATTGTGATTGTGTGACTGTGATTGTTGTGATTGTGATTGTGTGATTGTGATTGTGTGATTGTGATTGTGTGATTGTGTTTGTGTGATTGTGATTGTGTGATTGTGATTGTGTGATTGTGTGACTGTGATTGTGTGATTGTGATCGTGTGATTGTGATCGTGTGATCGTGATTGGGTGACCGTGATTGGGTGATCGTGATTGGGTGATCGTGATTTGGTGATGGTGATTGGGTGATCGTGATTGGGTGGTCGTGATTGGGTGATCGTGATTGGGTGATCGTGATTGTGGGATTGTGACTGTGTGATTGTGTGATTGTGATTGTGTGACTGTGATTGTGTGATTGTGATTGAGGGATTGTGATTGTGTGATTGTGATTGTGTGATCGTGACTGTGATTGTGTGATTGTGATTGTGATTCTGATTGTGATTGTGATTGTGACTGTGATTGTGATTGTGTGACTGTGTGATTGTGATTGTGTGACTGTGATTGTGTGACCGTGATTGTGTGATCGTGATAGTGTGATCGTGATTGTGTGATCGTGATTGTGTGGTCGTGTTTGTGTGGTCGTGATTGTGTGATTGTGATTGTGTGATCGTGATTGTGGGATCGTGACTGTGGGATCGTGATTGTGTGATTGTGGGATTGTGACTGTGTGATTGTGTGGTTGTGGTTGTGTGATTGTGATTGTATGACTGTGATTGTGTGATTGTGATTGTGGGATTGTGATTGCTATTGTGTGATTGTGACTGTGTGGACGTGATTGTGTGATCGTGATTGTGGGATTGTGACTGTGTGATTGTGTGGTTGTGGTTGTGTGATTGTGATTGTGTGATCGTGATTGTGTGATTGTGATTGTGTGATCGTGATTGTGTGATCGTGATTGTTTGATCGTGATTGTGTGATCGTGATTGTGTGATCGTGATAGTGTACTCGTGATTGTGTGATTGTGATTGTGTGATTGTGGTTGTGTGGTCGTGATTGTGTGATAGTGATTGTGTGATTGTGATTGTGTGATTGTGATTGTGTGATCGTGATTGTGTGATCGTGATAGTGTGATCGTGAATGTGTGATCGTGATTGTGTGATCGTGATTGTGTGGTCGTGATTGTGTGGTCGTGATTGTGTGATTGTGATTGTGTGATCGTGATTGTGGGATCGTGACTGTGGGATCGTGATTGTGTGATTGTGATTGTGGGATTGTGACGGTGTGATTGTGTGATCGTGATTGTGTGATCGTGATTGTGTGATCGTGATTGTGTGATCGTGATTGTGGGATTGTGACTGTGTGATTGTGTGGTTGTGGTTGTGTGATTGTGATTGTGTGACTGTGATTGTGTGATTGTGATTGTGGGATTGTGATTGCTATTGTGTGATTAAGACTGTGTGGTCGTGATTGTGTGATCGTGATTGTGTGATCGTGATTGTGTGATCGTGATTGTGTGATTGAGATTGTGTGATTGTGATTGTGTGATTGTGTTTGTGTGATTGTGATTGTGTGATTGTGGTTGTGTGATTTTGTGATTGTGATTGTGTGATTGTGATCGTGTGATTGTGATCGTGTGATCGTGATTGGGTGACCGTGATTGCGTGATCGTGATTGGGTGATCGTGATTTGGTGATCGTGATTGGGTGATCGTGATTGGGTGGTCGTGATTGGGTGATCGTGATTGGGTGATCGTGATTGTGGGATTGTGACTGTGTGATTGTGTGATTGTGATTGTGTGACTGTGATTGTGTGATTGTGATTGTGGGATTGTGATTGTGTGATTGTGATTGTGTGATCGTGACTGTGATCGTGTGATTGTGATTGTGATTGTGATTGTGATTGTGATTGTGATTGTGATTGTGATTGTGTGACTGTGTGATTGTGATTGTGTGACTGTGATTGTGTGATCGTGATAGTGTGATCGTGATAGTGTGATCGTGATAGTGTGATCGTGATTGTGTGATCGTGACTGTGTGGTCTTGATTGTGTGATCGTGATTGTGGGATTGTGACTGTGTGATTGTGTGGTTGTGGTTATGTGATTGTGACTGTGTGACTGTGATTGTGTGATTGTGATTGCGATTGTGTGATTGTGACTGTGTGGTCGTGATTGTGTGATCGTGATTGTGGGATTGTGACTGTGTGATTGTGTGATCGTGATTGTGTGATCGCGATTGCGTGATCGCGATTGCGTGATCGCGATTGTGTGATTGTGATTGTGATTGTGATTGTGTGATTGTGTGATCGTGATTGTGTGATTGTGATTGTGTGACCGTGATTGTGTGACCGTGATTAGGTGATCGTGATTGGGTGATCGTGATTGGGTGATCGTGATTGGGTGATCGTGATTGGGTGATCGTGATTGGGTGATCGTGATTGTGGGATTGTGACTGTGCGATTGTGTGATTGTGATTGTGTGACTGTGATTGTGTGATTGTGATTGTGTGATTGTGATTGTGTGATTGTGATTGTGTGATTGTGATTGTGTGATTGTGATTGTGTGATTGTGATTGTGTGATTGTGATTGTGTGATTGTGATTGTGTGATTGTGATTGTGTGATTGTGATTGTGTGATTGTGATTGTGTGATTGTGATTGTGTGATTGTGATTGTGTGATTGTGATTGTGTGATTGTGATTGTGTGATTGTGATTGTGTGATTGTGATTGTGTGATTGTGATTGTGTGATTGTGATTGTGTGATTGTGATTGTGTGATTGTGATTGTGATTGTGATTGTGTGATTGTGATTGTGTGATTGTGATTGTGTGATTGTGATTGTGTGATTGTGTTTGTGTGATTGTGATTGTGTGATTGTGATTGTGTGATTGTGTGATTGTGATTGTGTGATTGTGATCGTGTGATTGTGATCGTGTGATCGTGATTGGGTGACCGTGATTGGGTGATCGTGATTGGGTGATCGTGATTTGGTGATCGTGATTGGGTGATCGTGATTGGGTGGTCGTGATTGGGTGATCGTGATTGGGTGATCGTGATTGTGGGATTGTGACTGTGTGATTGTGTGATTGTGATTGTGTGACTGTGATTGTGTGATTGTGATTGTGGGATTGTGATTGTGTGATTGTGATTGTGTGATCGTGACTGTGATCGTGTGATTGTGATTGTGATTGTGATTGTCATTGTGATTGTGTGATCGTGATTGTGTGATCGTGATAGTGTAATCGTGATTTTGTGATCGTGATTGTGTGGTCGTGATTGTGTGGTCGTGATTGTGTGATTGTGATTGTGTGATTGTGATTGTGTGATTGTGATTGTGTGATTGTGATTGTGTGATTGTGATTGTGTGGTTGTGATTGTGTGATCGTGATTGTGTGATCGTGATAGTGTGATCGTGATTGTGTGATCGTGATTGTGTGGTCGTGATTGTGTGATCGTGACAGTGTACTCGTGATTGTGTGATTGTGATTGTGTGATTGTGATTGTGTGGTCGTGATTGTGTGATTGTGATTGTGTGATTGTGATTGTGTGATTGTGATTGTGTGATTGTGATTGTGTGATTGTGATTGTGTGATGGTGATTGTGTGATCGTGATTGTGTGATCGTGATTGTGTGATCGTGATTGTGTGATCGTGATTGTGTGATCGTGATTGTGTGATCGTGATTGTGTGATCGTGATTGTGTGATCGTGATTGTGTGATCGTGATTGTGTGATCGTGATAGTGTGATCGTGATTGTGTGATCGTGATTGTGTGATCGTGATTGTGTGGTCGTGATTGTGTGGTCGTGATTGTGTGGTCGTGATTGTGTGATTGTGATTGTGTGATCGTGATTGTGGGATCGTGACTGTGGGATCGTGATTGTGTGATTGTGATTGTGTGATTGTGATTGTGTGATTGTGATGGTGTGGTTGTGATTGTGTGATTGTGATTGCATGATTGTGATTGTGTGATTGCGATTGTGTGATCGTGACTGTGTGGTCGTGATTGTGTGATTGTGATTGTGGGATTGTGACTGTGGGATTGTGTGGTTGTGGTTGTGCGATTGTAATTGTGTGGCTGTGATTGTGTGATTGTGATTGCGATTGTGTGATTGTGACTGTGTGGTCGTGATTGTGTGATCGTGATTGTGGGATTGTGACTGTGTGATTGTGTGATCGTGATTGTGCGATAGTGATTGTGTGATCGTGATTGTGTGATCGTGATTGTGTGATCGTGATTGTGTGATCGTGATTGGGTCATCGTGATTGGGTGATCGTGATTGGGTGATCGTGATTGGGTGATCGTGATTGTGGGATTGTGACTGTGCGATTGTGTGATTGTGATTGTGTGACTGTGATTGTGTGATTGTGATTGTGTGATTGTGATTGTGTGATTGTGATTGTGTGATTGTGATTGTGTGATTGTGATTGTGTGATTGTGATCGTGTGATTGTGATCGTGTGATCGTGATTGGGTGACCGTGATTGGGTGATCGTGATTGGGTGATCGTGATTTGGTGATCGTGATTGGGTGATCGTGATTGGGTGGTCGTGATTGGGTGATCGTGATTGGGTGATCGTGATTGTGGGATTGTGACTGTGTGATTGTGTGATCGTGATTGGGTGATCGTGATTGTGGGATTGTGACTGTGTGATTGTGTGATTGTGATTGTGTGACTGTGATTGTGTGATTGTGATTGTGGGATTGCGATTGTGTGATTGTGATTGTGTGATCGTGACTGTGATCGTGTGATTGTGATTGTGATTGTGATTGTGATTGTGATTGTGATTGTGATTGTGATTGTGATTGTGTGACTGTGTGATTGTGATTATGTGACTGTGATTGTGTGATCGTGATAGTGTGATCGTGATAGTGTGATCGTGATAGTGTGATCGTGATTGTGTGATCGTGACTGTGTGGTCGTGATTGTGTGATCGTGATTGTGGGATTGTGACTGTGTGATTGTGTGATCGTGATTGTGTGATCGCGATTGCGTGATCGCGATTGAGTGATCGCGATTGTGTGATTGTGATTGTGATTGTGATTGTGTGATTGTGTGATCGTGATTGTGTGATCGTGATTGTGTGACCGTGATTGTGTGACCGTGATTAGGTGATCGTGATTGGGCGATCGTGATTGGGTGATCGTGATTGGGTGATCGTTATTGTGGGATTGTGACTGTGCGATTGTGTGATTGTGATTGTGTGATTGTGATCGTGTGATTGTGATCGTGTGATCGTGATTGGGTGATCGTGATTTGGTGATCGTGATTGGGTGATCGTGATTGGGCGATCGTGATTGGATGATCGTGATTGGGTGATCGTGATTGGGTGATCGTGATTGTGGGATTGTGACTGTGTGATTGTGTGATTGTGATTGTGTGACTGTGATTGTGTGATTGTGATTGTGGGATTGTGATTGTGTGATTGTGATTGTGTGATCGTGACTGTGATTGTGTGATTGTGATTGTGATTGTGATTGTGATTGTGATCGTGATTGTGTGATCGTGATTGTGTGGTCGTGATTGTGTGGTCGTGATTGTGTGATTGTGATTGTGTGATCGTGATTGTGGGATCGTGACTGTGGGATCGTGATTGTGTGATTGTGATTGTGTGATTGTGATTGTGTGATTGTGTTTGTGTGATTGTGATTGTGTGATTGTGATTGTGTGATTGTGTGATTGTGTGATTGTGATTGTGTGATTGTGATCGTGTGATTGTGATCGTGTGATCGTGATTGGGTGACCGTGATTGGGTGATCGTGATTGGGTGATCGTGATTTGGTGATCGTGATTGGGTGATCGTGATTGGGTGGTCGTGATTGTGTGGTCGTGATTGTGTGATCGTGATTGTGTGATCGTGATTGTGTGATCGTGATTGTGTGATCGTGATTGTGTGATCGTGATTGGGTGATCGTGTTTGGGTGATCGTGATAGTGTGATCGTGATTGTGTGATCGTGATTGTGTGATCGTGATTGTGTGGTCGTGATTGTGTGGTCGTGATTGTGTGGTCGTGATTGTGTGGTCGTGATTGTGTGATTGTGATTGTGTGATCGTGATTGTGGGATCGTGACTGTGGGATCGTGATTGTGTGATTGTGATTGTGTGATTGTGATTGTGTGATTGTGATGGTGTGGTTGTGATTGTGTGATTGTGATTGCATGATTGTGATTGTGTGATTGCGATTGTGTGATCGTGACTGTGTGGTCGTGATTCTGTGATTGTGATTGTGGGATTGTGACTGTGGGATTGTGTGGTTGTGGTTGTGCGATTGTAATTGTGTGACTGTGATTGTGTGATTGTGATTGCGATTGTGTGATTGTGACTGTGTGGTCGTGATTGTGTGATCGTGATTATGGGATTGTGACTGTGTGATTGTGTGATCGTGATTGTGTGATAGTGATTGTGTGATCGTGATTGTGTGATCGTGATTGTGTGATCGTGATTGTGTGATCGTGATTGGGTGATCGTGATTGGGTGATCGTGATTGGGTGATCGTGATTGGGTGATCGTGATTGTGGGATTGTGACTGTGCGATTGTGTGATTGTGATTGTGTGACTGTGATTGTGTGATTGTGATTGTGTGATTGTGATTGTGTGATTGTGATTGTGTGATTGTGATTGTGTGATTGTGATTGTGTGATTGTGATTGTGTGATTGTGATCGTGTGATTGTGATCGTGTGATCGTGATTGGGTGACCGTGATTGGGTGATCGTGATTGGGTGATCGTGATTTGGTGATCGTGATTGGGTGATCGTGATTGGGTGGTCGTGATTGGGTGATCGTGATTGGGTGATCGTGATTGTGGGATTGTGACTGTGTGATTGTGTGATTGTGATTGTGTGACTGTGATTGTGTGATTGTGATTGTGGGATTGTGATTGTGTGATTGTGATTGTGTGATCGTGACTGTGATCGTGTGATTGTGATTGTGATTGTGATTGTGATTGTGATTGTGATTGTGATTGTGATTGTGTGACTGTGTGATTGTGATTGTGTGACTGTGATTGTGTGATCGTGATAGTGTGATCGTGATAGTGTGATCGTGATAGTGTGATCGTGATTGTGTGATCGTGACTGTGTGGTCGTGATTGTGTGATCGTGATTGTGGGATTGTGACTGTGTGATTGTGTGGTTGTGGTTATGTGATTGTGATTGTGTGACTGTGATTGTGTGATTGTGATTGCGATTGTGTGATTGTGACTGTGTGGTCGTGATTGTGTGATCGTGATTGTGGGATTGTGACTGTGTGATTGTGTGATCGTGATTGTGTGATCGCGATTGCGTGATCGCGATTGCGTGATCGCGATTGTGTGATTGTGATTGTGATTGTGATTGTGTGATTGTGTGATCGTGATTGTGTGATCGTGATTGTGTGACCGTGATTGTGTGACCGTGATTAGGTGATCGTGATTGGGTGATCGTGATTGTGTGATCGTGATTGGGTGATCGTGATTGGGTGATCGTGATTGGGTGATCGTGATTGGGTGATCGTGATTGTGGGATTGTGACTGTGCGATTGTGTGATTGTGATTGTGTGACTGTGATTGTGTGATTGTGATTGTGGGATTGTGATCGTGTGATTGTGATTGTGTGATCGTGACTGTGATTGTGTGATTGTGATTGTGACTGTGATTGTGATTGTGATTGTGATTGTGATTGTGATTGTGATTGTGATTGTGATTGTGATTGTGATTGTGATTGTGATTGTGATTGTGTGACTGTGTGATTGTGATTGTGTGTCTGTGATTGTGTGATCGTGATAGTGTGATCGTGAAAGTGTGATCGTGATTGTGTGATCGTGACTGTGTGGTCGTGATTGTGTGATCGTGATTGTGGGATTGTGACTGTGTGATTGTGTGGTTGTGGTTGTGTGATTGTGATTGTGTGACTGTGATTGTGTGATTGTGTGATCGTCATTGTGTGATAGTGATTGTGTGATCGTGATTGTGTGATCGTGATTGTGTGATCGTGATTGTGTGATCGTGATTGGGTGATCGTGATTGGGTGATCGTGATTGTGGGATTGTGACTGTGCGATTGTGTGATTGTGATGGTGTGACTGTGATTGTGTGATTGTGATTGTGGGATTGTGATTGTGTGATTGTGATTGTGTGATCGTGACTGTGATTGTGTGATTGTGATTGTGATTGTGATTGTGATTGTGATTGTAATTGTGATTGTGATTGTGATTGTGATTGTGATTGTGATTGTGATTGTGATTCTGATTGTGATTGTGATTGTGATTGTGATTGTGTGACTGTGTGATTGTGATTGTGTGACTGTGATTGTGCGATCGTGATAGTGTGATTGTGATCGTGTGATTGCGATCGTGTGATTGTGATCGTGTGATTGCGATCGTGTGATTGCGTTTGTGTGATTGCGATTGTGTGATTGTGATTGTGCGATTGTGATTGTGGGATTGTGGTTGTGTGATTGTTTGATTGTGTGATTGCGATTGTGTGATTGCGATTGTGTGATTGCGATTGTGAGATTGCGATTGTGTGATTGCGATTGTGTGATTGCGATTGTGTTATTGCGATTGTGTGATTGCGATTGTGTGATTGCGATTGTGTGATTGCGATTGTGTGATTGCGATTGTGTGATTGCGATTGTGTGATTGCGATTGTTTGATTGCGATTGTTTGATTGTGTGATTGTGATTGTGTGATTGTGATTGTGTGATTGTGATTGTGTGATTGTGATTGTGTGATTGTGATTGTGTGACTGTGATTGTTGTGATTGCGATTGTGTGATTGCGATTGTGTTATTGCGATTGTGTCATTGCGATTGTGTGATTGCGATTGTGTGATTGCGATTGTGTGATTGCGATTGTGTGATTGCGATTGTGTGATTGCGATTGTTTGATTGCGATTGTTTGATTGTGTGATTGTGATTGTGTGATTGTGATTGTGTGATTGTGATTGTGTGATTGTGATTGTGTGATTGTGATTGTGTGATTGTGATTGTGTGACTGTGATTGTTGTGATTGTGATTGTGTGATTGTGATTGTGTGATTGTGATTGTGTGATTGTGTTTGTGTGATTGTGATTGTGTGATTGTGATTGTGTGATTGTGTGACTGTGATTGTGTGATTGTGATCGTGTGATTGTGATCGTGTGATCGTGATTGGGTGACCGTGATTGGGTGATCGTGATTGGGTGATCGTGATTTGGTGATGGTGATTGGGTGATCGTGATTGGGTGGTCGTGATTGGGTGATCGTGATTGGGTGATCGTGATTGTGGGATTGTGACTGTGTGATTGTGTGATTGTGATTGTGTGACTGTGATTGTGTGATTGTGATTGAGGGATTGTGATTGTGTGATTGTGATTGTGTGATCGTGACTGTGATTGTGTGATTGTGATTGTGATTCTGATTGTGATTGTGATTGTGACTGTGATTGTGATTGTGTGACTGTGTGATTGTGATTGTGTGACTGTGATTGTGTGACCGTGATTGTGTGATCGTGATAGTGTGATCGTGATTGTGTGATCGTGATTGTGTGGTCGTGTTTGTGTGGTCGTGATTGTGTGATTGTGATTGTGTGATCGTGATTGTGGGATCGTGACTGTGGGATCGTGATTGTGTGATTGTGGGATTGTGACTGTGTGATTGTGTGGTTGTGGTTGTGTGATTGTGATTGTATGACTGTGATTGTGTGATTGTGATTGTGGGATTGTGATTGCTATTGTGTGATTGTGACTGTGTGGACGTGATTGTGTGATCGTGATTGTGGGATTGTGACTGTGTGATTGTGTGGTTGTGGTTGTGTGATTGTGATTGTGTGATCGTGATTGTGTGATTGTGATTGTGTGATCGTGATTGTGTGATCGTGATTGTTTGATCGTGATTGTGTGATCGTGATTGTGTGATCGTGATAGTGTACTCGTGATTGTGTGATTGTGATTGTGTGATTGTGATTGTGTGGTCGTGATTGTGTGATAGTGATTGTGTGATTGTGATTGTGTGATTGTGATTGTGTGATCGTGATTGTGTGATCGTGATAGTGTGATCGTGAATGTGTGATCGTGATTGTGTGATCGTGATTGTGTGGTCGTGATTGTGTGGTCGTGATTGTGTGATTGTGATTGTGTGATCGTGATTGTGGGATCGTGACTGTGGGATCGTGATTGTGTGATTGTGATTGTGGGATTGTGACGGTGTGATTGTGTGATCGTGATTGTGTGATCGTGATTGTGTGATCGTGATTGTGTGATCGTGATTGTGGGATTGTGACTGTGTGATTGTGTGGTTGTGGTTGTGTGATTGTGATTGTGTGACTGTGATTGTGTGATTGTGATTGTGGGATTGTGATTGCTATTGTGTGATTAAGACTGTGTGGTCGTGATTGTGTGATCGTGATTGTGTGATCGTGATTGTGTGATCGTGATTGTGTGATTGAGATTGTGTGATTGTGATTGTGTGATTGTGTTTGTGTGATTGTGATTGTGTGATTGTGGTTGTGTGATTTTGTGATTGTGATTGTGTGATTGTGATCGTGTGATTGTGATCGTGTGATCGTGATTGGGTGACCGTGATTGCGTGATCGTGATTGGGTGATCGTGATTTGGTGATCGTGATTGGGTGATCGTGATTGGGTGGTCGTGATTGGGTGATCGTGATTGGGTGATCGTGATTGTGGGATTGTGACTGTGTGATTGTGTGATTGTGATTGTGTGACTGTGATTGTGTGATTGTGATTGTGGGATTGTGATTGTGTGATTGTGATTGTGTGATCGTGACTGTGATCGTGTGATTGTGATTGTGATTGTGATTGTGATTGTGATTGTGATTGTGATTGTGATTGTGATTGTGTGACTGTGTGATTGTGATTGTGTGACTGTGATTGTGTGATCGTGATAGTGTGATCGTGATAGTGTGATCGTGATAGTGTGATCGTGATTGTGTGATCGTGACTGTGTGGTCTTGATTGTGTGATCGTGATTGTGGGATTGTGACTGTGTGATTGTGTGGTTGTGGTTATGTGATTGTGACTGTGTGACTGTGATTGTGTGATTGTGATTGCGATTGTGTGATTGTGACTGTGTGGTCGTGATTGTGTGATCGTGATTGTGGGATTGTGACTGTGTGATTGTGTGATCGTGATTGTGTGATCGCGATTGCGTGATCGCGATTGCGTGATCGCGATTGTGTGATTGTGATTGTGATTGTGATTGTGTGATTGTGTGATCGTGATTGTGTGATTGTGATTGTGTGACCGTGATTGTGTGACCGTGATTAGGTGATCGTGATTGGGTGATCGTGATTGGGTGATCGTGATTGGGTGATCGTGATTGGGTGATCGTGATTGGGTGATCGTGATTGTGGGATTGTGACTGTGCGATTGTGTGATTGTGATTGTGTGACTGTGATTGTGTGATTGTGATTGTGTGATTGTGATTGTGTGATTGTGATTGTGTGATTGTGATTGTGTGATTGTGATTGTGTGATTGTGATTGTGTGATTGTGATTGTGTGATTGTGATTGTGTGATTGTGATTGTGTGATTGTGATTGTGTGATTGTGATTGTGTGATTGTGATTGTGTGATTGTGATTGTGTGATTGTGATTGTGTGATTGTGATTGTGTGATTGTGATTGTGTGATTGTGATTGTGTGATTGTGATTGTGTGATTGTGATTGTGTGATTGTGATTGTGTGATTGTGATTGTGTGATTGTGATTGTGTGATTGTGATTGTGTGATTGTGATTGTGTGATTGTGATTGTGTGATTGTGATTGTGTGATTGTGATTGTGTGATTGTGATTGTGTGATTGTGATTGTGTGATTGTGATTGCGTGATTGTGATTGTGTGATTGTGATTGTGTGATTGTGATTGTGTGATTGTGTTTGTGTGATTGTGATTGTGTGATTGTGATTGTGTGATTGTGTGATTGTGATTGTGTGATTGTGATCGTGTGATTGTGATCGTGTGATCGTGATTGGGTGACCGTGATTGGGTGATCGTGATTGGGTGATCGTGATTTGGTGATCGTGATTGGGTGATCGTGATTGGGTGGTCGTGATTGGGTGATCGTGATTGGGTGATCGTGATTGGGTGATCGTGATTGTGGGATTGTGACTGTGTGATTGTGTGATTGTGATTGTGTGACTGTGATTGTGTGATTGTGATTGTGGGATTGTGATTGTGTGATTGTGATTGTGTGATCGTGACTGTGATCGTGTGATTGTGATTGTGATTGTGATTGTCATTGTGATTGTGTGATCGTGATTGTGTGATCGTGATAGTGTAATCGTGATTTTGTGATCGTGATTGTGTGGTCGTGATTGTGTGGTCGTGATTGTGTGATTGTGATTGTGTGATTGTGATTGTGTGATTGTGATTGTGTGATTGTGATTGTGTGATTGTGATTGTGTGGTTGTGATTGTGTGATCGTGATTGTGTGATCGTGATAGTGTGATCGTGATTGTGTGATCGTGATTGTGTGGTCGTGATTGTGTGATCGTGACAGTGTACTCGTGATTGTGTGATTGTGATTGTGTGATTGTGATTGTGTGGTCGTGATTGTGTGATTGTGATTGTGTGATTGTGATTGTGTGATTGTGATTGTGTGATTGTGATTGTGTGATTGTGATTGTGTGATTGTGATTGTGTGATTGTGATTGTGTGATTGTGATTGTGTGATTGTGATTGTGTGATGGTGATTGTGTGATCGTGATTGTGTGATCGTGATTGTGTGATCGTGATTGTGTGATCGTGATTGTGTGATCGTGATTGTGTGATCGTGATTGTGTGATCGTGATTGTGTGATCGTGATTGTGTGATCGTGATTGTGTGATCGTGATAGTGTGATCGTGATTGTGTGATCGTGATTGTGTGATCGTGATTGTGTGGTCGTGATTGTGTGGTCGTGATTGTGTGGTCGTGATTGTGTGATTGTGATTGTGTGATCGTGATTGTGGGATCGTGACTGTGGGATCGTGATTGTGTGATTGTGATTGTGTGATTGTGATTGTTTGATTGTGATGGTGTGGTTGTGATTGTGTGATTGTGATTGCATGATTGTGATTGTGTGATTGCGATTGTGTGATCGTGACTGTGTGGTCGTGATTGTGTGATTGTGATTGTGGGATTGTGACTGTGGGATTGTGTGGTTGTGGTTGTGCGATTGTAATTGTGTGGCTGTGATTGTGTGATTGTGATTGCGATTGTGTGATTGTGACTGTGTGGTCGTGATTGTGTGATCGTGATTGTGGGATTGTGACTGTGTGATTGTGTGATCGTGATTGTGCGATAGTGATTGTGTGATCGTGATTGTGTGATCGTGATTGTGTGATCGTGATTGTGTGATCGTGATTGGGTCATCGTGATTGGGTGATCGTGATTGGGTGATCGTGATTGGGTGATCGTGATTGTGGGATTGTGACTGTGCGATTGTGTGATTGTGATTGTGTGACTGTGATTGTGTGATTGTGATTGTGTGATTGTGATTGTGTGATTGTGATTGTGTGATTGTGATTGTGTGATTGTGATTGTGTGATTGTGATCGTGTGATTGTGATCGTGTGATCGTGATTGGGTGACCGTGATTGGGTGATCGTGATTGGGTGATCGTGATTTGGTGATCGTGATTGGGTGATCGTGATTGGGTGGTCGTGATTGGGTGATCGTGATTGGGTGATCGTGATTGTGGGATTGTGACTGTGTGATTGTGTGATCGTGATTGGGTGATCGTGATTGTGGGATTGTGACTGTGTGATTGTGTGATTGTGATTGTGTGACTGTGATTGTGTGATTGTGATTGTGGGATTGTGATTGTGTGATTGTGATTGTGTGATCGTGACTGTGATCGTGTGATTGTGATTGTGATTGTGATTGTGATTGTGATTGTGATTGTGATTGTGATTGTGATTGTGTGACTGTGTGATTGTGATTGTGTGACTGTGATTGTGTGATCGTGATAGTGTGATCGTGATAGTGTGATCGTGATAGTGTGATCGTGATTGTGTGATCGTGACTGTGTGGTCGTGATTGTGTGATCGTGATTGTGGGATTGTGACTGTGTGATTGTGTGATCGTGATTGTGTGATCGCGATTGCGTGATCGCGATTGAGTGATCGCGATTGTGTGATTGTGATTGTGATTGTGATTGTGTGATTGTGTGATCGTGATTGTGTGATCGTGATTGTGTGACCGTGATTGTGTGACCGTGATTAGGTGATCGTGATTGGGCGATCGTGATTGGGTGATCGTGATTGGGTGATCGTTATTGTGGGATTGTGACTGTGCGATTGTGTGATTGTGATTGTGTGATTGTGATCGTGTGATTGTGATCGTGTGATCGTGATTGGGTGATCGTGATTTGGTGATCGTGATTGGGTGATCGTGATTGGGCGATCGTGATTGGATGATCGTGATTGGGTGATCGTGATTGGGTGATCGTGATTGTGGGATTGTGACTGTGTGATTGTGTGATTGTGATTGTGTGACTGTGATTGTGTGATTGTGATTGTGGGATTGTGATTGTGTGATTGTGATTGTGTGATCGTGACTGTGATTGTGTGATTGTGATTGTGATTGTGATTGTGATTGTGATCGTGATTGTGTGATCGTGATTGTGTGGTCGTGATTGTGTGGTCGTGATTGTGTGATTGTGATTGTGTGATCGTGATTGTGGGATCGTGACTGTGGGATCGTGATTGTGTGATTGTGATTGTGTGATTGTGATTGTGTGATTGTGTTTGTGTGATTGTGATTGTGTGATTGTGATTGTGTGATTGTGTGATTGTGTGATGGTGATTGTGTGATTGTGATCGTGTGATTGTGATCGTGTGATCGTGATTGGGTGACCGTGATTGGGTGATCGTGATTGGGTGATCGTGATTTGGTGATCGTGATTGGGTGATCGTGATTGGGTGGTCGTGATTGTGTGGTCGTGATTGTGTGATCGTGATTGTGTGATCGTGATTGTGTGATCGTGATTGTGTGATCGTGATTGTGTGATCGTGATTGGGTGATCGTGTTTGGGTGATCGTGATAGTGTGATCGTGATTGTGTGATCGTGATTGTGTGATCGTGATTGTGTGGTCGTGATTGTGTGGTCGTGATTGTGTGGTCGTGATTGTGTGGTCGTGATTGTGTGATTGTGATTGTGTGATCGTGATTGTGGGATCGTGACTGTGGGATCGTGATTGTGTGATTGTGATTGTGTGATTGTGATTGTGTGATTGTGATGGTGTGGTTGTGATTGTGTGATTGTGATTGCATGATTGTGATTGTGTGATTGCGATTGTGTGATCGTGACTGTGTGGTCGTGATTCTGTGATTGTGATTGTGGGATTGTGACTGTGGGATTGTGTGGTTGTGGTTGTGCGATTGTAATTGTGTGACTGTGATTGTGTGATTGTGATTGCGATTGTGTGATTGTGACTGTGTGGTCGTGATTGTGTGATCGTGATTATGGGATTGTGACTGTGTGATTGTGTGATCGTGATTGTGTGATAGTGATTGTGTGATCGTGATTGTGTGATCGTGATTGTGTGATCGTGATTGTGTGATCGTGATTGGGTGATCGTGATTGGGTGATCGTGATTGGGTGATCGTGATTGGGTGATCGTGATTGTGGGATTGTGACTGTGCGATTGTGTGATTGTGATTGTGTGACTGTGATTGTGTGATTGTGATTGTGTGATTGTGATTGTGTGATTGTGATTGTGTGATTGTGATTGTGTGATTGTGATTGTGTGATTGTGATTGTGTGATTGTGATCGTGTGATTGTGATCGTGTGATCGTGATTGGGTGACCGTGATTGGGTGATCGTGATTGGGTGATCGTGATTTGGTGATCGTGATTGGGTGATCGTGATTGGGTGGTCGTGATTGGGTGATCGTGATTGGGTGATCGTGATTGTGGGATTGTGACTGTGTGATTGTGTGATTGTGATTGTGTGACTGTGATTGTGTGATTGTGATTGTGGGATTGTGATTGTGTGATTGTGATTGTGTGATCGTGACTGTGATCGTGTGATTGTGATTGTGATTGTGATTGTGATTGTGATTGTGATTGTGATTGTGATTGTGTGACTGTGTGATTGTGATTGTGTGACTGTGATTGTGTGATCGTGATAGTGTGATCGTGATAGTGTGATCGTGATAGTGTGATCGTGATAGTGTGATCGTGATTGTGTGATCGTGACTGTGTGGTCGTGATTGTGTGATCGTGATTGTGGGATTGTGACTGTGTGATTGTGTGGTTGTGGTTATGTGATTGTGATTGTGTGACTGTGATTGTGTGATTGTGATTGCGATTGTGTGATTGTGACTGTGTGGTCGTGATTGTGTGATCGTGATTGTGGGATTGTGACTGTGTGATTGTGTGATCGTGATTGTGTGATCGCGATTGCGTGATCGCGATTGCGTGATCGCGATTGTGTGATTGTGATTGTGATTGTGATTGTGTGATTGTGTGATCGTGATTGTGTGATCGTGATTGTGTGACCGTGATTGTGTGACCGTGATTGTGTGACCGTGATTAGGTGATCGTGATTGGGCGATCGTGATTGGGTGATCGTGATTGGGTGATCGTTATTGTGGGATTGTGACTGTGCGATTGTGTGATTGTGATTGTGTGATTGTGATCGTGTGATTGTGATCGTGTGATCGTGATTGGGTGATCGTGATTTGGTGATCGTGATTGGGCGATCGTGATTGGATGATCGTGATTGGGTGATCGTGATAGTGTGATCGTCATTGTGGGATTTTGACTGTGTGATTGTGTGGTCGTGATTGTGTGATCGCGATTGTGTGATCGTGATTGTGTGATCGTGATTGTGTGATCGTGATTGCGTGATCGCGATTGCGTGATCGCGATTGCGTAATCGCGATTGTGTGATTGTGATTGTGATTGTGATTGTGTGATTGTGTGATCGTGATTGTGTGATCGTGATTGTGGGATTTTGACTGTGTGATTGTGTGGTTGTGGTTGTGTGATTGAGATTGTGTGATCGTGATTGTGTGATCGTGATTGTGTGGTCGTGATTGTGTGACCGTGATTGTGTGATCGTGATAGTGTGATCGTGATTGTGTGAACGTGATTGTGTGGTCGTGATTGTGTGGTCGTGATTGTGTGATTGTGATTGTGTGATCGTGATTGTGGGATCGTGACTGTGGGATCGTGATTGTGTGATTGTGATTGTGGGATTGTGACGGTGTGATTGTGTGATCGTGATTGTGTGATCGTGATTGTGTGATCGTGATTGTGATTGTGATTGTGTGATTGTGTGATCGTGATTGTGTGATCGTGATAGTGTAATCGTGATTTTGTGATCGTGATTGTGTGGTCGTGATTGTGTGGTCGTGATTGTGTGATTGTGATTGTATGATTGTGATTGTGTGATTGTGATTGTGTGATTGTGATTGTGTGATTGTGATTGTGTGATTGTGATCGTGTGATTGTGATCGTGTGATCGTGATTGGGTGACCGTGATTGGGTGATCGTGATTGTGGGATTGTGTGATTGTGATTCTGTGACTGTGATTGTGTGATTGTGATTGTGGGATTGTGATTGTGTGATTGTGATTGTGGGATTGTGATTGTGTGATTGTGATTGTGTGATCGTGACTGTGATTGTGTGATTGTGATTGTGATTGTGATTGTGTGACTGTGTGATTGTGATTGTGTGACTGTGATTGTGTGATCGTGATAGGGTGATCGTGATAGTGTGATCGTGATCGTGTGATCGTGACTGTGTGGTCGTGATAGTGTGATCGTCATTGTGGGATTTTGACTGTGTGATTGTGTGGTCGTGATTGTGTGATCGCGATTGTGTGATCGTGATTGTGTGATCGTGATTGTGTGATCGTGATTGCGTGATCGCGATTGCGTGATCGCGATTGTGTGATTGTGATTGTGATTGTGATTGTGTGATTGTGTGATCGTGATTGTGTGATCGTGATTGTGGGATTGTGACTGTGTGATTGTGTGGTTGTGGTTGTGTGATTGAGATTGTGTGATCGTGATTGTGTGATTGTGATTGTGTGATCGTGATTGTGTGATCGTGATTGTGTGATCGTGATTGTGTAATCGTGATAGTGTAATCGTGATTTTGTGATCGTGATTGTGTGGTCGTGATTGTGTGGTCGTGATTGTGTGATTGTGATTGTGTGATTGTGATTGTGTGATTGTGATTGTGTGATTGTGATTGTGTGATTGTGATTGTGTGATCGTGATTGTGTGATCGTGATTGTGTGATCGTGATTGTGTGATCGTGATTGTGTGATTGTGATTGTGTGATTGTGATTGTGTGATTGTGATTGTGTGATTGTGATTGTGTGATTGTGATTGTGTGATTGTGATTGTGTGATTGTGTTTGTGTGATTGCGATTGTGTGATTGCGATTGTGTGATTGCGATTGTGTGATTGCGATTGTGTGATTGTGATTGTGTGATTGCGTTTGTGTGATTGCGATTGTGTGATTGCGATTGTTTGATTGCGTTTGTTTGATTGCGATTGTTTGATTGTGTGATTGTGATTGTGTGATTGTGATTGTGTGATTGTGATTGTGTGATTGTGATTGTGTGATTGTGATTGTGTGATTGTGATTGTGTGATTGTGATTGTGTGATTGTGATTGTGTGATTGTGATTGTGTGATTGTGATTGTGTGATTGTGATTGTGTGATTGTGATTGTATGATTGTGATTGTGTGATTGTGATTGTGTGATTGTGATTGTGTGATTGTGATTGTGTGATTGTGTTTGTGTGATTGCGATTGTGTGATTGCGATTGTGTGATTGCGATTGTGTGATTGTGATTGTGTGATTGTGATTGTGTGATTGCGTTTGTGTGATTGCGATTGTGTGATTGCGATTGTTTGATTGCGATTGTTTGATTGTGTGATTGTGATTGTGTGATTGTGATTGTGTGATTGTGATTGTGTGATTGTGATTGTGTGATTGTGATTGTGTGATTGTGATTGTGTGATTGAGATTGTGTGATTGTGATTGTGTGATTGTGTTTGTGTGATTGCGATTGTGTGATTGCGATTGTGTGATTGCGATTGTGTCATTGCGATTGTGTGATTGCGATTGTGTGATTGCGTTTGTGTGATTGCGATTGTGTGATTGCGATTGTTTGATTGCGATTGTTTGATTGTGTGATTGTGATTGTGTGATTGTGATTGTGTGATCGCGATTGTGTGATCGCGATTGTGTGATCGCGTTTGTGTGATCGCAATTGTGTGATCGCGATTGTTTGATCGCGATTGTTTGATTGTGTGATTGTGATTGTGTGATTGTGATTGTGTGATTGTGATTGTATGATTGTGATTGTGTGATTGTGATTGTGTGATTGTGATTGTGTGATTGTGATTGTGTGATTGTGATCGTGTGATTGTGATCGTGTGATCGTGATTGGGTGACCGTGATTGGGTGATCGTGATTGTGGGATTGTGTGATTGTGATTGTGTGACTGTGATTGTGTGATCGTGATAGGGTGATCGTGATAGTGTGATCGTGATCGTGTGATCGTGACTGTGTGGTCGTGATAGTGTGATCGTCATTGTGGGATTTTGACTGTGTGATTGTGTGGTCGTGATTGTGTGATCGCGATTGTGTGATCGTGATTGTGTGATCGTGATTGTGTGATCGTGATTGTGTGATCGTGATTGTGTGATCGTGATAGTGTAATCGTGATTTTGTGATCGTGATTGTGTGGTCGTGATTGTGTGGTCGTGATTGTGTGATTGTGATTGTGTGATTGTGATTGTGGGATTGTGATTGTGTGATTGTGATTGTGTGATTGTGATTGTGGGATTGTGATTGTGTGATTGTGATTGTGTGATCGTGACTGTGATTGTGTGATTGTGATTGTGTGACTGTGTGATTGTGATTGTGTGACTGTGATTGTGTGATCGTGATAGGGTGATCGTGATAGTGTGATCGTGATCGTGTGATCGTGACTGTGTGGTCGTGATAGTGTGATCGTCATTGTGGGATTTTGACTGTGTGATTGTGTGGTCGTGATTGTGTGATCGCGATTGTGTGATCGTGATTGTGTGATCGTGATTGTGTGATCGTGATTGTGTGATCGTGATTGTGTGATCGTGATTGTGTGATCGTGATAGTGTAATCGTGATTTTGTGATCGTGATTGTGTGGTCGTGATTGTGTGGTCGTGATTGTGTGATTGTGATTGTGTGATTGTGATTGTGTGATTGTGATTGTGTGATTGTGATTGTGTGATTGTGATTGTGTGATTGTGATTGTGTGATCGTGATTGTGTGATCGTGACTGTGATTGTGTGATTGTGATTGTGATTGTGATTGTGATTGTGTGACTGTGTGATTGTGATTGTGTGACTGTGATTGTGTGATCGTGATAGGGTGATCGTGATAGTGTGATCGTGATCGTGTGATCGTGACTGTGTGGTCGTGATAGTGTGATCGTCATTGTGGGATTTTGACTGTGTGATTGTGTGGTCGTGATTGTGTGATCGCGATTGTGTGATCGTGATTGTGTGATCGTGATTGTGTGATTGTGATTGTGTGATTGTGATTGTGTGATTGTGATTGTGTGATTGTGATTGTGTGGTCGTGATTGTGTGATTGTGATCGTGTGATTGTGATCGTGTGATCGTGATTGGGTGACCGTGATTGGGTGATCGTGATTGTGGGATTGTGTGATTGGGATTCTGTGACTGTGATTGTGTGATTGTGATTGTGGGATTGTGATTGTGTGATTGTGATTGTGGGATTGTGATTGTGTGATTGTGATTGTGTGATCGTGACTGTGATTGTGTGATTGTGATTGTGATTGTGATTGTGATTGTGATTGTGATTGTGATTGTGTGACTGTGATTGTGTGATCGTGATAGGGTGATCGTGATCGTGTGATCGTGACTGTGTGGTCGTGATAGTGTGATCGTCATTGTGGGATTTTGACTGTGTGATTGTGTGGTCGTGATTGTGTGATCGCGATTGTGTGATCGTGATTGTGTGATCGTGATTGTGTGATCGTGATTGCGTGATCGCGATTGCGTGATCGCGATTGCGTAATCGCGATTGTGTGATTGTGATTGTGATTGTGATTGTGTGATTGTGTGATCGTGATTGTGTGATCGTGATTGTGGATTGTGACTGTGTGATTGTGTGGTTGTGGTTGTGTGATTGAGATTGTGTGATCGTGATTGTGTGATTGTGATTGTGTGATCGTGATTGTGTGATCGTGATTGTGTGATCGTGATTGTGTGATCGTGATAGTGTAATCGTGATTTTGTGATCGTGATTGTGTGGTCGTGATTGTGTGGTCGTGATTGTGTGATTGTGATTGTGTGATTGTGATTGTGTGATTGTGATTGTGTGATTGTGATTGTGTGATTGTGATTGTGTGATTGTGATTGTGTGATTGTGATTGTGTGATCGTGATTGTGTGATCGTGATTGTGTGGTCGTGATTGTGTGACCGTGATTGTGTGATCGTGATATTGTGATCGTGATTGTGTGATCGTGATTGTGTGGTCGTGATTGTGTGGTCGTGATTGTGTGATTGTGATTGTGTGATCGTGATTGTGGGATCGTGACTGTGGGATCGTGATTGTGTGATTGTGATTGTGGGATTGTGACGGTGTGATTGTGTGATCGTGATTGTGTGATCGTGATTGTGTGATCGTGATTGTGTGATCCTGATTGTGGGATTGTGACTGTGTGATTGTGTGGTTGTGGTTGTCTGATTGTGATTGTGTGACGGTGATTGTGTGATTGTGATTGTGATTGTGGGATTGTGATTGCGATTGTGTGATCGTGACTGTGTGGTCGTGATTGTGTGATCGTGATTGTGGGATTGTGACTGTGTGATTGTGTGGTTGTGGTTGTGTGATTGTGATTGTGTGATCGTGATTGTGTGATTGTGATTGTGTGATCGTGATTGTGTGATCGTGATTGTGTGATCGTGATTGTGTGATCGTGATTGTGTGATCGTGATTGTGTGATCGTGATAGTGTACTCGTGATTGTGTGGTCGTGATAGTGTGGTCGTGATTGTGTGGTCGTGATTGTGTGGTCGTGATTGTGTGATTGTGATAGTGTGATTGTGATTGTGTGATTGTGATTGTGTGATTGTGATTGTGTGATTGGGATTGTGTGATTGTGATTGTGTGATTGTGATTGTGTGATGGTGATTGTGTGATCGTGATTGTGTGATCGTGATTGTGTGATCGTGATTGTGTGATCGTGATTGTGTGATCGTGATTGTGTGATCGTGATAGTGTGATCGTGATTGTGTGATCGTGATTGTGTGATCGTGATTGTGTGATGGTGATTGTGTGATCGTGATTGTGTGATCGTGATTGTGTGATCGTGATTGTGTGATCGTGATTGTGTGATCGTGATAGTGTGATCGTGATTGTGTGATCGTGATTGTGTGATCGTGATTGTGTGGTCGTGATTGTGTGGTCGTGATTGTGTGGTCGTGATTGTGTGATTGTGATTGTGTGATCGTGATTGTGGGATCGTGACTGTGGGATCGTGATTGTGTGATTGTGATTGTGTGATTGTGATTGTGTGATTGTGATTGTGTGATTGTGATGGTGTGGTTGTGATTGTGTGATTGTGATTGCATGATTGTGATTGTGTGATTGCGATTGTGTGATCGTGACTGTGTGGTCGTGATTGTGTGATTGTGATTGTGGGATTGTGACTGTGGGATTGTGTGGTTGTGGTTGTGCGATTGTAATTGTGTGGCTGTGATTGTGTGATTGTGATTGCGATTGTGTGATTGTGACTGTGTGGTCGTGATTGTGTGATCGTGATTGTGGGATTGTGACTGTGTGATTGTGTGATCGTGATTGTGCGATAGTGATTGTGTGATCGTGATTGTGTGATCGTGATTGTGTGATCGTGATTGTGTGATCGTGATTGGGTCATCGTGATTGGGTGATCGTGATTGGGTGATCGTGATTGGGTGATCGTGATTGTGGGATTGTGACTGTGCGATTGTGTGATTGTGATTGTGTGACTGTGATTGTGTGATTGTGATTGTGTGATTGTGATTGTGTGATTGTGATTGTGTGATTGTGATTGTGTGATTGTGATTGTGTGATTGTGATCGTGTGATTGTGATCGTGTGATCGTGATTGGGTGACCGTGATTGGGTGATCGTGATTGGGTGATCGTGATTTGGTGATCGTGATTGGGTGATCGTGATTGGGTGGTCGTGATTGGGTGATCGTGATTGGGTGATCGTGATTGGGTGATCGTGATTGTGGGATTGTGACTGTGTGATTGTGTGATCGTGATTGGGTGATCGTGATTGTGGGATTGTGACTGTGTGATTGTGTGATTGTGATTGTGTGACTGTGATTGTGTGATTGTGATTGTGGGATTGTGATTGTGTGATTGTGATTGTGTGATCGTGACTGTGATCGTGTGATTGTGATTGTGATTGTGATTGTGATTGTGATTGTGATTGTGATTGTGATTGTGTGACTGTGTGATTGTGATTGTGTGACTGTGATTGTGTGATCGTGATAGTGTGATCGTGATAGTGTGATCGTGATAGTGTGATCGTGATAGTGTGATCGTGATTGTGTGATCGTGACTGTGTGGTCGTGATTGTGTGATCGTGATTGTGGGATTGTGACTGTGTGATTGTGTGGTTGTGGTTATGTGATTGTGATTGTGTGACTGTGATTGTGTGATTGTGATTGCGATTGTGTGATTGTGACTGTGTGGTCGTGATTGTGTGATCGTGATTGTG
The DNA here is from genome assembly GCF_050947335.1 of Megachile rotundata. NCBI lineage: Eukaryota > Metazoa > Arthropoda > Insecta > Hymenoptera > Megachilidae > Megachile > Megachile rotundata. Next base: position 753,184 of record NC_134997.1, on the reverse strand, counting down.
GGATTGTGACTGTGTGATTGTGTGATCGTGATTGTGTGATCGCGATTGCGTGATCGCGATTGAGTGATCGCGATTGTGTGATTGTGATTGTGATTGTGATTGTGTGATTGTGTGATCGTGATTGTGTGATCGTGATTGTGTGACCGTGATTGTGTGACCGTGATTAGGTGATCGTGATTGGGCGATCGTGATTGGGTGATCGTGATTGGGTGATCGTTATTGTGGGATTGTGACTGTGCGATTGTGTGATTGTGATTGTGTGATTGTGATCGTGTGATTGTGATCGTGTGATCGTGATTGGGTGATCGTGATTTGGTGATCGTGATTGGGTGATCGTGATTGGGCGATCGTGATTGGATGATCGTGATTGGGTGATCGTGATTGGGTGATCGTGATTGTGGGATTGTGACTGTGTGATTGTGTGATTGTGATTGTGTGACTGTGATTGTGTGATTGTGATTGTGGGATTGTGATTGTGTGATTGTGATTGTGTGATCGTGACTGTGATTGTGTGATTGTGATTGTGATTGTGATTGTGATTGTGATCGTGATTGTGTGATCGTGATTGTGTGGTCGTGATTGTGTGGTCGTGATTGTGTGATTGTGATTGTGTGATCGTGATTGTGGGATCGTGACTGTGGGATCGTGATTGTGTGATTGTGATTGTGTGATTGTGATTGTGTGATTGTGTTTGTGTGATTGTGATTGTGTGATTGTGATTGTGTGATTGTGTGATTGTGTGATTGTGATTGTGTGATTGTGATCGTGTGATTGTGATCGTGTGATCGTGATTGGGTGACCGTGATTGGGTGATCGTGATTGGGTGATCGTGATTTGGTGATCGTGATTGGGTGATCGTGATTGGGTGGTCGTGATTGGGTGATCGTGATTGGGTGATCGTGATTGTGGGATTGTGACTGTGTGATTGTGTGATTGTGATTGTGTGACTGTGATTGTGTGATTTTGATTGTGGGATTGTGATTGTGTGATTGTGATTGTGTGATCGTGACTGTGATCGTGTGATTGTGATTGTGATTGTGATTGTGATTGTGATTGTGATTGTGATTGTGATTGTGATTGTGTGACTGTGTGATTGTGATTGTGTAACTGTGATTGTGTGATCGTGATAGTGTGATCGTGATAGTGTGATCGTGATAGTGTGATCGTGATAGTGTGATCGTGATTGTGTGATCGTGACTGTGTGGTCGTGATTGTGTGATCGTGATTGTGTGATCGTGATTGTGTGATCGTGATTGTGTGGTCGTGATTGTGTGGTCGTGATTGTGTGGTCGTGATTGTGTGATCGTGATTGTGTGGTCGTGATTGTGTGGTCGTGATTGTGTGGTCGTGATTGTGTGATTGTGATTGTGTGATCGTGATTGTGGGATCGTGACTGTGGGATCGTGATTGTGTGATTGTGATTGTGTGATTGTGATTGTGTGATTGTGATGGTGTGGTTGTGATTGTGTGATTGTGATTGCATGATTGTGATTGTGATTGCGATTGTGTGATTGTGACTGTGTGGTCGTGATTGTGTGATCGTGATTGTGGGATTGTGACTGTGTGATTGTGTGATCGTGATTGTGTGATCGTGATTGTGTGATCGTGATTGTGTGATCGTGATTGGGTGATCGTGTTTGGGTGATCGTGATAGTGTGATCGTGATTGTGTGATCGTGATTGTGTGATCGTGATTGTGTGGTCGTGATTGTGTGGTCGTGATTGTGTGGTCGTGATTGTGTGGTCGTGATTGTGTGATTGTGATTGTGTGATCGTGATTGTGGGATCGTGACTGTGGGATCGTGATTGTGTGATTGTGATTGTGTGATTGTGATTGTGTGATTGTGATGGTGTGGTTGTGATTGTGTGATTGTGATTGCATGATTGTGATTGTGTGATTGCGATTGTGTGATCGTGACTGTGTGGTCGTGATTCTGTGATTGTGATTGTGGGATTGTGACTGTGGGATTGTGTGGTTGTGGTTGTGCGATTGTAATTGTGTGACTGTGATTGTGTGATTGTGATTGCGATTGTGTGATTGTGACTGTGTGGTCGTGATTGTGTGATCGTGATTGTGGGATTGTGACTGTGTGATTGTGTGATCGTGATTGTGTGATAGTGATTGTGTGATCGTGATTGTGTGATCGTGATTGTGTGATCGTGATTGTGTGATCGTGATTGTGTGATCGTGATTGGGTGATCGTGATTGTGTGATCGTGATTGTGTGATCGTGATAGTGTGATCGTGATTGTGTGATCGTGATTGTGTGATCGTGATTGTGTGGTCGTGATTGTGTGGTCGTGATTGTGTGATTGTGATTGTGTGATCGTGATTGTGGGATAGTGACTGTGGGATCGTCATTGTGTGATTGTGATTGTGTGATTGTGATTGTGTGGTTGTGATTGTGTGATTGTAATTGTATGATTGTGATTGCGTGATTGCGATTGTGTGATCGTGACTGTGTGGTCGTGATTGTGTGATCGTGATTGTGGGATTGAGACTGTGTGATTGTGTGGTTGTGGTTGTGTGATTGTGATTGTGTGATCGTGATTGTGTGATCGTGATTGTGTGGTCGTGATTGTGTGGTCGTGATTGTGTGATTGTGATTGTGTGATCGTGATTGTGGGATCGTGACTGTGGGATCGTGATTGTGTGATTGTGATTGTGTGATTGTGATTGTGTGATTGTGTTTGTGTGATTGTGATTGTGTGATTGTGATTGTGTGATTGTGTGATTGTGATTGTGTGATTGTGATCGTGTGATTGTGATCGTGTGATCGTGATTGGGTGACCGTGATTGGGTGATCGTGATTGGGTGATCGTGATTTGGTGATCGTGATTGGGTGATCGTGATTGGGTGGTCGTGATTGGGTGATCGTGATTGGGTGATCGTGATTGTGGGATTGTGACTGTGTGATTGTGTGATTGTGATTGTGTGACTGTGATTGTGTGATTGTGATTGTGGGATTGTGATTGAGTGATTGTGATTGTGTGATCGTGACTGTGATCGTGTGATTGTGATTGTGATTGTGATTGTGATTGTGATTGTGATTGTGTGACTGTGCGATTGTGATTGTGTGACTGTGATTGTGTGATCGTGATAGTGTGATCGTGATAGTGTGATCGTGATAGTGTGATCGTGATTGTGTGATCGTGACTGTGTGGTCGTGATTGTGTGGTCGTGATTGTGTGATTGTGTTTGTGTGATTGTGATTGTGTGATTGTGATTGTATGATTGTGATTGTGTGATTGTGATTGTGTGATTGTGATTGTGTGATTGTGATTGTGTGATTGTGATCGTGTGATTGTGATCGTGTGATCGTGATTGGGTGACCGTGATTGGGTGATCGTGATTGTGGGATTGTGTGATTGTGATTCTGTGACTGTGATTGTGTGATTGTGATTGTGGGATTGTGATTGTGTGATTGTGATTGTGGCATTGTGATTGTGTGATTGTGATTGTGTGATCGTGACTGTGATTGTGTGATTGTGATTGTGATTGTGATTGTGATTGTGTGACTGTGTGATTGTGATTGTGTGACTGTGATTGTGTGATCGTGATAGGGTGATCGTGATAGTGTGATCGTGATCGTGTGATCGTGACTGTGTGGTCGTGATAGTGTGATCGTCATTGTGGGATTTTGACTGTGTGATTGTGTGGTCGTGATTGTGTGATCGCGATTGTGTGATCGTGATTGTGTGATCGTGATTGTGTGATCGTGATTGCGTGATCGCGATTGCGTGATCGCGATTGCGTGATCGCGATTGTGTGATTGTGATTGTGATTGTGATTGTGTGATTGTGTGATTGTGATTGTGTGATCGTGATTGTGGGATTGTGACTGTGTGATTGTGTGGTTGTGGTTGTGTGATTGAGATTGTGTGATCGTGATTGTGTGATTGTGATTGTGTGATCGTGATTGTGTGATCGTGATTGTGTGATCGTGATTGTGTGATCGTGATAGTGTAATCGTGATTTTGTGATCGTGATTGTGTGGTCGTGATTGTGTGGTCGTGATTGTGTGATTGTGATTGTGTGATTGTGATTGTGTGATTGTGATTGTGTGATTGTGATTGTGTGATTGTGATTGTGTGATTGTGATTGTGTGATCGTGATTGTGTGATCGTGATTGTGTGATCGTGATTGTGTGATTGTGATTGTGTGATTGTGATTGTGTGATTGTGATTGTGTGATTGTGATTGTGTGATTGTGATTGTGTGATTGTGATTGTGTGATTGTGTTTGTGTGATTGCGATTGTGTTTGCCATTGTGTGATTGCGATTGTGTCATTGCGATTGTGTGATTGCGATTGTGTGATTGCGATTGTGTGATTGCGTTTGTGTGATTGCGATTGTGTGATTGCGATTGTTTGGTTGCGATTGTGATTGTGTGATTGAGATTGTGTGATCGCGATTGTGTGATCGCGATTGTGTGATCGCGTTTGTGTGATCGCGATTGTGTGATCGCGATTGTGTGATCGCGATTGTTTGATCGCGATTGTTTGATTGTGTGATTGTGATTGTGTGATTGTGATTGTGTGATTGTGATTGTGTGATTGTGATTGTATGATTGTGATTGCGTGATTGTGATTGTGTGATTGTGATTGTGTGATTGTGATCGTGTGATTGTGATCGTGTGATCGTGATTGGGTGACCGTGATTGGGTGATCGTGATTGTGGGATTGTGTGATTGTGATTCTGTGACTGTGATTGTGTGATTGTGATTGTGGGATTGTGATTGTGTGATTGTGATTGTGGGATTGTGATTGTGTGATTGTGATTGTGTGATCGTGACTGTGATTGTGTGATTGTGATTGTGATTGTGATTGTGTGACTGTGTGATTGTGATTGTGTGACTGTGATTGTGTGATCGTGATAGGGTGATCGTGATAGTGTGATCGTGATCGTGTGATCGTGACTGTGTGGTCGTGATAGTGTGATCGTCATTGTGGGATTTTGACTGTGTGATTGTGTGGTCGTGATTGTGTGATCGCGATTGTGTGATCGTGATTTTGTGATCGTGATTGTGTGATCGTGATTGCGTGATCGCGATTGCGTGATCGCGATTGCGTGATCGCGATTGTGTGATTGTGATTGTGATTGTGATTGTGTGATTGTGTGATCGTGATTGTGTGATCGTGATTGTGGGATTGTGACTGTGTGATTGTGTGGTTGTGGTTGTGTGATTGAGATTGTGTGATCGTGATTGTGTGATTGTGATTGTGTGATCGTGATTGTGTGATCGTTATTGTGTGATCGTGATTGTGTGATCGTGATAGTGTGATCGTGATTGTGTGATCGTGATTGTGTGATTGTGATTGTGTGATTGTGATTGTGTGATTGTGATTGTGTGATTGTGATTGTGTGGTCGTGATTGTGTGATTGTGATTGTGTGATTGTGATTGTGTGATTGTGATTGTGTGATTGTGATTGTGTGATTGTGATTGTGTGATTGTGATTGTGTGATTGTGATTGTGTGATCGTGATTGTGTGATCGTGATTGTGTGATCGTGATTGTGTGATCGTGATTGTGTGATTGTGATTGTGTGATTGTGATTGTGTGATTGTGATTGTGTGATTGTGATTGTGTGATTGTGATTGTGTGATTGTGTTTGTGTGATTGCGATTGTGTGATTGCGATTGTGTGATTGCGATTGTGTGATTGCGATTGTGTGATTGTGATTGTGTGATTGCGTTTGTGTGATTGCGATTGTGTGATTGCGATTGTTTGATTGCGATTGTTTGATTGCGATTGTTTGATTGTGTGATTGTGATTGTGTGATTGTGATTGTGTGATTGTGATTGTGTGATTGTGATTGTGTGATTGTGATTGTGTGATTGTGATTGTGTGATTGTGATTGTGTGATTGTGATTGTGTGATTGTGATTGTGTGATTGTGATTGTGTGATTGTGATTGTGTGATTGTGATTGTGTGATTGTGTTTGTGTGATTGCGATTGTGTTTGCGATTGTGTGATTGCGATTGTGTCATTGCGATTGTGTGATTGCGATTGTGTGATTGCGATTGTGTGATTGCGTTTGTGTGATTGCGATTGTGTGATTGCGATTGTTTGATTGCGATTGTTTGATTGTGTGATTGTGATTGTGTGATTGTGATTGTGTGATTGTGATTGTGTGATCGCGATTGTGTGATCGCGATTGTGTGATCGCGTTTGTGTGATCGCGATTGTGTGATCGCGATTGTGTGATCGCGATTGTTTGATCGCGATTGTTTGATTGTGTGATTGTGATTGTGTGATTGTGATTGTGTGATTGTGATTGTATGATTGTGATTGTGTGATTGTGATTGTGTGATTGTGATTGTGTGATTGTGATTGTGTGATTGTGATTGTGTGATTGTGATCGTGTGATTGTGATCGTGTGATCGTGATTGGGTGACCGTGATTGGGTGATCGTGATTGTGGGATTGTGTGATTGGGATTCTGTGACTGTGATTGTGTGATTGTGATTGTGGGATTGTGATTGTGTGATTGTGATTGTGGGATTGTGATTGTGTGATTGTGATTGTGTGATCGTGACTGTGATTGTGTGATTGTGATTGTGATTGTGATTGTGATTGTGATTGTGATTGTGTGACTGTGATTGTGTGATCGTGATAGGGTGATCGTGATCGTGTGATCGTGACTGTGTGGTCGTGATAGTGTGATCGTCATTGTGGGATTTTGACTGTGTGATTGTGTGGTCGTGATTGTGTGATCGCGATTGTGTGATCGTGATTGTGTGATCGTGATTGTGTGATCGTGATTGCGTGATCGCGATTGCGTGATCGCGATTGCGTGATCGCGATTGCGTAATCGCGATTGTGTGATTGTGATTGTGATTGTGATTGTGTGATTGTGTGATCGTGATTGTGTGATCGTGATTGTGGATTGTGACTGTGTGATTGTGTGGTTGTGGTTGTGTGATTGAGATTGTGTGATCGTGATTGTGTGATTGTGATTGTGTGATCGTGATTGTGTGATCGTGATTGTGTTATCGTGATTGTGTGATCGTGATAGTGTAATCGTGATTTTGTGATCGTGATTGTGTGGTCGTGATTGTGTGGTCGTGATTGTGTGATTGTGATTGTGTGATTGTGATTGTGTGATTGTGATTGTGTGATTGTGATTGTGTGATTGTGATTGTGTGATTGTGATTGTGTGATCGTGATTGTGTGATCGTGATTGTGTGGTCGTGATTGTGTGACCGTGATTGTGTGATCGTGATATTGTGATCGTGATTGTGTGATCGTGATTGTGTGGTCGTGATTGTGTGGTCGTGATTGTGTGATTGTGATTGTGTGATCGTGATTGTGGGATCGTGACTGTGGGATCGTGATTGTGTGATTGTGATTGTGGGATTGTGACGGTGTGATTGTGTGATCGTGATTGTGTGATCGTGATTGTGTGATCGTGATTGTGTGATCGTGATTGTGTGATCCTGATTGTGGGATTGTGACTGTGTGATTGTGTGGTTGTGGTTGTCTGATTGTGATTGTGTGACTGTAATTGTGTGATTGTGATTGTGATTGTGGAATTGTGATTGCGATTGTGTGATCGTGACTGTGTGGTCGTGATTGTGTGATCGTGATTGTGTGATCGTGATTGTGTGATCGTGATTGTGTGATCGTGATTGTGTGATCGTGATTGTGTGATCGTGATTGTGTGATCGTGATAGTGTACTCGTGATTGTGTGGTCGTGATAGTGTGGTCGTGATTGTGTGGTCGTGACTGTGTGGTCGTGATTGTGTGATTGTCATAGTGTGATTGTGATTGTGTGATTGTGATTGTGTGATTGGGATTGTGTGATTGTGATTGTGTGATTGTGATTGTGTGATGGTGATTGTGTGATCGTGATTGTGTGATCGTGATTGTGTGATCGTGATTGTGTGATCGTGATTGTGTGATCGTGATTGTGTGATCGTGATAGTGTGATCGTGATTGTGTGATCGTGATTGTGTGATCGTGATTGTGTGATGGTGATTGTGTGATCGTGACTGTGTGATCGTGATTGTGTGATCGTGATTGTGTGATCCTGATTGTGGGATTGTGACTGTGTGATTGTGTGGTTGTGGTTGTCTGATTGTGATTGTGTGACTGTGATTGTGTGATTGTGATTGTGATTGTGGGATTGTGATTGCGATTGTGTGATCGTGACTGTGTGGTCGTGATTGTGTGATCGTGATTGTGGGATTGTGACTGTGTGATTGTGTGGATGTGGTTGTGTGATTGTGATTGTGTGATCGTGATTGTGTGATTGTGATTGTGTGATCGTGATTGTGTGATCGTGATTGTGTGATCGTGATTGTGTGATCGTGATTGTGTGATCGTGATTGTGTGATCGTGATAGTGTACTCGTGATTGTGTGGTCGTGATTGTGTGGTCGTGATTGTGTGATTGTGATAGTGTGATTGTGATTGTGTGATTGTGATTGTGTGATTGTGATTGTGTGATTGGGATTGTGTGATTGTGATTGTGTGATTGTGATTGTGTGATCGTGATTGTGTGATCGTGATTGTGTGATCGTGATTGTGTGATCGTGATTGTGTGATCGTGATTGTGTGATCGTGATTGTGTGATCGTGATTGTGTGATCGTGATAGTGTGATCGTGATTGTGTGATCGTGATTGTGTGATCGTGATTGTGTGGTCGTGATTGTGTGGTCGTGATTGTGTGATGGTGATTGTGTGATCGTGATTGTGTGATCGTGATTGTGGGATCGTGACTGTGGGATCGTGACTGTGGGATCGTGATTGTGTGATTGTGATTGTGTGATTGTGATTGTGTGATTGTGATTGTGTGGTTGTGATTGTGTGATTGTGATTATATGATTGTGATTGTGTGATTGCGATTGTGTGATCGTGACTGTGTGGTCGTGATTGTGTGATCGTGATTGTGGGATTGTGACTGTGGGATTGTATGGTTGTGGTTGTGCGATTGTGATTGTGTGACTGTGATTGTGTGATTGTGATTGCGATTGTGTGATTGTGACTGTGTGGTCGTGATTGTGTGATCGTGATTGTGGGATTGTGACTGTGTGATTGTGTGATCGTGATTGTGTGATCGTGATTGTGTGATCGTGATTGCGTGATCGTGATTGGGTGATCGTGATTGGGTGATCGTGAATGGGTGATCGTGATTGGGTGATCGTGATTGTGGGATTGTGACTGTGCGATTGTGTGATTGTGATTGTGTGACTGTGATTGTGTGATTGTGATTGTGTGATTGTGATTGTGTGATTGTGATTGTGTGATTGTGATTGTGTGATTGTGATTGTATGATTGTGATTGTGTGATTGTGATTGTGTGATTGTGATTGTGTGATTGTGATTGTGTGATTGTGTTTGTGTGATTGCGATTGTGTGATTGCGATTGTGTGATTGCGATTGTGTGATTGTGATTGTGTGATTGTGATTGTGTGATTGCGTTTGTGTGATTGCGATTGTGTGATTGCGATTGTTTGATTGCGATTGTTTGATTGTGTGATTGTGATTGTGTGATTGTGATTGTGAGATTGTGATTGTGTGATTGTGATTGTGTGATTGTGATTGTGTGATTGTGATTGTGTGATTGTGATTGTGTGATTGTGATTGTGTGATTGTGATTGTGTGATTGAGATTGTGTGATTGTGATTGTGTGATTGTGTTTGTGTGATTGCGATTGTGTGATTGTGATTGTGTGATTGTGATTGTGTGATTGCGATTGTGTGATTGCGATTGTGTGATTGCGTTTGTGTGATTGCGATTGTGTGATTGCGATTGTTTGATTGCGATTGTTTGATTGTGTGATTGTGATTGTGTGATTGTGATTGTGTGATCGCGATTGTGTGATCGCGATTGTGTGATCGCGATTGTTTGATCGCGATTGTTTGATTGTGTGATTGTGATTGTGTGATTGTGATTGTGTGATTGTGATTGTATGATTGTGATTGTGTGATTGTGATTGTGTGATTGTGATTGTGTGATTGTGATTGTGTGATTGTGATCGTGTGATTGTGATCGTGTGATCGTGATTGGGTGACCGTGATTGGGTGATCGTGATTGTGGGATTGTGTGATTGTGATTCTGTGACTGTGATTGTGTGATTGTGATTGTGGGATTGTGATTGTGTGATTGTGATTGTGGGATTGTGATTGTGTGATTGTGATTGTGTGATTGTGACTGTGATTGTGTGATTGTGATTGTGATTGTGATTGTGATTGTGTGACTGTGTGACTGTGATTGTGTGACTGTGATTGTGTGATCGTGATTGTGTGATCGTGATTGCGTGATCGCGATTGCGTGATCGCGATTGCGTGATCGCGATTGTGTGATTGTGATTGTGATTGTGATTGTGTGATTGTGTGATCGTGATTGTGTGATCGTGATTGTGGGATTGTGACTGTGTGATTGTGTGGTTGTGGTTGTGTGATTGAGATTGTGTGATCGTGATTGTGTGATTGTGATTGTGTGATCGTGATTGTGTGATCGTGATTGTGTGATCGTGATTGTGTGATCGTGATAGTGTAATCGTGATTTTGTGATCGTGATTGTGTGATCGTGATTGTGTGATCGTGATTGTGTGATCGTGATAGTGTGATCGTGATTGTGTGATCGTGATTGTGTGATCGTGATTGTGTGATGGTGATTGTGTGATCGTGATTGTGTGATCGTGATTGTGTGATCGTGATTGTGTGATCCTGATTGTGGGATTGTGACTGTGTGATTGTGTGGTTGTGGTTGTCTGATTGTGATTGTGTGACTGTGATTGTGTGATTGTGATTGTGATTGTGGGATTGTGATTGCGATTGTGTGATCGTGACTGTGTGGTCGTGATTGTGTGATCGTGATTGTGGGATTGTGACTGTGTGATTGTGTGGTTGTGGTTGTGTGATTGTGATTGTGTGATCGTGATTGTGTGATTGTGATTGTGTGATTGTGCTTGTGTGATTGTGATTGTGTGATTGTGACTGTATGATTGTGATTGTGTGATTGTGATTGTGTGATTGTGATTGTGTGATTGTGATTGTGTGATTGTGTTTGTGTGATTGCGATTGTGTGATTGCGATTGTGTGATTGCGATTGTGTGATTGTGTTTGTGTGATTGCGATTGTGTGATTGCGATTGTGTGATTGCGATTGTGTGATTGTGATTGTGTGATTGTGATTGTGTGATTGCGTTTGTGTGATTGCGATTGTGTGATTGCGATTGTTTGATTGCGATTGTTTGATTGTGTGATTGTGATTGTGTGATTGTGATTGTGAGATTGTGATTGTGTGATTGTGATTGTGTGATTGTGATTGTGTGATTGTGATTGTGTGATTGTGATTGTGTGATTGTGATTGTGTGATTGTGATTGTGTGATTGAGATTGTGTGATTGTGATTGTGTGATTGTGTTTGTGTGATTGCGATTGTGTGATTGCGATTGTGTGATTGCGATTGTGTCATTGCGATTGTGTGATTGCGATTGTGTGATTGCGATTGTGTGATTGCGTTTGTGTGATTGCGATTGTGTGATTGCGATTGTTTGATTGCGATTGTTTGATTGTGTGATTGTGATTGTGTGATTGTGATTGTGTGATCGCGATTGTGTGATCGCGATTGTGTGATCGCGATTGTTTGATCGCGATTGTTTGATTGTGTGATTGTGATTGTGTGATTGTGATTGTGTGATTGTGATTGTATGATTGTGATTGTGTGATTGTGATTGTGTGATTGTGATTGTGTGATTGTGATTGTGTGATTGTGATCGTGTGATTGTGATCGTGTGATCGTGATTGGGTGACCGTGATTGGGTGATCGTGATTGTGGGATTGTGTGATTGTGATTCTGTGACTGTGATTGTGTGATTGTGATTGTGGGATTGTGATTGTGTGATTGTGATTGTGGGATTGTGATTGTGTGATTGTGATTGTGTGATTGTGACTGTGATTGTGTGATTGTGATTGTGATTGTGATTGTGATTGTGTGACTGTGTGATTGTGATTGTGTGACTGTGATTGTGTGATCGTGATTGTGTGATCGTGATTGCGTGATCGCGATTGCGTGATCGCGATTGCGTGATCGCGATTGTGTGATTGTGATTGTGATTGTGATTGTGTGATTGTGTGATCGTGATTGTGTGATCGTGATTGTGGGATTGTGACTGTGTGATTGTGTGGTTGTGGTTGTGTGATTGAGATTGTGTGATCGTGATTGTGTGATTGTGATTGTGTGATCGTGATTGTGTGATCGTGATTGTGTGATCGTGATTGTGTGATCGTGATAGTGTAATCGTGATTTTGTGATCGTGATTGTGTGATCGTGATTGTGTGATCGTGATTGTGTGATCGTGATAGTGTGATCGTGATTGTGTGATCGTGATTGTGTGATCGTGATTGTGTGATGGTGATTGTGTGATCGTGATTGTGTGATCGTGATTGTGTGATCGTGATTGTGTGATCCTGATTGTGGGATTGTGACTGTGTGATTGTGTGGTTGTGGTTGTCTGATTGTGATTGTGTGACTGTGATTGTGTGATTGTGATTGTGATTGTGGGATTGTGATTGCGATTGTGTGATCGTGACTGTGTGGTCGTGATTGTGTGATCGTGATTGTGGGATTGTGACTGTGTGATTGTGTGGTTGTGGTTGTGTGATTGTGATTGTGTGATCGTGATTGTGTGATTGTGATTGTGTGATTGTGATTGTGTGATTGTGATTGTGTGATTGTGACTGTATGATTGTGATTGTGTGATTGTGATTGTGTGATTGTGATTGTGTGATTGTGATTGTGTGATTGTGTTTGTGTGATTGCGATTGTGTGATTGCGATTGTGTGATTGCGATTGTGTGATTGTGATTGTGTGATTGTGATTGTGTGATTGCGTTTGTGTGATTGCGATTGTGTGATTGCGATTGTTTGATTGCGATTGTTTGATTGTGTGATTGTGATTGTGTGATTGTGATTGTGTGATTGTGATTGTGTGATTGTGATTGTGTGATTGTGATTGTGTGATTGTGATTGTGTGATTGTGATTGTGTGATTGTGATTGTGTGATTGTGATTGTGTGATTGTGATTGTGTGATTGAGATTGTGTGATTGTGATTGTGTGATTGTGTTTGTGTGATTGCGATTGTGTGATTGCGATTGTGTGATTGCGATTGTGTCATTGCGATTGTGTGATTGCGATTGTGTGATTGCGATTGTGTGATTGCGTTTGTGTGATTGCGATTGTGTGATTGCGATTGTTTGATTGCGATTGTTTGATTGTGTGATTGTGATTGTGTGATCGTGATTGTGTGATCGCGATTGTGTGATCGCGATTGTGTGATCGCGTTTGTGTGATCGCGATTGTGTGATCGCGATTGTGTGATCGCGATTGTTTGATCGCGATTGTTTGATTGTGTGATTGTGATTGTGTGATTGTGATTGTGTGATTGTGATTGTATGATTGTGATTGTGTGATTGTGATTGTGTGATTGTGATTGTGTGATTGTGATTGTGTGATTGTGATCGTGTGATTGTGATCGTGTGGTCGTGATTGGGTGACCGTGATTGGGTGATCGTGATTGTGGGATTGTGTGATTGTGATTCTGTGACTGTGATTGTGTGATTGTGATTGTGGGATTGTGATTGTGTGATTGTGATTGTGGGATTGTGATTGTGTGATTGTGATTGTGTGATCGTGACTGTGATTGTGTGATTGTGATTGTGATTGTGATTGTTATTGTGTGACTGTGTGATTGTGATTGTGTGACTGTGATTGTGTGATCGTGATAGGGTGATCGTGATAGTGTGATCGTGATCGTGTGATCGTGGCTGTGTGGTCGTGATAGTGTGATCGTCATTGTGGGATTTTGACTGTGTGATTGTGTGGTCGTGATTTTGTGATCGCGATTGTGTGATCGTGATTGTGTGATCGTGATTGTGTGATCGTGATTGCGTGATCGCGATTGCGTGATCGCGATTGCGTGATCGCGATTGTGTGATTGTGATTGTGATTGTGATTGTGTGATTGTGTGATCGTGATTGTGTGATCGTGATTGTGGGATTGTGACTGTGTGATTGTGTGGTTGTGGTTGTGTGATTGAGATTGTGTGATCGTGATTGTGTGATTGTGATTGTGTGATCGTGATTGTGTGATCGTGATTGTGTGATCGTGATAGTGTAATCGTGATTTTGTGATCGTGATTGTGTGGTCGTGATTGTGTGGTCGTGATTGTGTGATTGTGATTGTGTGATTGTGATTGTGTGATTGTGATTGTGTGATTGTGATTGTGTGATTGTGATTGTGTGATTGTGATTGTGTGATTGTGATTGTGTGATTGTGATTGTGTGATCGTGATTGTGTGATCGTGATTGTGTGGTCGTGATTGTGTGACCGTGATTGTGTGATCGTGATAGTGTGATCGTGATTGTGTGATCGTGATTGCGTGGTCGTGATTGTGTGGTCGTGATTGTGTGATTGTGATTGTGTGATCGTGATTGTGGGATCGTGACTGTGGGATCGTGATTGTGTGATTGTGATTGTGGGATTGTGACGGTGTGATTGTGTGATCGTGATTGTGTGATCGTGATTGTGTGATCGTGATTGTGTGATCGTGATTGTGTGATCCTGATAGTGGGATTGTGACTGTGTGATTGTGTGGTTGTGGTTGTCTGATTGTGATTGTGTGACTGTGATTGTGTGATTGTGATTGTGATTGTGGGATTGTGATTGCGATTGTGTGATCGTGACTGTGTGGTCGTGATTGTGTGATCGTGATTGTGGGATTGTGACTGTGTGATTGTGTGGTTGTGGTTGTGTGATTGTGATTGTGTGATCGTGATTGTGTGATTGTGATTGTGTGATCGTGATTGTGTGATCGTGATTGTGTGATCGTGATTGTGTGATCGTGATTGTGTGATCGTGATTGTGTGATCGTGATTGTGTGATCGTGATTGTGTGATTGTGATTGTGTGATTGTGATTGTGTGATTGTGTTTGTGTGATTGCGATTGTGTGATTGCGATTGTGTGATTGCGATTGTGTGATTGGGATTGTGTGATTGTGATTGTGTGATTGCGTTTGTGTGATTGCGATTGTGTGATTGCGATTGTTTGATTGCGATTGTTTGATTGTGTGATTGTGATTGTGTGATTGTGATTGTGTGATTGTGATTGTGTGATTGTGATTGTGTGATTGTGATTGTGTGATTGTGATTGTGTGATTGTGATTGTGTGATTGTGATTGTGTGATTGAGATTGTGTGATTGTGATTGTGTGATTGTGTTTGTGTGATTGCGATTGTGTGATTGCGATTGTGTGATTGCGATTGTGTCATTGCGATTGTGTGATTGCGATTGTGTGATTGCGATTGTGTGATTGCGTTTGTGTGATTGCGATTGTGTGATTGCGATTGTTTGATTGCGATTGTTTGATTGTGTGATTGTGATTGTGTGATTGTGATTGTGTGATCGCGATTGTGTGATCGCGATTGTGTGATCGCGATTGTTTGATCGCGATTGTTTGATTGTGTGATTGTGATTGTGTGATTGTGATTGTGTGATTGTGATTGTATGATTGTGATTGTGTGATTGTGATTGTGTGATTGTGATTGTGTGATTGTGATTGTGTGATTGTGATCGTGTGATTGTGATCGTGTGATCGTGATTGGTTGACCGTGATTGGGTGATCGTGATTGTGGGATTGTGTGATTGTGATTCTGTGACTGTGATTGTGTGATTGTGATTGTGGGATTGTGATTGTGTGATTGTGATTGTGGGATTGTGATTGTGTGATTGTGATTGTGTGATTGTGACTGTGATTGTGTGATTGTGATTGTGATTGTGATTGTGATTGTGATTGTGTGACTGTGTGATTGTGATTGTGTGACTGTGATTGTGTGATCGTGATAGGGTGATCGTGATAGTGTGATCGTGATCGTGTGATCGTGACTGTGTGGTCGTGATAGTGTGATCGTCATTGTGGGATTTTGACTGTGTGATTGTGTGGTCGTGATTTTGTGATCGCGATTGTGTGATCGTGATTGTGTGATCGTGATTGTGTGATCGTGATTGCGTGATCGCGATTGCGTGATCGCGATTGCGTGATCGCGATTGTGTGATTGTGATTGTGATTGTGATTGTGTGATTGTGTGATCGTGATTGTGTGATCGTGATTGTGGGATTGTGACTGTGTGATTGTGTGGTTGTGGTTGTGTGATTGAGATTGTGTGATCGTGATTGTGTGATTGTGATTGTGTGATCGTGATTGTGTGATCGTGATTGTGTGATCGTGATTGTGTGATCGTGATTGTGTGATCGTGATAGTGTAATCGTGATTTTGTGATCGTGATTGTGTGATCGTGATTGTGTGATCGTGATTGTGTGATCGTGATAGTGTGATCGTGATTGTGTGATCGTGATTGTGTGATCGTGATTGTGTGATGGTGATTGTGTGATCGTGATTGTGTGATCGTGATTGTGTGATCGTGATTGTGTGATCCTGATTGTGGGATTGTGACTGTGTGATTGTGTGGTTGTGGTTGTCTGATTGTGATTGTGTGACTGTGATTGTGTGATTGTGATTGTGATTGTGGGATTGTGATTGCTATTGTGTGATCGTGACTGTGTGGTCGTGATTGTGTGATCGTGATTGTGGGATTGTGACTGTGTGATTGTGTGGTTGTGGTTGTGTGATTGTGATTGTGTGATCGTGATTGTGTGATTGTGATTGTGTGATTGTGATTGTGTGATTGTGATTGTGTGATTGTGATTGTATGATTGTGATTGTGTGATTGTGATTGTGTGATTGCGATTGTGTCATTGCGATTGTGTGATTGCGATTGTGTGATTGCGATTGTGTGATTGCGTTTGTGTGATTGCGATTGTGTGATTGCGATTGTTTGATTGCGATTGTTTGATTGTGTGATTGTGATTGTGTGATTGTGATTGTGTGATCGCGATTGTGTGATCGCGATTGTGTGATCGCGTTTGTGTGATCGCGATTGTGTGATCGCGATTGTGTGATCGCGATTGTTTGATCGCGATTGTTTGATTGTGTGATTGTGATTGTGTGATTGTGATTGTGTGATTGTGATTGTGTGATTGTGATTGTGTGATTGTGATTGTGTGATTGTGATTGTATGATTGTGATTGTGTGATTGTGATTGTGTGATTGTGATTGTGTGATTGTGATTGTGTGATTGTGATCGTGTGATTGTGATCGTGTGATCGTGATTGGGTGACCGTGATTGGGTGATCGTGATTGTGGGATTGTGTGATTGTGATTCTGTGACTGTGATTGTGTGATTGTGATTGTGGGATTGTGATTGTGTGATTGTGATTGTGGGATTGTGATTGTGTGATTGTGATTGTGTGATCGTGACTGTGATTGTGTGATTGTGATTGTGATTGTGATTGTTATTGTGTGACTGTGTGATTGTGATTGTGTGACTGTGATTGTGTGATCGTGATAGGGTGATCGTGATAGTGTGATCGTGATCGTGTGATCGTGGCTGTGTGGTCGTGATAGTGTGATCGTCATTGTGGGATTTTGACTGTGTGATTGTGTGGTCGTGATTTTGTGATCGCGATTGTGTGATCGTGATTGTGTGATCGTGATTGTGTGATCGTGATTGCGTGATCGCGATTGCGTGATCGCGATTGTGTGATTGTGATTGTGATTGTGATTGTGTGATTGTGTGATCGTGATTGTGTGATCGTGATTGTGGGATTGTGACTGTGTGATTGTGTGGTTGTGGTTGTGTGATTGAGATTGTGTGATCGTGATTGTGTGATTGTGATTGTGTGATCGTGATTGTGTGATCGTGATTGTGTGATCGTGATAGTGTAATCGTGATTTTGTGATCGTGATTGTGTGGTCGTGATTGTGTGGTCGTGATTGTGTGATTGTGATTGTGTGATTGTGATTGTGTGATTGTGATTGTGTGATTGTGATTGTGTGATTGTGATTGTGTGATTGTGATTGTGTGATTGTGATTGTGTGATTGTGATTGTGTGATCGTGATTGTGTGATCGTGATTGTGTGGTCGTGATTGTGTGACCGTGATTGTGTGATCGTGATAGTGTGATCGTGATCGTGTGATCGTGATTGCGTGGTCGTGATTGTGTGGTCGTGATTGTGTGATTGTGATTGTGTGATCGTGATTGTGGGATCGTGACTGTGGGATCGTGATTGTGTGATTGTGATTGTGGGATTGTGACGGTGTGATTGTGTGATCGTGATTGTGTGATCGTGATTGTGTGATCGTGATTGTGTGATCGTGATTGTGTGATCCTGATAGTGGGATTGTGACTGTGTGATTGTGTGGTTGTGGTTGTCTGATTGTGATTGTGTGACTGTGATTGTGTGATTGTGATTGTGATTGTGGGATTGTGATTGCGATTGTGTGATCGTGACTGTGTGGTCGTGATTGTGTGATCGTGATTGTGGGATTGTGACTGTGTGATTGTGTGGTTGTGGTTGTGTGATTGTGATTGTGTGATCGTGATTGTGTGATTGTGATTGTGTGATCGTGATTGTGTGATCGTGATTGTGTGATCGTGATTGTGTGATCGTGATTGTGTGATCGTGATTGTGTGATCGTGATAGTGTACTCGTGATTGTGTGGTCGTGATTGTGTGGTCGTGATTGTGTGGTCGTGATTGTGTGGTCGTGATTGTGTGGTCGTGATTGTGTGGTCGTGATTGTGTGATTGTGATTGTGTGATTGTGATTGTGTGATTGTGATTGTGTGATTGGGATTGTGGGATTGTGATTGTGTGATTGTGATTGTGTGATGGTGATTGTGCGATCGTGATTGTGCGATCGTGATTGTGCGATCGTGATTGTGTGATCGTGATTGTGTGATCGTGATTGTGTGATCGTGATTGTGTGATCGTGATTGTGTGATCGTGATAGTGTGATCGTGATTGTGTGATCGTGATTGTGTGATCGTGATTGTGTGGTCGTGATTGTGTGGTCGTGATTGTGTGATGGTGATTGTGTGATCGTGATTGTGGGATCGTGACTGTGGGATCGTGATTGTGTGATTGTGATTGTGTGATTGTGATTGTGTGATCGTGATTGTGTGATCGTGATTGTGCGATCGTGATTGTGTGATCGTGATTGTGTGATGGTGATTGTGTGATCGTGATTGTGTGATCGTGATTGTGTGATCGTGATTGTGGGATTGTGACTGTGTGATTGTGTGGTTGTGGTTGTGTGATTGAGATTGTGTGATCGTGATTGTGTGATCGTGATTGTGTGATCGTGATTGTGTGATCGTGATTGTGTGATCGTGATTGTGTGATCGTGATTGTGTGATCGTGATAGTGTAATCGTGATTTTGTGATCGTGATTGTGTGGTCGTGATTGTGTGGTCGTGATTGTGTGGTCGTGATTGTGTGATTGTGATTGTGTGATTGTGATTGTGTGATTGTGATTGTGTGATTGTGATTGTGTGATTGTGATTGTGTGATCGTGATTGTGTGATCGTGATTGTGTGGTCGTGATTGTGTGACCGTGATTGTGTGATCGTGATAGTGTGATCGTGATTGTGTGATCGTGATTGTGTGGTCGTGATTGTGTGATTGTGATTGTGTGATCGTGATTGTGTGATCGTGATTGTGTGATCGTGATTGTGTGATCGTGATTGTGTGATCGTGATTGTGTGATCGTGATAGTGTACTCGTGATTGTGTGGTCGTGATTGTGTGGTCGTGATTGTGTGGTCGTGATTGTGTGGTCGTGATTGTGTGGTCGTGATTGTGTGATTGTGATTGTGTGATTGTGATTGTGTGATTGTGATTGTGTGATTGGGATTGTGAGATTGTGATTGTGTGATTGTGATTGTGTGATGGTGATTGTGCGATCGTGATTGTGCGATCGTGATTGTGCGATCGTGATTGTGTGATCGTGATTGTGTGATCGTGATTGTGTGATAGTGATTGTGTGATCGTGATTGTGTGATCGTGATTGTGTGATCGTGATAGTGTGATCGTGATTGTGTGATCGTGATTGTGTGATCGTGATTGTGTGGTCGTGATTGTGTGGTCGTGATTGTGTGATGGTGATTGTGTGATCGTGATTGTGGGATCGTGACTGTGGGATCGTGATTGTGTGATTGTGATTGTGTGATTGTGATTGTGTGATTGTGATTGTGTGGTTGTGATTGTGTGATTGTGATTGTATGATTGTGATTGTGTGATTGCGATTGTGTGATCGTGACTGTGTGGTCGTGATTGTGTGATCGTGATTGTGGGATTGTGACTGTGGGATTGTGTGGTTGTGGTTGTGCGATTGTGATTGTGTGACTGTGATTGTGTGATTGTGATTGCGATTGTGTGATTGTGACTGTGTGGTCGTGATTGTGTGATCGTGATTGTGGGATTGTGACTGTGTGATTGTGTGATCGTGATTGTGTGATCGTGATTGTGTGATCGTGATTGTGTGATCGTGATTGGGTGATCGTGATTGGGTGATCGTGAATGGGTGATCGTGATTGGGTGATCGCGATTGTGGGATTGTGACTGTGCGATTGTGTGATTGTGATTGTGTGACTGTGATTGTGTGATTGTGATTGTGGGATTGTGATTGTGTGATTGTGATTGTGTGATCGTGACTGTGATTGTGTGATTGTGATTGTGATTGTGATTGTGATTGTGATTCTGATTGTGATTGTGATTGTGATTGTGATTGTGTGACTGTGTGATTGTGATTGTGTGACTGTGATTCTGTGACTGTGATTGTGCGATCGTGATAGTGTGATTGTGATCGTGTGATTGCGATCGTGTGATTGTGATCGTGTGATTGCGATCGTGTGATTGCGATCGTGTGATTGCGATCGTGTGATTGTGATTGTGTGATTGCGTTTGTGTTATTGCGATTGTGTGATTGTGATTGTGCGATTGTGATTGTGGGATTGTGGTTGTGTGATTGTTTGATTGTGTGATTGCGATTGTGTGATTGCGATTGTGTGATTGCGATTGTGTGATTGCGATTGTGTGATTGCGATTGTGTGATTGCGATTGTGTGATTGCGATTGTGTGATTGCGTTTGTGTGATTGCGATTGTGTGATTGCGATTGTTTGATTGCGATTGTTTGATTGTGTGATTGTGATTGTGTGATTGTGATTGTGTGATTGTGATTGTGTGATTGTGATTGTGTGATTGTGATTGTGTGATTGTGATTGTGTGATTGTGATTGTGTGATTGTGATTGTGTGATTGTGATTATGTGATTGTGATTGTGTGATTGTGATTGTGTGATTGTGATTGTGTGATTGTGATTGTGTGATTGTGTTTGTGCGATTGCGATTGTGCGATTGCGATTTTGTGATTGCGATTGTGTGATTGCGATTGTGTGATTGCGATTGTGTGATTGCGTTTGTGTGATTGCGATTGTGTGATTGCGATTGTTTGATTGCGATTGTTTGATTGTGTGATTGTGATTGTGTGATTGTGATTGTGTGATCGCGATTGTGTGATCGCGATTGTGTGATCGCGTTTGTGTGATCGCGATTGTGTGATCGCGATTGTGTGATCGCGATTGTTTGATCGCGATTGTTTGATTGTGTGATTGTGATTGTGTGATTGTGATTGTGTGATTGTGATTGTGTGATTGTGATTGTGTGATTGTGATTGTATGATTGTGATTGTGTGATTGTGATTGTGTGATTGTGATTGGGTGATTGTGATTGTGTGATTGTGATCGTGTGATTGTGATCGTGTGATCGTGATTGGGTGACCGTGATTGGGTGATCGTGATTGTGGGATTGTGTGATTGTGATTCTGTGACTGTGATCGTGTGATTGTGATTGTGGGATTGTGATTGTGTGATTGTGATTGTGGGATTGTGATTGTGTGATTGTGATTGTGTGATCGTGACTGTGATTGTGTGATTGTGATTGTGATTGTGATTGTGATTGTGTGACTGTGTGATTGTGATTGTGTGACTGTGATTGTGTGATCGTGATAGGGTGATCGTGATAGTGTGATCGTGATTGTGTGATCGTGACTGTGTGGTCGTGATAGTGTGATCGTCATTGTGGGATTTTGACTGTGTGATTGTGTGGTCGTGATTGTGTGATCGCGATTGTGTGATCGTGATTGTGTGATCGTGATTGTGTGATCGTGATTGTGTGATCGTGATTGTGTGATCGTGATTGTGTGATCGTGATTGTGTGATCGTGATTGTGTGATCGTGATTGTGTGATTGTCATTGTTTGATTGTGATTGTGTGATTGTGATTGTGTGATTGTGTGATTGTGATTGTGTGATTGTGATTATGTGATTGTGATTGTGATTGTGTGATTGTGTGATCGTTATTGTGTGATCGTGATTGTGTGATAGTGATTGTGTGACCGTGATTATGTGATCGTGATTGTGCGATCCTGATTGTGTGATTAGGATTCTGTAATCGTGATTGTGTAATCGTGATTGTGTGATCGTGATTGTGATCGTGATTTTGTGATCGTGAAAGTGTGATGGTGATTGTGTGATCGTGATTTTGTGATCGTGATAGTGTGATGGTGATTGTGCGATCGTGATTGTGCGATCGTGATTGTGCGATCGTGATTGTGTGATTGTTTGATTGTGTGATTGCGATTGTGTGATTGCGATTGTGTGATTGCGATTGTGTGATTGTGATTGTGTGATTGTGATTGTGTTATTGTGATTGCGTGATTGTGATTGTGTGATTGTGATTGTGTGATTGTGATTGTGTGATTGTGATTGTGTGATTGTGTGATTGTGATTGTGTGATTGTGATCGTGTGATTGTGATCGTGTGATCGTGATTGGGTGATCGTGATTTGGTGATCGTGATTGGGTGATCGTGATTGGGTGATCGTGATTGGGTGATCGTGATTGTGTGATCGTGATTGTGTGATCGTGATTGTGGGATTGTGACTGTGTGATTGTGTGGTTGTGGTTGTGTGATTGTGATTGTGTGATCGTGATTGTGTGATTGTGATTGTGTGATCGTGATTGTGTGATCGTGATTGTGTGATCGTGATTGTGTGATCGTGATTGTGTGATTGTGATAGTGTACTCGTGATTGTGTGGTCGTGATTGTGTGGTCGTGATTGTGTGGTCGTGATTGTGTGGTCGTGATTGTGTGGTCGTGATTGTGTGATTGTGATTGTGTGATTGTGATTGTGTGATTGTGATTGTGTGATTGTGATTGTGTGATCGCGATTGTTTGATCGCGATTGTTTGATTGTGTGATTGTGATTGTGGGATTGTGATTGTGTGATTGTGATTGTGGGATTGTGATTGTGTGATTGTGATTGTGTGATCGTGACTGTGATTGTGTGATTGTGATTGTGATTGTGATTGTGATTGTGTGACTGTGTGATTGTGATTGTGTGACTGTGATTGTGTGATCGTGATAGGGTGATCGTGATAGTGTGATCGTGATTGTGTGATCGTGACTGTGTGGTCGTGATAGTGTGATCGTCATTGTGGGATTTTGACTGTGTGATTGTGTGGTCGTGATTGTGTGATCGTGATTGTGTGATCGCGATTGTGTGATCGTGATTGTGTGATCGTGATTGTGTGATCGTGATTGTGTGATCGTGATTGTGTGATCGTGATTGTGTGATCGTGATTGTGTGATCGTGATTGTGTGATCGTGATTGTGTGATTGTCATTGTTTGATTGTGATTGTGTGATTGTGATTGTGTGATTGTGTGATTGTGATTGTGTGATTGTGATTATGTGATTGTGATTGTGATTGTGTGATTGTGTGATCGTTATTGTGTGATCGTGATTGTGTGATAGTGATTGTGTGACCGTGATTATGTGATCGTGATTGTGCGATCCTGATTGTGTGATTAGGATTCTGTAATCGTGATTGTGTAATCGTGATTGTGTGATCGTGATTGTGATCGTGATTTTGTGATCGTGAAAGTGTGATGGTGATTGTGTGATCGTGATTTTGTGATCGTGATAGTGTGATGGTGATTGTGCGATCGTGATTGTGCGATCGTGATTGTGCGATCGTGATTGTGCGATCGTGATTGTGCGATCGTGATTGTGCGATCGTGATTGTGTGATTGTTTGATTGTGTGATTGCGATTGTGTGATTGCGATTGTGTGATTGCGATTGTGTGATTGTGATTGTGTGATTGTGATTGTGTTATTGTGATTGCGTGATTGTGATTGTGTGATTGTGATTGTGTGATTGTGATTGTGTGATTGTGTGATTGTGATTGTGTGATTGTGATCGTGTGATTGTGATCGTGTGATCGTGATTGGGTGATCGTGATTTGGTGATCGTGATTGGGTGATCGTGATTGGGTGATCGTGATTGGGTGATCGTGATTGTGTGATCGTGATTGTGTGATCGTGATTGTGGGATTGTGACTGTGTGATTGTGTGGTTGTGGTTGTGTGATTGTGATTGTGTGATCGTGATTGTGTGATTGTGATTGTGTGATCGTGACTGTGTGATCGTGATTGTGTGATCGTGATTGTGTGATCGTGATTGTGTGATCGTGATTGTGTGATCGTGATAGTGTACTCGTGATTGTGTGGTCGTGATTGTGTGGTCGTGATTGTGTGGTCGTGATTGTGTGGTCGTGATTGTGTGATTGTGATTGTGTGATTGTGATTGTGTGATTGTGATTGTGTGATTGTGATTGTGTGATTGGGATTGTGTGATTGTGATTGTGTGATTGTGATTGTGTGATGGTGATTGTGTGATGGTGATTGTGTGATCGTGATTGTGTGATCGTGATTGTGTGATCGTGATTGTGTGATCGTGATTGTGTGATCGTGATTGTGTGATCGTGATTGTGTGATCGTGATTGTGTGATCGTGATAGTGTTATCGTGATTGTGTGATCGTGATTGTGTGATCGTGATTGTGTGGTCGTGATTGTGTGGTCGTGATTGTGTGATGGTGATTGTGTGATCGTGATTGTGTGATCGTGATTGTGTCATTGCGATTGTGTGATTGCGATTGTGTGATTGCGATTGTGTGATTGCGTTTGTGTGATTGCGATTGTGTGATTGCGATTGTTTGATTGCGATTGTTTGATTGTGCGATTGTGATTGTGTGATTGTGATTGTGTGATCGCGATTGTGTGATCGCGATTGTGTGATCGCGTTTGTGCGATCGCGATTGTGTGATCGCGATTGTGTGATCGCGATTGTTTGATCGCGATTGTTTGATTGTGTGATTGTGATTGTGTGATTGTGATTGTGTGATTGTGATTGTATGATAGTGATTGTGTGATTGTGATTGTGTGATTGTGATTGTGTGATTGTGATTGTGTGATTGTGATTGTGTGATTGTGATTGTGTGATTGTGATTGTGTGATTGTGATTGTGTGATTGTGATTGTGTGATTGTGATTGTGTGATTGTGATTGTGTGATTGTGATTGTGTGATTGTGATTGTGTGATTGTGATTGTGTGATTGTGATTGTGTGATTGTGATTGTGTGATTGTGATTGTGTGATTGTGATTGTGTGATTGTGATTGTGTGATTGTGATTGTGTGATTGTGATTGTGTGATTGTGTTTGTGCGATTGCGATTGTGTGATTGCGATTTTGTGATTGCGATTGTGTCATTGCGATTGTGTGATTGCGATTGTGTGATTGCGATTGTGTGATTGCGTTTGTGTGATTGCGATTGTGTGATTGCGATTGTTTGATTGCGATTGTTTGATTGTGTGATTGTGATTGTGTGATTGTGATTGTGTGATCGCGATTGTGTGATCGCGATTGTGTGATCGCGTTTGTGTGATCGCGATTGTGTGATCGCGATTGTGTGATCGCGATTGTTTGATCGCGATTGTTTGATTGTGTGATTGTGATTGTGTGATTGTGATTGTGTGATTGTGATTGTATGATAGTGATTGTGTGATTGTGATTGTGTGATTGTGATTGTGTGATTGTGATTGTGTGATTGTGATCGTGTGATTGTGATCGTGTGATCGTGATTGGGTGACCGTGATTGGGTGATCGTGATTGTGGGATTGTGTGATTGTGATTCTGTGACTGTGATTGTGTGATTGTGATTGTGGGATTGTGATTGTGTGATTGTGATTGTGGGATTGTGATTGTGTGATTGTGATTGTGTGATCGTGACTGTGATTGTGTGATTGTGATTGTGATTGTGATTGTGATTGTGTGACTGTGTGATTGTGATTGTGTGACTGTGATTGTGTGATCGTGATAGGGTGATCGTGATAGTGTGATCGTGATCGTGTGATCGTGACTGTGTGGTCGTGATAGTGTGATCGTCATTGTGGGATTTTGACTGTGTGATTGTGTGGTCGTGATTGTGTGATCGCGATTGTGTGATCGTGATTGTGTGATCGTGATTGTGTGATCGTGATTGCGTGATCGCGATTGCGTGATCGCGATTGCGTGATCGCGATTGTGTGATTGTGATTGTGATTGTGATTGTGTGATTGTGTGATCGTGATTGTGTGATCGTGATTGTGGGATTGTGACTGTGTGATTGTGTGGTTGTGGTTGTGTGATTGAGATTGTGTGATCGTGATTGTGTGATTGTGATTGTGTGATCGTGATTGTGTGATCGTGATTGTGTGATCGTGATTGTGTGATCGTGATAGTGTAATCGTGATTTTGTGATCGTGATTGTGTGGTCGTGATTGTGTGGTCGTGATTGTGTGATTGTGATTGTGTGATTGTGATTGTGTGATTGTGATTGTGTGATTGTGATTGTGTGATCGTGATTGTGTGATCGTGATTGTGTGATCGTGATAGTGTGATCGTGATTGTGTGATCGTGATTGTGTGATCGTGATTGTGTGGTCGTGATTGTGTGGTCGTGATTGTGTGATGGTGATTGTGTGATCGTGATTGTGTGATCGTGATTGTGGGATCGTGACTGTGGGATCGTGATTGTGTGATTGTGATTGTGTGATTGTGATTGTGTGATTGTGATTGTGTGGTCGTGATTGTGTGATTGTGATTGTATGATCGTGATTGTGGGATTGTGACTGTGGGATTGTGTGGTTGTGGTTGTGCGATTGTGATTGTGTGACTGTGATTGTGTGATTGTGATTGCGATTGTGTGATTGTGACTGTGTGGTCGTGATTGTGTGATCGTGATTGTGGGATTGTGACTGTGTGATTGTGTGATCGTGATTGTGTGATCGTGATTGTGTGATCGTGATTGTGTGATCGTGATTGTGTGATCGTGATTGGGTGATCGTGATTGGGTGATCGTGAATGGGTGATCGTGATTGGGTGATCGTGATTGTGGGATTGTGACTGTGCGATTGTGTGATTGTGATTGTGTGACTGTGATTGTGTGATTGTGATTGTGGGATTGTGATTGTGTGATTGTGATTGTGTGATCGTGACTGTGATTGTGTGATTGTGATTGTGATTGTGATTGTGATTGTGATTCTGATTGTGATTGTGATTGTGATTGTGATTGTGTGACTGTGTGATTGTGATTGTGTGACTGTGATTGTGTGACTGTGATTGTGCGATCGTGATAGTGTGATTGTTATCGTGTGAATGCGATCGTGTGATTGTGATCGTGTGATTGCGATCGTGTGATTGCGATCGTGTGATTGCGATCGTGTGATTGTGATTGTGTGATTGCGTTTGTGTGATTGCGATTGTGTGATTGTGATTGTGCGATTGTGATTGTGGGATTGTGGTTGTGTGATTGTTTGATTGTGTGATTGCGATTGTGTGATTGCGATTGTGTGATTGCGATTGTGTGATTGCGATTGTGTCATTGCGATTGTGTGATTGCGATTGTGTGATTGCGATTGTGTGATTGCGATTGTGTGATTGCGTTTGTGTGATTGCGATTGTGTGATTGCGATTGTTTGATTGCGATTGTTTGATTGTGTGATTGTGATTGTGTGATTGTGATTGTGTGATTGTGATTGTGTGACTGTGATTGTGTGATTGTGATTGTGTGATTGTGATTGTGTGATTGTGATTGTGTGTTTGTGATTGTGTGATTGTGATTGTGTGATTGTGATTGTGTGATTGTGATTGTGTGATTGTGATTGTGTGATTGTGATTGTGTGATTGTGATTGTGTGATTGTGATTGTGTGATTGTGATTGTGTGATTGTGATTGTGTGATTGTGATTGTGTGATTGTGATTGTGTGATTGTGATTGTGTGATTGTGATTGTGTGATTGTGTTTGTGCGATTGCGATTGTGTGATTGCGATTTTGTGATTGCGATTGTGTCATTGCGATTGTGTGATTGCGATTGTGTGATTGCGATTGTGTGATTGCGTTTGTGTGATTGCGATTGTGTGATTGCGATTGTTTGATTGCGATTGTTTGATTGTGTGATTGTGATTGTGTGATTGTGATTGTGTGATCGCGATTGTGTGATCGCGATTGTGTGATCGCGTTTGTGTGATCGCGATTGTGTGATCGCGATTGTGTGATCGCGATTGTTTGATCGCGATTGTTTGATTGTGTGATTGTGATTGTGTGATTGCGATTGTGTGATTGTGATTGTATGATTGTGATTGTGTGATTGTGATTGTGTGATTGTGATTGTGTGATTGTGATAGTGTGATTGTGATCGTGTGATTGTGATCGTGTGATCGTGATTGGGTGACCGTGATTGGGTGATCGTGATTGTGGGATTGTGTGATTGTGATTCTGTGACTGTGATCGTGTGATTGTGATTGTGGGATTGTGATTGTGTGATTGTGATTGTGGGATTGTGATTGTGTGATTGTGATTGTGTGATCGTGACTGTGATTGTGTGATTGTGATTGTGATTGTGATTGTGATTGTGTGACTGTGTGATTGTGATTGTGTGACTGTGATTGTGTGATCGTGATAGGGTGATCGTGATAGTGTGATCGTGATTGTGTGATCGTGACTGTGTGGTCGTGATAGTGTGATCGTCATTGTGGGATTTTGACTGTGTGATTGTGTGGTCGTGATTGTGTGATCGCGATTGTGTGATCGTGATTGTGTGATCGTGATTGTGTGATCGTGATTGTGTGATCGTGATTGTGTGATCGTGATTGTGTGATCGTGATTGTGTGATCGTGATTGTGTGATCGTGATTGTGTGATCGTGATTGTGTGATTGTCATTGTTTGATTGTGATTGTGTGATTGTGATTGTGTGATTGTGTGATTGTGATTGTGTGATTGTGATTATGTGATTGTGATTGTGATTGTGTGATTGTGTGATCGTTATTGTGTGATCGTGATTGTGTGATAGTGATTGTGTGACCGTGATTATGTGATCGTGATTGTGCGATCCTGATTGTGTGATTAGGATTCTGTAATCGTGATTGTGTAATCGTGATTGTGTGATCGTGATTGTGATCGTGATTTTGTGATCGTGAAAGTGTGATGGTGATTGTGTGATCGTGATTTTGTGATCGTGATAGTGTGATGGTGATTGTGCGATCGTGATTGTGCGATCGTGATTGTGCGATCGTGATTGTGCGATCGTGATTGTGTGATTGTTTGATTGTGTGATTGCGATTGTGTGATTGCGATTGTGTGATTGTGATTGTGTGATTGTGATTGTGTTATTGTGATTGCGTGATTGTGATTGTGTGATTGTGATTGTGTGATTGTGATTGTGTGATTGTGATTGTGTGATTGTGTGATTGTGATTGTGTGATTGTGATCGTGTGATTGTGATCGTGTGATCGTGATTGGGTGATCGTGATTTGGTGATCGTGATTGGGTGATCGTGATTGGGTGATCGTGATTGGGTGATCGTGATTGTGTGATCGTGATTGTGTGATCGTGATTGTGGGATTGTGACTGTGTGATTGTGTGGTTGTGGTTGTGTGATTGTGATTGTGTGATCGTGATTGTGTGATTGTGATTGTGTGATCGTGATTGTGTGATCGTGATTGTGTGATCGTGATTATGTGATCGTGATTGTGTGATCGTGATTGTGTGATCGTGATTGTGTGGTCGTGATTGTGTGGTCGTGATTGTGTGATTGTGATTGTGTGATCGTGATTGTGGGATCGTGACTGTGGGATCGTGATTGTGTGATCGTGATTGTGCGATCGTGATAGTGTGATTGTGATCGTGTGATTGCGATTGTGTGATTGCGTTTGTGTGATTGCGATTGTGTGATTGTGATTGTGCGATTGTGATTGTGGGATTGTGGTTGTGTGATTGTTTGATTGTGCGATTGCGATTGTGTGATTGCGATTGTGTGATTGCGATTGTGTGATTGCGATTGTGTGATTGCGATTGTGTGATTGCGATTGTGTGATTGCGATTGTGTCATTGCGATTGTGTGATTGCGATTGTGTGATTGCGATCGTGTGATTGCGTTTGTGTAATTGCGATTGTGTGATTGCGATTGTTTGATTGCGATTGTTTGATTGTGTGATTGTGATTGTGTGATTGTGATTGTGTGATTGTGTGATTGTGATTGTGTGATTGTGATCGTGTGATTGCGATCGTGTGATCGTGATTGGGTGATCGTGATTGGGTGATCGTGATTGGGTGATCGTGATTGTGGGATTGTGACTGTGTGATTGTGTGACTGTGATTATGTGATTGTGATTGTGGGATTGTGATTGCGTGATTGTGATTGTGTGATCGTGACTGTGATTGTGTGATTGTGATTGTGATTGTGATTGTGATTGTGATTGTGATTGTGATTGTGTGACTGTGTGATTGTGATTGTGTGACTGTGATTGTGTGATCGTGATAGTGTGATCGTGATAGTGTGATCGTGATAGTGTGATCGTGATTGTGTGATCGTGACTGTGTGGTCGTGATAGTGTGATCGTGATTGTGGGATTTTGACTGTGTGATTGTGTGGTTGTGGTTGTGTGATTGCGATTGTGTGACTGTGATTGTGTGATTGTGATTGTTGGATTGTGATTGCGATTGTGTGATTGTGACTGTGTGATCGTGATTGTGGGATTGTGACTGTGTGATTGTGTGGTTGTGGTTGTGTGATTGTGATTGTGTGATCGTGATTGTGTGATTGTGATTGTGTGATCGTGATTGTGTGATCGTGATTGTGTGATCGTGATTGTGTGATCGTGATAGTGTAATCGTGATTTTGTGATCGTGATTGTGTGGTCGTGATTATGTGGTCGTGATTGTGTGATTGTGATTGTGTGATTGTGATTGTGTGATTGTGATTGTGTGATTGTGATTGTGTGATTGTGATTGTGTGATTGTGATTGTGTGATTGTGATTGTGTGATTGTGATTGTGTGATTGTGATTGTGTGATTGTGATTGTGTGATCGTGATTGTGTGGTCGTGATTGTGTGACCGTGATTGTGTGATCGTGATAGTGTGATCGTGATTGTGTGATCGTGATTGTGTGGTCGTGATTATGTGGTCGTGATAGTGTGATTGTGATTGTGTGATCGCGATTGTGGGATCGTGACTGTGGGATCGTGATTGTGTGATTGTGATTGTGGGATTGTGACGGTGTGATTGTGTGATCGTGATTGTGTGATCGTGATTGTGGGATTGTGACTGTGTGATTGTGTGGTTGTGGTTGTGTGATTGTGATTGTGTGACTATGATTGTGTGATTGTGATTGTGGGATTGTGATTGCGATTGTGTGATTGTGACTGTGTGGTCGTGATTGTGTGATCGTGATTGTGGGATTGTGACTGTGTGATTGTGTGGTTGTGGTTGTGTGATTGTGATTGTGTGATCGTGATTGTGTGATTGTGATTGTGTGATCGTGATTGTGTGATCGTGATTGTGTGATCGTGATTGTGTGATCGTGATTGTGTGATCGTGATTGTGTGATCGTGATTGTGTGGTTGTGATTGTGTGATCGTGATTGTGTGATCGTGATTGTGTGATCGTGATTGTGTGATCGTGATTGTGTGATCGTGATTGTGTGATCGTGATTGTGTGATCGTGATTGTGTGATCGTGATTGTGTGGTCGTGATTGTGTGGTCGTGATTGTGTGATTGTGATTGTGTGATCGTGATTGTGGGATCGTGACTGTGGGATCGTGATTGTGTGATCGTGATTGTGTGATTGTGATTGTGTGATTGTGATTGTGTGATTGTGTTTGTGTGATTGTGATTGTGTGACTGTGATTGTGTGATTGTGATTGTGTGACTGTGATTGTGTGATTGTGATTGCGATTGTGTGATTGTGACTGTGTGGTCGTGATTGTGTGATCGTGATTTTGGGATTGTGACTGTGTGATTGTGTGATCGTGATTGTATGATCGCGATTGCGTGATCGCGATTGCGTGATTGCGATTGCGCTATCGCGATTGTGTGATTGTGATTGTGATAGTGATTGTGATTGTGTGATTGTGTGATCGTGATTGTGTGATCGTGATTGTGGGATTGTGACTGTGTGATTGTGTGGTTGTGGTTGTGTGATTGAGATTGTGTGATCGTGATTGTGTGATTGTGATTGTGTGATCGTGATTGTGTGATCGTTATTGTGTGATCGTGATTGTGTGATCGTGATAGTGTAATCGTGATTTTGTGATCGTGATTGTGTGGTCGTGATTGTGTGGTCGTGATTGTGTGTTTGTGATTGTGTGATTGTGATTGTGTGATTGTGATTGTGTGATTGTGATTGTGTGATTGTGATTGTGTGATTGTGATTGTGTGATCGTGATTGTGTGATCGTGATTGTGTGGTCGTGATTGTGTGATCGTGATTGTGTGATCGTGATTGTGAGATTGTGACTGTGTGATTGTGTGGTTGTGGTTGTGTGATTGTGATTGTGTGACTGTGATTGTGTGATTGTGATTGCGATTGTGTGATTGTGACTGTGTGGTCGTGATTGTGTGATCGTGATTGTGGGATTGTGACTGTGTGATTGTGTGGTTGTGGTTGTGTGATTGTGATTATGTGATCGTGATTGTGTGATTGTGATTGTGTGATTGTGATTGTGTGATTGTGATTGTGTGATTGTGATTGTGTGATTGTGATTGTGTGATCGTGATTGTGTGATCGTGATTGTGTGGTCGTGATTGTGTGATCGTGATTGTGGGATTGTGACTGTGTGATTGTGTGATCGTGATTGTGTGATCGTGATTGTGTGATCGTGATTGTGTGATCGTGATTGTGTGATCGTGATTGGGTGATCGTGATTGGGTGATCGTGATTGGGTGATCGTGATTGTGGGATTGTGACTGTGCGATTGTGTGATTGTGATTGTGTGACTGTGATTGTGTGATTGTGATTGTGGGATTGTGATTGTGTGATTGTGATTGTGTGATCGTGACTGTGATTGTGTGTTTGTGATTGTGATTGTGATTGTGATTGTGATTGTGATTGTGATTGTGATTGTGATTCTGATTGTGATTGTGATTGTGATTGTGATTGTGATTGTGTGACTGTGTGATTGTGATTGTGTGACTGTGATTGTGCGATCGTGATAGTGTGATTGTGATCGTGTGATTGCGATCGTGTGATTGTGATCGTGTGATTGCGATCGTGTGATTGCGATCGTGTGATTGCGATCGTGTGATTGCGATTGTGTGATTGCGTTTGTGTGATTGCGATTGTGTGACTGTGATTGTGCGATTGTGATTGTGGGATTGTGGTTGTGTGATTGTTTGATTGTGTGATTGCGATTGTGTGATTGCGATTGTGTGATTGCGATTGTGTGATTGCGATTGTGTGATTGCGATTGTGTGATTGCTATTGTGTCATTGCGGTTGTGTGATTGCGATTGTTTGATTGCGATTGTTTGATTGCGATTGTTTGATTGTGTGATTGTGATTGTGTGATTGTGATTGTGTGATTGTGATTGTGTGATTGTGATTGTGTGATTGTGATTGTGTGATTGTGATTGTGTGATTGTGATTGTGTGATTGTGATTGTGTGATTGTGATTGTGTGATTGTGATTGTGTGATTGTGATTGTGTGATTGTGATTGTGTGATTGTGATTGTGTGATTGTGATTGTGTGATTGTGATTGTGTGATTATGATTGTGTGATTGTGATTGTGTGAATGTGATTGTGTGATTGTGATTGTGTGATTGTGATTGTGTGATTGTGATTGTGTGATTGTGATTGTGTGATTGTGATTGTGTGATTGTGATTGTGTGATCGTGATTGTGGGATCGTGACTGTGGGATCGTGATTGTGTGATTGTGATTGTGGGATTGTGACGGTGTGATTGTGTGATCGTGATTGTGTGATCGTGATTGTGTGATCGTGATTGTGGGATTGTGACTGTGTGATTGTGTGGTTGTGGTTGTGTGATTGTGATTGTGTGACTATGATTGTGTGATTGTGATTGTGGGATTGTGATTGCGATTGTGTGATTGTGACTGTGTGGTCGTGATTGTGTGATCGTGATTGTGGGATTGTGACTGTGTGATTGTGTGGTTGTGGTTGTGTGATTGTGATTGTGTGATCGTGATTGTGTGATTGTGATTGTGTGATCGTGATTGTGTGATCGTGATTGTGTGATCGTGATTGTGTGATCGTGATTGTGTGATCGTGATTTTGGGATTGTGACTGTGTGATTGTGTGATCGTGATTGTATGATCGCGATTGCGTGATCGCGATTGCGTGATTGCGATTGCGCTATCGCGATTGTGTGATTGTGATTGTGATAGTGATTGTGATTGTGTGATTGTGTGATCGTGATTGTGTGATCGTGATTGTGGGATTGTGACTGTGTGATTGTGTGGTTGTGGTTGTGTGATTGAGATTGTGTGATCGTGATTGTGTGATTGTGATTGTGTGATCGTGATTGTGTGATCGTTATTGTGTGATCGTGATTGTGTGATCGTGATAGTGTAATCGTGATTTTGTGATCGTGATTGTGTGGTCGTGATTGTGTGGTCGTGATTGTGTGGTCGTGATTGTGTGTTTGTGATTGTGTGATTGTGATTGTGTGATTGTGATTGTGTGATTGTGATTGTGTGATTGTGATTGTGTGATCGTGATGGTGTGATCGTGATTGTGTGGTCGTGATTGTGTGATCGTGATTGTGTGATCGTGATTGTGAGATTGTGACTGTGTGATTGTGTGGTTGTGGTTGTGTGATTGTGATTGTGTGACTGTGATTGTGTGATTGTGATTGCGATTGTGTGATTGTGACTGTGTGGTCGTGATTGTGTGATCGTGATTGTGTGATTGTGTGGTTGTGGTTGTGTGATTGTGATTATGTGATCGTGATTGTGTGATTGTGATTGTGTGATCGTGATTGTGTGATCGTGATTGTGTGATCGTGATAGTGTGATCGTGATTGTGTGATCGTGATTGTGTGATCGTGATTGTGTGGTCGTGATTGTGTGGTCGTGATTGTGTGATTGTGATTGTGTGATCGTGATTGTGGGATCGTGACTGTGGGATCGTGATTGTGTGATCGTGATTGTGCGATCGTGATAGTGTGATTGTGATCGTGTGATTGCGATTGTGTGATTGCGTTTGTGTGATTGTGATTGTGTGATTGTGATTGTGTGATTGTGATTGTGTGATTGTGATTGTGTGATTGTGATTGTGTGATTGTGATTGTGTGATTGTGATTGTGTGATCGTGATTGTGTGATCGTGATTGTGTGGTCGTGATTGTGTGATCGTGATTGTGTGATCGTGATTGTGGGATTGTGACTGTGTGATTGTGTGGTTGTGGTTGTGTGATTGTGATTGTGTGACTGTGATTGTGTGATTGTGATTGCGATTGTGTGATTGCGATTGTGTGATTGCGATTGTGTGATTGCGATTGTGTCATTGCGATTGTGTGATTGCGATTGTGTGATTGCGATCGTGTGATTGCGTTTGTGTAATTGCGATTGTGTGATTAGGATTGTTTGATTGCGATTGTTTGATTGTGCGATTGTGATTGTGTGACTGTGATTGTGTGATTGTGATTGCGATTGTGTGATTGTGACTGTGTGGTCGTGATTGTGTGATCGTGATTGTGGGATTGTGACTGTGTGATTGTGTGATCGTGATTGTGTGATCGTGATTGTGTGATCGTGATTGTGTGATCGTGATTGTGTGATCGTGATTGTGTGATCGTGATTGGGTGATCGTGATTGGGTGATCGTGATTGGGTGATCGTGATTGTGGGATTGTGACTGTGCGATTGTGTGATTGTGATTGTGTGACTGTGATTGTGTGATTGTGATTGTGGGATTGTGATTGTGTGATTGTGATTGTGTGATCGTGACTGTGATTGTGTGATTGTGATTGTGATTGTGATTGTGATTGTGATTGTGATTGTGATTGTGATTGTGATTCTGATTGTGATTGTGATTGTGATTGTGATTGTGATTGTGTGACTGTGTGATTGTGATTGTGTGACTGTGATTGTGCGATCGTGATAGTGTGATTGTGATCGTGTGATTGCGATCGTGTGATTGTGATCGTGTGATTGCGATCGTGTGATTGCGATGGTGTGATTGCGATCGTGTGATTGCGATTGTGTGATTGCGTTTGTGTGATTGCGATTGTGTGATTGTGATTGTGCGATTGTGATTGTGGGATTGTGGTTGTGTGATTGTTTGATTGTGTGATTGCGATTGTGTGATTGCGATTGTGTGATTGCGTTTGTGTGATTGCGATTGTGTGATTGCGATTGTGTGATTGCTATTGTGTCATTGCGATTGTGTGATTGCGATTGTTTGATTGCGATTGTTTGATTGTGTGATTGTGATTGTGTGATTGTGATTGTGTGATTGTGATTGTGTGATTGTGATTGTGTGATTGTGATTGTGTGATTGTGATTGTGTGATTGTGATTGTGTGATTGTGATTGTGTGATTGTGATTGTGTGATTGTGATTGTGTGATTGTGATTGTGTGATTGTGATTGTGTGATTGTGATTGTGTGATTGTGATTGTGTGATTGTGATTGTGTGATTGTGATTGTGTGATTGTGATTGTGTGATTGTGATTGTGTGATTGTGATTGTGTGATTATGATTGTGTGATTGTGATTGTGTGATTGTGATTGTGTGAATGTGATTGTGTGATTGTGATTGTGTGATTGTGATTGTGTGATTGTGATTGTGTGATTGTGATTGTGTGATTGTGATTGTGTGATTGTGATTGTGTGATTGTGATTGTGTGATTGTGATTGTGTGATTGTGATCGTGTGATTACGATTGTGTGATTGCGTTTGTGTGATTGCGATTGTGTGATTGTGATTGTGCGATTGTGATTGTGGGATTGTGGTTGTGTGATTGTTTGATTGTGCGATTGCGATTGT
Organism: Megachile rotundata; assembly: GCF_050947335.1. NCBI lineage: Eukaryota > Metazoa > Arthropoda > Insecta > Hymenoptera > Megachilidae > Megachile > Megachile rotundata. The sequence goes on along the minus strand of NC_134997.1, from coordinate 716,126 downwards.
GTGATTGCGATTGTGTGATTGCGATTGTGTGATTGCGATTGTGTGATTGCGATTGTGTGATTGCGATTGTGTGATTGCGATTGTGTCATTGCGATTGTGTGATTGCGATTGTGTGATTGCGATCGTGTGATTGCGTTTGTGTAATTGCGATTGTGTGATTGCGATTGTTTGATTGCGATTGTTTGATTGTGTGATTGTGATTGTGTGATTGTGATTGTGTGATTGTGATTGTGTGATTGTGATTGTGTGATTGTGATTGTGTGATTGTGATTGTGTGATTGTGATTGTGTGATTGTGATTGTGTGATTGTGATTGTGTGATTGTGATTGTGTGATTGTGATTGTGTGATTGTGATTGTATGATTGTGATTGTGTGATTGTGATTGTGTGATTGTGATTGTGTGATTGTGATTGTGTGATTGTGATTGTGTGATTGTGATTGTGTGATTGTGATTGTGTGACTGTGATTGTGTGATTGTGATTGTGTGATTGTGATTGTGTGATTGTGATTGTGTTATTGTGATTGTGTGACTGTGATTGTGTGATTGTGATTGCGATAGTGTGATTGTGACTGTGTGGTCGTGATTGTGTGATCGTGATTGTGGAATTGTGACTGTGTGATCGTGATTGTGTGATCGCGATTGCGTGATCGCGATTGCGTGATCGCGATTGTGTGATTGTGATTGTGATTGTGTGATTGTGATTGTGATTGTGTGATTGTGTGATCGTGATTGTGTGATCGTGATTGTGGGATTGTGACTGTGTGATTGTGTGGTTGTGGTTGTGTGATTGAGATTGTGTGATCGTGATTGTGTGATTGTGATTGTGTGATCGTGATTGTGTGATCGTGTTTGTGTGATCGTGATTGTGTGATCGTGATAGTGTAATCGTGATTTTGTGATCGTGATTGTGTGGTCGTGATTGTGTGGTCGTGATTGTGTGATTGTGATTGTGTGATTGTGATTGTGTGATTGTGATTGTGTGATCGTGATTGTGTGATCGTGATTGTGTGGTCGTGATTGTGTGACCGTGATTGTGTGATCGTGATAGTGTGATCGTGATTGTGTGATCGTGATTGTGTGGTCGTGATTGTGTGGTCGTGATTGTGTGATCGTGATTGTGTGATCGTGATTGTGTGATCGTGATTGTGTGATCGTGATTGTGTGATCGTGATTGTGTGATCGTGATTGTGGGATTGTGACTGTGGGATTGTGTGGTTGTGGTTGTGCGATCGTGATTCTGTGACTGTGATTGTGTGATCGTGATAGTGTGATCGTGATAGTGTGATCGTGATTGTGTGATCGTGACTGTGTGGTCGTGATAGTGTGATCGTGATTGTGGGATTTTGACTGTGTGATTGTGTGGTTGTGGTTGTGTGATAGTGATTGTGTGACTGTGATTGTGTGATTGTGATTGTGGGATTGTGATTGCGATTGTGTGATTGCGACTGTGTGGTCGTGATTGTGTGATCGTGATTGTGGGATTGTGACTGTGTGATTGTATGGTCGTGATTGTGTGATCGCGATTGTGTGATCGTGATTGTGTGATCGTGATTGTGTGATCGTGATTGTGTGATCGTGATTGCGTGATCGTGATTGTGTGGTCGTGATTGTGTGATCGTGATTGTGTGATCGTGATTGTGGGATTGTGACTGTGTGATTGTGTGGTTGTGGTTGTGTGATTGTGATTGTGTGACTGTGATTGTGTGATTGTGATTGCGATTGTGTGATTGTGACTGTGTGATTGTGCGGTTGTGGTTGTGTGATTGTGATTATGTGATCGTGATTGTGTGGTCGTGATAGTGTGATCGTGATTGTGTGATCGTGATTGTGTGATCGTGATTGTGTGGTCGTGATTGTGTGGACGTGATTGTGTGATTGTGATTGTGTGATCGTGATTGTGGGATCGTGACTGTGGGATCGTGATTGTGCGATCGTGATTGTGCGATCGTGATAGTGTGATTGTGATCGTGTGATTGCGATTGTGTGATTGCGTTTGTGTGATTGCGATTGTGTGATTGTGATTGTGCGATTGTGATTGTGGGATTGTGGTTGTGTGATTGTTTGATTGTGCGATTGCGATTGTGTGATTGCGATTGTGTGATTGCGATTGTGTGATTGCGATTGTGTGATTGCGATTGTGTGATTGCGATTGTGTGATTGCGATTGTGTCATTGCGATTGTGTCATTGCGATTGTGTGATTGCGATTGTGTGATTGCGATCGTGTGATTGCGTTTGTTTGATTGCGATTGTTTGATTGTGTGATTGTGATTGTGTGATTGTGATTGTGTGATTGTGATTGTGTGATTGTGATTGTGTGATTGGGATTGTGTGATTGTGATTGTGTGATTGTGATTGTGTGATTGTGATTGTGTGATTCTGATTGTGTGATTGTGATTGTGTGATTGTGATTGTCTGATTGTGATTGTGTGATTGTGATTGTGTGATTGTGATTGTGTGATTGTGATTCTGTGATTGTGATTGTGTGATTGTGATTGTGTGATTGTGATTGTGTGATTGTGATTGTGTGATTGTGATTGTGTGATTGTGATTGTGTGATTGTGATTGTGTGATTGTGATTCTGTGATTGTGATTGTGTGATTGTGATTGTGTTATTGTGATTGTGTGACTGTGATTGTGTGATTGTGATTGCGATTGTGTGATTGTGACTGTGTGGTCGTGATTGTGTGATCGTGATTGTGGAATTGTGACTGTGTGATCGCGATTGCGTGATCGCGATTGCGTGATCGCGATTGCGTGATCGCGATTGTGTGATTGCGTTTGTGTGATTGCGATTGTGTGATTGCGATTGTTTGATTGCGATTGTGTGATTGCGATTGTTTGATTGCGTTTGTGTGATTGCGATTGTGTGATTGCGATTGTTTGATTGCGATTGTTTGATTGTGTGATTGTGATTGTGTGATTGTGATTGTGTGATTGTGATTGTGTGATTGTGATTGTGTGATTGTGATTGTGTGATTGTGATTGTGTGATTGTGATTGTGTGATTGTGATTGTGTGATTGTGATTGTGTGATTGTGATTGTGTGATTGTGATTGTGTGATTGTGATTGTGTGATTGTGATTGTGTGATTGTGTTTGTGCGATTGCGATTGTGTGATTGCGATTTTGTGATTGCGATTGTGTCATTGCGATTGTGTGATTGCGATTGTGTGATTGCGATTGTGTGATTGCGTTTGTGTGATTGCGATTGTGTGATTGCGATTGTTTGATTGCGATTGTTTGATTGTGTGATTGTGATTGTGTGATTGTGATTGTGTGATCGCGATTGTGTGATCGCGATTGTGTGATCGCGTTTGTGTGATCGCGATTGTGTGATCGCGATTGTGTGATCGCGATTGTTTGATCGCGATTGTTTGATTGTGTGATTGTGATTGTGTGATTGTGATTGTGTGATTGTGATTGTATGATTGTGATTGTGTGATTGTGATTGTGTGATTGTGATTGTGTGATTGTGATTGTGTGATTGTGATCGTGTGATTGTGATCGTGTGATCGTGATTGGGTGACCGTGATTGGGTGATCGTGATTGTGGGATTGTGTGATTGTGATTCTGTGACTGTGATTGTGTGATTGTGATTGTGGGATTGTGATTGTGTGATTGTGATTGTGGGATTGTGATTGTGTGATTGTGATTGTGTGATCGTGACTGTGATTGTGTGATTGTGATTGTGATTGTGATTGTGATTGTGTGACTGTGTGATTGTGATTGTGTGACTGTGATTGTGTGATCGTGATAGGGTGATCGTGATAGTGTGATCGTGATCGTGTGATCGTGACTGTGTGGTCGTGATAGTGTGATCGTCATTGTGGGATTTTGACTGTGTGATTGTGTGGTCGTGATTGTGTGATCGCGATTGTGTGATCGTGATTGTGTGATCGTGATTGTGTGATCGTGATTGCGTGATCGCGATTGCGTGATCGCGATTGCGTGATCGCGATTGTGTGATTGTGATTGTGATTGTGATTGTGTGATTGTGTGATCGTGATTGTGTGATCGTGATTGTGGGATTGTGACTGTGTGATTGTGTGGTTGTGGTTGTGTGATTGAGATTGTGTGATCGTGATTGTGTGATTGTGATTGTGTGATCGTGATTGTGTGATCGTGATTGTGTGATCGTGATAGTGTAATCGTGATTTTGTGATCGTGATTGTGTGGTCGTGATTGTGTGGTCGTGATTGTGTGATTGTGATTGTGTGATTGTGATTGTGTGATTGTGATTGTGTGATTGTGATTGTGTGATTGTGATTGTGTGATTGTGATTGTGTGATCGTGATTGTGTGATCGTGATTGTGTGGTCGTGATTGTGTGACCGTGATTGTGTGATCGTGATAGTGTGATCGTGATTGTGTGATCGTGATTGTGTGGTCGTGATTGTGTGGTCGTGATTGTGTGATTGTGATTGTGTGATCGTGATTGTGGGATCGTGACTGTGGGATCGTGATTGTGTGATTGTGATTGTGGGATTGTGACGGTGTGATTGTGTGATCGTGATTGTGTGATCGTGATTGTGTGATCGTGATTGTGTGATCCTGATAGTGGGATTGTGACTGTGTGATTGTGTGGGTGTGGTTGTCTGATTGTGATTGTGTGACTGTGATTGTGTGATTGTGATTGTGATTGTGGGATTGTGATTGCGATTGTGTGATCGTGACTGTGTGGTCGTGATTGTGTGATCGTGATTGTGGGATTGTGACTGTGTGATTATGTGGTTGTGGTTGTGTGATTGTGATTGTGTGATCGTGATTGTGTGATTGTGATTGTGTGATCGTGATTGTGTGATCGTGATTGTGTGATCGTGATTGTGTGATCGTGATTGTGTGATCGTGATAGTGTACTCGTGATTGTGTGGTCGTGATTGTGTGGTCGTGATTGTGTGGTCGTGATTGTGTGGTCGTGATTGTGTGATTGTGATTGTGTGATTGTGATTGTGTGATTGTGATTGTGTGATTGTGATTGTGTGATTGGGATTGTGTGATTGTGATTGTGTGATTGTGATTGTGTGATGGTGATTGTGTGATCGTGATTGTGCGATCGTGATTGTGCGATCGTGATTGTGTGATCGTGATTGTGTGATCGTGATTGTGTGATCGTGATTGTGTGATCGTGATTGTGTGATCGTGATAGTGTGATCGTGATTGTGTGATCGTGATTGTGTGATCGTGATTGTGTGGTCGTGATTGTGTGGTCGTGATTGTGTGATGGTGATTGTGTGATCGTGATTGTGTGATCGTGATTGTGGGATCGTGACTGTGGGATCGTGATTGTGTGATTGTGATTGTGTGATTGTGATTGTGTGATTGTGATTGTGTGATTGTGATTGTGTGGTCGTGATTGTGTGATTGTGATTGTATGATCGTGATTGTGGGATTGTGACTGTGGGATTGTGTGGTTGTGGTTGTGCGATTGTGATTGTGTGACTGTGATTGTGTGATTGTGATTGCGATTTTGTGATTGTGACTGTGTGGTCGTGATTGTGTGATCGTGATTGTGGGATTGTGACTGTGTGATTGTGTGATCGTGATTGTGTGATCGTGATTGTGTGATCGTGATTGTGTGATCGTGATTGTGTGATCGTGATTGGGTGATCGTGATTGGGTGATCGTGAATGGGTGATCGTGATTGGGTGATCGTGATTGTGGGATTGTGACTGTGCGATTGTGTGATTGTGATTGTGTGACTGTGATTGTGTGATTGTGATTGTGGGATTGTGATTGTGTGATTGTGATTGTGTGATCGTGACTGTGATTGTGTGATTGTGATTGTGATTGTGATTGTGATTGTGATTGTGATTCTGATTGTGATTGTGATTGTGATTGTGATTGTGTGACTGTGTGATTGTGATTGTGTGACTGTGATTGTGTGACTGTGATTGTGCGATCGTGATAGTGTGATTGTTATCGTGTGAATGCGATCGTGTGATTGTGATCGTGTGATTGCGATCGTGTGATTGCGATCGTGTGATTGCGATCGTGTGATTGTGATTGTGTGATTGCGTTTGTGTGATTGCGATTGTGTGATTGTGATTGTGCGATTGTGATTGTGTGATTGTGATTGTGTGATTGTGATTGTGTGATTGTGATTGTGTGATTGTGATTGTGTGTTTGTGATTGTGTGATTGCGATTGTGTGATTGTGATTGTGTGATTGTGATTGTGTGATTGTGATTGTGTGATTGTGATTGTGTGATTGTGATTGTGTGATTGTGATTGTGTGATTGTGATTGTGTGATTGTGATTGTGTGATTGTGATTGTGTGATTGTGATTGTGTGATTGTGATTGTGTGACTGTGATTGTGTGATTGTGTTTGTGCGATTGCGATTGTGTGATTGCGATTTTGTGATTGCGATTGTGTCATTGCGATTGTGTGATTGCGATTGTGTGATTGCGATTGTGTGATTGCGTTTGTGTGATTGCGATTGTGTGATTGCGATTGTTTGATTGCGATTGTTTGATTGTGTGATTGTGATTGTGTGATTGTGATTGTGTGATCGCGATTGTGTGATCGCGATTGTGTGATCGCGTTTGTGTGATCGCGATTGTGTGATCGCGATTGTGTGATCGCGATTGTTTGATCGCGATTGTTTGATTGTGTGATTGTGATTGTGTGATTGCGATTGTGTGATTGTGATTGTATGATTGTGATTGTGTGATTGTGATTGTGTGATTGTGATTGTGTGATTGTGATAGTGTGATTGTGATCGTGTGATTGTGATCGTGTGATCGTGATTGGGTGACCGTGATTGGGTGATCGTGATTGTGGGATTGTGTGATTGTGATTCTGTGACTGTGATCGTGTGATAGTGATTGTGGGATTGTGATTGTGTGATTGTGATTGTGGGATTGTGATTGTGTGCTTGTGATTGTGTGATCGTGACTGTGATTGTGTGATTGTGATTGTGATTGTGATTGTGATTGTGTGACTGTGTGATTGTGATTGTGTGACTGTGATTGTGTGATCGTGATAGGGTGATCGTGATAGTGTGATCGTGATTGTGTGATCGTGACTGTGTGGTCGTGATAGTGTGATCGTCATTGTGGGATTTTGACTGTGTGATTGTGTGGTCGTGATTGTGTGATCGCGATTGTGTGATCGTGATTGTGTGATCGTGATTGTGTGATCGTGATTGTGTGATCGTGATTGTGTGATCGTGATTGTGTGATCGTGATTGTGTGATCGTGATTGTGTGATTGTCATTGTTTGATTGTGATTGTGTGATTGTGATTGTGTGATTGTGTGATTGTGATTGTGTGATTGTGATTATGTGATTGTGATTGTGATTGTGTGATTGTGTGATCGTTATTGTGTGATCGTGATTGTGTGATAGTGATTGTGTGACCGTGATTATGTGATCGTGATTGTGCGATCCTGATTGTGTGATTAGGATTCTGTAATCGTGATTGTGTAATCGTGATTGTGTGATCGTGATTGTGATCGTGATTTTGTGATCGTGAAAGTGTGATGGTGATTGTGTGATCGTGATTTTGTGATCGTGATAGTGTGATGGTGATTGTGCGATCGTGATTGTGCGATCGTGATTGTGCGATCGTGATTGTGCGATCGTGATTGTGTGATTGTTTGATTGTGTGATTGCGATTGTGTGATTGCGATTGTGTGATTGTGATTGTGTGATTGTGATTGTGTTATTGTGATTGCGTGATTGTGATTGTGTGATTGTGATTGTGTGATTGTGATTGTGTGATTGTGATTGTGTGATTGTGATTGTGTGATTGTGTGATTGTGATTGTGTGATTGTGATCGTGTGATTGTGATCGTGTGATCGTGATTGGGTGATCGTGATTTGGTGATCGTGATTGGGTGATCGTGATTGGGTGATCGTGATTGGGTGATCGTGATTGTGTGATCGTGATTGTGTGATCGTGATTGTGGGATTGTGACTGTGTGATTGTGTGGTTGTGGTTGTGTGATTGTGATTGTGTGACTATGATTGTGTGATTGTGATAGTGGGATTGTGATTGCGATTGTGTGATTGTGACTGTGTGGTCGTGATTGTGTGATCGTGATTGTGGGATTGTGACTGTGTGATTGTGTGGTTGTGGTTGTGTGATTGTGATTGTGTGATCGTGATTGTGTGATTGTGATTGTGTGATCGTGATTGTGTGATCGTGATTGTGTGATCGTGATTATGTGATCGTGATTGTGTGATCGTGATTGTGTGTTCGTGATTGTGTGGTCGTGATTGTGTGGTCGTGATTGTGTGATTGTGATTGTGTGATCGTGATTGTGGGATCGTGACTGTGGGATCGTGATTGTGTGATCGTGATTGTGCGATCGTGATAGTGTGATTGTGATCGTGTGATTGCGATTGTGTGATTGGGTTTGTGTGATTGCGATTGTGTGATTGTGATTGTGCGATTGTGATTGTGGGATTGTGGTTGTGTGATTGTTTGATTGTGCGATTGCGATTGTGTGATTGCGATTGTGTGATTGCGATTGTGTGATTGCGATTGTGTGATTGCGATTGTGTGATTGCGATTGTGTGATTGCAATTGTGTGATTGCGATTGTGTCATTGCGATTGTGTGATTGCGATTGTGTGATTGCGATCGTGTGATTGCGTTTGTGTAATTGCGATTGTGTGATTGCGATTGTTTGATTGCGATTGTTTGATTGTGTGATTGTGATTGTGTGATTGTGATTGTGTGATTGTGTGATTGTGATTGTGTGATTGTGATCGTGTGATTGTGATCGTGTGATCGTGATTGGGTGATCGTGATTGGGTGATCGTGATTGGGTGATCGTGATTGTGGGATTGTGACTGTGTGATTGTGTGACTGTGATCATGTGATTGTGATTGTGGGATTGTGATTGCGTGATTGTGATTGTGTGATCGTGACTGTGATTGTGTGATTGTGATTGTGATTGTGATTGTGATTGTGATTGTGATTGTGATTGTGTGACTGTGTGATTGTGATTGTGTGACTGTGATTGTGTGATCGTGATAGTGTGATCGTGATAGTGTGATCGTGATAGTGTGATCGTGATTGTGTGATCGTGACTGTGTGGTCGTGATAGTGTGATCGTGATTGTGGGATTTTGACTGTGTGATTGTGTGGTTGTGGTTGTGTGATTGCGATTGTGTGACTGTGATTGTGTGATTGTGATTGTGGGATTGTGATTGCGATTGTGTGATTGTGACTGTGTGATCGTGATTGTGGGATTGTGACTGTGTGATTGTGTGGTTGTGGTTGTGTGATTGTGATTGTGTGATCGTGATTGTGTGATTGTGATTGTGTGATCGTGATTGTGTGATCGTGATTGTGTGATCGTGATTGTGTGATCGTGATAGTGTAATCGTGATTTTGTGATCGTGATTGTGTGGTCGTGATTATGTGGTCGTGATTGTGTGATTGTGATTGTGTGATTGTGATTGTGTGATTGTGATTGTGTGATTGTGATTGTGTGATTGTGATTGTGTGATTGTGATTGTGTGATTGTGATTGTGTGATTGTGATTGTGTGATTGTGATTGTGTGATTGTGATTGTGTGATTGTGATTGTGTGATCGTGATTGTGTGGTCGTGATTGTGTGACCGTGATTGTGTGATCGTGATAGTGTGATCGTGATTGTGTGATCGTGATTGTGTGGTCGTGATTATGTGGTCGTGATTGTGTGATTGTGATTGCGTGATCGTGATTGTGGGATCGTGACTGTGGGATCGTGATTGTGTGATTGTGATTGTGGGATTGTGACGGTGTGATTGTGTGATCGTGATTGTGTGATCGTGATTGTGTGATCGTGATTGTGTGATCGTGATTGTGGGATTGTGACTGTGTGATTGTGTGGTTGTGGTTGTGTGATTGTGATTGTGTGACTATGATTGTGTGATTGTGATTGTGGGATTGTGATTGCGATTGTGTGATTGTGACTGTGTGGTCGTGATTGTGTGATCGTGATTGTGGGATTGTGACTGTGTGATTGTGTGGTTGTGGTTGTGTGATTGTGATTGTGTGATCGTGATTGTGTGATTGTGATTGTGTGATCGTGATTGTGTGATCGTGATAGTGTAATCGTGATTTTGTGATCGTGATTGTGTGGTCGTGATTATGTGGTCGTGATTGTGTGATTGTGATTGTGTGATTGTGATTGTGTGATTGTGATTGTGTGATTGTGATTGTGTGATTGTGATTGTGTGATTGTGATTGTGTGATTGTGATTGTGTGATTGTGATTGTGTGATTGTGATTGTGTGATTGTGATTGTGTGATTGTGATTGTGTGATCGTGATTGTGTGGTCGTGATTGTGTGACCGTGATTGTGTGATCGTGATAGTGTGATCGTGATTGTGTGATCGTGATTGTGTGGTCGTGATTATGTGGTCGTGATTGTGTGATTGTGATTGCGTGATCGTGATTGTGGGATCGTGACTGTGGGATCGTGATTGTGTGATTGTGATTGTGGGATTGTGACGGTGTGATTGTGTGATCGTGATTGTGTGATCGTGATTGTGTGATCGTGATTGTGTGATCGTGATTGTGGGATTGTGACTGTGTGATTGTGTGGTTGTGGTTGTGTGATTGTGATTGTGTGACTATGATTGTGTGATTGTGATTGTGGGATTGTGATTGCGATTGTGTGATTGTGACTGTGTGGTCGTGATTGTGTGATCGTGATTGTGGGATTGTGACTGTGTGATTGTGTGGTTGTGGTTGTGTGATTGTGATTGTGTGATCGTGATTGTGTGATTGTGATTGTGTGATCGTGATTGTGTGATCGTGATTGTGTGATCGTGATTGTGTGATCGTGATTGTGTGATCGTGATTGTGTGATCGTGATTGTGTGGTTGTGATTGTGTGATCGTGATTGTGTGATCGTGATTGTGTGATCGTGATTGTGTGATCGTGATTGTGTGATCGTGATTGTGTGATCGTGATTGTGTGATCGTGATTGTGTGATCGTGATTGTGTGGTCGTGATTGTGTGGTCGTGATTGTGTGATTGTGATTGTGTGATCGTGATTGTGGGATCGTGACTGTGGGATCGTGATTGTGTGATCGTGATTGTGTGATTGTGATTGTGTGATTGTGATTGTGTGATTGTGTTTGTGTGATTGTGATTGTGTGATTGTGATTGTGTGATTGTGATTGTGTGACTGTGATTGTGTGATTGTGATTGCGATTGTGTGATTGTGACTGTGTGGTCGTGATTGTGTGATCGTGATTTTGGGATTGTGACTGTGTGATTGTGTGATCGTGATTGTATGATCGCGATTGCGTGATCGCGATTGCGTGATTGCGATTGCGCTATCGCGATTGTGTGATTGTGATTGTGATAGTGATTGTGATTGTGTGATTGTGTGATCGTGATTGTGTGATCGTGATTGTGGGATTGTGACTGTGTGATTGTGTGGTTGTGGTTGTGTGATTGAGATTGTGTGATCGTGATTGTGTGATTGTGATTGTGTGATCGTGATTGTGTGATCGTTATTGTGTGATCGTGATTGTGTGATCGTGATAGTGTAATCGTGATTTTGTGATCGTGATTGTGTGGTCGTGATTGTGTGGTCGTGATTGTGTGGTCGTGATTGTGTGGTCGTGATTGTGTGTTTGTGATAGTGTGATTGTGATTGTGTGATTGTGATTGTGTGATTGTGATTGTGTGATTGTGATTGTGTGATTGTGATTGTGTGATCGTGATTGTGTGATCGTGATTGTGTGGTCGTGATTGTGTGATCGTGATTGTGTGATCGTGATTGTGAGATTGTGACTGTGTGATTGTGTGGTTGTGGTTGTGTGATTGTGATTGTGTGACTGTGATTGTGTGATTGTGATTGCGATTGTGTGATTGTGACTGTGTGGTCGTGATTGTGTGATCGTGATTGTGGGATTGTGACTGTGTGATTGTGTGGTTGTGGTTGTGTGATTGTGATTATGTGATCGTGATTGTGTGATTGTGATTGTGTGATCGTGATTGTGTGATCGTGATTGTGTGATCGCGATAGTGTGATCGTGATTGTGTGATCGTGATTGTGTGATCGTGATTGTGTGGTCGTGATTGTGTGGTCGTGATTGTGTGATTGTGATTGTGTGATCGTGATTGTGGGATCGTGACTGTGGGATCGTGATTGTGTGATCGTGATTGTGCGATCGTGATAGTGTGATTGTGATCGTGTGATTGCGATTGTGTGATTGCGTTTGTGTGATTGTGATTGTGTGATTGTGATTGTGTGATTGTGATTGTGTGATTGTGATTGTGTGATTGTGATTGTGTGATTGTGATTGTGTGATTGTGATTGTGTGATTGTGATTGTGTGATTGTGATTGTGTGATCGTGATTGTGTGATCGTGATTGTGTGGTCGTGATTGTGTGATCGTGATTGTGTGATCGTGATTGTGGGATTGTGACTGTGTGATTGTGTGGTTGTGGTTGTGTGATTGTGATTGTGTGACTGTGATTGTGTGATTGTGATTGCGATTGTGTGATTGCGATTGTGTGATTGCGATTGTGTCATTGCGATTGTGTCATTGCGATTGTGTGATTGCGATTGTGTGATTGCGATCGTGTGATTGCGTTTGTGTAATTGCGATTGTGTGATTAGGATTGTTTGATTGCGATTGTTTGATTGTGCGATTGTGATTGTGTGACTGTGATTGTGTGATTGTGATTGCGATTGTGTGATTGTGACTGTGTGGTCGTGATTGTGTGATCGTGATTGTGGGATTGTGACTGTGTGATTGTGTGATCGTGATTGTGTGATCGTGATTGTGTGATCGTGATTGTGTGATCGTGATTGTGTGATCGTGATTGGGTGATCGTGATTGGGTGATCGTGATTGGGTGATCGTGATTGTGGGATTGTGACTGTGCGATTGTGTGATTGTGATTGTGTGACTGTGATTGTGTGATTGTGATTGTGGGATTGTGATTGTGTGATTGTGATTGTGTGATCGTGACTGTGATTGTGTGATTGTGATTGTGATTGTGATTGTGATTGTGATTGTGATTCTGATTGTGATTGTGATTGTGATTGTGATTGTGATTGTGTGACTGTGTGATTGTGATTGTGTGACTGTGATTGTGCGATCGTGATAGTGTGATTGTGATCGTGTGATTGCGATCGTGTGATTGTGATCGTGTGATTGCGATCGTGTGATTGCGATCGTGTGATTGCGATCGTGTGATTGCGATTGTGTGATTGCGTTTGTGTGATTGCGATTGTGTGATTGTGATTGTGCGATTGTGATTGTGGGATTGTGGTTGTGTGATTGTTTGATTGTGTGATTGCGATTGTGTGATTGCGATTGTGTGATTGCGATTGTGTGATTGCGATTGTGTGATTGCGATTGTGTGATTGCTATTGTGTCATTGCGGTTGTGTGATTGCGATTGTTTGATTGCGATTGTTTGATTGTGTGATTGTGATTGTGTGATTGTGATTGTGTGATTGTGATTGTGTGATTGTGATTGTGTGATTGTGATTGTGTGATTGTGATTGTGTGATTGTGATTGTGTGATTGTGATTGTGTGATTGTGATTGTGTGATTGTGATTGTGTGATTGTGATTGTGTGATTGTGATTGTGTGATTGTGATTGTGTGATTGTGATTGTGTGATTGTGATTGTGTGATTGTGATTGTGTGATTGTGATTGTGTGATTGTGATTGTGTGATTGTGATTGTGTGATTGTGATTGTGTGATTGTGATTGTGTGATTGTGATTGTGTGATTATGATTGTGTGATTGTGATTGTGTGAATGTGATTGTGTGATTGTGATTGTGTGATTGTGATTGTGTGATTGTGATTGTGTGATTGTGATTGTGTGATTGTGATTGTGTGATTGTGATTGTGTGATTGTGATTGTGTGATTGTGATTGTGTGATTGTGATTGTGTGATTGTGATTGTGTGATTGTGATTGTGTGATCGTGATTGTGTGATCGTGATTGTGTGGTCGTGATTGTGTGATCGTGATTGTGTGATCGTGATTGTGTGGTCGTGATTGTGTGATCGTGATTGTGTGATCGTGATTGTGGGATTGTGACTGTGTGATTGTCTGGTTGTGGTTGTGTGATTGTGATTGTGTGACTGTGATTGTGTGATTGTGATTGCGATTGTGTGATTGTGACTGTGTGGTCGTGATTGTGTGATCGTGATTGTGGGATTGTGACTGTGTGATTGTGTGGTTGTGGTTGTGTGATTGTGATTATGTGATCGTGATTGTGTGATTGTGATTGTGTGATCGTGATTGTGTGATCGTGATTGTGTGATCGTGATAGTGTGATCGTGATTGTGTGATCGTGATTGTGTGATCGTGATTGTGTGGTCGTGATTGTGTGGTGGTGATTGTGTGATTGTGATTGTGTGATCGTGATTGTGGGATCGTGACTGTCGGATCGTGATTGTGTGATCGTGATTGTGCGATCGTGATAGTGTGATTGTGATCGCGTGATTACGATTGTGTGATTGCGTTTGTGTGATTGCGATTGTGTGATTGTGATTGCGTGATTGTGATTGTGTGATCGTGACTGTGATTGTGTGATTGTGATTGTGATTGTGATTGTGATTGTGATTGTGATTGTGATTGTGTGACTGTGTGATTGTGATTGTGTGACTGTGATTGTGTGATCGTGATAGTGTGATCGTGATAGTGTGATCGTGATAGTGTGATAGTGATTGTGTGATCGTGACTGTGTGGTCGTGATAGTGTGATCGTGATTGTGGGATTTTGACTGTGTGATTGTGTGGTTGTGGTTGTGTGATTGCGATTGTGTGACTGTGATTGTGTGATTGTGATTGTGGGATTGTGATTGCGATTGTGTGATTGTGACTGTGTGATCGTGATTGTGGGATTGTGACTGTGTGATTGTGTAGTTGTGGTTGTGTGATTGTGATTGTGTGATCGTGATTGTGTGATTGTGATTGTGTGATCGTGATTGTGTGATCGTGATTGTGTGATCGTGATTGTGTGATCGTGATAGTGTAATCGTGATTTTGTGATCGTGATTGTGTGGTCGTGATTATGTGGTCGTGATTGTGTGATTGTGATTGTGTGATTGTGATTGTGTGATTGTGATTGTGTGATTGTGATTGTGTGATTGTGATTGTGTGATTGTGATTGTGTGATTGTGATTGTGTGATTGTGATTGTGTGATTGTGATTGTGTGATCGTGATTGTGTGGTCGTGATTGTGTGACCGTGATTGTGTGATCGTGATAGTGTGATCGTGATTGTGTGATCGTGATTGTGTGGTCGTGATTATGTGGTCGTGATTGTGTGATTGTGATTGTGTGATCGTGATTGTGGGATCGTGACTGTGGGATCGTGATTGTGTGATTGTGATTGTGGGATTGTGACGGTGTGATTGTGTGATCGTGATTGTGTGATCGTGATTGTGTGATCGTGATTGTGGGATTGTGACTGTGTGATTGTGTGGTTGTGGTTGTGTGATTGTGATTGTGTGACTATGATTGTGTGATTGTGATTGTGGGATTGTGATTGCGATTGTGTGATTGTGACTGTGTGGTCGTGATTGTGTGATCGTGATTGTGGGATTGTGACTGTGTGATTGTGTGGTTGTGGTTGTGTGATTGTGATTGTGTGATCGTGATTGTGTGATTGTGATTGTGTGATCGTGATTGTGTGATCGTGATTGTGTGATCGTGATTGTGTGATCGTGATTTTGGGATTGTGACTGTGTGATTGTGTGATCGTGATTGTATGATCGCGATTGCGTGATCGCGATTGCGTGATTGCGATTGCGCTATCGCGATTGTGTGATTGTGATTGTGATAGTGATTGTGATTGTGTGATTGTGTGATCGTGATTGTGTGATCGTGATTGTGGGATTGTGACTGTGTGATTGTGTGGTTGTGGTTGTGTGATTGAGATTGTGTGATCGTGATTGTGTGATTGTGATTGTGTGATCGTGATTGTGTGATCGTTATTGTGTGATCGTGATTGTGTGATCGTGATAGTGTAATCGTGATTTTGTGATCGTGATTGTGTGGTCGTGATTGTGTGGTCGTGATTGTGTGGTCGTGATTGTGTGTTTGTGATTGTGTGATTGTGATTGTGTGATTGTGATTGTGTGATTGTGATTGTGTGATTGTGATTGTGTGATCGTGATTGTGTGATCGTGATTGTGTGGTCGTGATTGTGTGATCGTGATTGTGAGATTGTGACTGTGTGATTGTGTGGTTGTGGTTTTGTGATTGTGATTGTGTGACTGTGATTGTGTGATTGTGATTGCGATTGTGTGATTGTGACTGTGTGGTCGTGATTGTGTGATCGTGATTGTGGGATTGTGACTGTGTGATTGTGTGGTTGTGGTTGTGTGATTGTGATTATGTGATCGTGATTGTGTGATTGTGATTGTGTGATCGTGATTGTGTGATCGTGATTGTGTGATCGTGATAGTGTGATCGTGATTGTGTGATCGTGATTGTGTGATCGTGATTGTGTGGTCGTGATTGTGTGGTCGTGATTGTGTGATTGTGATTGTGTGATCGTGATTGTGGGATCGTGACTGTGGGATCGTGATTGTGTGATCGTGATTGTGCGATCGTGATAGTGTGATTGTGATCGTGTGATTGCGATTGTGTGATTGCGTTTGTGTGATTGTGATTGTGTGATTGTGATTGTGTGATTGTGATTGTGTGATTGTGATTGTGTGATTGTGATTGTGTGATTGTGATTGTGTGATTGTGATTGTGTGATCGTGATTGTGTGATCGTGATTGTGTGGTCGTGATTGTGTGATCGTGATTGTGTGATCGTGATTGTGGGATTGTGACTGTGTGATTGTGTGGTTGTGGTTGTGTGATTGTGATTGTGTGACTGTGATTGTGTGATTGTGATTGCGATTGTGTGATTGCGATTGTGTGATTGCGATTGTGTGATTGCGATTGTGTCATTGCGATTGTGTGATTGCGATTGTGTGATTGCGATCGTGTGATTGCGTTTGTGTAATTGCGATTGTGTGATTAGGATTGTTTGATTGCGATTGTTTGATTGTGCGATTGTGATTGTGTGACTGTGATTGTGTGATTGTGATTGCGATTGTGTGATTGTGACTGTGTGGTCGTGATTGTGTGATCGTGATTGTGGGATTGTGACTGTGTGATTGTGTGATCGTGATTGTGTGATCGTGATTGTGTGATCGTGATTGTGTGATCGTGATTGTGTGATCGTGATTGGGTGATCGTGATTGGGTGATCGTGATTGGGTGATCGTGATTGTGGGATTGTGACTGTGCGATTGTGTGATTGTGATTGTGTGACTGTGATTGTGTGATTGTGATTGTGGGATTGTGATTGTGTGATTGTGATTGTGTGATCGTGACTGTGATTGTGTGATTGTGATTGTGATTGTGATTGTGATTGTGATTGTGATTGTGATTGTGATTCTGATTGTGATTGTGATTGTGATTGTGATTGTGATTGTGTGACTGTGTGATTGTGATTGTGTGACTGTGATTGTGCGATCGTGATAGTGTGATTGTGATCGTGTGATTGCGATCGTGTGATTGTGATCGTGTGATTGCGATCGTGAGATTGCGATGGTGTGATTGCGATCGTGTGATTGCGATTGTGTGATTGCGTTTGTGTGATTGCGATTGTGTGATTGTGATTGTGCGATTGTGATTGTGGGATTGTGGTTGTGTGATTGTTTGATTGTGTGATTGCGATTGTGTGATTGCGATTGTGTGATTGCGTTTGTGTGATTGCGATTGTGTGATTGCGATTGTGTGATTGCTATTGTGTCATTGCGATTGTGTGATTGCGATTGTTTGATTGCGATTGTTTGATTGTGTGATTGTGATTGTGTGATTGTGATTGTGTGATTGTGATTGTGTGATTGTGGTTGTGTGATTGTGATTGTGTGATTGTGATTGTGTGATTGTGATTGTGTGATTGTGATTGTGTGATTGTGATTGTGTGATTGTGATTGTGTGATTGTGATTGTGTGATTGTGATTGTGTGATTGTGATTGTGTGATTGTGATTGTGTGATTGTGATTGTGTGATTGTGATTGTGTGATTATGATTGTGTGATTGTGATTGTGTGATTGTGATTGTGTGAATGTGATTGTGTGATTGTGATTGTGTGATTGTGATTGTGTGATTGTGATTGTGTGATTGTGATTGTGTGATTGTGATTGTGTGATTGTGATTGTGTGATTGTGATTGTGTGATTGTGATTGTGTGATTGTGATTGTGTGATTGTGATCGTGTGATTACGATTGTGTGATTGCGTTTGTGTGATTGCGATTGTGTGATTGTGATTGTGCGATTGTGATTGTGGGATTGTGGTTGTGTGATTGTTTGATTGTGCGATTGCGATTGTGTGATTGCGATTGTGTGATTGCGATTGTGTGATTGCGATTGTGTGATTGCGATTGTGTGATTGCGATTGTGTCATTGCGATTGTGTGATTGCGATTGTGTGATTGCGATCGTGTGATTGCGTTTGTGTAATTGCGATTGTGTGATTGCGATTGTTTGATTGCGATTGTTTGATTGTGTGATTGTGATTGTGTGATTGTGATTGTGTGATTGTGATTGTGTGATTGTGATTGTGTGATTGTGATTGTGTGATTGTGATTGTGTGATTGTGATTGTGTGATTGTGATTGTGTGATTGTGATTGTGTGATTGTGATTGTGTGATTGTGATTGTGTGATTGTGATTGTGTGATTGTGATTGTGTGATTGTGATTGTGTGATTGTGATTGTGTGATTGTGATTGTGTGATTGTGATTGTGTGATTGTGATTGTGTGACTGTGATTGTGTGATTGTGATTGTGTGATTGTGATTGTGTGATTGTGATTGTGTTATTGTGATTGTGTGACTGTGATTGTGTGATTGTGATTGCGATAGTGTGATTGTGACTGTGTGGTCGTGATTGTGTGATCGTGATTGTGGAATTGTGACTGTGTGATCGTGATTGTGTGATCGCGATTGCGTGATCGCGATTGCGTGATCGCGATTGTGTGATTGTGATTGTGATTGTGTGATTGTGATTGTGATTGTGTGATTGTGTGATTGTGTGATCGTGATTGTGTGATCGTGATTGTGGGATTGTGACTGTGTGATTGTGTGGTTGTGGTTGTGTGATTGAGATTGTGTGATCGTGATTGTGTGATTGTGATTGTGTGATCGTGATTGTGTGATCGTGTTTGTGTGATCGTGATTGTGTGATCGTGATAGTGTAATCGTGATTTTGTGATCGTGATTGTGTGGTCGTGATTGTGTGGTCGTGATTGTGTGATTGTGATTGTGTGATTGTGATTGTGTGATGGTGATTGTGTGATCGTGATTGTGTGATCGTGATTGTGTGGTCGTGATTGTGTGACCGTGATTGTGTGATCGTGATAGTGTGAT
The DNA here is from genome assembly GCF_050947335.1 of Megachile rotundata. Classification (NCBI taxonomy): domain Eukaryota; kingdom Metazoa; phylum Arthropoda; class Insecta; order Hymenoptera; family Megachilidae; genus Megachile; species Megachile rotundata. The sequence continues at coordinate 696,777 of NC_134997.1, read as the reverse complement.
CGTGATTGTGTGATCGTGATTGTGTGGTCGTGATTGTGTGGTCGTGATTGTGTGATCGTGATTGTGTGATCGTGATTGTGTGATCGTGATTGTGTGATCGTGATTGTGTGATCGTGATTGTGTGATCGTGATTGTGGGATTGTGACTGTGGGATTGTGTGGTTGTGGTTGTGCGATCGTGATTCTGTGACTGTGATTGTGTGATCGTGATAGTGTGATCGTGATAGTGTGATCGTGATTGTGTGATCGTGACTGTGTGGTCGTGATAGTGTGATCGTGATTGTGGGATTTTGACTGTGTGATTGTGTGGTTGTGGTTGTGTGATAGTGATTGTGTGACTGTGATTGTGTGATTGTGATTGTGGGATTGTGATTGCGATTGTGTGATTGCGACTGTGTGGTCGTGATTGTGTGATCGTGATTGTGGGATTGTGACTGTGTGATTGTATGGTCGTGATTGTGTGATCGCGATTGTGTGATCGTGATTGTGTGATCGTGATTGTGTGATCGTGATTGTGTGATCGTGATTGCGTGATCGTGATTGTGTGGTCGTGATTGTGTGATCGTGATTGTGTGATCGTGATTGTGGGATTGTGACTGTGTGATTGTGTGGTTGTGGTTGTGTGATTGTGATTGTGTGACTGTGATTGTGTGATTGTGATTGCGATTGTGTGATTGTGACTGTGTGATTGTGCGGTTGTGGTTGTGTGATTGTGATTATGTGATCGTGATTGTGTGGTCGTGATAGTGTGATCGTGATTGTGTGATCGTGATTGTGTGATCGTGATTGTGTGGTCGTGATTGTGTGGTCGTGATTGTGTGATTGTGATTGTGTGATCGTGATTGTGGGATCGTGACTGTGGGATCGTGATTGTGCGATCGTGATTGTGCGATCGTGATAGTGTGATTGTGATCGTGTGATTGCGATTGTGTGATTGCGTTTGTGTGATTGCGATTGTGTGATTGTGATTGTGCGATTGTGATTGTGGGATTGTGGTTGTGTGATTGTTTGATTGTGCGATTGCGATTGTGTGATTGCGATTGTGTGATTGCGATTGTGTGATTGCGATTGTGTGATTGCGATTGTGTGATTGCGATTGTGTGATTGCGATTGTGTCATTGCGATTGTGTCATTGCGATTGTGTGATTGCGATTGTGTGATTGCGATCGTGTGATTGCGTTTGTTTGATTGCGATTGTTTGATTGTGTGATTGTGATTGTGTGATTGTGATTGTGTGATTGTGATTGTGTGATTGTGATTGTGTGATTGTGATTGTGTGATTGTGATTGTGTGATTGTGATTGTGTGATTGGGATTGTGTGATTGTGATTGTGTGATTGTGATTGTGTGATTGTGATTGTGTGATTCTGATTGTGTGATTGTGATTGTGTGATTGTGATTGTCTGATTGTGATTGTGTGATTGTGATTGTGTGATTGTGATTGTGTGATTGTGATTCTGTGATTGTGATTGTGTGATTGTGATTGTGTGATTGTGATTGTGTGATTGTGATTGTGTGATTGTGATTGTGTGATTGTGATTGTGTGATTGTGATTGTGTGATTGTGATTCTGTGATTGTGATTGTGTGATTGTGATTGTGTTATTGTGATTGTGTGACTGTGATTGTGTGATTGTGATTGCGATTGTGTGATTGTGACTGTGTGGTCGTGATTGTGTGATCGTGATTGTGGAATTGTGACTGTGTGATCGCGATTGCGTGATCGCGATTGCGTGATCGCGATTGTGTGATTGTGATTGTGATTGTGTGATTGTGATTGTGATTGTGTGATTGTGTGATCGTGATTGTGTGATCGTGATTGTGGGATTGTGGTTGTGTGATTGTGTGGTTGTGGTTGTGTGATTAAGATTGTGTGATCGTGATTGTGTGATTGTGATTGTGTGATTGTGATTGTGTGATCGTGATTGTGTGATCGTGTTTGTGTGATCGTGATTGTGTGATCGTGATAGTGTAATCGTGATTTTGTGATCGTGATTGTGTGGTCGTGATTGTGTGGTCGTGATTGTGTGATTGTGATTGTGTGACTGTGATTGTGTGGTCGTGATTGTGTGACCGTGATTGTGTGATCGTGATAGTGTGATCGTGATTGTGTGATCGTGATTGTGTGGTCGTGATTGTGTGGTCGTGATTGTGTGATCGTGATTGTGTGATCGTGATTGTGTGATCGTGATTGTGTGATCGTGATTGTGGGATTGTGACTGTGGGATTGTGTGGTTGTGGTTGTGCGATTGTGATTGTGTGATTGTGATTGTGTGATTGTGATTGTGTGATTGTGATTGTGTGATTGTGATTGTGTGATTGTGATTGTGTGATTGTGATTGTGTGATTGTGATTGTGTGATTGTGATTGTGTGATTGTGATTGTGTGATTGTGATTGTGTGATTGTGATTGTGTGAATGTGATTGTGTGATTGTGATTGTGTGATTGTGATTGTGTGATTGTGATTGTGTGATTGTGATTGTGTGATTGTGATTGTGTGATTGTGATTGTGTGATTGTGATCGTGTGATTGTGATCGTGTGATCGTGATTGGGTGACCGTGATTGGGTGATCGTGATTGTGGGATTGTGTGATTGTGATTGTGTGACTGTGATTGTGTGATTGTGATGGTGGGATTGTGATTGTGTGATTGTGATTGTGTGATCGTGACTGTGATTGTGTGATTGTGATTGTGATTGTGATTGTGTGACTGTGTGATTGTGATTGTGTGACTGTGATTGTGTGATCGTGATAGTGTGATCGTGATAGTGTGATCGTGATTGTGTGATTGTGATTGTGTGATTGTGATTGTGTGATTGTGATTGTGTGATTGTGATTGTGTGATTGTGATTGTGTGATTGTGATTGTGTGATTGTGATTGTGTGATTGTGATTGTGTGAATGTGATTGTGTGATTGTGATTGTGTGATTGTGATTGTGTGATTGTGATTGTGTGATTGTGATTGTGTGATTGTGATTGTGTGATTGTGATTGTGTGATCGTGACTGTGATTGTGTGATTGTGATTGTGATTGTGATTGTGATTGTGTGACTGTGTGATTGTGATTGTGTGACTGTGATTGTGTGATCGTGATAGTGTGATCGTGATAGTGTGATCGTGATTGTGTGATCGTGATTGTGTGATCGTGATTGTGTGATCGTGATTGTGTGATTGTGATTGTTTGATTGTGATTGTGTGATTGTGATTGTGTGATTGTGATTGTGTGATTGTGATTATGTGATTGTGATTGTGATTGTGTGATTGTGTGATCGTTATTGTGTGATCGTGATTGTGTGATCGTGATTGTGGGATTGTGACTGTGTGATTGTGTGGTTGTGGTTGTGTGATTGTGATTATGTGATCGTGATTGTGTGATTGTGATTGTGTGATCGTGATTGTGTGATCGTGATTGTGTGATCGTGATAGTGTGATCGTGATTGTGTGATCGTGATTGTGTGATCGTGATTGTGTGGTCGTGATTGTGTGGTGGTGATTGTGTGATTGTGATTGTGTGATCGTGATTGTGGGATCGTGACTGTGGGATCGTGATTGTGTGATCGTGATTGTGCGATCGTGAAAGTGTGATTGTGATCGTGTGATTACGATTGTGTGATTGCGTTTGTGTGATTGCGATTGTGTGATTGTGATTGTGCGATTGTGATTGTGGGATTGTGGTTGTGTGATTGTTTGATTGTGCGATTGCGATTGTGTGATTGCGATTGTGTGATTGCGATTGTGTGATTGCGATTGTGTGATTGCGATTGTGTGATTGCGATTGTGTGATTGCGATTGTGTCATTGCGATTGTGTGATTGCGATTGTGTGATTGCGATCGTGTGATTGCGTTTGTGTAATTGCGATTGTGTGATTGCGATTGTTTGATTGCGATTGTTTGATTGTGTGATTGTGATTGTGTGATTGTGATTGTGTGATTGTGATTGTGTGATTGTGATTGTGTGATTGTGATTGTGTGATTGTGATTGTGTGATTGTGATTGTGTGATTGTGATTGTGTGATTGTGATTGTGTGATTGTGATTGTGTGATTGTGATTGTGTGATTGTGATTGTGTGATTGTGATTGTGTGATTGTGATTGTGTGATTGTGATTGTGTGATTGTGATTGTGTGACTGTGATTGTGTGATTGTGATTGTGTGATTGTGATTGTGTGATTGTGATTGTGTTATTGTGATTGTGTGACTGTGATTGTGTGATTGTGATTGCGATAGTGTGATTGTGACTGTGTGGTCGTGATTGTGTGATCGTGATTGTGGAATTGTGACTGTGTGATCGTGATTGTGTGATCGCGATTGCGTGATCGCGATTGCGTGATCGCGATTGTGTGATTGTGATTGTGATTGTGTGATTGTGATTGTGATTGTGTGATTGTGTGATTGTGTGATCGTGATTGTGTGATCGTGATTGTGGGATTGTGACTGTGTGATTGTGTGGTTGTGGTTGTGTGATTGAGATTGTGTGATCGTGATTGTGTGATTGTGATTGTGTGATCGTGATAGTGTGATCGTGATTGTGTGATCGTGACTGTGTGGTCGTGATAGTGTGATCGCGATTGTGGGATTTTGACTGTGTGATTGTGTGGTTGTGGTTGTGTGATAGTGATTGTGTGACTGTGATTGTGTGATTGTGATTGTGGGATTGTGATTGCGATTGTGTGATTGCGACTGTGTGGTCGTGATTGTGTGATCGTGATTGTGGGATTGTGACTGTGTGATTGTATGGTCGTGATTGTGTGATCGCGATTGTGTGATCGTGATTGTGTGATCGTGATTGTGTGATCGTGATTGTGTGATCGTGATTGCGTGATCGTGATTGTGTGGTCGTGATTGTGTGATCGTGATTGTGTGATCGTGATTGTGGGATTGTGACTGTGTGACTGTGTGGTTGTGGTTGTGTGATTGTGATTGTGTGACTGTGATTGTGTGATTGTGATTGCGATTGTGTGATTGTGACTGTGTGGTCGTGATTGTGTGATCGTGATTGTGGAATTGTGACTGTGTGATCGTGATTGTGTGATCGCGATTGCGTGATCGCGATTGCGTGATCGCGATTGTGTGATTGTGATTGTGATTGTGTGATTGTGATTGTGATTGTGTGATTGTGTGATCGTGATTGTGTGATCGTGATTGTGGGATTGTGACTGTGTGATTGTGTGGTTGTGGTTGTGTGATTGAGATTGTGTGATCGTGATTGTGTGATTGTGATTGTGTGATCGTGATTGTGTGATCGTGTTTGTGTGATCGTGATTGTGTGATCGTGATAGTGTAATCGTGATTTTGTGATCGTGATTGTGTGGTCGTGATTGTGTGGTCGTGATTGTGTAATTGTGATTGTGTGATGGTGATTGTGTGATTGTGATTGTGTGATCGTGATTGTGTGATCGTGATTGTGTGGTCGTGATTGTGTGACCGTGATTGTGTGATCGTGATAGTGTGATCGTGATTGTGTGATCGTGATTGTGTGGTCGTGATTGTGTGGTCGTGATTGTGTGATCGTGATTGTGTGATCGTGATTGTGTGATCGTGATTGTGTGATCGTGATTGTGTGATCGTGATTGTGTGATCGTGATTGTGGGATTGTGACTGTGTGATTGTGTGGTTGTGGTTGTGTGATTGTGATTGTGTGACTGTGATTGTGTGATTGTGATTGCGATTGTGTGTTTGTGACTGTGTGATTGTGCGGCTGTGGTTGTGTGATTGTGATTATGTGATCGTGATTGTGTGATCGTGATAGTGTGATCGTGATTGTGTGATCGTGATTGTGTGATCGTGATTGTGTGGTCGTGATTGTGTGGTCGTGATTGTGTGATTGTGATTGTGTGATCGTGATTGTGGGATCGCGACTGTGGGATCGTGATTGTGTGATCGTGATCGTGCGATCGTGATAGTGTGATTGTGATCGTGTGATTGCGATTGTGTGATTGCGTTTGTGTGATTGCGATTGTGTGATTGTGATTGTGCGATTGTGATTGTGGGATTGTGGTTGTGTGATTGTTTGATTGTGCGATTGCGATTGTGTGATTGCGATTGTGTGATTGCGATTGTGTGACTGCGATTGTGTGATTGCGATTGTGTGATTGCGATTGTGTGATTGTGATTATGTGATTGTGATTGTGATTGTGTGATTGTGTGATCGTTATTGTGTGATCGTGATTGTGTGATCGTGATTGTGTGACCGTGGTTATGTGATCGTGATTGTGCGATCCTGATTGTGTGATTGTGATTGTGTGATTGTGATTGTGTGTTTGTGATTGTGCGATTGTGGTTGTGTGATTGTGATTGTGTGATTGCGATTGTGTGATCGTGACTGTGTGGTCGTGATTGTGTGATCGTGATTGTGTGATTGTGACTGTGGGATTGTGTGGTTGTGGTTGTGTGATTGTGATTGTGTGACTGTGATTGTGTGATTGTGATTGTGGGATTGTGATTGCGATTGTGTGATTGTGACTGTGTGGTCGTGATTGTGTGATCGTGATTCTGGGATTGTGACTGTGTGATTGTGTGGTCGTGATTGTGTGATCGTGATTGTGTGATCGTGATTGTGTGATGGTGATTGTGTGATCGTGATTGTGTGATCGTGATTGTGTGATCGTGATTGTGTGATCGTGATTGTGTGATCGTGATTGTATGATCGTGATTGTGTGATCGTGATTGTTTGATCGTGATTGTTTGATCGTGGTTGTGATTGTGTGATTGTGGTTGCATGATTGTGATTCTGTGATTGCGATTGTGTGATCGTGACTGTGTGGTCGTGATTGTGTGATCGTGATTGTGAGATTGTGACTGTGGGATTGTGTGGTTGTGGTTGTGCGATTGTGATTGTGTGATTGTGATTGTGTGACTGTGATTGTGTGATTGTGACTGTGGGATTGCGAGTGTGTGATTGCGATTGTGTGATTGCGATTGTGTGACTGCGATTGTATGATTGCGATTGTGTGATTGCGACTGTGTGGTCGTGATTGTGTGATCGTGATTGTGGGATTGTGACTGTGTGATTGTGTGGTTGTGGTTGTGTGATTGTGATTGTGTGATCGTGATTGTGTGATCGTGACTGTGTGGTCGTGATTGTGTGATCGTGATTGTGAGATTGTGACAGTGGGATTGTGTGGTCGTGATTGTGTGATCGTGATTGTGGGATTGTGACTGTGTGATTGTGTGGTCGTGATTGTGTGATCGCGATTGTGTGATCGTGATTGCGTGATCGTGATTGTGTGGTCGTGATTGTGTGATCGTGATTGTGATCGTGATTTTGTGATCGTGATTGTGTGATGGTGATTGTGCGATCGTGATTGTGCGATCGTGATTGTGCGATCGTGATTGTGCGATCGTGATTGTGCGATCGTGATTGTGCGATCGTGATTGTGTGATCGTGATTGTGTGATCGTGATTGTGTGATTGTGATTGTTTGATTGGGATTGTGTGATTGTGATTGTGTGATAGTGATTGTGTGATTGTGATTATGTGATTGTGATTGTGATTGTGTGATTGTGTGATCGTTATTGTGTGATCGTGATTGTGTGATCGTGATTGTGTGACCGTGATTATGTGATCGTGATTGTGCGATCCTGATTGTGTGATTAGGATTCTGTGATCGTGATTGTGTAATCGTGAATGTGTGATCGTGATTGTGATCGTGATTTTGTGATCGTGATAGTGTGATGGTGATTGTGTGATCGTGATTATGTGATCGTGATTGTGTGATTGTGATTGTGTGATTGTGATTGTGTGATTGTGATTGTGTGGTTGTGATTGTGCGATTGTGGTTGTGTGATTGTGATTGTGTGATTGCGATTGTGTGATCGTGACTGTGTGGTCGTGATTGTGGGATTGTGACTGTGGGATTGTGTGGTTGTGGTTGTGTGATTGTGATTGAGTGACTGTGATTGTGTGATTGTGATTGTGGGATTGTGATTGCGATTGTGTGATTGTGACTGTGTGGTCGTGATTGTGTGATCGTGTGATTGCGATTGTGTGATTGCGTTTGTGTGATTGCGATTGTGTGATTGTGATTGTGCGATTGTGATTGTGGGATTGTGGTTGTGTGATTGTTTGATTGTGCGATTGCGATTGTGTGATTGCGATTGTGTGATTGCGATTGTGTGATTGCGATTGTGTGATTGCGATTGTGTGATTGCGATTGTGTGATTGTGATTATGTGATTGTGATTGTGATTGTGTGATTGTGTGATCGTTATTGTGTGATCGTGATTGTGTGATCGTGATTGTGTGACCGTGGTTATGTGATCGTGATTGTGCGATCCTGATTGTGTGATTGTGATTGTGTGATTGTGATTGTGTGTTTGTGATTGTGCGATTGTGGTTGTGTGATTGTGATTGTGTGATTGCGATTGTGTGATCGTGACTGTGTGGTCGTGATTGTGTGATCGTGATTGTGTGATTGTGACTGTGGGATTGTGTGGTTGTGGTTGTGTGATTGTGATTGTGTGACTGTGATTGTGTGATTGTGATTGTGGGATTGTGATTGCGATTGTGTGATTGTGACTGTGTGGTCGTGATTGTGTGATCGTGATTCTGGGATTGTGACTGTGTGATTGTGTGGTCGTGATTGTGTGATCGTGATTGTGTGATCGTGATTGTGTGATGGTGATTGTGTGATCGTGATTGTGTGATCGTGATTGTGTGATCGTGATTGTGTGATCGTGATTGTGTGATCGTGATTGTATGATCGTGATTGTGTGATCGTGATTGTTTGATCGTGATTGTTTGATCGTGGTTGTGATTGTGTGATTGTGGTTGCATGATTGTGATTCTGTGATTGCGATTGTGTGATCGTGACTGTGTGGTCGTGATTGTGTGATCGTGATTGTGAGATTGTGACTGTGGGATTGTGTGGTTGTGGTTGTGCGATTGTGATTGTGTGATTGTGATTGTGTGATTGCGATTGTGTGATCGTGACTGTGTGGTCGTGATTGTGTGATCGTGATTGTGTGATTGTGACTGTGGGATTGTGTGGTTGTGGTTGTGTGATTGTGATTGTGTGACTGTGATTGTGTGATTGTGATTGTGTGACTGTGATTGTGTGATTGTGACTGTGGGATTGCGAGTGTGTGATTGCGATTGTGTGATTGCGATTGTGTGACTGCGATTGTATGATTGCGATTGTGTGATTGCGACTGTGTGGTCGTGATTGTGTGATCGTGATTGTGGGATTGTGACTGTGTGATTGTGTGGTTGTGGTTGTGTGATCGTGATTGTGTGATCGTGATTGTGTGATCGTGACTGTGTGGTCGTGATTGTGTGATCGTGATTGTGAGATTGTGACTGTGGGATTGTGTGGTCGTGATTGTGTGATCGTGATTGTGGTATTGTGACTGTGTGATTGTGTGGTCGTGATTGTGTGATCGCGATTGTGTGATCGTGATTGCGTGATCGTGATTGTGTGGTCGTGATTGTGTGATCGTGATTGTGATCGTGATTTTGTGATCGTGATTGTGTGATCGTGATTGTGCGATCGTGATTGTGCGATCGTGATTGTGCGATCGTGATTGTGCGATCGTGACTGTGCGATCGTGACTGTGCGATCGTGACTGTGCGATCGTGACTGTGCGATCGTGACTGTGCGATCGTGACTGTGCGATCGTGACTGTGCGATCGTGACTGTGCGATCGTGACTGTGCGATCGTGACTGTGCGATCGTGACTGTGCGATCGTGACTGTGCGATCGTGACTGTGCGATCGTGACTGTGCGATCGTGACTGTGCGATCGTGAGTGTGCGATCGTGACTGTGCGATCGTGACTGTGCGATCGTGACTGTGCGATCGTGACTGTGCGATCGTGACTGTGCGATCGTGACTGTGCGATCGTGACTGTGCGATCGTGACTGTGCGATCGTGACTGTGCGATCGTGACTGTGCGATCGTGACTGTGCGATCGTGACTGTGCGATCGTGACTGTGCGATCGTGACTGTGCGATCGTGATTGTGCGATCGTGATTGTGCGATCGTGATTGTGCGATCGTGATTGTGCGACCGTGATTGTGCGATCGTGATTGTGTGATTGTTTGATTGTGTGATTGCGATTGTGTGATTGCGATTGTGTGATTGCGATTGTGTGATTGCGATTGTGTGATTGTGTGATTGTGATTGTGTGATTGTGATCGTGTGATTGTGATCGTGTGATCGTGATCGGGTGATCGTGATTTGGTGATCGCGATTGGGTGATCGTGATTGGGTGATCGTGATTGGGTGATCGTGATTGGGTGATCGTGATTGTGGGATTGTGACTGTGTGATTGTGTGATTGTGATTGTGTGACTGTGTGATTGTGATTGTGTGACTGTGATTGTGTGATCGTGATAGTGTGATCGTGATAGTGTGATCGTGATTGTGTGATCGTGACTGTGTGGTCGTGATAGTGTGATCGTGATTGTGGGATTTTGACTGTGTGATTGTGTGGTTGTGGTTGTGTGATTGTGTTTGTGTGACTGTGATTGTGTGATTGTGATTGTGGGATTGTGATTGCGATTGGTTGATTGCGACTGTGTGGTCGTGATTGTGTGATCGTGATTGTGGGATTGTGACTGTGTGATTGTGTGGTCGTGATTGTGTGATCGCTATTGTGTGATCGTGATTGTGTGATCGCGATTGTGTGATCGTGATTGTGTGATCGTGATTGTGTGATCGTGATTGTGTGATCGTGATTGTGTGATCGTGATTGTGTGATCGTGATTGTGTGATTGTGATTGTTTGATTGGGATTGTGTGATTGTGATTGTGTGATTGTGATTGTGTGATTGTGATTATGTGATTGTGATTGTGATTGTGTGATTGTGTGATCGTTATTGTGTGATCGTGATTGTGTGATCGTGATTGTGTGACCGTGATTATGTGTTCGTGATTGTGCGATCCTGATTGTGTGATTAGTATTCTGTGATCGTGATTGTGTAATCGTGAATGTGTGATCGTGATTGTGATCGTGATTTTGTGATCGTGATAGTGTGATGGTGATTGTGTGATCGTGATTATGTGATCGTGATTGTGTGATTGTGATTGTGTGATTGTGATTGTGTGATTGTGATTGTGTGGTTGTGATTGTGCGATTGTGGTTGTGTGATTGTGATTGTGTGATTGCGATTGTGTGATCGTGACTGTGTGGTCGTGATTGTGGGATTGTGACTGTGGGATTGTGTGGTTGTGGTTGTGTGATTGTGATTGAGTGACTGTGATTGTGTGATTGTGATTGTGGGATTGTGATTGCGATTGTGTGATTGTGACTGTGTGGTCGTGATAGTGTGATCGTGATTCTGGGATTGTGACTGTGTGATTGTGTGGTCGTGATTGTGTGATCGTGATTGTGTGATCGTGATTGTGTGATCGTGATTGTGTGATCGTGATTGTGTGATCGTGATTGTGTGATCGTGATTGTGTGATCGTGATTGTGTGATCGTGATTGTGTGATCGTGATTGTGTGATCGTGATTGTGTGATCGTGATTGTGTGATCGTGATTGTTTGATCGTGATTGTTTGATCGTGATTGTTTGATCATGGTTGTGATTGTGTGATTGTGGTTGTATGATTGTGATTGTGTGATTGCGATTGTGTGATCGTGACTGTGTGGTCGTGATTGTGTGATTGTGATTGTGTGATTGTGATTGTGTGATTGTGATTGTGTGATTGTGATTGTGTGATCGTGATTGTGTGATCGTGATTGTGTGGTCGTGATTGTGTGATCGTGATTGTGTGATCGTGATTGTTTGATCGTGATTGTTTGATCGTGATTGTTTGATCATGGTTGTGATTGTGTGATTGTGGTTGTATGATTGTGATTGTGTGATTGCGATTGTGTGATCGTGACTGTGTGGTCGTGATTGTGTGATTGTGATTGTGTGATTGTGATTGTGTGATTGTGATTGTGTGATTGTGATTGTGTGATCGTGATTGTGTGATCGTGATTGTGTGATCGTGATTGTGTGATCGTGATTGTGTGATCGTGATTGTGTGATCGTGATTGTATGATCGTGATTGTGTGATCGTGATTGTTTGATCGTGATTGTTTGATCGTGGTTGTGATTGTGTGATTGTGGTTGCATGATTGTGATTCTGTGATTGCGATTGTGTGATCGTGACTGTGTGTTCGTGATTGTGTGATCGTGATTGTGAGATTGTGACTGTGGGATTGTGTGGTTGTGGTTGTGCGATTGTGATTGTGTGATTGTGATTGTGTGACTGTGATTGTGTGATTGTGACTGTGGGATTGCGAGTGTGTGATTGCGATTGTGTGATTGCGATTGTGTGACTGCGATTGTATGATTGCGATTGTGTGATTGCGACTGTGTGGTCGTGATTGTGTGATCGTGATTGTGGGATTGTGACTGTGTGATTGTGTGGTTGTGGTTGTGTGATTGTGATTGTGTGATCGTGATTGTGTGATCGTGACTGTGTGGTCGTGATTGTGTGATCGTGATTGTGAGATTGTGACTGTGGGATTGTGTGGTCGTGATTGTGTGATCGTGATTGTGGGATTGTGACTGTGTGATTGTGTGGTCGTGATTGTGTGATCGCGATTGTGTGATCGTGATTGCGTGATCGTGATTGTGTGGTCGTGATTGTGTGATCGTGATTGTGATCGTGATTTTGTGATCGTGATTGTGTGATGGTGATTGTGCGATCGTGATTGTGCGATCGTGATTGTGCGATCGTGATTGTGCGATCGTGATTGTGCGATCGTGATTGTGCGATCGTGATTGTGTGATCGTGATTGTGTGATCGTGATTGTGTGATTGTGATTGTTTGATTGGGATTGTGTGATTGTGATTGTGTGATAGTGATTGTGTGATTGTGATTATGTGATTGTGATTGTGTGATTGTGTGATCGTTATTGTGTGATCGTGATTGTGTGATCGTGATTGTGTGACCGTGATTATGTGATCGTGATTGTGCGATCCTGATTGTGTGATTAGGATTCTGTGATCGTGATTGTGTAATCGTGAATGTGTGATCGTGATTGTGATCGTGATTTTGTGATCGTGATAGTGTGATGGTGATTGTGTGATCGTGATTATGTGATCGTGATTGTGTGATTGTGATTGTGTGATTGTGATTGTGTGATTGTGATTGTGTGGTTGTGATTGTGCGATTGTGGTTGTGTGATTGTGATTGTGTGATTGCGATTGTGTGATCGTGACTGTGTGGTCGTGATTGTGGGATTGTGACTGTGGGATTGTGTGGTTGTGGTTGTGTGATTGTGATTGAGTGACTGTGATTGTGTGATTGTGATTGTGGGATTGTGATTGCGATTGTGTGATTGTGACTGTGTGGTCGTGATTGTGTGATCGTGTGATTGCGATTGTGTGATTGCGTTTGTGTGATTGCGATTGTGTGATTGTGATTGTGCGATTGTGATTGTGGGATTGTGGTTGTGTGATTGTTTGATTGTGCGATTGCGATTGTGTGATTGCGATTGTGTGATTGCGATTGTGTGATTGCGATTGTGTGATTGCGATTGTGTGATTGCGATTGTGTGATTGTGATTATGTGATTGTGATTGTGATTGTGTGATTGTGTGATCGTTATTGTGTGATCGTGATTGTGTGATCGTGATTGTGTGACCGTGGTTATGTGATCGTGATTGTGCGATCCTGATTGTGTGATTGTGATTGTGTGATTGTGATTGTGTGTTTGTGATTGTGCGATTGTGGTTGTGTGATTGTGATTGTGTGATTGCGATTGTGTGATCGTGACTGTGTGGTCGTGATTGTGTGATCGTGATTGTGTGATTGTGACTGTGGGATTGTGTGGTTGTGGTTGTGTGATTGTGATTGTGTGACTGTGATTGTGTGATTGTGATTGTGGGATTGTGATTGCGATTGTGTGATTGTGACTGTGTGGTCGTGATTGTGTGATCGTGATTCTGGGATTGTGACTGTGTGATTGTGTGGTCGTGATTGTGTGATCGTGATTGTGTGATCGTGATTGTGTGATGGTGATTGTGTGATCGTGATTGTGTCATCGTGATTGTGTGATCGTGATTGTGTGATCGTGATTGTGTGATCGTGATTGTATGATCGTGATTGTGTGATCGTGATTGTTTGATCGTGATTGTTTGATCGTGGTTGTGATTGTGTGATTGTGGTTGCATGATTGTGATTCTGTGATTGCGATTGTGTGATCGTGACTGTGTGGTCGTGATTGTGTGATCGTGATTGTGAGATTGTGACTGTGGGATTGTGTGGTTGTGGTTGTGCGATTGTGATTGTGTGATTGTGATTGTGTGATTGCGATTGTGTGATCGTGACTGTGTGGTCGTGATTGTGTGATCGTGATTGTGTGATTGTGACTGTGGGATTGTGTGGTTGTGGTTGTGTGATTGTGATTGTGTGACTGTGATTGTGTGATTGTGATTGTGTGACTGTGATTGTGTGATTGTGACTGTGGGATTGCGAGTGTGTGATTGCGATTGTGTGATTGCGATTGTGTGACTGCGATTGTATGATTGCGATTGTGTGATTGCGACTGTGTGGTCGTGATTGTGTGATCGTGATTGTGGGATTGTGACTGTGTGATTGTGTGGTTGTGGTTGTGTGATCGTGATTGTGTGATCGTGATTGTGTGATCGTGACTGTGTGGTCGTGATTGTGTGATCGTGATTGTGAGATTGTGACTGTGGGATTGTGTGGTCGTGATTGTGTGATCGTGATTGTGGGATTGTGACTGTGTGATTGTGTGGTCGTGATTGTGTGATCGCGATTGTGTGATCGTGATTGCGTGATCGTGATTGTGTGGTCGTGATTGTGTGATCGTGATTGTGATCGTGATTTTGTGATCGTGATTGTGTGATCGTGATTGTGCGATCGTGATTGTGCGATCGTGATTGTGCGATCGTGATTGTGCGATCGTGACTGTGCGATCGTGACTGTGCGATCGTGACTGTGCGATCGTGACTGTGCGATCGTGACTGTGCGATCGTGACTGTGCGATCGTGACTGTGCGATCGTGACTGTGCGATCGTGACTGTGCGATCGTGACTGTGCGATCGTGACTGTGCGATCGTGACTGTGCGATCGTGACTGTGCGATCGTGACTGTGCGATCGTGACTGTGCGATCGTGACTGTGCGATCGTGACTGTGCGATCGTGACTGTGCGATCGTGACTGTGCGATCGTGACTGTGCGATCGTGACTGTGCGATCGTGACTGTGCGATCGTGACTGTGCGATCGTGACTGTGCGATCGTGACTGTGCGATCGTGACTGTGCGATCGTGACTGTGCGATCGTGACTGTGCGATCGTGACTGTGCGATCGTGACTGTGCGATCGTGACTGTGCGATCGTGATTGTGCGATCGTGATTGTGCGATCGTGATTGTGCGATCGTGATTGTGCGATCGTGATTGTGCGACCGTGATTGTGCGATCGTGATTGTGTGATTGTTTGATTGTGTGATTGCGATTGTGTGATTGCGATTGTGTGATTGCGATTGTGTGATTGTGTGATTGTGATTGTGTGATTGTGATCGTGTGATTGTGATCGTGTGATCGTGATCGGGTGATCGTGATTTGGTGATCGCGATTGGGTGATCGTGATTGGGTGATCGTGATTGGGTGATCGTGATTGGGTGATCGTGATTGTGGGATTGTGACTGTGTGATTGTGTGATTGTGATTGTGTGACTGTGTGATTGTGATTGTGTGACTGTGATTGTGTGATCGTGATAGTGTGATCGTGATAGTGTGATCGTGATTGTGTGATCGTGACTGTGTGGTCGTGATAGTGTGATCGTGATTGTGGGATTTTGACTGTGTGATTGTGTGGTTGTGGTTGTGTGATTGTGTTTGTGTGACTGTGATTGTGTGATTGTGATTGTGGGATTGTGATTGCGATTGGTTGATTGCGACTGTGTGGTCGTGATTGTGTGATCGTGATTGTGGGATTGTGACTGTGTGATTGTGTGGTCGTGATTGTGTGATCGCTATTGTGTGATCGTGATTGTGTGATCGCGATTGTGTGATCGTGATTGTGTGATCGTGATTGTGTGATCGTGATTGTGTGATCGTGATTGTGTGATCGTGATTGTGTGATCGTGATTGTGTGATTGTGATTGTTTGATTGGGATTGTGTGATTGTGATTGTGTGATTGTGATTGTGTGATTGTGATTATGTGATTGTGATTGTGATTGTGTGATTGTGTGATCGTTATTGTGTGATCGTGATTGTGTGATCGTGATTGTGTGACCGTGATTATGTGTTCGTGATTGTGCGATCCTGATTGTGTGATTAGGATTCTGTGATCGTGATTGTGTAATCGTGAATGTGTGATCGTGATTGTGATCGTGATTTTGTGATCGTGATAGTGTGATGGTGATTGTGTGATCGTGATTATGTGATCGTGATTGTGTGATTGTGATTGTGTGATTGTGATTGCGATTGTGTGATTGTGACTGTGTGGTCGTGATTGTGTGATCGTGATTGTGGGATTGTGACTGTGTGATTGTGTGGTTGTGGTTGTGTGATTGTGATTATGTGATCGTGATTGTGTGATTGTGATTGTGTGATCGTGATTGTGTGATCGTGATTGTGTGATCGTGATAGTGTGATCGTGATTGTGTGATCGTGATTGTGTGATCGTGATTGTGTGGTCGTGATTGTGTGGTGGTGATTGTGTGATTGTGATTGTGTGATCGTGATTGTGGGATCGTGACTGTGGGATCGTGATTGTGTGATCGTGATTGTGCGATCGTGATAGTGTGATTGTGATCGTGTGATTACGATTGTGTGATTGCGTTTGTGTGATTGCGATTGTGTGATTGTGATTGTGCGATTGTGATTGTGGGATTGTGGTTGTGTGATTGTTTGATTGTGCGATTGCGATTGTGTGATTGCGATTGTTTGATTGCGATTGTGTGATTGCGATTGTGTGATTGCGATTGTGTGATTGCGATTGTGTGATTGCGATTGTGTGATTGCGATTGTGTCATTGCGATTGTGTGATTGCGATTGTTTGATTGCGATTGTTTGATTGTGTGATTGTGATTGTGTGATTGTGATTGTGTGATTGTGATTGTGTGATTGTGATTGTGTGAATGTGATTGTGTGATTGTGATTGTGTGATTGTGATTGTGTGATTGTGATTGTGTGATTGTGATTGTGTGATTGTGATTGTGTGATTGTGATTGTGTGATTGTGATTGTGTGATTGTGATTGTGTGATTGTGATTGTGTGATTGTGATTGTGTGATTGTGATTGTGTGATTGTGATTGTGTGATTGTGATTGTGTGATTGTGATTGTGTGATTGTGATTGTGTGATTGTGATTGTGTGATTGTGATTGTGTGATTGTGATTGTGTGATTGTGATTGTGTGATTGTGATTGTGCGACTGTGATTGTGTGATTGTGATTGTGTGATTGTGATTGTGTTATTGTGATTGTGTGACTGTGATTGTGTGATTGTGATTGCGATAGTGTGATTGTGACTGTGTGGTCGTGAATGTGTGATCGTGATTGTGGAATTGTGACTGTGTGATCGTGATTGTGTGATCGCGATTGCGTGATCGCGATTGCGTGATCGCGAATGTGTGATTGTGATTGTGATTGTGTGATTGTGATTGTGATTGTGTGATTGTGTGATCGTGATTGTGTGATCGTGATTGTGGGATTGTGACTGTGTGATTGTGTGGTTGTGGTTGTGTGATTGAGATTGTGTGATTGCGATTGTGTGATTGCGATTGTGTTATTGCGATTGTGTCATTGCGATTGTGTGATTGCGATTGTGTGATTGCGATTGTGTGATTGCGATTGTGTGATTGCGATTGTGTGATTGCGATTGTTTGATTGCGATTGTTTGATTGTGTGATTGTGATTGTGTGATTGTGATTGTGTGATTGTGATTGTGTGATTGTGATTGTGTGATTGTGATTGTGTGACTGTGATTGTTGTGATTGTGATTGTGTGATTGTGATTGTGTGATTGTGATTGTGTGATTGTGATTGTGTGATTGTGATTGTGTGATTGTGTTTGTGTGATTGTGATTGTGTGATTGTGATTGTGTGATTGTGTGACTGTGATTGTGTGATTGTGATCGTGTGATTGTGATCGTGTGATCGTGATTGGGTGACCGTGATTGGGTGATCGTGATTGGGTGATCGTGATTTGGTGATGGTGATTGGGTGATCGTGATTGGGTGGTCGTGATTGTGTGATCGTGATTGTGAGATTGTGACTGTGGGATTGTGTGGTTGTGGTTGTGCGATTGTGATTGTGTGATTGTGATTGTGTGATTGCGATTGTGTGATCGTGACTGTGTGGTCGTGATTGTGTGATCGTGATTGTGTGATTGTGACTGTGGGATTGTGTGGTTGTGGTTGTGTGATTGTGATTGTGTGACTGTGATTGTGTGATTGTGATTGTGTGACTGTGATTGTGTGATTGTGACTGTGGGATTGCGAGTGTGTGATTGCGATTGTGTGATTGCGATTGTGTGACTGCGATTGTATGATTGCGATTGTGTGATTGCGACTGTGTGGTCGTGATTGTGTGATCGTGATTGTGGGATTGTGACTGTGTGATTGTGTGGTTGTGGTTGTGTGATCGTGATTGTGTGATCGTGATTGTGTGATCGTGACTGTGTGGTCGTGATTGTGTGATCGTGATTGTGAGATTGTGACTGTGGGATTGTGTGGTCGTGATTGTGTGATCGTGATTGTGGGATTGTGACTGTGTGATTGTGTGGTCGTGATTGTGTGATCGCGATTGTGTGATCGTGATTGCGTGATCGTGATTGTGTGGTCGTGATTGTGTGATCGTGATTGTGATCGTGATTTTGTGATCGTGATTGTGTGATCGTGATTGTGCGATCGTGATTGTGCGATCGTGATTGTGCGATCGTGATTGTGCGATCGTGACTGTGCGATCGTGACTGTGCGATCGTGACTGTGCGATCGTGACTGTGCGATCGTGACTGTGCGATCGTGACTGTGCGATCGTGACTGTGCGATCGTGACTGTGCGATCGTGACTGTGCGATCGTGACTGTGCGATCGTGACTGTGCGATCGTGACTGTGCGATCGTGACTGTGCGATCGTGATTGTGCGATCGTGAGTGTGCGATCGTGACTGTGCGATCGTGACTGTGCGATCGTGACTGTGCGATCGTGACTGTGCGATCGTGACTGTGCGATCGTGACTGTGCGATCGTGACTGTGCGATCGTGACTGTGCGATCGTGACTGTGCGATCGTGACTGTGCGATCGTGACTGTGCGATCGTGACTGTGCGATCGTGACTGTGCGATCGTGACTGTGCGATCGTGACTGTGCGATCGTGACTGTGCGATCGTGACTGTGCGATCGTGACTGTGCGATCGTGATTGTGCGATCGTGATTGTGCGATCGTGATTGTGCGATCGTGATTGTGCGATCGTGATTGTGCGACCGTGATTGTGCGATCGTGATTGTGTGATTGTTTGATTGTGTGATTGCGATTGTGTGATTGCGATTGTGTGATTGCGATTGTGTGATTGTGTGATTGTGATTGTGTGATTGTGATCGTGTGATTGTGATCGTGTGATCGTGATCGGGTGATCGTGATTTGGTGATCGCGATTGGGTGATCGTGATTGGGTGATCGTGATTGGGTGATCGTGATTGGGTGATCGTGATTGTGGGATTGTGACTGTGTGATTGTGTGATTGTGATTGTGTGACTGTGTGATTGTGATTGTGTGACTGTGATTGTGTGATCGTGATAGTGTGATCGTGATAGTGTGATCGTGATTGTGTGATCGTGACTGTGTGGTCGTGATAGTGTGATCGTGATTGTGGGATTTTGACTGTGTGATTGTGTGGTTGTGGTTGTGTGATTGTGTTTGTGTGACTGTGATTGTGTGATTGTGATTGTGGGATTGTGATTGCGATTGGTTGATTGCGACTGTGTGGTCGTGATTGTGTGATCGTGATTGTGGGATTGTGACTGTGTGATTGTGTGGTCGTGATTGTGTGATCGCTATTGTGTGATCGTGATTGTGTGATCGCGATTGTGTGATCGTGATTGTGTGATCGTGATTGTGTGATCGTGATTGTGTGATCGTGATTGTGTGATCGTGATTGTGTGATCGTGATTGTGTGATTGTGATTGTTTGATTGGGATTGTGTGATTGTGATTGTGTGATTGTGATTGTGTGATTGTGATTATGTGATTGTGATTGTGATTGTGTGATTGTGTGATCGTTATTGTGTGATCGTGATTGTGTGATCGTGATTGTGTGACCGTGATTATGTGTTCGTGATTGTGCGATCCTGATTGTGTGATTAGGATTCTGTGATCGTGATTGTGTAATCGTGAATGTGTGATCGTGATTGTGATCGTGATTTTGTGATCGTGATAGTGTGATGGTGATTGTGTGATCGTGATTATGTGATCGTGATTGTGTGATTGTGATTGTGTGATTGTGATTGCGATTGTGTGATTGTGACTGTGTGGTCGTGATTGTGTGATCGTGATTGTGGGATTGTGACTGTGTGATTGTGTGGTTGTGGTTGTGTGATTGTGATTATGTGATCGTGATTGTGTGATTGTGATTGTGTGATCGTGATTGTGTGATCGTGATTGTGTGATCGTGATAGTGTGATCGTGATTGTGTGATCGTGATTGTGTGATCGTGATTGTGTGGTCGTGATTGTGTGGTGGTGATTGTGTGATTGTGATTGTGTGATCGTGATTGTGGGATCGTGACTGTGGGATCGTGATTGTGTGATCGTGATTGTGCGATCGTGATAGTGTGATTGTGATCGTGTGATTACGATTGTGTGATTGCGTTTGTGTGATTGCGATTGTGTGATTGTGATTGTGCGATTGTGATTGTGGGATTGTGGTTGTGTGATTGTT
Organism: Megachile rotundata; assembly: GCF_050947335.1. Lineage (NCBI taxonomy): Eukaryota > Metazoa > Arthropoda > Insecta > Hymenoptera > Megachilidae > Megachile > Megachile rotundata. Next base: position 675,942 of record NC_134997.1, on the reverse strand, counting down.
TGATTGTGCGATTGCGATTGTGTGATTGCGATTGTTTGATTGCGATTGTGTGATTGCGATTGTGTGATTGCGATTGTGTGATTGCGATTGTGTGATTGCGATTGTGTGATTGCGATTGTGTCATTGCGATTGTGTGATTGCGATTGTTTGATTGCGATTGTTTGATTGTGTGATTGTGATTGTGTGATTGTGATTGTGTGATTGTGATTGTGTGATTGTGATTGTGTGAATGTGATTGTGTGATTGTGATTGTGTGATTGTGATTGTGTGATTGTGATTGTGTGATTGTGATTGTGTGATTGTGATTGTGTGATTGTGATTGTGTGATTGTGATTGTGTGATTGTGATTGTGTGATTGTGATTGTGTGATTGTGATTGTGTGATTGTGATTGTGTGATTGTGATTGTGTGATTGTGATTGTGTGATTGTGATTGTGTGATTGTGATTGTGTGATTGTGATTGTGTGATTGTGATTGTGTGATTGTGATTGTGTGATTGTGATTGTGTGATTGTGATTGTGCGACTGTGATTGTGTGATTGTGATTGTGTGATTGTGATTGTGTTATTGTGATTGTGTGACTGTGATTGTGTGATTGTGATTGCGATAGTGTGATTGTGACTGTGTGGTCGTGAATGTGTGATCGTGATTGTGGAATTGTGACTGTGTGATCGTGATTGTGTGATCGCGATTGCGTGATCGCGATTGCGTGATCGCGAATGTGTGATTGTGATTGTGATTGTGTGATTGTGATTGTGATTGTGTGATTGTGTGATCGTGATTGTGTGATCGTGATTGTGGGATTGTGACTGTGTGATTGTGTGGTTGTGGTTGTGTGATTGAGATTGTGTGATTGCGATTGTGTGATTGCGATTGTGTTATTGCGATTGTGTCATTGCGATTGTGTGATTGCGATTGTGTGATTGCGATTGTGTGATTGCGATTGTGTGATTGCGATTGTGTGATTGCGATTGTTTGATTGCGATTGTTTGATTGTGTGATTGTGATTGTGTGATTGTGATTGTGTGATTGTGATTGTGTGATTGTGATTGTGTGACTGTGATTGTTGTGATTGTGATTGTGTGATTGTGATTGTGTGATTGTGATTGTGTGATTGTGATTGTGTGATTGTGATTGTGTGATTGTGATTGTGTGATTGTGTTTGTGTGATTGTGATTGTGTGATTGTGATTGTGTGATTGTGTGACTGTGATTGTGTGATTGTGATCGTGTGATTGTGATCGTGTGATCGTGATTGGGTGACCGTGATTGGGTGATCGTGATTGGGTGATCGTGATTTGGTGATGGTGATTGGGTGATCGTGATTGGGTGGTCGTGATTGGGTGATCGTGATTGGGTGATCGTGATTGTGGGATTGAGACTGTGTGATTGTGTGATTGTGATTGTGTGACTGTGATTGTGTGATTGTGATTGAGGGATTGTGATTGTGTGATTGTGATTGTGTGATCGCGACTGTGATTGTGTGATTGTGATTGTGATTCTGATTGTGATTGTGATTGTGATTGTGATTGTGATTGTGATTGTGATTGTGATTGTGTGACTGTGTGATTGTGTGACTGTGATTGTGTGACCGTGATTGTGTGATCGTGATAGTGAGATCGTGATTGTGTGATCGTTATTGTGTGGTCGCGTTTGTGTGGTCGTGATTGTGTGATTGTGATTGTGTGATCGTGATTGTGGGATCGTGACTGTGGGATCGTGATTGTGTGATTGTGATTGTGGGATTGTGACGGTGTGATTGTGTGATCGTGATTGTGTGATCGTGATTGTGTGATCGTGATTGTGGGATTGTGACTGTGTGATTGTGTGGTTGTGGTTGTGTGATTGTGATTGTGTGACTGTGATTGTGTGATTGTGATTGTGGGATTGTGATTGCTATTGTGTGATTGAGACTGTGTGGTCGTGATTGTGTGATCGTGATTGTGGGATTGTGATTGTGTGATCATGATTGTGTGATCGTGACAGTGTACTCGTGATTGTGTGATTGTGATTGTGTGGTCGTGATTGTGTGATTGCGAATGTGTGATTGTGATTGGGTGATTGTGATTGTGTGATTGTGATTGTGTGATTGTGATTGTGTGATTGTGATTGTGTGATTGTGATTGTGTGATTGTGATTGTGTGATTGTGATTGTGTGATTGTGATTGTGTGATTGTGATTGTGTGATTGTGATTGTGTGTTTGTGATTGTGTGATTGTGATTGTGTGATTGTGATTGTGCGATTGTGGTTGTGTGATTGTGATTGTGTGATTGTGTTTGTGTGATTGTGATTGTGTGATTGTGTGATTGTGATTGTGTGATTGTGATCGTGTGATTGTGATCGTGTGATCGTGATTGGGTGACCGTGATTGGGTGATCGTGATTGGGTGATCGTGATTTGGTGATCGTGATTGGGTGATCGTGATTGGGTGGTCGTGATTGGGTGATCGTGATTGGGTGATCGTGATTGTGGGATTGTGACTGTGTGATTGTGTGATTGTGATTGTGTGACTGTGATTGTGTGATTGTGATTGTGGGATTGTGATTGTGTGATTGTGATTGTGTGATCGTGACTGTGATCGTGTGATTGTGATTGTGATTCTGATTGTGATTGTGATTGTGATTGTGATTGTGATTGTGATTGTGATTGTGATTGTGATTGTGTGACTGTGTGATTGTGTGACTGTGATTGAGTGATCGTGATAGTGTGATCGTGATTGTGTGATCGTGATAGTGTGATCGTGATTGTGTGATCGTGACTGTGTGGTCGTGATTGTGGGATTGTGACTGTGTGATTGTGTGGTTGTGGTTATGTGATTGTGATTGTGTGACTGTGATTGTGTGATTGTGATTGCGATTGTGTGATTGTGACTGTGTGGTCGTGATTGTGTGATCGTGATTGTGGGATTGTGACTGTGTGATTGTGTGATCGTGATTGTGTGATCGCGATTGCGTGATCGCGATTGCGTGATCGCGATTGTGTGATTGTGATTGTGATTGTGATTGTGTGATTGTGTGATCGTGATTGTGTGATCGTGATTGTGTGACCGTGATTGTGTGACCGTGATTAGGTGATCGTGATTGGGTGATCGTGATTGGGTGATCGTGATTGGGTGATCGTGATTGGGTGATCGTGATTGGGTGATCGTGATTGGGTGATCGTGATTGTGGGATTGTGACTGTGCGATTGTGTGATTGTGATTGTGTGACTGTGATTGTGTGATTGTGATTGTGGGATTGTGATCGTGTGATTGTGATTGTGTGATCGTGACTGTGATTGTGTGATTGTGATTGTGACTGTGATTGTGATTGTGATTGTGATTGTGATTGTGATTGTGATTGTGATTGTGATTGTGATTGTGATTGTGTGACTGTGTGATTGTGATTGTGTGTCTGTGATTGTGTGATCGTGATAGTGTGATCGTGAAAGTGTGATCGTGATTATGTGATCGTGACTGTGTGGTCGTGATTGTGTGATCGTGATTGTGTGATCGTGATTGTGGGATTGTGACTGTGTGATTGTGTGGTTGTGGTTGTGTGATTGTGATTGTGTGACTGTGATTGTGTGATTGTGTGATCGTGATTGTGTGATAGTGATTGTGTGATCGTGATTGTGTGATCGTGATTGTGTGATCGTGATTGTGTGATCGTGATTGGGTGATCGTGATTGGGTGATCGTGATTGTGGGATTGTGACTGTGCGATTGTGTGATTGTGATGGTGTGACTGTGATTGTGTGATTGTGATTGTGGGATTGTGATTGTGTGATTGTGATTGTGTGATCGTGACTGTGATTGTGTGATTGTGATTGTGATTGTGATTGTGATTGTGATTGTGATTGTGATTGTGATTGTGATTGTGATTGTGATTGTGATTGTGATTGTGATTGTGATTGTGATTGTGATTGTGTGACTGTGTGATTGTGATTGTGTGACTGTGATTGTGCGATCGTGATAGTGTGATTGTGATCGTGTGATTGCGATCGTGTGATTGTGATCGTGTGATTGCGATCGTGTGATTGCGTTTGTGTGATTGCGATTGTGTGATTGTGATTGTGCGATTGTGATTGTGGGATTGTGGTTGTGTGATTGTTTGATTGTGTGATTGCGATTGTGTGATTGCGATTGTGTGATTGCGATTGTGTGATTGCGATTGTGTGATTGCGATTGTGTGATTGCGATTGTGTTATTGCGATTGTGTCATTGCGATTGTGTGATTGCGATTGTGTGATTGCGATTGTGTGATTGCGATTGTGTGATTGCGATTGTGTGATTGCGATTGTTTGATTGCGATTGTTTGATTGTGTGATTGTGATTGTGTGATTGTGATTGTGTGATTGTGATTGTGTGATTGTGATTGTGTGATTGTGATTGTGTGACTGTGATTGTTGTGATTGTGATTGTGTGATTGTGATTGTGTGATTGTGATTGTGTGCTTGTGATTGTGTGATTGTGATTGTGTGATTGTGTTTGTGTGATTGTGATTGTGTGATTGTGATTGTGTGATTGTGTGACTGTGATTGTGTGATTGTGATCGTGTGATTGTGATCGTGTGATCGTGATTGGGTGACCGTGATTGGGTGATCGTGATTGGGTGATCGTGATTTGGTGATGGTGATTGGGTGATCGTGATTGGGTGGTCGTGATTGGGTGATCGTGATTGGGTGATCGTGATTGTGGGATTGTGACTGTGTGATTGTGTGATTGTGATTGTGTGACTGTGATTGTGTGATTGTGATTGAGGGATTGTGATTGTGTGATTGTGATTGTGTGATCGTGACTGTGATTGTGTGATTGTGATTGTGATTCTGATTGTGATTGTGATTGTGATTGTGATTGTGATTGTGTGACTGTGTGATTGTGATTGTGTGACTGTGATTGTGTGACCGTGATTGTGTGATCGTGATAGTGTGATCGTGATTGTGTGATCGTGATTGTGTGGTCGTGTTTGTGTGGTCGTGATTGTGTGATTGTGATTGTGTGATCGTGATTGTGGGATCGTGACTGTGGGATCGTGATTGTGTGATTGTGATTGTGGGATTGTGACGGTGTGATTGTGTGATCGTGATTGTGTGATCGTGATTGTGTGATCGTGATTGTGGGATTGTGACTGTGTGATTGTGTGGTTGTGGTTGTGTGATTGTGATTGTGTGACTGTGATTGTGTGATTGTGATTGTGGGATTGTGATTGCTATTGTGTGATTGTGACTGTGTGGACGTGATTGTGTGATCGTGATTGTGGGATTGTGACTGTGTGATTGTGTGGTTGTGGTTGTGTGATTGTGATTGTGTGATCGTGATTGTGTGATTGTGATTGTGTGATCGTGATTGTGTGATCGTGATTGTGTGATCGTGATTGTGTGATCGTGATTGTGTGATCGTGATAGTGTACTCGTGATTGTGTGATTGTGATTGTGTGATTGTGATTGTGTGGTCGTGATTGTGTGATAGTGATTGTGTGATTGTGATTGTGTGATTGTGATTGTGTGATCGTGATTGTGTGATCGTGATAGTGTGATCGTGAATGTGTGATCGTGATTGTGTGATCGTGATTGTGTGGTCGTGATTGTGTGGTCGCGATTGTGTGATTGTGATTGTGTGATCGTGATTGTGGGATCGTGACTGTGGGATCGTGATTGTGTGATTGTGATTGTGGGATTGTGACGGTGTGATTGTGTGATCGTGATTGTGTGATCGTGATTGTGTGATCGTGATTGTGGGATTGTGACTGTGTGATTGTGTGGTTGTGGTTGTGTGATTGTGATTGTGTGACTGTGATTGTGTGATTGTGATTGTGGGATTGTGATTGCTATTGTGTGATTAAGACTGTGTGGTCGTGATTGTGTGATCGTGATTGTGGGATTGTGATTGTGTGATCGTGATTGTGTGATCGTGACAGTGTACTCGTGATTGTGTGATTGTGATTGTGTGATTGTGATTGTGTGGTCGTGATTGTGTGATTGTGAATGTGTGATTGTGATTGTGTGATTGTGATTGTGTGATTGTGATTGTGTGATTGTGATTGTGTGATTGTGATTGTGTGATTGTGATTGTGTGATTGTGATTGTGTGATTGTGATTGTGTGATTGTGATTGTGTGATGGTGATTGTGTGATCGTGATTGTGTGATCGTGATTGTGTGATCGTGATTGTGTGATCGTGATTGTGTGATCGTGATTGTGTGATCGTGATTGTGTGATCGTGATAGTGTGATCGTGATTGTGTGATCGTGATTGTGTGATTGCGATTGTGTTATTGCGATTGTGTCATTGCGATTGTGTGATTGCGATTGTGTGATTGCGATTGTGTGATTGCGATTGTGTGATTGCGATTGTGTGATTGCGATTGTTTGATTGCGATTGTTTGATTGTGTGATTGTGATTGTGTGATTGTGATTGTGTGATTGTGATTGTGTGATTGTGATTGTGTGATTGTGATTGTGTGATTGTGATTGTGTGACTGTGATTGTTGTGATTGTGATTGTGTGATTGTGATTGTGTGATTGTGATTGTGTGCTTGTGATTGTGTGATTGTGATTGTGTGATTGTGTTTGTGTGATTGTGATTGTGTGATTGTGATTGTGTGATTGTGTGACTGTGATTGTGTGATTGTGATCGTGTGATTGTGATCGTGTGATCGTGATTGGGTGACCGTGATTGGGTGATCGTGATTGGGTGATCGTGATTTGGTGATGGTGATTGGGTGATCGTGATTGGGTGGTCGTGATTGGGTGATCGTGATTGGGTGATCGTGATTGTGGGATTGTGACTGTGTGATTGTGTGATTGTGATTGTGTGACTGTGATTGTGTGATTGTGATTGAGGGATTGTGATTGTGTGATTGTGATTGTGTGATCGTGACTGTGATTGTGTGATTGTGATTGTGATTCTGATTGTGATTGTGATTGTGATTGTGATTGTGATTGTGTGACTGTGTGATTGTGATTGTGTGACTGTGATTGTGTGACCGTGATTGTGTGATCGTGATAGTGTGATCGTGATTGTGTGATCGTGATTGTGTGGTCGTGTTTGTGTGGTCGTGATTGTGTGATTGTGATTGTGTGATCGTGATTGTGGGATCGTGACTGTGGGATCGTGATTGTGTGATTGTGATTGTGGGATTGTGACGGTGTGATTGTGTGATCGTGATTGTGTGATCGTGATTGTGTGATCGTGATTGTGGGATTGTGACTGTGTGATTGTGTGGTTGTGGTTGTGTGATTGTGATTGTGTGACTGTGATTGTGTGATTGTGATTGTGGGATTGTGATTGCTATTGTGTGATTGTGACTGTGTGGACGTGATTGTGTGATCGTGATTGTGGGATTGTGACTGTGTGATTGTGTGGTTGTGGTTGTGTGATTGTGATTGTGTGATCGTGATTGTGTGATTGTGATTGTGTGATCGTGATTGTGTGATCGTGATTGTGTGATCGTGATTGTGTGATCGTGATTGTGTGATCGTGATAGTGTACTCGTGATTGTGTGATTGTGATTGTGTGATTGTGATTGTGTGGTCGTGATTGTGTGATAGTGATTGTGTGATTGTGATTGTGTGATTGTGATTGTGTGATCGTGATTGTGTGATCGTGATAGTGTGATCGTGAATGTGTGATCGTGATTGTGTGATCGTGATTGTGTGGTCGTGATTGTGTGGTCGCGATTGTGTGATTGTGATTGTGTGATCGTGATTGTGGGATCGTGACTGTGGGATCGTGATTGTGTGATTGTGATTGTGGGATTGTGACGGTGTGATTGTGTGATCGTGATTGTGTGATCGTGATTGTGTGATCGTGATTGTGTGATCGTGATTGTGGGATTGTGACTGTGTGATTGTGTGGTTGTGGTTGTGTGATTGTGATTGTGTGACTGTGATTGTGTGATTGTGATTGTGGGATTGTGATTGCTATTGTGTGATTAAGACTGTGTGGTCGTGATTGTGTGATCGTGATTGTGGGATTGTGATTGTGTGATCGTGATTGTGTGATCGTGACAGTGTACTCGTGATTGTGTGATTGTGATTGTGTGATTGTGATTGTGTGGTCGTGATTGTGTGATTGTGAATGTGTGATTGTGATTGTGTGATTGTGATTGTGTGATTGTGATTGTGTGATTGTGATTGTGTGATTGTGATTGTGTGATTGTGATTGTGTGATTGTGATTGTGTGATTGTGATTGTGTGATGGTGATTGTGTGATCGTGATTGTGTGATCGTGATTGTGTGATCGTGATTGTGTGATCGTGATTGTGTGATCGTGATTGTGTGATCGTGATTGTGTGATCGTGATAGTGTGATCGTGATTGTGTGATCGTGATTGTGTGATCGTGATTGTGTGGTCGTGATTGTGTGGTCGTGATTGTGTGGTCGTGATTGTGTGATTGTGATTGTGTGATCGTGATTGTGGGATCGTGACTGTGGGATCGTGATTGTGTGATTGTGATTGTGTGATTGTGATTGTGTGATTGTGATGGTGTGGTTGTGATTGTGTGATTGTGATTGCATGATTGTGATTGTGATTGCGATTGTGTGATTGTGACTGTGTGGTCGTGATTGTGTGATCGTGATTGTGGGATTGTGACTGTGTGATTGTGTGATCGTGATTGTGTGATCGTGATTGTGTGATCGTGATTGTGTGATCGTGATTGTGTGATCGTGATTGTGTGATCGTGATTGTGTGATCGTGATTGTGTGATCGTGATTGTGTTATCGTGATTGGGTGATCGTGATTGGGTGATCGTGATTGGGTGATCGTGATTGTGTGATCGTGATTGTGGGATGGTGACTGTGCGATTGTGTGATTGTGATTGTGTGACTGTGATTGTGTGATTGTGATTGTGGGATTGTGATTGTGTTATTGTGATTGTGTGATCGTGACTGTGATTGTGTGATTGTGATTGTGATTGTGATTGTGATTGTGATTGTGATTGTGATTGTGATTGTGATTGTGATTGTGATTGTGATTGTGATTCTGATTGTGATTGTGATTGTGATTGTGTGACTGTGTGATTGTGATTGTGTGACTGTGATTTTGCGATCGTGATAGTGTGATAGTGATCGTGTGATTGCGATCGTGTGATTGCGATCGTGTGATTGCGATTGTGTGATTGCGTTTGTGTGATTGCGATTGTGTTATTGTGATTGTGCGATTGTGATTGTGGGATTGTGGTTGTGTGATTGTTTGATTGTGTGATTGCGATTGTGTGATTGCGATTGTGTGATTGCGATTGTGTGATTGCGATTGTGTGATTGCGATTGTGTGATTGCGATTGTGTGATTGCGATTGTGTGATTGCGTTTGTTTGATTGCGATTGTGTGATTGCGATTGTTTGGTTGCGATTGTTTGATTGTGCGATTGTGATTGTGTGATTGTGATTGCGTGATTGTGATTGTGTGATTGTGATTGTGTGATTGTGATTGTGTGATTGTGATTGTGTGATTGTGATTGTGTGATTGTGACTGTGTGATTGTGACTGTGTGATTGTGATTGTGTGATTGTGATTGTGTGATTGTGATTGTGTGATTGTGATTGTGTGATTGTGATTGTGTGATTGTGATTGTGTGATTGTGATTGTGTGATTGTGATTGTGTGATTGTGATTGTGTGATTGTGATTGTGTGATTGTGATTGTGTGATTGTGATTGTGTGATTGTGATTGTGTGATTGTGATTGTGTGATTGTGATTGTGTGATTGTGATTGTGTGATTGTGATTGTGTGATTGTGATTGTGTGATTGTGATTGTGTGATTGTGATTGTGTGATTGTGTTTGTGTGATTGTGATTGTGTGATTGTGGTTGTGTGATTGTGTGATTGTGATTGTGTGATTGTGATCGTGTGATTGTGATCGTGTGATCGTGATTGGGTGACCGTGATTGCGTGATCGTGATTGGGTGATCGTGATTTGGTGATCGTGATTGGGTGATCGTGATTGGGTGGTCGTGATTGGGTGATCGTGATTGGGTGATCGTGATTGTGGGATTGTGACTGTGTGATTGTGTGATTGTGATTGTGTGACTGTGATTGTGTGATTGTGATTGTGGCATTGTGATTGTGTGATTGTGATTGTGTGATCGTGACTGTGATCGTGTGATTGTGATTGTGATTGTGATTGTGTGACTGTGTGATTGTGATTGTGTGACTGTGATTGTGTGATCGTGATAGTGTGATCGTGATAGTGTGATCGTGATAGTGTGATCGTGATAGTGTGATCGTGATTGTGTGATCGTGACTGTGTGGTCTTGATTGTGTGATCGTGATTGTGGGATTGTGACTGTGTGATTGTGTGGTTGTGGTTATGTGATTGTGATTGTGTGACTGTGATTGTGTGATTGTGATTGCGATTGTGTGATTGTGACTGTGTGGTCGTGATTGTGTGATCGTGATTGTGGGATTGTGACTGTGTGATTGTGTGATCGTGATTGTGTGATCGCGATTGCGTGATCGCGATTGCGTGATCGCGATTGTGTGATTGTGATTGTGATTGTGATTGTGTGATTGTGTGATCGTGATTGTGTGATTGTGATTGTGTGACCGTGATTGTGTGACCGTGATTAGGTGATCGTGATTGGGTGATCGTGATTGGGTGATCGTGATTGGGTGATCGTGATTGGGTGATCGTGATTGGGTGATCGTGATTGGGTGATCGTGATTGGGTGATCGTGATTGTGGGATTGTGACTGTGCGATTGTGTGATTGTAATTGTGTGACTGTGATTGTGTGATTGTGAATGTGGGATTGTGATCGTGTGATTGTGATTGTGTGATCGTGACTGTGATTGTGTGATTGTGATTGTGACTGTGATTGTGATTGTGATTGTGATTGTGATTGTGATTGTGATTGTGATTGTGATTGTGATTGTGTGACTGTGTGATCGTGATTGTGTGATAGTGATTGTGTGTTCGTGATTGTGTGATCGTGATTGTGTGATCGTGATTGTGTGATCGTGATTGGGTGATCGTGATTGGGTGATCGTGATTGGGTGATCGTGATTGTGGGATTGTGACTGTGCGATTGTGTGATTGTGATGGTGTGACTGTGATTGTGTGATTGTGATTGTGGGATTGTGATTGTGTGATTGTGATTGTGTGATCGTGACTGTGATAGTGTGATTGTTATTGTGATTGTGATTGTGATTGTGATTGTGATTGTGATTCTGATTGTGATTGTGATTGTGATTGTGATTGTGATTGTGTGACTGTGTGATTGTGATTGTGTGACTGTGATTGTGCGATCGTGATAGTGTGATTGTGATCGTGTGATTGCGATCGTGTGATTGTGATCGTGTGATTGCGATCGTGTGATTGCGATCGTGTGATTGCGATCGTGTGATTGCGATTGTGTGATTGCGTTTGTGTGATTGCGATTGTGTGATTGTGATTGTGCGATTGTGATTGTGGGATTGTGGTTGTGTGATTGTTTGATTGTGTGATTGCGATTGTGTGATTGCGATTGTGTGATTGCGATTGTGTGATTGCGATTGTGTGATTGCGATTGTGTGATTGCGATTGTGTGATTGCGATTGTGTCATTGCGATGGTGTGATTGCGATTGTGTGATTGCGATTGTGTGATTGCGTTTGTGTGATTGCGATTGTGTGATTGCGATTGTTTGATTGCGATTGTTTGATTGTGTGATTGTGATTGTGTGATTGTGATTGTGTGATTGTGATTGTGTGACCGTGATTGTGTGACCGTGATTAGGTGATCGTGATTGGGTGATCGTGATTGGGTGATCGTGATTGGGTGATCGTGATTGGGTGATCGTGATTGGGTGATCGTGATTGGGTGATCGTGATTGGGTGATCGTGATTGTGGGATTGTGACTGTGCGATTGTGTGATTGTAATTGTGTGACTGTGATTGTGTGATTGTGAATGTGGGATTGTGATCGTGTGATTGTGATTGTGTGATCGTGACTGTGATTGTGTGATTGTGATTGTGACTGTGATTGTGATTGTGATTGTGATTGTGATTGTGATTGTGATTGTGATTGTGATTGTGTGACTGTGTGATCGTGATTGTGTGATAGTGATTGTGTGATCGTGATTGTGTGATCGTGATTGTGTGATCGTGATTGTGTGATCGTGATTGGGTGATCGTGATTGGGTGATCGTGATTGGGTGATCGTGATTGTGGGATTGTGACTGTGCGATTGTGTGATTGTGATGGTGTGACTGTGATTGTGTGATTGTGATTGTGGGATTGTGATTGTGTGATTGTGATTGTGTGATCGTGACTGTGATAGTGTGATTGTTATTGTGATTGTGATTGTGATTGTGATTGTGATTGTGATTCTGATTGTGATTGTGATTGTGATTGTGATTGTGATTGTGATTGTGTGACTGTGTGATTGTGATTGTGTGACTGTGATTGTGCGATCGTGATAGTGTGATTGTGATCGTGTGATTGCGATCGTGTGATTGTGATCGTGTGATTGCGATCGTGTGATTGCGATCGTGTGATTGCGATCGTGTGATTGCGATCGTGTGATTGCGATCGTGTGATTGCGATTGTGTGATTGCGTTTGTGTGATTGCGATTGTGTGATTGTGATTGTGCGATTGTGATTGTGGGATTGTGGTTGTGTGATTGTTTGATTGTGTGATTGCGATTGTGTGATTGTGATTGTGTGATTGTGATTGTGTGATTGTGATTGTGTGATTGTGATTGTGTGATTGTGATTGTGTGATTGTGATTGTGTGATTGTGATTGTGTGATTGTGATTGTGTGATTGTGATTGTGTGATTGTGTTTGTGTGATTGTGATTGTGTGATTGTGGTTGTGTGATTGTGTGATTGTGATTGTGTGATTGTGATCGTGTGATTGTGATCGTGTGATCGTGATTGGGTGACCGTGATTGCGTGATCGTGATTGGGTGATCGTGATTTGGTGATCGTGATTGGGTGATCGTGATTGGGTGGTCGTGATTGGGTGATCGTGATTGGGTGATCGTGATTGTGGGATTGTGACTGTGTGATTGTGTGATTGTGATTGTGTGACTGTGATTGTGTGATTGTGATTGTGGCATTGTGATTGTGTGATTGTGATTGTGTGATCGTGACTGTGATCGTGTGATTGTGATTGTGATTGTGATTGTGTGACTGTGTGATTGTGATTGTGTGACTGTGATTGTGTGATCGTGATAGTGTGATCGTGATAGTGTGATCGTGATAGTGTGATCGTGATTGTGTGATCGTGACTGTGTGGTCTTGATTGTGTGATCGTGATTGTGGGATTGTGACTGTGTGATTGTGTGGTTGTGGTTATGTGATTGTGATTGTGTGACTGTGATTGTGTGATTGTGATTGCGATTGTGTGATTGTGACTGTGTGGTCGTGATTGTGTGATCGTGATTGTGGGATTGTGACTGTGTGATTGTGTGATCGTGATTGTGTGATCGCGATTGCGTGATCGCGATTGCGTGATCGCGATTGTGTGATTGTGATTGTGATTGTGATTGTGTGATTGTGTGATCGTGATTGTGTGATTGTGATTGTGTGACCGTGATTGTGTGACCGTGATTAGGTGATCGTGATTGGGTGATCGTGATTGGGTGATCGTGATTGGGTGATCGTGATTGGGTGATCGTGATTGGGTGATCGTGATTGGGTGATCGTGATTGGGTGATCGTGATTGGGTGATCGTGATTGGGTGATCGTGATTGTGGGATTGTGACTGTGCGATTGTGTGATTGTAATTGTGTGACTGTGATTGTGTGATTGTGAATGTGGGATTGTGATCGTGTGATTGTGATTGTGTGATCGTGACTGTGATTGTGTGATTGTGATTGTGACTGTGATTGTGATTGTGATTGTGATTGTGATTGTGATTGTGATTGTGATTGTGATTGTGTGACTGTGTGATCGTGATTGTGTGATAGTGATTGTGTGATCGTGATTGTGTGATCGTGATTGTGTGATCGTGATTGGGTGATCGTGATTGGGTGATCGTGATTGGGTGATCGTGATTGTGGGATTGTGACTGTGCGATTGTGTGATTGTGATGGTGTGACTGTGATTGTGTGATTGTGATTGTGGGATTGTGATTGTGTGATTGTGATTGTGTGATCGTGACTGTGATAGTGTGATTGTTATTGTGATTGTGATTGTGATTGTGATTGTGATTGTGATTCTGATTGTGATTGTGATTGTGATTGTGATTGTGATTGTGTGACTGTGTGATTGTGATTGTGTGACTGTGATTGTGCGATCGTGATAGTGTGATTGTGATCGTGTGATTGCGATCGTGTGACTGTGATCGTGTGATTGCGATCGTGTGATTGCGATCGTGTGATTGCGATCGTGTGATTGCGATTGTGTGATTGCGTTTGTGTGATTGCGATTGTGTGATTGTGATTGTGCGATTGTGATTGTGGGATTGTGGTTGTGTGATTGTTTGATTGTGTGATTGCGATTGTGTGATTGCGATTGTGTGATTGCGATTGTGTGATTGCGATTGTGTGATTGCGATTGTGTGATTGCGATTGTGTGATTGCGATTGTGTGATTGCGATTGTGTCATTGCGATGGTGTGATTGCGATTGTGTGATTGCGATTGTGTGATTGCGTTTGTGTGATTGCGATTGTGTGATTGCGATTGTTTGATTGCGATTGTTTGATTGTGTGATTGTGATTGTGTGATTGTGATTGTGTGATTGTGATTGTGTGATTGTGATTGTGTGATTGTGATTGTGTGATTGTGATTGTGTGATCGTGATTGGGTGACCGTGATTGGGTGATCGTGATTGGGTGATCGTGATTTGGTGATCGTGATTGGGTGATCGTGACTGGGTGGTCGTGATTGGGTGATCGTGATTGTGTGATCGTGATTGTGTGATCGTGATTGGGTGATCGTGATTGGGTGTTCGTGATTGTGGGATTGTGACTGTGCGATTGTGTGATTGTGATGGTGTGACTGTGATTGTGTGATTGTGATTGTGGGATTGTGATTGTGTGATTGTGATTGTGTGATCGTGACTGTGATTGTGTGATTGTGATTGTGATTGTGATTGTGATTGTGATTGTGATTGTGATTGTGATTGTGATTGTGATTGTGATTGTGATTCTGATTGTGATTGTGATTGTGATTGTGATTGTGTGACTGTGTGATTGTGATTGTGTGACTGTGATTGTGCGATCGTGATAGTGTGATTGTGATCGTGTGATTGCGATCGTGTGATTGTGATCGTGTGATTGCGATCGTGTGATTGCGTTTGTGTGATTGCGATTGTGTGATAGTGATTGTGCGATTGTGATTGTGGGATTGTGGTTGTGTGATTGTTTGATTGTGTGATTGCGATTGTGTGATTGCGATTGTGTGATTGCGATTGTGAGATTGCGATTGTGTGATTGCGATTGTGTGATTGCGATTGTGTTATTGCGATTGTGTCATTGCGATTGTGTGATTGCGATTGTGTGATTGCGATTGTGTGATTGCGATTGTGTGATTGCGATTGTGTGATTGCGATTGTTTGATTGCGATTGTTTGATTGTGTGATTGTGATTGTGTGATTGTGATTGTGTGACTGTGATTGTTGTGATTGTGATTGTGTGATTGTGATTGTGTGATTGTGATTGTGTGATTGTGATTGTGTGATTGTGTTTGTGTGATTGTGATTGTGTGATTGTGATTGTGTGATTGTGATTGTGTGATTGTGTGACTGTGATTGTGTGATTGTGATCGTGTGATTGTGATCGTGTGATCGTGATTGGGTGACCGTGATTGGGTGATCGTGATTGGGTGATCGTGATTTGGTGATGGTGATTGGGTGATCGTGATTGGGTGGTCGTGATTGGGTGATCGTGATTGGGTGATCGTGATTGTGGGATTGTGACTGTGTGATTGTGTGATCGTGATTGTGTGATCGTGATTGTGTGATCGTGATTGTGTGATCGTGATTGTGTGATCGTGATTGTGTTATCGTGATTGGGTGATCGTGATTGGGTGATCGTGATTGGGTGATCGTGATTGTGTGATCGTGATTGTGTGATGGTGACTGTGCGATTGTGTGATTGTGATTGTGTGACTGTGATTGTGTGATTGTGATTGTGGGATTGTGATTGTGTTATTGTGATTGTGTGATCGTGACTGTGATTGTGTGATTGTGATTGTGATTGTGATTGTGATTGTGATTGTGATTGTGATTGTGATTGTGATTGTGATTGTGATTGTGATTGTGATTGTGATTCTGATTGTGATTGTGATTGTGATTGTGTGACTGTGTGATTGTGATTGTGTGACTGTGATTTTGCGATCGTGATAGTGTGATAGTGATCGTGTGATTGCGATCGTGTGATTGCGATCGTGTGATTGCGATTGTGTGATTGCGTTTGTGTGATTGCGATTGTGTGATTGTGATTGTGCGATTGTGATTGTGGGATTGTGGTTGTGTGATTGTTTGATTGTGTGATTGCGATTGTGTGATTGCGATTGTGTGATTGCGATTGTGTGATTGCGATTGTGTGATTGCGATTGTGTGATTGCGATTGTGTGATTGCGATTGTGTGATTGCGTTTGTTTGATTGCGATTGTGTGATTGCGATTGTTTGATTGCGATTGTTTGATTGTGCGAATGTGATTGTGTGATTGTGATTGCGTGATTGTGATTGTGTGATTGTGATTGTGTGATTGTGATTGTGTGATTGTGATTGTGTGATTGTGATTGTGTGATTGTGATTGTGTGATTGTGATTGTGTGATTGTGATTGTGTGATTGTGATTGTGTGATTGTGATTGTGTGATTGTGATTGTGTGTTTGTGATTGTGTGATTGTGATTGTGTGATTGTGATTGTGTGATTGTGATTGTGTGATTGTGATTGTGTGATTGTGATTGTGTGATTGTGATTGTGTGATTGTGATTGTGTGATTGTGATTGTGTGATTGTGATTGTGTGATTGTGATTGTGTGATTGTGATTGTGTGATTGTGATTGTGTGATTGTGTTTGTGTGATTGTGATTGTGTGATTGTGGTTGTGTGATTGTGTGATTGTGATTGTGTGATTGTGATCGTGTGATTGTGATCGTGCGATCGTGATTGGGTGACCGTGATTGCGTGATCGTGATTGGGTGATCGTGATTTGGTGATCGTGATTGGGTGATCGTGATTGGGTGGTCGTGATTGGGTGACCGTGATTGGGTGATCGTGATTGTGGGATTGTGACTGTGTGATTGTGTGATTGTGATTGTGTGACTGTGATTGTGTGATTGTGATTGTGGGATTGTGATTGTGTGATTGTGATTGTGTGATCGTGACTGTGATCGTGTGATTGTGATTGTGATTGTGATTGTGATTGTGATTGTGATTGTGATTGTGATTGTGATTGTGATTGTGTGACTAAGTGATTGTGATTGTGTGACTGTGATTGTGTGATCGTGATAGTGTGATCGTGATAGTGTGATTGCGTTTGTGTGATTGCGATTGTGTGATTGTGATTGTGCGATTGTGATTGTGGGATTGTGGTTGTGTGATTGTTTGATTGTGTGATTGCGATTGTGTGATTGCGATTGTGTGATTGCGATTGTGTGATTGCGATTGTGTGATTGCGATTGTGTGATTGCGATTGTGTGATTGCGATTGTGTGATTGCGTTTGTTTGATTGCGATTGTGTGATTGCGATTGTTTGATTGCGATTGTTTGATTGTGCGAATGTGATTGTGTGATTGTGATTGCGTGATTGTGATTGTGTGATTGTGATTGTGTGATTGTGATTGTGTGATTGTGATTGTGTGATTGTGATTGTGTGATTGTGATTGTGTGATTGTGATTGTGTGATTGTGATTGTGTGATTGTGATTGTGTGATTGTGATTGTGTGATTGTGATTGTGTGTTTGTGATTGTGTGATTGTGATTGTGTGATTGTGATTGTGTGATTGTGATTGTGTGATTGTGATTGTGTGATTGTGATTGTGTGATTGTGATTGTGTGATTGTGATTGTGTGATTGTGATTGTGTGATTGTGATTGTGTGATTGTGATTGTGTGATTGTGATTGTGTGATTGTGATTGTGTGATTGTGATTGTGTGATTGTGTTTGTGTGATTGTGATTGTGTGATTGTGGTTGTGTGATTGTGTGATTGTGATTGTGTGATTGTGATCGTGTGATTGTGATCGTGCGATCGTGATTGGGTGACCGTGATTGCGTGATCGTGATTGGGTGATCGTGATTTGGTGATCGTGATTGGGTGATCGTGATTGGGTGGTCGTGATTGGGTGACCGTGATTGGGTGATCGTGATTGTGGGATTGTGACTGTGTGATTGTGTGATTGTGATTGTGTGACTGTGATTGTGTGATTGTGATTGTGGGATTGTGATTGTGTGATTGTGATTGTGTGATCGTGACTGTGATCGTGTGATTGTGATTGTGATTGTGATTGTGATTGTGATTGTGATTGTGATTGTGATTGTGATTGTGATTGTGTGACTAAGTGATTGTGATTGTGTGACTGTGATTGTGTGATCGTGATAGTGTGATCGTGATAGTGTGATCGTGATAGTGTGATCGTGATTGTGTGATCGTGACTGTGTGGTCTTGATTGTGTGATCGTGATTGTGGGATTGTGACTGTGTGATTGTGTGGTTGTGGTTATGTGATTGTGATTGTGTGACTGTGATTGTGTGATTGTGATTGCGATTGTGTGATTGTGACTGTGTGGTCGTGATTGTGTGATCGTGATTGTGGGATTGTGACTGTGTGATTGTGTGATCGTGATTGTGTGATCGCGATTGCGTGATCGCGATTGCGTGATCGCGATTGTGTGATTGTGATTGTCATTGTGATTGTGTGATTGTGTGATCGTGATTGTGTGATTGTGATTGTGTGACCGTGATTGTGTGACGGTGATTACGTGATCGTGATTGGGTGATCGTGATTGGGTGATCGTGATTGGGTGATCGTGATTGGGTGATCGTGATTGGGTGATCGTGATTGGGTGATCGTGATTGGGTGATCGTGATTGTGGGATTGTGACTGTGCGATTGTGTGATTGTGATTGTGTGACTGTGATTGTGTGATTGTGAATGTGGGATTGTGATCGTGTGATTGTGATTGTGTGATCGTGACTGTGATTGTGTGATTGTGATTGTGACTGTGATTGTGATTGTGATTGTGATTGTGATTGTGATTGTGATTGTGATTGTGATTGTGATTGTGATTGTGTGACTGTGTGATCGTGATTGTGTGATAGTGATTGTGTGATCGTGATTGTGTGATCGTGATTGTGTGATCGTGATTGTGTGATCGTGCATGGGTGATCGTGATTGGGTGATCGTGATTGGGTGATCGTGATTGTGGGATTGTGACTGTGCGATTGTGTGATTGTGATGGTGTGACTGTGATTGTGTGATTGTGATTGTGGGATTGTGATTGTGTGATTGTGATTGTGTGATCGTGACTGTGATAGTGTGATTGTGATTGTGATTGTGATTGTGATTGTGATTGTGATTGTGATTCTGATTGTGATTGTGATTGTGATTGTGATTGTGATTGTGTGACTGTGTGATTGTGATTGTGTGACTGTGATTGTGCGATCGTGATAGTGTGACTGTGATCGTGTGATTGCGATCGTGTGATTGTGATCGTGTGATTGCGATCGTGTGATTGCGATCGTGTGATTGCGATCGTGTGATTGCGATTGTGTGATTGCGTTTGTGTGATTGCGATTGTGTGATTGTGATTGTGCGATTGTGATTGTGGGATTGTGGTTGTGTGATTGTTTGATTGTGTGATTGCGATTGTGTGATTGCGATTGTGTGATTGCGATTGTGTGATTGCGATTGTGTGATTGCGATTGTGTGATTGCGATTGTGTGATTGCGATTGTGTCATTGCGATGGTGTGATTGCGATTGTGTGATTGCGATTGTGTGATTGCGTTTGTGTGATTGCGATTGTGTGATTGCGATTGTTTGATTGCGATTGTTTGATTGTGTGATTGTGATTGTGTGATTGTGATTGTGTGATTGTGATTGTGTGATTGTGATTGTGTGATTGTGATTGTGTGATCGTGATTGGGTGACCGTGATTGGGTGATCGTGATTGGGTGATCGTGATTTGGTGATCGTGATTGGGTGATCGTGATTGGGTGGTCGTGATTGGGTGATCGTGATTGGGTGATCGTGATTGTGGGATTGTGACAGTGTGATTGTGTGATTGTGATTGTGTGATTGTGATTGTGTGATCGTGATTGGGTGACCGTGATTGGGTGATCGTGATTGGGTGATCGTGATTTGGTGATCGTGATTGGGTGATCGTGATTGGGTGGTCGTGATTGGGTGATCGTGATTGGGTGATCGTGATTGTGGGATTGTGACTGTGTGATTGTGTGATTGTGATTGTGTGACTGTGATTGTGTGATCGTGATAGTGTGATCGTGATAGTGTAATCGTGATTGTGTGATCGTGACTGTGTGGTCGTGATTGTGTGATCGTGATTGTGGGATTGTGACTGTGTGATTGTGTGGTTGTGGTTATGTGATTGTGATTGTGTGATTCTGATTGCGATTGTGTGATTGTGACTGTGTGGTCGTGATTGTGTGATCGTGATTGTGGGATTGTGACTGTGTGATTGTGTGATCGTGATTGTGTGATCGCGATTGCGTGATCGCGATTGCGTGATCGCGATTGCGTGATCGCGATTGTGTGATTGTGTTTGTGATTGTGATTGTGATTGTGTGATTGTGTGATCGTGATTGTGTGATCGTGATTGTGGGATTGTGACTGTGTGATTGTGTGGTTGTGGTTGTGGTTGTGTGATTGTGATTGTGTGATCGTGATTGTGTGATTGTGATTGTGTGATTGTGATTGTGTGATCGTGATTGTGTCATCGTGATTGTGTGATCGTGATAGTGTAATCGTGATTTTGTGATCGTGATTGTGTGGTCGTGATTGTGTGGTCGTGATTGTGTGATTGTGATTGTGTGATTGTGATTGTGTGATTGTGATTGTGTGATTGTGATTGTGTGATTGTGATTGTGTGATTGTGATTGTGTGATTGTGATTGTGTGATTGTGATTGTGTGATCGTGATTGTGTGATCGTGATTGTGTGGTCGTGATTGTGTGACCGTGATTGTGTGATCGTGATAGTGTGATCGTGATTGTGTGATCGTGATTGTGTGGTCGTGATTGTGTGGTCGTGATTGTGTGATTGTGATTGTGTGATCGTGATTGTGTGATTGTGATTGTGTGATTGTGATTGTGTGATTGTGATTGTGTGATTGTGATTGTGTGATTGTGATTGTGTGATTGTGATTGTGTGATCGTGATTGTGTGATTGTGATTGTGTGATTGTGATTGTGTGATCGTGATTGTGTGATCGTGATTGTGGGATTGTGACTGTGTGATTGTGTGGTTGTGGTTGTGTGATTGTGATTGTGTGACTGTGATTGTGTGATTGTGATTGTGGGATTGTGATTGCTATTGTGTGATTGAGACTGTGTGGTCGTGATTGTGTGATCGTGATTGTGGGATTGTGATTGTGTGATCGCGATTGCGTGATCGCGATTGCGTGATCGCGATTGTGTGATTGTGTTTGTGATTGTGATTGTGATTGTGTGATTGTGTGATCGTGATTGTGTGATCGTGATTGTGGGATTGTGACTGTGTGATTGTGTGGTTGTGGTTGTGGTTGTGTGATTGTGATTGTGTGATCGTGATTGTGTGATTGTGATTGTGTGATTGTGATTGTGTGATTGTGATTGTGTGATCGTGATTGTGTCATCGTGATTGTGTGATCGTGATAGTGTAATCGTGATTTTGTGATCGTGATTGTGTGGTCGTGATTGTGTGGTCGTGATTGTGTGATTGTGATTGTGTGATTGTGATTGTGTGATTGTGATTGTGTGATTGTGATTGTGTGATTGTGATTGTGTGATTGTGATTGTGTGATTGTGATTGTGTGATTGTGATTGTGTGATCGTGATTGTGTGATCGTGATTGTGTGGTCGTGATTGTGTGACCGTGATTGTGTGATCGTGATAGTGTGATCGTGATTGTGTGATCGTGATTGTGTGGTCGTGATTGTGTGGTCGTGATTGTGTGATTGTGATTGTGTGATCGTGATTGTGTGATTGTGATTGTGTGATTGTGATTGTGTGATTGTGATTGTGTGATTGTGATTGTGTGATTGTGATTGTGTGATTGTGATTGTGTGATCGTGATTGTGTGATTGTGATTGTGTGATTGTGATTGTGTGATCGTGATTGTGTGATCGTGATTGTGGGATTGTGACTGTGTGATTGTGTGGTTGTGGTTGTGTGATTGTGATTGTGTGACTGTGATTGTGTGATTGTGATTGTGGGATTGTGATTGCTATTGTGTGATTGAGACTGTGTGGTCGTGATTGTGTGATCGTGATTGTGGGATTGTGATTGTGTGATCGTGATTGTGTGATCGTGACAGTGTACTCGTGATTGTGTGATTGTCATTGTGTGATTGTGATTGTGTGGTCGTGATTGTGTGATTGTGATTGTGTGATTGTGATTGTGTGATTGTGATTGTGTGATTGTGATTGTGTGATTGTGATTGTGTGATTGTGATTGTGTGATCGTGATTGTGTGATTGTGATTGTGTGATTGTGATTGTGTGATTGTGATTGTGTGATGGTGATTGTGTGACTGTGATTGTGTGATTGTGATTGTGTGATTGTGATTGTGTGATTGTGATTGTGTGATTGTGATTGTGTGATTGTGATTGTGTGATTGTGATTGTGTGATTGTGATTGTGTGATTGTGATTGTGTGATTGTGATTGTGTGATTGTGATTGTGTGATTGTGATTGTGTGATCGTGATTGTGTGATTGTGATTGTGTGATTGTGATTGTGTGATTGTGATTGTGTGATTGTGATTGTGTGATTGTGATTGTGTGATTGTGATTGTGTGATTGTGATTGTGTGATTGTGATTGTGTGACTGTGATTGTGTGATTGTGATTGTGTGATTGTGATTGTGTGATTGTGATTGTGTGATTGTGATTGTGTGATTGTGATCGTGTGATTGTGATCGTGTGATCGTGATTGGGTGACCGTGATTGGGTGATCGTGATTGGGTGATCGTGATTTGGTGATCGTGATTGGGTGATCGTGATTGGGTGGTCGTGATTGGGTGATCGTGATTGGGTGATCGTGATTGTGGGATTGTGACTGTGTGATTGTGTGATCGTGATTGGGTGATCGTGATTGTGGGATTGTGACTGTGTGATTGTGTGATTGTGATTGTGTGACTGTGATTGTGTGATTGTGATTGTGGGATTGTGATTGTGTGATTGTGATTGTGTGATCGTGACTGTGATCGTGTGATTGTGATTGTGATTGTGATTGTGATTGTGATTGTGATTGTGATTGTGATTGTGATTGTGATTGTGTGACTGTGTGATTGTGATTGTGTGACTGTGATTGTGTGATCGTGATAGTGTGATCGTGATAGTGTGATCGTGATAGTGTGATCGTGATTGTGTGATCGTGACTGTGTGGTCGTGATTGTGTGATCGTGATTGTGGGATTGTGACTGTGTGATTGTGTGGTTGTGGTTATGTGATTGTGATTGTGTGACTGTGATTGTGTGATTGTGATTGCGATTGTGTGATTGTGACTGTGTGGTCGTGATTGTGTGATCGTGATTGTGGGATTGTGACTGTGTGATTGTGTGATCGTGATTGTGTGATCGCGATTGCGTGATCGCGATTGCGTGATCGCGATTGTGTGATTGTGATTGTGATTGTGATTGTGTGATTGTGTGATCGTGATTGTGTGATCGTGATTGTGTGACCGTGATTGTGTGACCGTGATTAGGTGATCGTGATTGGGCGATCGTGATTGGGTGATCGTGATTGGGTGATCGTTATTGTGGGATTGTGACTGTGCGATTGTGTGATTGTGATTGTGTGATTGTGATCGTGTGATTGTGATCGTGTGATCGTGATTGGGTGATCGTGATTTGGTGATCGTGATTGGGTGATCGTGATTGGGCGATCGTGATTGGATGATCGTGATTGGGTGATCGTGATTGGGTGATCGTGATTGTGGGATTGTGACTGTGTGATTGTGTGATTGTGATTGTGTGACTGTGATTGTGTGATTGTGATTGTGGGATTGTGATTGTGTGATTGCGATTGTGTGATCGTGACTGTGATTGTGTGATTGTGATTGTGATTGTGATTGTGATTGTGATTGTGATTGTGATTGTGATTGTGATTGTGATTGTGATTGTGATTGTGATTGTGATTGTGATTGTGTGACTGTGTGATTGTGATTGTGTGACTGTGATTGTGTGACCGTGATTGTGTGATCGTGATAGTGTGATCGTGATTGTGTGATCGTGATTGTGTGGTCGTGATTGTGTACCCGTGATTGTGTGATTGCGATTGTGTGATCGTGATTGTGGGATCGTGACTGTGGGATCGTGATTGTGTGATTGTGATTGTGGGATTGTGACGGTGTGATTGTGTGATCGTGATTGTGTGATCGTGATTGTGGGATTGTGACTGTGTGATTGTGTGGTTGTGGTTGTGTGATTGTGATTGTGTGACTGTGATTGTGTGATTGTGATTGTGGGATTGTGATTGCAATTGTGTGATTGTGACTGTGTGGTCGTGATTGTGTGATCGTGATTGTGGGATTGTGACTGTGTGATTGTGTGGTTGTGGTTGTGTGATTGTGATTGTGTGATCGCGATTGTGTGATTGTGATTGTGTGATCGTGATTGTGTGACCGTGATTGTGTGATCGTGATTGTGTGATCGTGATAGTGTACTCGTGATTGTGTGATTGTGATTGTGTGATTGTGATTGTGTGATTGTGATTGTGTGATTGTGATTGTGTGATTGTGATTGTGTGATTGTGATTGTGTGATTGTGATTGTGTGGTCGTGATTGTGTGATAGTGGCTGTGTGATTGTGATTGTGTGATTGTGATTGTGTGATTGTGATTGTGTGATCGTGATTGTGTGATCGTGATTGTGTGACCGTGATTGTGTGATCGTGATTGTGTGATCGTGATTGTGGGATCGTGATTGTGTGATCGTGATTGTGTGATCGTGATTGTGTGATCGTGATTGTGTGATCGTGATAGTGTGATCGTGATTGTGTGATCGTGATTGTGTGATCGTGATTGTGTGGTCGTGATTGTGTGGTCGTGATTGTGTGATTGTGATTGTGTGATCGTGATTGTAGGATAGTGACTGTGGGATCGTGATTGTGTGATCGTGATTGTGTGATTGTGATTGTGTGATTGTGATTGTGTGGTTGTGATTGTGTGATTGTGATTGTATGATTGTGATTGTGTGATTGCGATTGTGTGATCGTGACTGTGTGGTCGTGATTGTGTGATCGTGATTGTGGGATTGTGACTGTGTGATTGTGTGGTTGTGGTTGTGTGATCGTGATTGTGGGATTGTGACTGTGTGATTGTGTGATTGTGATTGTGTGATTGTGATCGTGTGATTGTGATCGTGTGATCGTGATTGGGTGACCGTGATTGGGTGATCGTGATTGGGTGATCGTGATTTGGTGATCGTGATTGGGTGATCGTGATTGGGTGGTCGTGATTGGGTGATCGTGATTGGGTGATCGTGATTGTGGGATTGTGACTGTGTGATTGTGTGATTGTGATTGTGTGACTGTGATTGTGTGATTGTGATTGTGGGATTGTGATTGTGTGATTGTGATTGTGTGATCGTGACTGTGATCGTGTGATTGTGATTGTGATTGTGATTGTGATTGTGATTGTGATTGTGATTGTGATTGTGATTGTGATTGTGTGACTGTGTGATTGTGATTGTGTAACTGTGATTGTGTGATCGTGATAGTGTGATCGTGATAGTGTGATCGTGATAGTGTGATCGTGATAGTGTGATCGTGATAGTGTGATCGTGATTGTGTGATCGTGACTGTGTGGTCGTGATTGTGTGATCGTGATTGTGTGATCGTGATTGTGTGATCGTGATTGTGTGGTCGTGATTGTGTGGTCGTGATTGTGTGGTCGTGATTGTGTGATCGTGATTGTGTGGTCGTGATTGTGTGGTCGTGATTGTGTGGTCGTGATTGTGTGATTGTGATTGTGTGATCGTGATTGTGGGATCGTGACTGTGGGATCGTGATTGTGTGATTGTGATTGTGTGATTGTGATTGTGTGATTGTGATGGTGTGGTTGTGATTGTGTGATTGTGATTGCATGATTGTGATTGTGATTGCGATTGTGTGATTGTGACTGTGTGGTCGTCATTGTGTGATCGTGATTGTGGGATTGTGACTGTGTGATTGTGTGATCGTGATTGTGTGATCGTGATTGTGTGATCGTGATTGTGTGATCGTGATTGTGTGATCGTGATTGGGTGATCGTGTTTGGGTGATCGTGATAGTGTGATCGTGATTGTGTGATCGTGATTGTGTGATCGTGATTGTGTGGTCGTGATTGTGTGGTCGTGATTGTGTGGTCGTGATTGTGTGATTGTGATTGTGTGATCGTGATTGTGGGATCGTGACTGTGGGATCGTGATTGTGTGATTGTGATTGTGTGATTGTGATTGTGTGATTGTGATGGTGTGGTTGTGATTGTGTGATTGTGATTGCATGATTGTGATTGTGTGATTGCGATTGTGTGATCGTGACTGTGTGGTCGTGATTCTGTGATTGTGATTGTGGGATTGTGACTGTGGGATTGTGTGGTTGTGCTTGTGCGATTGTAATTGTGTGACTGTGATTGTGTGATTGTGATTGCGATTGTGTGATTGTGACTGTGTGGTCGTGATTGTGTGATCGTGATTGTGGGATTGTGACTGTGTGATTGTGTGATCGTGATTGTGTGATAGTGATTGTGTGATCGTGATTGTGTGATCGTGATTGTGTGATCGTGATTGTGTGATCGTGATTGGGTCATCGTGATTGGGTGATCGTGATTGGGTGATCGTGATTGGGTGATCGTGATTGTGGGATTGTGACTGTGCGATTGTGTGATTGTGATTGTGTGACTGTGATTGTGTGATTGTGATTGTGTGATTGTGATTGTGTGATTGTGATTGTGTGATTGTGATTGTGTGATTGTGATCGTGTGATTGTGATCGTGTGATCGTGATTGGGTGACCGTGATTGGGTGATCGTGATTGGGTGATCGTGATTTGGTGATCGTGATTGGGTGATCGTGATTGGGTGGTCGTGATTGGGTGATCGTGATTGGGTGATCGTGATTGTGGGATTGTGACTGTGTGATTGTGTGATCGCGATTGCGTGATCGCGATTGCGTGATCGCGATTGTGTGATTGTGATTGTGATTGTGATTGTGTGATTGTGTGATCGTGATTGTGTGATCGTGATTGTGTGACCGTGATTGTGTGACCGTGATTGTGTGACCGTGATTAGGTGATCGTGATTGGGCGATCGTGATTGGATGATCGTGATTGGGTGATCGTGATTGGGTGATCGTGATTGTGGGATTGTGACTGTGTGATTGTGTGATTGTGTGATTGTGATTGTGTGACTGTGATTGTGTGATTGTGATTGTGGGATTGTGATTGTGTGATTGTGATCGTGTGATCGTGACTGTGATTGTGTGATTGTGATTGTGATTGTGATTGTGATTGTGATTGTGATTGTGATTGTGATTGTGATTGTGATTGTGATTGTGATTGTGATTGTGATTGTGATTGTGTGACTGTGTGATTGTGATTGTGTGACTGTGATTGTGTGACCGTGATTGTGTGATCGTGATAGTGTGATCGTGATTGTGTGATCGTGATTGTGTGGTCGTGATTGTGTGGTCGTGATTGTGTGATTGTGATTGTGTGATCGTGATTGTGGGATCGTGACTGTGGGATCGTGATTGTGTGATTGTGATTGTGGGATTGTGACGGTGTGATTGTGTGATCGTGATGGTGTGATCGTGATTGTGTGATCGTGATTGTGGGATTGTGACTGTGATTGTGTGGTTGTGGTTGTGTGATTGTGATTGTGTGACTGTGATTGTGTGATTGTGATTGTGGGATTGTGATTGCTATTGTGTGATTGTGACTGTGTGGTCGTGATTGTGTGAACGTGATTGTGGGATTGTGACTGTGTGATTGTGTGGTTGTGGTTGTGTGATTGTGATTGTGTGATCGTGATTGTGTGATTGTGATTGTGTGATCGTGATAGTGTGATCGTGATTGTGTGATCGTGATTGTGTGATCGTGATTGTGTGGTCGTGATTGTGTGGTCGTGATTGTGTGATTGTGATTGTGTGATCGTGATTGTGGGATAGTGACTGTGGGATCGTCATTGTGTGATTGTGATTGTGTGATTGTGATTGTGTGATTGTGATTGTGTGGTTGTGATTGTGTGATTGTAATTGTATGATTGTGATTGTGTGATTGCGATTGTGTGATCGTGACTGTGTGGTCGTGATTGTGTGATCGTGATTGTGGGATTGTGACTGTGTGATTGTGTGGTTGTGGTTGTGTGATTGTGATTGTGTGATCGTGATTGTGTGATCGTGATTGTGTGGTCGTGATTGTGTGGTCGTGATTGTGTGATCGTGATTGTGTGATCGTGATTGTGGGATCGTGACTGTGGGATCGTGATTGTGTGATTGTGATTGTGTGATTGTGTTTGTGTGATTGTGATTGTGTGATTGTGATTGTGTGATTGTGTGATTGTGATTGTGTGATTGTGATCGTGTGATTGTGATCGTGTGATCGTGATTGGGTGACCGTGATTGGGTGATCGTGATTGGGTGATCGTGATTTGGTGATCGTGATTGGGTGATCGTGATTGGGTGGTCGTGATTGGGTGATCGTGATTGGGTGATCGTGATTGTGGGATTGTGACTGTGTGATTGTGTGATCGTGATTGTGTGATCGTGATTGTGTGGTCGTGATTGTGTGACCGTGATTGTGTGATCGTGATAGTGTGATCGTGATTGTGTGATCGTGATTGTGTGGTCGTGATTGTGTGGTCGTGATTGTGTGATTGTGATTGTGTGATCGTGATTGTGGGATCGTGACTGTGGGATCGTGATTGTGTGATTGTGATTGTGGGATTGTGACGGTGTGATTGTGTGATCGTGATTGTGTGATCGTGATTGTGTGATCGTGATTGTGGGATTGTGACTGTGTGATTGTGTGGTTGTGGTTGTGTGATTGTGATTGTGTGACTGTGATTGTGTGATTGTGATTGTGGGATTGTGATTGCTATTGTGTGATTGAGACTGTGTGGTCGTGATTGTGTGATCGTGATTGCGGGATTGTGATTGTGTGATCGTGATTGTGTGATCGTGACAGTGTACTCGTGATTGTGTGATTGTGATTGTGTGATTGTGATTGTGTGGTCGTGATTGTGTGATTGTGAATGTGTGATTGTGATTGTGTGATTGTGATTGTTTGATTGTGATTGTGTGATTGTGATTGCGTGATTGTGATTGCGTGATGGTGATTGTGTGATCGTGATTGTGTGATCGTGATTGTGTGATCGTAATTGTGTGATCGTGATTGTGTGATCGTGATTGTGTGATCGTGATTGTGTGATCGTGATTGTGTGATCGTGATTGTGTGATCGTGATTGTGTGATCGTGATTGTGTGATCGTGATTGGGTCATCGTGATTGGGTGATCGTGATTGGGTGATCGTGATTGGGTGATCGTGATAGTGTGATCGTGATTGTGTGATCGTGATTGTGTGATCGTGATTGTGTGGTCGTGATTGTGTGGTCGTGATTGTGTGGTCGTGATTGTGTGATTGTGATTGTGTGATCGTGATTGTGGGATCGTGACTGTGGGATCGTGATTGTGTGATTGTGATTGTGTGATTGTGATTGTGTGATTGTGATGGTGTGGTTGTGATTGTGTGATTGTGATTGCATGATTGTGATTGTGTGATTGCGATTGTGTGATCGTGACTGTGTGGTCGTGATTGTGTGATTGTGATTGTGGGATTGTGACTGTGGGATTGTGTGGTTGTGGTTGTGCGATTGTAATTGTGTGGCTGTGATTGTGTGATTGTGATTGCGATTGTGTGATTGTGACTGTGTGGTCGTGATTGTGTGATCGTGATTGTGGGATTGTGACTGTGTGATTGTGTGATCGTGATTGTGCGATAGTGATTGTGTGATCGTGATTGTGTGATCGTGATTGTGTGATCGTGATTGTGTGATCGTGATTGTGTGATCGTGATTGGGTCATCGTGATTGGGTGATCGTGATTGGGTGATCGTGATTGGGTGATCGTGATTGTGGGATTGTGACTGTGCGATTGTGTGATTGTGATTGTGTGACTGTGATTGTGTGATTGTGATTGTGTGATTGTGATTGTGTGATTGTGATTGTGTGATTGTGATCGTGTGATCGTGATTGGGTGACCGTGATTGGGTGATCGTGATTGGGTGATCGTGATTTGGTGATCGTGATTGGGTGATCGTGATTGGGTGGTCGTGATTGGGTGATCGTGATTGGGTGATCGTGATTGTGGGATTGTGACTGTGTGATTGTGTGATCGTGATTGGGTGATCGTGATTGTGGGATTGTGACTGTGTGATTGTGTGATTGTGATTGTGTGACTGTGATTGTGTGATTGTGATTGTGGGATTGTGATTGTGTGATTGTGATTGTGTGATCGTGACTGTGATCGTGTGATTGTGATTGTGATTGTGATTGTGATTGTGATTGTGATTGTGATTGTGATTGTGATTGTGATTGTGATTGTGATTGTGTGACTGTGTGATTGTGATTGTGTGACTGTGATTGTGTGATCGTGATAGTGTGATCGTGATAGTGTGATCGTGATAGTGTGATCGTGATTGTGTGATCGTGACTGTGTGGTCGTGATTGTGTGATCGTGATTGTGGGATTGTGACTGTGTGATTGTGTGGTTGTGGTTATGTGATTGTGATTGTGTGACTGTGATTGTGTGATTGTGATTGCGATTGTGTGATTGTGACTGTGTGGTCGTGATTGTGTGATCGTGATTGTGGGATTGTGACTGTGTGATTGTGTGATCGTGATTGTGTGATCGCGATTGCGTGATCGCGATTGTGTGATTGTGATTGTGATTGTGATTGTGTGATTGTGTGATCGTGATTGTGTGATCGTGATTGTGTGACCGTGATTGTGTGACCGTGATTAGGTGATCGTGATTGGGCGATCGTGATTGGGTGATCGTGATTGGGTGATCGTTATTGTGGGATTGTGACTGTGCGATTGTGTGATTGTGATTGTGTGATTGTGATCGTGTGATTGTGATCGTGTGATCGTGATTGGGTGATCGTGATTTGGTGATCGTGATTGGGTGATCGTGATTGGGCGATCGTGATTGGATGATCGTGATTGGATGATCGTGATTGGGTGATCGTGATTGGGTGATCGTGATTGTGGGATTGTGACTGTGTGATTGTGTGATTGTGATTGTGTGACTGTGATTGTGTGATTGTGATTGTGGGATTGTGATTGTGTGATTGTGATTGTGTGATCGTGACTGTGATTGTGTGATTGTGATTGTGATTGTGATTGTGATTGTGATTGTGATTGTGATTGTGATTGTGATTGTGATTGTGATTGTGTGACTGTGTGATTGTGATTGTGTGACTGTGATTGTGTGACCGTGATTGTGTGATCGTGATAGTGTGATCGTGATTGTGTGATCGTGATTGTGTGGTCGTGATTGTGTACCCGTGATTGTGTGATTGCGATTGTGTGATCGTGATTGTGGGATCGTGACTGTGGGATCGTGATTGTGTGATTGTGATTGTGGGATTGTGACGGTGTGATTGTGTGATCGTGATTGTGTGATCGTGATTGTGGGATTGTGACTGTGTGATTGTGTGGTTGTGGTTGTGTGATTGTGATTGTGTGACTGTGATTGTGTGATTGTGATTGTGGGATTGTGATTGCTATTGTGTGATTGTGACTGTGTGGTCGTGATTGTGTGATCGTGATTGTGGGATTGTGACTGTGTGATTGTGTGGTTGTGGTTGTGTGATTGTGATTGTGTGATCGCGATTGTGTGATTGTGATTGTGTGATCGTGATTGTGTGACCGTGATTGTGTGATCGTGATTGTGTGATCGTGATAGTGTACTCGTGATTGTGTGATTGTGATTGTGTGATTGTGATTGTGTGATTGTGATTGTGTGGTCGTGATTGTGTGATAGTGGCTGTGTGATTGTGATTGTGTGATTGTGATTGTGTGATTGTGATTGTGTGATCGTGATTGTGTGATCGTGATTGTGTGATCGTGATTGTGTGATCGTGATTGTGTGATCGTGATTGTGTGATCGTGATTGTGTGATCGTGATTGTGTGATCGTGATTGTGTGATCGTGATTGTGTGATCGTGATTGTGTGATCGTGATTGTGTGATCGTGATAGTGTGATCGTGATTGTGTGATCGTGATTGTGTGATCGTGATTGTGTGGTCGTGATTGTGTGGTCGTGATTGTGTGATTGTGATTGTGTGATCGTGATTGTAGGATAGTGACTGTGGGATCGTGATTGTGTGATTGTGATTGTGTGATTGTGATTGTGTGATTGTGATTGTGTGATTGTGATTGTGTGGTTGTGATTGTGTGATTGTGATTGTATGATTGTGATTGTGTGATTGCGATTGTGTGATCGTGACTGTGTGGTCGTGATTGTGTGATCGTGATTGTGGGATTGTGACTGTGTGATTGTGTGGTTGTGGTTGTGTGATTGTGATTGTGTGATCGTGATTGTGTGATCGTGATTGTGTGGTCGTGATTGTGTGGTCGTGATTGTGTGATTGTGATTGTGTGATCGTGATTGTGGGATCGTGACTGTGGGATCGTGATTGTGTGATTGTGATTGTGTGATTGTGATTGTGTGATTGTGTTTGTGTGATTGTGATTGTGTGATTGTGATTGTGTGATTGTGTGATTGTGATTGTGTGATTGTGATCGTGTGATTGTGATCGTGTGATCGTGATTGGGTGACCGTGATTGGGTGATCGTGATTGGGTGATCGTGATTTGGTGATCGTGATTGGGTGATCGTGATTGGGTGGTCGTGATTGGGTGATCGTGATTGGGTGATCGTGATTGTGGGATTGTGACTGTGTGATTGTGTGATTGTGATTGTGTGACTGTGATTGTGTGATTGTGATTGTGGGATTGTGATTGTGTGATTGTGATTGTGTGATCGTGACTGTGATCGTGTGATTGTGATTGTGATTGTGATTGTGATTGTGATTGTGATTGTGATTGTGTGACTGTGTGATTGTGATTGTGTAACTGTGATTGTGTGATCGTGATAGTGTGATCGTGATAGTGTGATCGTGATAGTGTGATCGTGATTGTGTGATCGTGACTGTGTGGTCGTGATTGTGTGATCGTGATTGTGTGATCGTGATTGTGTGATCGTGATTGTGTGGTCGTGATTGTGTTGTCGTGATTGTGTGGTCGTGATTGTGTGATCGTGATTGTGTGGTCGTGATTGTGTGGTCGTGATTGTGTGGTCGTGATTGTGTGATTGTGATTGTGTGATCGTGATTGTGGGATCGTGACTGTGGGATCGTGATTGTGTGATTGTGAATGTGTGATTGTGATTGTGTGATTGTGATGGTGTGGTTGTGATTGTGTGATTGTGATTGCATGATTGTGATTGTGATTGCGATTGTGTGATTGTGACTGTGTGGTCGTGATTGTGTGATCGTGATTGTGGGATTGTGACTGTGTGATTGTGTGATCGTGATTGTGTGATAGTGATTGTGTGATCGTGATTGTGTGATCGTGATTGTGTGATCGTGATTGGGTGATCGTGATTGGGTGATCGTGATTGGGTGATCGTGATTGGGTGATCGTGATTGTGGGATTGTGACTGTGCGATTGTGTGATTGTGATTGTGTGACTGTGATTGTGTGATTGTGATTGTGTGATTGTGATTGTGTGATTGTGATTGTGTGATTGTGATTGTGTGATTGTGATTGTGTGATTGTGATCGTGTGATTGTGATCGTGTGATCGTGATTGGGTGACCGTGATTGGGTGATCGTGATTGGGTGATCGTGATTTGGTGATCGTGATTGGGTGATCGTGATTGGGTGGTCGTGATTGGGTGATCGTGATTGGGTGATCGTGATTGTGGGATTGTGACTGTGTGACTGTGTGATTGTGATTGTGTTACTGTGATTGTGTGATCGTGATAGTGTGATCGTGATAGTGTGATCGTGATAGTGTGATCGTGATTGTGTGATCGTGACTGTGTGGTCGTGATTGTGTGATCGTGATTGTGGGATTGTGACTGTGTGATTGTGTGGTTGTGGTTATGTGATTGTGATTGTGTGACTGTGATTGTGTGATTGTGATTGCGATTGTGTGATTGTGACTGTGTGGTCGTGATTGTGTGATCGTGATTGTGGGATTGTGACTGTGTGATTGTGTGATCGTGATTGTGTGATCGCGATTGCGTGATCGCGATTGCGTGATCGCGATTGTGTGATTGTGATTGTGATTGTGATTGTGTGATTGTGTGATCGTGATTTTGTGATCGTGATTGTGTGACCGTGATTGTGTGACCGTGATTGTGTGACCGTGATTAGGTGATCGTGATTGGGCGATCGTGATTGGATGATCGTGATTGGGTGATCGTGATTGGGTGATCGTGATTGTGGGATTGTGACTGTGTGATTGTGTGATTGTGATTGTGTGACTGTGATTGTGTGATTGTGATTGTGGGATTGTGATTGTGTGATTGTGATCGTGTGATCGTGACTGTGATTGTGTGATTGTGATTGTGATTGTGATTGTGATTGTGATTGTGATTGTGATTGTGATTGTGATTGTGATTGTGATTGTGATTGTGATTGTGATTGTGATTGTGATTGTGATTGTGATTGTGATTGTGTGACTGTGTGATTGTGATTGTGTGACTGTGATTGTGTGACCGTGATTGTGTGATCGTGATAGTGTGATCGTGATTGTGTGATCGTGATTGTGTGGTCGTGATTGTGTGGTCGTGATTGTGTGATTGTGATTGTGTGATCGTGATTGTGGGATCGTGACTGTGGGATCGTGATTGTGTGATTGTGATTGTGGGATTGTGACGGTGTGATTGTGTGATCGTGATGGTGTGATCGTGATTGTGTGATCGTGATTGTGGGATTGTGACTGTGATTGTGTGGTTGTGGTTGTGTGATTGTGATTGTGTGACTGTGATTGTGTGATTGTGATTGTGGGATTGTGATTGCTATTGTGTGATTGTGACTGTGTGGTCGTGATTGTGTGAACGTGATTGTGGGATTGTGACTGTGTGATTGTGTGGTTGTGGTTGTGTGATTGTGATTGTGTGATCGTGATTGTGTGATTGTGATTGTGTGATCGTGATAGTGTGATCGTGATTGTGTGATCGTGATTGTGTGATCGTGATTGTGTGGTCGTGATTGTGTGGTCGTGATTGTGTGATTGTGATTGTGTGATCGTGATTGTGGGATAGTGACTGTGGGATCGTCATTGTGTGATTGTGATTGTGTGATTGTGATTGTGTGATTGTGATTGTGTGGTTGTGATTGTGTGATTGTAATTGTATGATTGTGATTGTGTGATTGCGATTGTGTGATCGTGACTGTGTGGTCGTGATTGTGTGATCGTGATTGTGGGATTGTGACTGTGTGATTGTGTGGTTGTGGTTGTGTGATTGTGATTGTGTGATCGTGATTGTGTGATCGTGATTGTGTGGTCGTGATTGTGTGGTCGTGATTGTGTGATTGTGATTGTGTGATCGTGATTGTGGGATCGTGATTGGGTGATCGTGATTGTGGGATTGTGACTGTGTGATTGTGTGGTTGTGGTTGTGTGATTGTGATTGTGTGACTGTGATTGTGTGATTGTGATTGTGGGATTGTGATTGCAATTGTGTGATTGTGACTGTGTGGTCGTGATTGTGTGATCGTGATTGTGGGATTGTGACTGTGTGATTGTGTGGTTGTGGTTGTGTGATTGTGATTGTGTGATCGCGATTGTGTGATTGTGATTGTGTGATCGTGATTGTGTGACCGTGATTGTGTGATCGTGATTGTGTGATCGTGATAGTGTACTCGTGATTGTGTGATTGTGATTGTGTGATTGTGATTGTGTGATTGTGATTGTGTGATTGTGATTGTGTGATTGTGATTGTGTGATTGTGATTGTGTGGTCGTGATTGTGTGATAGTGGCTGTGTGATTGTGATTGTGTGATTGTGATTGTGTGATTGTGATTGTGTGATCGTGATTGTGTGATCGTGATTGTGTGACCGTGATTGTGTGATCGTGATTGTGTGATCGTGATTGTGTGATCGTGATTGTGTGATCGTGATTGTGTGATCGTGATTGTGTGATCGTGATTGTGTGATCGTGATTGTGTGATCGTGATAGTGTGATCGTGATTGTGTGATCGTGATTGTGTGATCGTGATTGTGTGGTCGTGATTGTGTGGTCGTGATTGTGTGATTGTGATTGTGTGATCGTGATTGTAGGATAGTGACTGTGGGATCGTGATTGTGTGATCGTGATTGTGTGATTGTGATTGTGTGATTGTGATTGTGTGATTGTGATTGTGTGGTTGTGATTGTGTGATTGTGATTGTATGATTGTGATTGTGTGATTGCGATTGTGTGATCGTGACTGTGTGGTCGTGATTGTGTGATCGTGATTGTGGGATTGTGACTGTGTGATTGTGTGGTTGTGGTTGTGTGATCGTGATTGTGGGATTGTGACTGTGTGATTGTGTGATTGTGATTGTGTGATTGTGATCGTGTGATTGTGATCGTGTGATCGTGATTGGGTGACCGTGATTGGGTGATCGTGATTGGGTGATCGTGATTTGGTGATCGTGATTGGGTGATCGTGATTGGGTGGTCGTGATTGGGTGATCGTGATTGGGTGATCGTGATTGTGGGATTGTGACTGTGTGATTGTGTGATTGTGATTGTGTGACTGTGATTGTGTGATTGTGATTGTGGGATTGTGATTGTGTGATTGTGATTGTGTGATCGTGACTGTGATCGTGTGATTGTGATTGTGATTGTGATTGTGATTGTGATTGTGATTGTGATTGTGATTGTGATTGTGTGACTGTGTGATTGTGATTGTGTAACTGTGATTGTGTGATCGTGATAGTGTGATCGTGATAGTGTGATCGTGATAGTGTGATCGTGATTGTGTGATCGTGACTGTGTGGTCGTGATTGTGTGATCGTGATTGTGTGATCGTGATTGTGTGATCGTGATTGTGTGATCGTGATTGGGTGATCGTGTTTGGGTGATCGTGATAGTGTGATCGTGATTGTGTGATCGTGATTGTGTGATCGTGATTGTGTGGTCGTGATTGTGTGGTCGTGATTGTGTGGTCGTGATTGTGTGATTGTGATTGTGTGATCGTGATTGTGGGATCGTGACTGTGGGATCGTGATTGTGTGATTGTGATTGTGTGATTGTGATTGTGTGATTGTGATGGTGTGGTTGTGATTGTGTGATTGTGATTGCATGATTGTGATTGTGTGATTGCGATTGTGTGATCCTGACTGTGTGGTCGTGATTCTGTGATTGTGATTGTGGGATTGTGACTGTGGGATTGTGTGGTTGTGGTTGTGCGATTGTAATTGTGTGACTGTGATTGTGTGATTGTGATTGCGATTGTGTGATTGTGACTGTGTGGTCGTGATTGTGTGATCGTGATTGTGGGATTGTGACTGTGTGATTGTGTGATCGTGATTGTGTGATAGTGATTGTGTGATCGTGATTGTGTGATCGTGATTGTGTGATCGTGATTGTGTGATCGTGATTGGGTCATCGTGATTGGGTGATCGTGATTGGGTGATCGTGATTGGGTGATCGTGATTGTGGGATTGTGACTGTGCGATTGTGTGATTGTGATTGTGTGACTGTGATTGTGTGATTGTGATTGTGTGATTGTGATTGTGTGATTGTGATTGTGTGATTGTGATTGTGTGATTGTGATTGTGTGATTGTGATTGTGTGATTGTGATCGTGTGATTGTGATCGTGTGATCGTGATTGGGTGACCGTGATTGGGTGATCGTGATTGGGTGATCGTGATTTGGTGATCGTGATTGGGTGATCGTGATTGGGTGGTCGTGATTGGGTGATCGTGATTGGGTGATCGTGATTGTGGGATTGTGACTGTGTGATTGTGTGATCGCGATTGCGTGATCGCGATTGCGTGATCGCGATTGTGTGATTGTGATTGTGATTGTGATTGTGTGATTGTGTGATCGTGATTGTGTGATCGTGATTGTGTGACCGTGATTGTGTGACCGTGATTGTGTGACCGTGATTAGGTGATCGTGATTGGGCGATCGTGATTGGATGATCGTGATTGGGTGATCGTGATTGGGTGATCGTGATTGTGTGACTGTGATTGTGTGATTGTGATTGTGGGATTGTGATTGCTATTGTGTGATTGTGACTGTGTGGTCGTGATTGTGTGAACGTGATTGTGGGATTGTGACTGTGTGATTGTGTGATCGTGATTGTGCGATAGTGATTGTGTGATCGTGATTGTGTGATCGTGATTGTGTGATCGTGATTGTGTGATCGTGATTGGGTCATCGTGATTGGGTGATCGTGATTGGGTGATCGTGATTGGGTGATCGTGATTGTGGGATTGTGACTGTGCGATTGTGTGATTGTGATTGTGTGACTGTGATTGTGTGATTGTGATTGTGTGATTGTGATTGTGTGATTGTGATTGTGTGATTGTGATCGTGTGATCGTGATTGGGTGACCGTGATTGGGTGATCGTGATTGGGTGATCGTGATTTGGTGATCGTGATTGGGTGATCGTGATTGGGTGGTCGTGATTGGGTGATCGTGATTGGGTGATCGTGATTGTGGGATTGTGACTGTGTGATTGTGTGATCGTGATTGGGTGATCGTGATTGTGGGATTGTGACTGTGTGATTGTGTGATTGTGATTGTGTGACTGTGATTGTGTGATTGTGATTGTGGGATTGTGATTGTGTGATTGTGATTGTGTGATCGTGACTGTGATCGTGTGATTGTGATTGTGATTGTGATTGTGATTGTGATTGTGATTGTGATTGTGATTGTGATTGTGATTGTGATTGTGATTGTGTGACTGTGTGATTGTGATTGTGTGACTGTGATTGTGTGATCGTGATAGTGTGATCGTGATAGTGTGATCGTGATAGTGTGATCGTGATTGTGTGATCGTGACTGTGTGGTCGTGATTGTGTGATCGTGATTGTGGGATTGTTACTGTGTGATTGTGT
This sequence comes from Megachile rotundata, assembly GCF_050947335.1. NCBI lineage: Eukaryota > Metazoa > Arthropoda > Insecta > Hymenoptera > Megachilidae > Megachile > Megachile rotundata. Next base: position 636,775 of record NC_134997.1, on the reverse strand, counting down.
GGTTGTGGTTATGTGATTGTGATTGTGTGACTGTGATTGTGTGATTGTGATTGCGATTGTGTGATTGTGACTGTGTGGTCGTGATTGTGTGATCGTGATTGTGGGATTGTGACTGTGTGATTGTGTGATCGTGATTGTGTGATCGCGATTGCGTGATCGCGATTGTGTGATTGTGATTGTGATTGTGATTGTGTGATTGTGTGATCGTGATTGTGTGATCGTGATTGTGTGACCGTGATTGTGTGACCGTGATTAGGTGATCGTGATTGGGCGATCGTGATTGGGTGATCGTGATTGGGTGATCGTTATTGTGGGATTGTGACTGTGCGATTGTGTGATTGTGATTGTGTGATTGTGATCGTGTGATTGTGATCGTGTGATCGTGATTGGGTGATCGTGATTTGGTGATCGTGATTGGGTGATCGTGATTGGGCGATCGTGATTGGATGATCGTGATTGGGTGATCGTGATTGGGTGATCGTGATTGTGGGATTGTGACTGTGTGATTGTGTGATTGTGATTGTGTGACTGTGATTGTGTGATTGTGATTGTGGGATTGTGATTGTGTGATTGTGATTGTGTGATCGTGACTGTGATTGTGTGATTGTGATTGTGATTGTGATTGTGATTGTGATTGTGATTGTGATTGTGATTGTGATTGTGATTGTGATTGTGTGACTGTGTGATTGTGATTGTGTGACTGTGATTGTGTGACCGTGATTGTGTGATCGTGATAGTGTGATCGTGATTGTGTGATCGTGATTGTGTGGTCGTGATTGTGTACCCGTGATTGTGTGATTGCGATTGTGTGATCGTGATTGTGGGATCGTGACTGTGGGATCGTGATTGTGTGATTGTGATTGTGGGATTGTGACGGTGTGATTGTGTGATCGTGATTGTGTGATCGTGATTGTGGGATTGTGACTGTGTGATTGTGTGGTTGTGGTTGTGTGATTGTGATTGTGTGACTGTGATTGTGTGATTGTGATTGTGGGATTGTGATTGCTATTGTGTGATTGTGACTGTGTGGTCGTGATTGTGTGATCGTGATTGTGGGATTGTGACTGTGTGATTGTGTGGTTGTGGTTGTGTGATTGTGATTGTGTGATCGCGATTGTGTGATTGTGATTGTGTGATCGTGATTGTGTGACCGTGATTGTGTGATCGTGATTGTGTGATCGTGATAGTGTACTCGTGATTGTGTGATTGTGATTGTGTGATTGTGATTGTGTGATTGTGATTGTGTGGTCGTGATTGTGTGATAGTGGCTGTGTGATTGTGATTGTGTGATTGTGATTGTGTGATTGTGATTGTGTGATCGTGATTGTGTGATCGTGATTGTGTGATCGTGATTGTGTGATCGTGATTGTGTGATCGTGATTGTGTGATCGTGATTGTGTGATCGTGATTGTGTGATCGTGATTGTGTGATCGTGATTGTGTGATCGTGATTGTGTGATCGTGATTGTGTGATCGTGATAGTGTGATCGTGATTGTGTGATCGTGATTGTGTGATCGTGATTGTGTGGTCGTGATTGTGTGGTCGTGATTGTGTGATTGTGATTGTGTGATCGTGATTGTAGGATAGTGACTGTGGGATCGTGATTGTGTGATTGTGATTGTGTGATTGTGATTGTGTGATTGTGATTGTGTGATTGTGATTGTGTGGTTGTGATTGTGTGATTGTGATTGTATGATTGTGATTGTGTGATTGCGATTGTGTGATCGTGACTGTGTGGTCGTGATTGTGTGATCGTGATTGTGGGATTGTGACTGTGTGATTGTGTGGTTGTGGTTGTGTGATTGTGATTGTGTGATCGTGATTGTGTGATCGTGATTGTGTGGTCGTGATTGTGTGGTCGTGATTGTGTGATTGTGATTGTGTGATCGTGATTGTGGGATCGTGACTGTGGGATCGTGATTGTGTGATTGTGATTGTGTGATTGTGATTGTGTGATTGTGTTTGTGTGATTGTGATTGTGTGATTGTGATTGTGTGATTGTGTGATTGTGATTGTGTGATTGTGATCGTGTGATTGTGATCGTGTGATCGTGATTGGGTGACCGTGATTGGGTGATCGTGATTGGGTGATCGTGATTTGGTGATCGTGATTGGGTGATCGTGATTGGGTGGTCGTGATTGGGTGATCGTGATTGGGTGATCGTGATTGTGGGATTGTGACTGTGTGATTGTGTGATTGTGATTGTGTGACTGTGATTGTGTGATTGTGATTGTGGGATTGTGATTGTGTGATTGTGATTGTGTGATCGTGACTGTGATCGTGTGATTGTGATTGTGATTGTGATTGTGATTGTGATTGTGATTGTGATTGTGTGACTGTGTGATTGTGATTGTGTAACTGTGATTGTGTGATCGTGATAGTGTGATCGTGATAGTGTGATCGTGATAGTGTGATCGTGATTGTGTGATCGTGACTGTGTGGTCGTGATTGTGTGATCGTGATTGTGTGATCGTGATTGTGTGATCGTGATTGTGTGGTCGTGATTGTGTTGTCGTGATTGTGTGGTCGTGATTGTGTGATCGTGATTGTGTGGTCGTGATTGTGTGGTCGTGATTGTGTGGTCGTGATTGTGTGATTGTGATTGTGTGATCGTGATTGTGGGATCGTGACTGTGGGATCGTGATTGTGTGATTGTGAATGTGTGATTGTGATTGTGTGATTGTGATGGTGTGGTTGTGATTGTGTGATTGTGATTGCATGATTGTGATTGTGATTGCGATTGTGTGATTGTGACTGTGTGGTCGTGATTGTGTGATCGTGATTGTGGGATTGTGACTGTGTGATTGTGTGATCGTGATTGTGTGATAGTGATTGTGTGATCGTGATTGTGTGATCGTGATTGTGTGATCGTGATTGGGTGATCGTGATTGGGTGATCGTGATTGGGTGATCGTGATTGGGTGATCGTGATTGTGGGATTGTGACTGTGCGATTGTGTGATTGTGATTGTGTGACTGTGATTGTGTGATTGTGATTGTGTGATTGTGATTGTGTGATTGTGATTGTGTGATTGTGATTGTGTGATTGTGATTGTGTGATTGTGATCGTGTGATTGTGATCGTGTGATCGTGATTGGGTGACCGTGATTGGGTGATCGTGATTGGGTGATCGTGATTTGGTGATCGTGATTGGGTGATCGTGATTGGGTGGTCGTGATTGGGTGATCGTGATTGGGTGATCGTGATTGTGGGATTGTGACTGTGTGACTGTGTGATTGTGATTGTGTTACTGTGATTGTGTGATCGTGATAGTGTGATCGTGATAGTGTGATCGTGATAGTGTGATCGTGATTGTGTGATCGTGACTGTGTGGTCGTGATTGTGTGATCGTGATTGTGGGATTGTGACTGTGTGATTGTGTGGTTGTGGTTATGTGATTGTGATTGTGTGACTGTGATTGTGTGATTGTGATTGCGATTGTGTGATTGTGACTGTGTGGTCGTGATTGTGTGATCGTGATTGTGGGATTGTGACTGTGTGATTGTGTGATCGTGATTGTGTGATCGCGATTGCGTGATCGCGATTGCGTGATCGCGATTGTGTGATTGTGATTGTGATTGTGATTGTGTGATTGTGTGATCGTGATTTTGTGATCGTGATTGTGTGACCGTGATTGTGTGACCGTGATTGTGTGACCGTGATTAGGTGATCGTGATTGGGCGATCGTGATTGGATGATCGTGATTGGGTGATCGTGATTGGGTGATCGTGATTGTGGGATTGTGACTGTGTGATTGTGTGATTGTGATTGTGTGACTGTGATTGTGTGATTGTGATTGTGGGATTGTGATTGTGTGATTGTGATCGTGTGATCGTGACTGTGATTGTGTGATTGTGATTGTGATTGTGATTGTGATTGTGATTGTGATTGTGATTGTGATTGTGATTGTGATTGTGATTGTGATTGTGATTGTGATTGTGATTGTGATTGTGATTGTGATTGTGATTGTGTGACTGTGTGATTGTGATTGTGTGACTGTGATTGTGTGACCGTGATTGTGTGATCGTGATAGTGTGATCGTGATTGTGTGATCGTGATTGTGTGGTCGTGATTGTGTGGTCGTGATTGTGTGATTGTGATTGTGTGATCGTGATTGTGGGATCGTGACTGTGGGATCGTGATTGTGTGATTGTGATTGTGGGATTGTGACGGTGTGATTGTGTGATCGTGATGGTGTGATCGTGATTGTGTGATCGTGATTGTGGGATTGTGACTGTGATTGTGTGGTTGTGGTTGTGTGATTGTGATTGTGTGACTGTGATTGTGTGATTGTGATTGTGGGATTGTGATTGCTATTGTGTGATTGTGACTGTGTGGTCGTGATTGTGTGAACGTGATTGTGGGATTGTGACTGTGTGATTGTGTGGTTGTGGTTGTGTGATTGTGATTGTGTGATCGTGATTGTGTGATTGTGATTGTGTGATCGTGATAGTGTGATCGTGATTGTGTGATCGTGATTGTGTGATCGTGATTGTGTGGTCGTGATTGTGTGGTCGTGATTGTGTGATTGTGATTGTGTGATCGTGATTGTGGGATAGTGACTGTGGGATCGTCATTGTGTGATTGTGATTGTGTGATTGTGATTGTGTGATTGTGATTGTGTGGTTGTGATTGTGTGATTGTAATTGTATGATTGTGATTGTGTGATTGCGATTGTGTGATCGTGACTGTGTGGTCGTGATTGTGTGATCGTGATTGTGGGATTGTGACTGTGTGATTGTGTGGTTGTGGTTGTGTGATTGTGATTGTGTGATCGTGATTGTGTGATCGTGATTGTGTGGTCGTGATTATGTGGTCGTGATTGTGTGATTGTGATTGTGTGATCGTGATTGTGGGATCGTGATTGGGTGATCGTGATTGTGGGATTGTGACTGTGTGATTGTGTGGTTGTGGTTGTGTGATTGTGATTGTGTGACTGTGATTGTGTGATTGTGATTGTGGGATTGTGATTGCAATTGTGTGATTGTGACTGTGTGGTCGTGATTGTGTGATCGTGATTGTGGGATTGTGACTGTGTGATTGTGTGGTTGTGGTTGTGTGATTGTGATTGTGTGATCGCGATTGTGTGATTGTGATTGTGTGATCGTGATTGTGTGACCGTGATTGTGTGATCGTGATTGTGTGATCGTGATAGTGTACTCGTGATTGTGTGATTGTGATTGTGTGATTGTGATTGTGTGATTGTGATTGTGTGATTGTGATTGTGTGATTGTGATTGTGTGATTGTGATTGTGTGGTCGTGATTGTGTGATAGTGGCTGTGTGATTGTGATTGTGTGATTGTGATTGTGTGATTGTGATTGTGTGATCGTGATTGTGTGATCGTGATTGTGTGACCGTGATTGTGTGATCGTGATTGTGTGATCGTGATTGTGTGATCGTGATTGTGTGATCGTGATTGTGTGATCGTGATTGTGTGATCGTGATTGTGTGATCGTGATTGTGTGATCGTGATAGTGTGATCGTGATTGTGTGATCGTGATTGTGTGATCGTGATTGTGTGGTCGTGATTGTGTGGTCGTGATTGTGTGATTGTGATTGTGTGATCGTGATTGTAGGATAGTGACTGTGGGATCGTGATTGTGTGATCGTGATTGTGTGATTGTGATTGTGTGATTGTGATTGTGTGATTGTGATTGTGTGGTTGTGATTGTGTGATTGTGATTGTATGATTGTGATTGTGTGATTGCGATTGTGTGATCGTGACTGTGTGGTCGTGATTGTGTGATCGTGATTGTGGGATTGTGACTGTGTGATTGTGTGGTTGTGGTTGTGTGATCGTGATTGTGGGATTGTGACTGTGTGATTGTGTGATTGTGATTGTGTGATTGTGATCGTGTGATTGTGATCGTGTGATCGTGATTGGGTGACCGTGATTGGGTGATCGTGATTGGGTGATCGTGATTTGGTGATCGTGATTGGGTGATCGTGATTGGGTGGTCGTGATTGGGTGATCGTGATTGGGTGATCGTGATTGTGGGATTGTGACTGTGTGATTGTGTGATTGTGATTGTGTGACTGTGATTGTGTGATTGTGATTGTGGGATTGTGATTGTGTGATTGTGATTGTGTGATCGTGACTGTGATCGTGTGATTGTGATTGTGATTGTGATTGTGATTGTGATTGTGATTGTGATTGTGATTGTGATTGTGTGACTGTGTGATTGTGATTGTGTAACTGTGATTGTGTGATCGTGATAGTGTGATCGTGATAGTGTGATCGTGATAGTGTGATCGTGATTGTGTGATCGTGACTGTGTGGTCGTGATTGTGTGATCGTGATTGTGTGATCGTGATTGTGTGATCGTGATTGTGTGATCGTGATTGGGTGATCGTGTTTGGGTGATCGTGATAGTGTGATCGTGATTGTGTGATCGTGATTGTGTGATCGTGATTGTGTGGTCGTGATTGTGTGGTCGTGATTGTGTGGTCGTGATTGTGTGATTGTGATTGTGTGATCGTGATTGTGGGATCGTGACTGTGGGATCGTGATTGTGTGATTGTGATTGTGTGATTGTGATTGTGTGATTGTGATGGTGTGGTTGTGATTGTGTGATTGTGATTGCATGATTGTGATTGTGTGATTGCGATTGTGTGATCGTGACTGTGTGGTCGTGATTCTGTGATTGTGATTGTGGGATTGTGACTGTGGGATTGTGTGGTTGTGGTTGTGCGATTGTAATTGTGTGACTGTGATTGTGTGATTGTGATTGCGATTGTGTGATTGTGACTGTGTGGTCGTGATTGTGTGATCGTGATTGTGGGATTGTGACTGTGTGATTGTGTGATCGTGATTGTGTGATAGTGATTGTGTGATCGTGATTGTGTGATCGTGATTGTGTGATCGTGATTGTGTGATCGTGATTGGGTCATCGTGATTGGGTGATCGTGATTGGGTGATCGTGATTGGGTGATCGTGATTGTGGGATTGTGACTGTGCGATTGTGTGATTGTGATTGTGTGACTGTGATTGTGTGATTGTGATTGTGTGATTGTGATTGTGTGATTGTGATTGTGTGATTGTGATTGTGTGATTGTGATTGTGTGATTGTGATTGTGTGATTGTGATCGTGTGATTGTGATCGTGTGATCGTGATTGGGTGACCGTGATTGGGTGATCGTGATTGGGTGATCGTGATTTGGTGATCGTGATTGGGTGATCGTGATTGGGTGGTCGTGATTGGGTGATCGTGATTGGGTGATCGTGATTGTGGGATTGTGACTGTGTGATTGTGTGATCGCGATTGCGTGATCGCGATTGCGTGATCGCGATTGTGTGATTGTGATTGTGATTGTGATTGTGTGATTGTGTGATCGTGATTGTGTGATCGTGATTGTGTGACCGTGATTGTGTGACCGTGATTGTGTGACCGTGATTAGGTGATCGTGATTGGGCGATCGTGATTGGATGATCGTGATTGGGTGATCGTGATTGGGTGATCGTGATTGTGTGACTGTGATTGTGTGATTGTGATTGTGGGATTGTGATTGCTATTGTGTGATTGTGACTGTGTGGTCGTGATTGTGTGAACGTGATTGTGGGATTGTGACTGTGTGATTGTGTGGTTGTGGTTGTGTGATTGTGATTGTGTGATCGTGATTGTGTGATTGTGATTGTGTGATCGTGATAGTGTGATCGTGATTGTGTGATCGTGATTGTGTGATCGTGATTGTGTGGTCGTGATTGTGTGGTCGTGATTGTGTGATTGTGATTGTGTGATCGTGATTGTGGGATAGTGACTGTGGGATCGTCATTGTGTGATTGTGATTGTGTGATTGTGATTGTGTGATTGTGATTGTGTGGTTGTGATTGTGTGATTGTAATTGTATGATTGTGATTGTGTGATTGCGATTGTGTGATCGTGACTGTGTGGTCGTGATTGTGTGATCGTGATTGTGGGATTGTGACTGTGTGATTGTGTGGTTGTGGTTGTGTGATTGTGATTGTGTGATCGTGATTGTGTGATCGTGATTGTGTGGTCGTGATTGTGTGGTCGTGATTGTGTGATCGTGATTGTGTGATCGTGATTGTGGGATCGTGACTGTGGGATCGTGATTGTGTGATTGTGATTGTGTGATTGTGTTTGTGTGATTGTGATTGTGTGATTGTGATTGTGTGATTGTGTGATTGTGATTGTGTGATTGTGATCGTGTGATTGTGATCGTGTGATCGTGATTGGGTGACCGTGATTGGGTGATCGTGATTGGGTGATCGTGATTTGGTGATCGTGATTGGGTGATCGTGATTGGGTGGTCGTGATTGGGTGATCGTGATTGGGTGATCGTGATTGTGGGATTGTGACTGTGTGATTGTGTGATCGTGATTGTGTGATCGTGATTGTGTGGTCGTGATTGTGTGACCGTGATTGTGTGATCGTGATAGTGTGATCGTGATTGTGTGATCGTGATTGTGTGGTCGTGATTGTGTGGTCGTGATTGTGTGATTGTGATTGTGTGATCGTGATTGTGGGATCGTGACTGTGGGATCGTGATTGTGTGATTGTGATTGTGGGATTGTGACGGTGTGATTGTGTGATCGTGATTGTGTGATCGTGATTGTGTGATCGTGATTGTGGGATTGTGACTGTGTGATTGTGTGGTTGTGGTTGTGTGATTGTGATTGTGTGACTGTGATTGTGTGATTGTGATTGTGGGATTGTGATTGCTATTGTGTGATTGAGACTGTGTGGTCGTGATTGTGTGATCGTGATTGCGGGATTGTGATTGTGTGATCGTGATTGTGTGATCGTGACAGTGTACTCGTGATTGTGTGATTGTGATTGTGTGATTGTGATTGTGTGGTCGTGATTGTGTGATTGTGAATGTGTGATTGTGATTGTGTGATTGTGATTGTTTGATTGTGATTGTGTGATTGTGATTGTGTGATTGTGATTGCGTGATGGTGATTGTGTGATCGTGATTGTGTGATCGTGATTGTGTGATCGTAATTGTGTGATCGTGATTGTGTGATCGTGATTGTGTGATCGTGATTGTGTGATCGTGATTGTGTGATCGTGATTGTGTGATCGTGATTGTGTGATCGTGATTGTGTGATCGTGATTGGGTCATCGTGATTGGGTGATCGTGATTGGGTGATCGTGATTGGGTGATCGTGATAGTGTGATCGTGATTGTGTGATCGTGATTGTGTGATCGTGATTGTGTGGTCGTGATTGTGTGGTCGTGATTGTGTGGTCGTGATTGTGTGATTGTGATTGTGTGATCGTGATTGTGGGATCGTGACTGTGGGATCGTGATTGTGTGATTGTGATTGTGTGATTGTGATTGTGTGATTGTGATGGTGTGGTTGTGATTGTGTGATTGTGATTGCATGATTGTGATTGTGTGATTGCGATTGTGTGATCGTGACTGTGTGGTCGTGATTGTGTGATTGTGATTGTGGGATTGTGACTGTGGGATTGTGTGGTTGTGGTTGTGCGATTGTAATTGTGTGGCTGTGATTGTGTGATTGTGATTGCGATTGTGTGATTGTGACTGTGTGGTCGTGATTGTGTGATCGTGATTGTGGGATTGTGACTGTGTGATTGTGTGATCGTGATTGTGCGATAGTGATTGTGTGATCGTGATTGTGTGATCGTGATTGTGTGATCGTGATTGTGTGATCGTGATTGGGTCATCGTGATTGGGTGATCGTGATTGGGTGATCGTGATTGGGTGATCGTGATTGTGGGATTGTGACTGTGCGATTGTGTGATTGTGATTGTGTGACTGTGATTGTGTGATTGTGATTGTGTGATTGTGATTGTGTGATTGTGATTGTGTGATTGTGATCGTGTGATTGTGATCGTGTGATCGTGATTGGGTGACCGTGATTGGGTGATCGTGATTGGGTGATCGTGATTTGGTGATCGTGATTGGGTGATCGTGATTGGGTGGTCGTGATTGGGTGATCGTGATTGGGTGATCGTGATTGTGGGATTGTGACTGTGTGATTGTGTGATCGTGATTGGGTGATCGTGATTGTGGGATTGTGACTGTGTGATTGTGTGATTGTGATTGTGTGACTGTGATTGTGTGATTGTGATTGTGGGATTGTGATTGTGTGATTGTGATTGTGTGATCGTGACTGTGATCGTGTGATTGTGATTGTGATTGTGATTGTGATTGTGATTGTGATTGTGATTGTGATTGTGATTGTGATTGTGATTGTGTGACTGTGTGATTGTGATTGTGTGACTGTGATTGTGTGATCGTGATAGTGTGATCGTGATAGTGTGATCGTGATAGTGTGATCGTGATTGTGTGATCGTGACTGTGTGGTCGTGATTGTGTGATCGTGATTGTGGGATTGTGACTGTGTGATTGTGTGGTTGTGGTTATGTGATTGTGATTGTGTGACTGTGATTGTGTGATTGTGATTGCGATTGTGTGATTGTGACTGTGTGGTCGTGATTGTGTGATCGTGATTGTGGGATTGTGACTGTGTGATTGTGTGATCGTGATTGTGTAATCGCGATTGCGTGATCGCGATTGTGTGATTGTGATTGTGATTGTGATTGTGTGATTGTGTGATCGTGATTGTGTGATCGTGATTGTGTGACCGTGATTGTGTGACCGTGATTAGGTGATCGTGATTGGGCGATCGTGATTGGGTGATCGTGATTGGGTGATCGTTATTGTGGGATTGTGACTGTGCGATTGTGTGATTGTGATTGTGTGATTGTGATCGTGTGATTGTGATCGTGTGATCGTGATTGGGTGATCGTGATTTGGTGATCGTGATTGGGTGATCGTGATTGGGCGATCGTGATTGGATGATCGTGATTGGGTGATCGTGATTGGGTGATCGTGATTGTGGGATTGTGACTGTGTGATTGTGTGATTGTGATTGTGTGACTGTGATTGTGTGATTGTGATTGTGGGATTGTGATTGTGTGATTGTGATTGTGTGATCGTGACTGTGATTGTGTGATTGTGATTGTGATTGTGATTGTGATTGTGATTGTGATTGTGATTGTGATTGTGATTGTGATTGTGTGACTGTGTGATTGTGATTGTGTGACTGTGATTGTGTGACCGTGATTGTGTGATCGTGATAGTGTGATCGTGATTGTGTGATCGTGATTGTGTGGTCGTGATTGTGTACCCGTGATTGTGTGATTGCGATTGTGTGATCGTGATTGTGGGATCGTGACTGTGGGATCGTGATTGTGTGATTGTGATTGTGGGATTGTGACGGTGTGATTGTGTGATCGTGATTGTGTGATCGTGATTGTGGGATTGTGACTGTGTGATTGTGTGGTTGTGGTTGTGTGATTGTGATTGTGTGACTGTGATTGTGTGATTGTGATTGTGGGATTGTGATTGCTATTGTGTGATTGTGACTGTGTGGTCGTGATTGTGTGATCGTGATTGTGGGATTGTGACTGTGTGATTGTGTGGTTGTGGTTGTGTGATTGTGATTGTGTGATCGCGATTGTGTGATTGTGATTGTGTGATCGTGATTGTGTGACCGTGATTGTGTGATCGTGATTGTGTGATCGTGATAGTGTACTCGTGATTGTGTGATTGTGATTGTGTGATTGTGATTGTGTGATTGTGATTGTGTGGTCGTGATTGTGTGATAGTGGCTGTGTGATTGTGATTGTGTGATTGTGATTGTGTGATTGTGATTGTGTGATCGTGATTGTGTGATCGTGATTGTGTGATCGTGATTGTGTGATCGTGATTGTGTGATCGTGATTGTGTGATCGTGATTGTGTGATCGTGATTGTGTGATCGTGATTGTGTGATCGTGATTGTGTGATCGTGATTGTGTGATCGTGATTGTGTGATCGTGATTGTGTGATCGTGATAGTGTGATCGTGATTGTGTGATCGTGATTGTGTGATCGTGATTGTGTGGTCGTGATTGTGTGGTCGTGATTGTGTGATTGTGATTGTGTGATCGTGATTGTAGGATAGTGACTGTGGGATCGTGATTGTGTGATTGTGATTGTGTGATTGTGATTGTGTGATTGTGATTGTGTGATTGTGATTGTGTGGTTGTGATTGTGTGATTGTGATTGTATGATTGTGATTGTGTGATTGCGATTGTGTGATCGTGACTGTGTGGTCGTGATTGTGTGATCGTGATTGTGGGATTGTGACTGTGTGATTGTGTGGTTGTGGTTGTGTGATTGTGATTGTGTGATCGTGATTGTGTGATCGTGATTGTGTGGTCGTGATTGTGTGGTCGTGATTGTGTGATTGTGATTGTGTGATCGTGATTGTGGGATCGTGACTGTGGGATCGTGATTGTGTGATTGTGATTGTGTGATTGTGATTGTGTGATTGTGTTTGTGTGATTGTGATTGTGTGATTGTGATTGTGTGATTGTGTGATTGTGATTGTGTGATTGTGATCGTGTGATTGTGATCGTGTGATCGTGATTGGGTGACCGTGATTGGGTGATAGTGATTGGGTGATCGTGATTTGGTGATCGTGATTGGGTGATCGTGATTGGGTGGTCGTGATTGGGTGATCGTGATTGGGTGATCGTGATTGTGGGATTGTGACTGTGTGATTGTGTGATTGTGATTGTGTGACTGTGATTGTGTGATTGTGATTGTGGGATTGTGATTGTGTGATTGTGATTGTGTGATCGTGACTGTGATCGTGTGATTGTGATTGTGATTGTGATTGTGATTGTGATTGTGATTGTGATTGTGTGACTGTGTGATTGTGATTGTGTAACTGTGATTGTGTGATCGTGATAGTGTGATCGTGATAGTGTGATCGTGATAGTGTGATCGTGATTGTGTGATCGTGACTGTGTGGTCGTGATTGTGTGATCGTGATTGTGTGATCGTGATTGTGTGATCGTGATTGTGTGGTCGTGATTGTGTGGTCGTGATTGTGTGGTCGTGATTGTGTGATCGTGATTGTGTGGTCGTGATTGTGTGGTCGTGATTGTGTGGTCGTGATTGTGTGATTGTGATTGTGTGATCGTGATTGTGGGATCGTGACTGTGGGACCGTGATTGTGTGATTGTGAATGTGTGATTGTGATTGTGTGATTGTGATGGTGTGGTTGTGATTGTGTGATTGTGATTGCATGATTGTGATTGTGATTGCGATTGTGTGATTGTGACTGTGTGGTCGTGATTGTGTGATCGTGATTGTGGGATTGTGACTGTGTGATTGTGTGATCGTGATTGTGTGATAGTGATTGTGTGATCGTGATTGTGTGATCGTGATTGTGTGATCGTGATTGGGTGATCGTGATTGGGTGATCGTGATTGGGTGATCGTGATTGGGTGATCGTGATTGTGGGATTGTGACTGTGCGATTGTGTGATTGTGATTGTGTGACTGTGATTGTGTGATTGTGATTGTGTGATTGTGATTGTGTGATTGTGATTGTGTGATTGTGATTGTGTGATTGTGATTGTGTGATTGTGATCGTGTGATTGTGATCGTGTGATCGTGATTGGGTGACCGTGATTGGGTGATCGTGATTGGGTGATCGTGATTTGGTGATCGTGATTGGGTGATCGTGATTGGGTGGTCGTGATTGGGTGATCGTGATTGGGTGATCGTGATTGTGGGATTGTGACTGTGTGATTGTGTGATTGTGATTGTGTGACTGTGATTGTGTGATTGTGATTGTGGGATTGTGATTGTGTGATTGTGATTGCGTGATCGTGACTGTAATCGTGTGATTGTGATTGTGATTGTGATTGTGATTGTGATTGTGATTGTGATTGTGATTGTGTGACTGTGTGATTGTGATTGTGTTACTGTGATTGTGTGATCGTGATAGTGTGATCGTGATAGTGTGATCGTGATAGTGTGATCGTGATTGTGTGATCGTGACTGTGTGGTCGTGATTGTGTGATCGTGATTGTGGGATTGTGACTGTGTGATTGTGTGGTTGTGGTTATGTGATTGTGATTGTGTGACTGTGATTGTGTGATTGTGATTGCGATTGTGTGATTGTGACTGTGTGGTCGTGATTGTGTGATCGTGATTGTGGGATTGTGACTGTGTGATTGTGTGATCGTGATTGTGTGATCGCGATTGCGTGATCGCGATTGCGTGATCGCGATTGTGTGATTGTGATTGTGATTGTGATTGTGCGATTGTGTGATCGTGATTGTGTGATCGTGATTGTGTGACCGTGATTGTGTGACCGTGATTGTGTGACCGTGATTAGGTGATCGTGATTGGGCGATCGTGATTGGATGATCGTGATTGGGTGATCGTGATTGGGTGATCGTGATTGTGGGATTGTGACTGTGTGATTGTGTGATTGTGATTGTGTGACTGTGATTGTGTGATTGTGATTGTGGGATTGTGATTGTGTGATTGTGATCGTGTGATCGTGACTGTGATTGTGTGATTGTGATTGTGATTGTGATTGTGATTGTGATTGTGATTGTGATTGTGATTGTGATTGTGATTGTGATTGTGATTGTGATTGTGATTGTGATTGTGATTGTGTGACTGTGTGATTGTGATTGTGTGACTGTGATTGTGTGACCGTGATTGTGTGATCGTGATAGTGTGATCGTGATTGTGTGATCGTGATTGTGTGGTCGTGATTGTGTGGTCGTGATTGTGTGATTGTGATTGTGTGATCGTGATTGTGGGATCGTGACTGTGGGATCGTGATTGTGTGATTGTGATTGTGGGATTGTGACGGTGTGATTGTGTGATCGTGATGGTGTGATCGTGATTGTGTGATCGTGATTGTGGGATTGTGACTGTGATTGTGTGGTTGTGGTTGTGTGATTGTGATTGTGTGACTGTGATTGTGTGATTGTGATTGTGGGATTGTGATTGCTATTGTGTGATTGTGACTGTGTGGTCGTGATTGTGTGAACGTGATTGTGGGATTGTGACTGTGTGATTGTGTGGTTGTGGTTGTGTGATTGTGATTGTGTGATCGTGATTGTGTGATTGTGATTGTGTGATCGTGATAGTGTGATCGTGATTGTGTGATCGTGATTGTGTGATCGTGATTGTGTGGTCGTGATTGTGTGGTCGTGATTGTGTGATTGTGATTGTGTGATCGTGATTGTGGGATAGTGACTGTGGGATCGTCATTGTGTGATTGTGATTGTGTGATTGTGATTGTGTGATTGTGATTGTGTGGTTGTGATTGTGTGATTGTAATTGTATGATTGTGATTGTGTGATTGCGATTGTGTGATCGTGACTGTGTGGTCGTGATTGTGTGATCGTGATTGTGGGATTGTGACTGTGTGATTGTGTGGTTGTGGTTGTGTGATTGTGATTGTGTGATCGTGATTGTGTGATCGTGATTGTGTGGTCGTGATTGTGTGGTCGTGATTGGGTGATCGTGATTGGGTGATCGTGATTGTGGGATTGTGACTGTGCGATTGTGTGATTGTGATTGTGTGACTGTGATTGTGTGATTGTGATTGTGTGATTGTGATTGTGTGATTGTGATTGTGTGATTGTGATTGTGTGATTGTGATTGTGTGATTGTGATCGTGTGATTGTGATCGTGTGATCGTGATTGGGTGACCGTGATTGGGTGATCGTGATTGGGTGATCGTGATTTGGTGATCGTGATTGGGTGATCGTGATTGGGTGGTCGTGATTGGGTGATCGTGATTGGGTGATCGTGATTGTGGGATTGTGACTGTGTGATTGTGTGATTGTGATTGTGTGACTGTGATTGTGTGATTGTGCTTGTGGGATTGTGATTGAGTGATTGTGATTGTGTGATCGTGACTGTGATCGTGTGATTGTGATTGTGATTGTGATTGTGATTGTGATTGTGATTGTGTGACTGTGTGATTGTGATTGTGTGAGTGTGATTGTGTGATCGTGATAGTGTGGTCGTGATTGTGTGGTCGTGATTGTGTGATTGTGATTGTGTGATCGTGATTGTGGGATCGTGACTGTGGGATCGTGATTGTGTGATTGTGATTGTGGGATTGTGACGGTGTGATTGTGTGATCGTGATGGTGTGATCGTGATTGTGTGATCGTGATTGTGGGATTGTGACTGTGATTGTGTGGTTGTGGTTGTGTGATTGTGATTGTGTGACTGTGATTGTGTGATTGTGATTGTGGGATTGTGATTGCTATTGTGTGATTGTGACTGTGTGGTCGTGATTGTGTGAACGTGATTGTGGGATTGTGACTGTGTGATTGTGTGGTTGTGGTTGTGTGATTGTGATTGTGTGATCGTGATTGTGTGATTGTGATTGTGTGATCGTGATAGTGTGATCGTGATTGTGTGATCGTGATTGTGTGATCGTGATTGTGTGGTCGTGATTGTGTGGTCGTGATTGTGTGATTGTGATTGTGTGATCGTGATTGTGGGATAGTGACTGTGGGATCGTCATTGTGTGATTGTGATTGTGTGATTGTGATTGTGTGATTGTGATTGTGTGGTTGTGATTGTGTGATTGTAATTGTATGATTGTGATTGTGTGATTGCGATTGTGTGATCGTGACTGTGTGGTCGTGATTGTGTGATCGTGATTGTGGGATTGTGACTGTGTGATTGTGTGGTTGTGGTTGTGTGATTGTGATTGTGTGATCGTGATTGTGTGATCGTGATTGTGTGGTCGTGATTGTGTGGTCGTGATTGTGTGATTGTGATTGTGTGATCGTGATTGTGGGATCGTGACTGTGGGATCGTGATTGTGTGATTGTGATTGTGTGATTGTGATTGTGTGATTGTGTTTGTGTGATTGTGATTGTGTGATTGTGATTGTGTGATTGTGTGATTGTGATTGTGTGATTGTGATCGTGTGATTGTGATCGTGTGATCGTGATTGGGTGACCGTGATTGGGTGATCGTGATTGGGTGATCGTGATTTGGTGATCGTGATTGGGTGATCGTGATTGGGTGGTCGTGATTGGGTGATCGTGATTGGGTGATCGTGATTGTGGGATTGTGACTGTGTGATTGTGTGATTGTGATTGTGTGACTGTGATTGTGTGATTGTGCTTGTGGGATTGTGATTGAGTGATTGTGATTGTGTGATCGTGACTGTGATCGTGTGATTGTGATTGTGATTGTGATTGTGATTGTGATTGTGATTGTGTGACTGTGTGATTGTGATTGTGTGAGTGTGATTGTGTGATCGTGATAGTGTGATCGTGATAGTGTGATCGTGATAGTGTGATCGTGATTGTGTGATCGTGACTGTGTGGTCGTGATTGTGTGATCGTGATTGTGGTATTGTGACTGTGTGATTGTGTGGTTGTGGTTATGTGATTGTGATTGTGTGACTGTGATTGTGTGATTGTGATTGCGATTGTGTGATTGTGACTGTGTGGTCGTGATTGTGTGATCGTGATTGTGGGAATGTGACTGTGTGATTGTGTGATCGTGATTTTGTGATCGTGATTGTGTGGTCGTGATTGTGTGACCGTGATTGTGTGATCGTGATAGTGTGATCGTGATTGTGTGATCGTGATTGTGTGGTCGTGATTGTGTGGTCGTGATTGTGTGATTGTGATTGTGTGATCGTGATTGTGGGATCGTGACTGTGGGATCGTGATTGTGTGATTGTGATTGTGGGATTGTGACGGTGTGATTGTGTGACCGTGATTGTGTGATCGTGATTGTGTGATCGTGATTGTGGGATTGTGACTGTGTGATTGTGTGGTTGTGGTTGTGTGATTGTGATTGTGTGACTGTGATTGTGTGATTGTGATTGTGGGATTGTGATTGCTATTGTGTGATTGAGACTGTGTGGTCGTGATTGTGTGATCGTGATTGCGGGATTGTTATTGTGTGATCGTGATTGTGTGATCGTGACAGTGTACTCGTGATTGTGTGATTGTGATTGTGTGATTGTGATTGTGTGGTCGTGATTGTGTGATTGTGAATGTGTGATTGTGATTGTGTGATTGTGATTGTTTGATTGTGATTGTGTGATTGTGATTGTGTGATCGTGATTGTGGGATTGTGACTGTGTGATTGTGTGGTTGTGGTTATGTGATTGTGATTGTGTGACTGTGATTGTGTGATTGTGATTGCGATTGTGTGATTGTGACTGTGTGGTCGTGATTGTGTGATCGTGATTGTGGGATTGTGACTGTGTGATTGTGTGATCGCGATTGCGTGATCGCGATTGCGTGATCGCGATTGTGTGATTGTGATTGTGATTGTGATTGTGTGATTGTGTGATCGTGATTGTGTGATCGTGATTGTGTGATCGTGATTGTGTGATCGTGATTGTGTGACCGTGATTAGGTGATCGTGATTGGGCGATCGTGATTGGGTGATCGTGATTGGGTGATCGTTATTGTGGGATTGTGACTGTGCGATTGTGTGATTGTGATTGTGTGATTGTGATCGTGTGATTGTGATCGTGTGATCGTGATTGGGTGATCGTGATTTGGTGATCGTGATTGGGTGATCGTGATTGGGCGATCGTGATTGGATGATCGTGATTGGGTGATCGTGATTGGGTCATCGTGATTGTGTGATCGTGATAGTGTACTCGTGATTGTGTGATTGTGATTGTGTGATTGTGATTGTGTGATTGTGATTGTGTGATTGTGATTGTGTGATTGTGATTGTGTGATTGTGATTGTGTGGTCGTGATTGTGTGATAGTGGCTGTGTGATTGTGATTGTGTGATTGTGATTGTGTGATTGTGATTGTGTGATCGTGATTGTGTGATCGTGATTGTGTGATCGTGATTGTGTGATCGTGATTGTGTGATCGTGATTGTGTGATCGTGATTGTGTGATCGTGATTGTGTGATCGTGATTGTGTGATCGTGATTGTGTGATCGTGATTGTGTGATCGTGATTGTGTGATCGTGATTGTGTGATCGTGATTGTGTGATCGTGATTGTGTGATCGTGATTGTGTGATCGTGATTGTGTGGTCGTGATTGTGTGGTCGTGATTGTGTGATTGTGATTGTGTGATCGTGATTGTAGGATAGTGACTGTGGGATCGTGATTGTGTGATTGTGATTGTGTGATTGTGATTGTGTGGTTGTGATTGTGTGATTGTGATTGTATGATTGTGATTGTGTGATTGCGATTGTGTGATCGTGACTGTGTGGTCGTGATTGTGTGATCGTGATTGTGGGATTGTGACTGTGTGATTGTGTGGTTGTGGTTGTGTGATTGTGATTGTGTGATCGTGATTGTGTGATCGTGATTGTGTGGTCGTGATTGTGTGGTCGTGATTGTGTGATTGTGATTGTGTGATCGTGATTGTGGGATCGTGACTGTGGGATCGTGATTGTGTGATTGTGATTGTGTGATTGTGATTGTGTGATTGTGTTTGTGTGATTGTGATTGTGTGATTGTGATTGTGTGATTGTGTGATTGTGATTGTGTGATTGTGATCGTGTGATTGTGATCGTGTGATCGTGATTGGGTGACCGTGATTGGGTGATCGTGATTGGGTGATCGTGATTTGGTGATCGTGATTGGGTGATCGTGATTGGGTGGTCGTGATTGGGTGATCGTGATTGGGTGATCGTGATTGTGGGATTGTGACTGTGTGATTGTGTGATTGTGATTGTGTGACTGTGATTGTGTGATTGTGATTGTGGGATTGTGATTGTGTGATTGTGATTGTGTGATCGTGACTGTGATCGTGTGATTGTGATTGTGATTGTGATTGTGATTGTGATTGTGATTGTGATTGT
This sequence comes from Megachile rotundata, assembly GCF_050947335.1. Lineage (NCBI taxonomy): Eukaryota > Metazoa > Arthropoda > Insecta > Hymenoptera > Megachilidae > Megachile > Megachile rotundata. Next base: position 617,155 of record NC_134997.1, on the reverse strand, counting down.
GTGACTGTGTGATTGTGATTGTGTAACTGTGATTGTGTGATCGTGAAAGTGTGATCGTGATAGTGTGATCGTGATAGTGTGATCGTGATTGTGTGATCGTGACTGTGTGGTCGTGATTGTGTGATCGTGATTGTGTGATCGTGATTGTGTGATCGTGATTGTGTGGTCGTGATTGTGTGGTCGTGATTGTGTGGTCGTGATTGTGTGATCGTGATTGTGTGGTCGTGATTGTGTGGTCGTGATTGTGTGGTCGTGATTGTGTGATTGTGATTGTGTGATCGTGATTGTGGGATCGTGACTGTGGGACCGTGATTGTGTGATTGTGAATGTGTGATTGTGATTGTGTGATTGTGATGGTGTGGTTGTGATTGTGTGATTGTGATTGCATGATTGTGATTGTGATTGCGATTGTGTGATTGTGACTGTGTGGTCGTGATTGTGTGATCGTGATTGTGGGATTGTGACTGTGTGATTGTGTGATCGTGATTGTGTGATAGTGATTGTGTGATCGTGATTGTGTGATCGTGATTGTGTGATCGTGATTGGGTGATCGTGATTGGGTGATCGTGATTGGGTGATCGTGATTGGGTGATCGTGATTGTGGGATTGTGACTGTGCGATTGTGTGATTGTGATTGTGTGACTGTGATTGTGTGACTGTGATTGTGTGATTGTGATTGTGTGATTGTGATTGTGTGATTGTGATTGTGTGATTGTGATTGTGTGATTGTGATTGTGTGATTGTGATCGTGTGATTGTGATCGTGTGATCGTGATTGGGTGACCGTGATTGGGTGATCGTGATTGGGTGATCGTGATTTGGTGATCGTGATTGGGTGATCGTGATTGGGTGGTCGTGATTGGGTGATCGTGATTGGGTGATCGTGATTGTGGGATTGTGACTGTGTGATTGTGTGATTGTGATTGTGTGACAGTGATTGTGTGATTGTGATTGTGGGATTGTGATTGTGTGATTGTGATTGCGTGATCGTGACTGTGATCGTGTGATTGTGATTGTGATTGTGATTGTGATTGTGATTGTGATTGTGATTGTGATTGTGTGACTGTGTGATTGTGATTGTGTTACTGTGATTGTGTGATCGTGATAGTGTGATCGTGATAGTGTGATCGTGATAGTGTGATCGTGATTGTGTGATCGTGACTGTGTGGTCGTGATTGTGTGATCGTGATTGTGGGATTGTGACTGTGTGATTGTGTGGTTGTGGTTATGTGATTGTGATTGTGTGACTGTGATTGTGTGATTGTGATTGCGATTGTGTGATTGTGACTGTGTGGTCGTGATTGTGTGATCGTGATTGTGGGATTGTGACTGTGTGATTGTGTGATCGTGATTGTGTGATCGCGATTGCGTGATCGCGATTGCGTGATCGCGATTGTGTGATTGTGATTGTGATTGTGATTGTGTGATTGTGTGATCGTGATTGTGTGATCGTGATTGTGTGATCGTGATTGTGTGACCGTGATTAGGTGATCGTGATTGGGCGATCGTGATTGGGTGATCGTGATTGGGTGATCGTTATTGTGGGATTGTGACTGTGCGATTGTGTGATTGTGATTGTGTGATTGTGATCGTGTGATTGTGATCGTGTGATCGTGATTGGGTGATCGTGATTTGGTGATCGTGATTGGGTGATCGTGATTGGGCGATCGTGATTGGATGATCGTGATTGGGTGATCGTGATTGGGTGATCGTGATTGTGTGATCGTGATAGTGTACTCGTGATTGTGTGATTGTGATTGTGTGATTGTGATTGTGTGATTGTGATTGTGTGATTGTGATTGTGTGATTGTGATTGTGTGATTGTGATTGTGTGATTGTGATTGTGTGGTCGTGATTGTGTGATAGTGGCTGTGTGATTGTGATTGTGTGATTGTGATTGTGTGATTGTGATTGTGTGATCGTGATTGTGTGATCGTGATTGTGTGATCGTGATTGTGTGATCGTGATTGTGTGATCGTGATTGTGTGATCGTGATTGTGTGATCGTGATTGTGTGATCGTGATTGTGTGATCGTGATTGTGTGATCGTGATTGTGTGATCGTGATTGTGTGATCGTGATTGTGTGATCGTGATAGTGTGATCGTGATTGTGTGATCGTGATTGTGTGATCGTGATTGTGTGGTCGTGATTGTGTGGTCGTGATTGTGTGATTGTGATTGTGTGATCGTGATTGTAGGATAGTGACTGTGGGATCGTGATTGTGTGATTGTGATTGTGTGATTGTGATTGTGTGATTGTGATTGTGTGATTGTGATTGTGTGGTTGTGATTGTGTGATTGTGATTGTATGATTGTGATTGTGTGATTGCGATTGTGTGATCGTGACTGTGTGGTCGTGATTGTGTGATCGTGATTGTGGGATTGTGACTGTGTGATTGTGTGGTTGTGGTTGTGTGATTGTGATTGTGTGATCGTGATTGTGTGATCGTGATTGTGTGGTCGTGATTGTGTGGTCGTGATTGTGTGATTGTGATTGTGTGATCGTGATTGTGGGATCGTGACTGTGGGATTGTGATTGTGTGATTGTGATTGTGTGATTGTGATTGTGTGATTGTGTTTGTGTGATTGTGATTGTGTGATTGTGATTGTGTGATTGTGTGATTGTGATTGTGTGATTGTGATCGTGTGATTGTGATCGTGTGATCGTGATTGGGTGACCGTGATTGGGTGATCGTGATTGGGTGATCGTGATAGTGTACTCGTGATTGTGTGATTGTGATTGTGTGATTGTGATTGTGTGATTGTGATTGTGTGATTGTGATTGTGTGATTGTGATTGTGTGATTGTGATTGTGTGGTCGTGATTGTGTGATAGTGGCTGTGTGATTGTGATTGTGTGATTGTGATTGTGTGATTGTGATTGTGTGATCGTGATTGTGTGATCGTGATTGTGTGATCGTGATTGTGTGATCGTGATTGTGTGATCGTGATTGTGTGATCGTGATTGTGTGATCGTGATTGTGTGATCGTGATTGTGTGATCGTGATTGTGTGATCGTGATTGTGTGATCGTGATTGTGTGATCGTGATTGTGTGATCGTGATAGTGTGATCGTGATTGTGTGATCGTGATTGTGTGATCGTGATTGTGTGGTCGTGATTGTGTGGTCGTGATTGTGTGATTGTGATTGTGTGATCGTGATTGTAGGATAGTGACTGTGGGATCGTGATTGTGTGATTGTGATTGTGTGATTGTGATTGTGTGATTGTGATTGTGTGATTGTGATTGTGTGGTTGTGATTGTGTGATTGTGATTGTATGATTGTGATTGTGTGATTGCGATTGTGTGATCGTGACTGTGTGGTCGTGATTGTGTGATCGTGATTGTGGGATTGTGACTGTGTGATTGTGTGGTTGTGGTTGTGTGATTGTGATTGTGTGATCGTGATTGTGTGATCGTGATTGTGTGGTCGTGATTGTGTGGTCGTGATTGTGTGATTGTGATTGTGTGATCGTGATTGTGGGATCGTGACTGTGGGATCGTGATTGTGTGATTGTGATTGTGTGATTGTGATTGTGTGATTGTGTTTGTGTGATTGTGATTGTGTGATTGTGATTGTGTGATTGTGTGATTGTGATTGTGTGATTGTGATCGTGTGATTGTGATCGTGTGATCGTGATTGGGTGACCGTGATTGGGTGATCGTGATTGGGTGATCGTGATTTGGTGATCGTGATTGGGTGATCGTGATTGGGTGGTCGTGATTGGGTGATCGTGATTGGGTGATCGTGATTGTGGGATTGTGACTGTGTGATTGTGTGATTGTGATTGTGTGACTGTGATTGTGTGATTGTGATTGTGGGATTGTGATTGTGTGATTGTGATTGTGTGATCGTGACTGTGATCGTGTGATTGTGATTGTGATTGTGATTGTGATTGTGATTGTGATTGTGATTGTGTGACTGTGTGATTGTGATTGTGTAACTGTGATTGTGTGATCGTGATAGTGTGATCGTGATAGTGTGATCGTGATAGTGTGATCGTGATTGTGTGATCGTGACTGTGTGGTCGTGATTGTGTGATCGTGATTGTGTGATCGTGATTGTGTGATCGTGATTGTGTGATCGTGATTGTGTGATCGTGATTGTGTGATCGTGATTGGGTGATCGTGATTGGGTGATCGTGATTGGGTGATCGTGATTGGGTGATCGTGATTGTGGGATTGTGACTGTGCGATTGTGTGATTGTGATTGTGTGACTGTGATTGTGTGATTGTGATTGTGTGATTGTGATTGTGTGATTGTGATTGTGTGATTGTGATTGTGTGATTGTGATTGTGTGATTGTGATCGTGTGATTGTGATCGTGTGATCGTGATTGGGTGACCGTGATTGGGTGATCGTGATTGGGTGATCGTGATTTGGTGATCGTGATTGGGTGATCGTGATTGGGTGGTCGTGATTGGGTGATCGTGATTGGGTGATCGTGATTGTGGGATTGTGACTGTGTGATTGTGTGATTGTGATTGTGTGACTGTGATTGTGTGATTGTGATTGTGGGATTGTGATTGTGTGATTGTGATTGTGTGATCGTGACTGTGATCGTGTGATTGTGATTGTGATTGTGATTGTGATTGTGATTGTGATTGTGATTGTGTGACTGTGTGATTGTGATTGTGTGACTGTGATTGTGTGACCGTGATTGTGTGATCGTGATAGTGTGATCGTGATTGTGTGATCGTGATTATGTGGTCGTGATTGTGTGGTCGTGATTGTGTGATTGTGATTGTGTGATCGTGATTGTGGGATCGTGACTGTGGGATCGTGATTGTGTGATTGTGATTGTGGGATTGTGACGGTGTGATTGTGTGATCGTGATGGTGTGATCGTGATTGTGTGATCGTGATTGTGGGATTGTGACTGTGATTGTGTGGTTGTGGTTGTGTGATTGTGATTGTGTGACTGTGATTGTGTGATTGTGATTGTGGGATTGTGATTGCTATTGTGTGATTGTGACTGTGTGGTCGTGATTGTGTGAACGTGATTGTGGGATTGTGACTGTGTGATTGTGTGGTTGTGGTTGTGTGATTGTGATTGTGTGATCGTGATTGTGTGATTGTGATTGTGTGATCGTGATAGTGTGACCGTGATTGTGTGATCGTGATTGTGTGATCGTGATTGTGTGGTCGTGATTGTGTGGTCGTGATTGTGTGATTGTGATTGTGTGATCGTGATTGTGGGATAGTGACTGTGGGATCGTCATTGTGTGATTGTGATTGTGTGATTGTGATTGTGTGATTGTGATTGTGTGGTTGTGATTGTGTGATTGTAATTGTATGATTGTGATTGTGTGATTGCGATTGTGTGATCGTGACTGTGTGGTCGTGATTGTGTGATCGTGATTGTGGGATTGTGACTGTGTGATTGTGTGGTTGTGGTTGTGTGATTGTGATTGTGTGATCGTGATTGTGTGATCGTGATTGTGTGGTCGTGATTGTGTGGTCGTGATTGTGTGATTGTGATTGTGTGATCGTGATTGTGGGATCGTGACTGTGGGATCGTGATTGTGTGATTGTGATTGTGTGATTGTGATTGTGTGATTGTGTTTGTGTGATTGTGATTGTGTGATTGTGATTGTGTGATTGTGTGATTGTGATTGTGTGATTGTGATCGTGTGATTGTGATCGTGTGATCGTGATTGGGTGACCGTGATTGGGTGATCGTGATTGGGTGATCGTGATTTGGTGATCGTGATTGGGTGATCGTGATTGGGTGGTCGTGATTGGGTGATCGTGATTGGGTGATCGTGATTGTGGGATTGTGACTGTGTGATTGTGTGATTGTGATTGTGTGACTGTGATTGTGTGATTGTGCTTGTGGGATTGTGATTGAGTGATTGTGATTGTGTGATCGTGACTGTGATCGTGTGATTGTGATTGTGATTGTGATTGTGATTGTGATTGTGATTGTGATTGTGATTGTGATTGTGTGACTGTGTGATTGTGATTGTGTGAGTGTGATTGTGTGATCGTGATAGTGTGATCGTGATAGTGTGATCGTGATAGTGTGATCGTGATTGTGTGATCGTGACTGTGTGGTCGTGATTGTGTGATCGTGATTGTGGGATTGTGACTGTGTGATTGTGTGGTTGTGGTTATGTGATTGTGATTGTGTGACTGTGATTGTGTGATTGTGATTGCGATTGTGTGATTGTGACTGTGTGGTCGTGATTGTGTGATCGTGATTGTGGGAATGTGACTGTGTGATTGTGTGATCGTGATTGTGTGATCGTGATTGTGTGGTCGTGATTGTGTGACCGTGATTGTGTGATCGTGATAGTGTGATCGTGATTGTGTGATCGTGATTGTGTGGTCGTGATTGTGTGGTCGTGATTGTGTGATTGTGATTGTGTGATCGTGATTGTGGGATCGTGACTGTGGGATCGTGATTGTGTGATTGTGATTGTGGGATTGTGACGGTGTGATTGTGTGATCGTGATTGTGTGATCGTGATTGTGTGATCGTGATTGTGGGATTGTGACTGTGTGATTGTGTGGTTGTGGTTGTGTGATTGTGATTGTGTGACTGTGATTGTGTGATTGTGATTGTGGGATTGTGATTGCTATTGTGTGATTGAGACTGTGTGGTCGTGATTGTGTGATCGTGATTGCGGGATTGTTATTGTGTGATCGTGATTGTGTGATCGTGACAGTGTACTCGTGATTGTGTGATTGTGATTGTGTGATTGTGATTGTGTGGTCGTGATTGTGTGATTGTGAATGTGTGATTGTGATTGTGTGATTGTGATTGTTTGATTGTGATTGTGTGATTGTGATTGTGTGATCGTGATTGTGGGATTGTGACTGTGTGATTGTGTGGTTGTGGTTATGTGATTGTGATTGTGTGACTGTGATTGTGTGATTGTGATTGCGATTGTGTGATTGTGACTGTGTGGTCGTGATTGTGTGATCGTGATTGTGGGATTGTGACTGTGTGATTGTGTGATCGTGATTGTGTGATCGCGATTGCGTGATCGCGATTGCGTGATCGCGATTGTGTGATTGTGATTGTGATTGTGTGATTGTGTGATCGTGATTGTGTGATCGTGATTGTGTGACCGTGATTGTGTGACCGTGATTAGGTGATCGTGATTGGGCGATCGTGATTGGGTGATCGTGATTGGGTGATCGTTATTGTGGGATTGTGACTGTGCGATTGTGTGATTGTGATTGTGTGATTGTGATCGTGTGATTGTGATCGTGTGATCGTGATTGGGTGATCGTGATTTGGTGATCGTGATTGGGTGATCGTGATTGGGCGATCGTGATTGGATGATCGTGATTGGGTGATCGTGATTGGGTGATCGTGATTGTGGGATTGTGACTGTGTGATTGTGTGATTGTGATTGTGTGACTGTGATTGTGTGATTGTGATTGTGGGATTGTGATTGTGTGATTGTGATTGTGTGATCGTGACTGTGATTGTGTGATTGTGATTGTGATTGTGATTGTGATTGTGATTGTGATTGTGATTGTGATTGTGATTGTGATTGTGATTGTGATTGTGATTGTGTGACTGTGTGATTGTGATTGTGTGACTGTGATTGTGTGACCGTGATTGTGTGATCGTGATAGTGTGATCGTGATTGTGTGATCGTGATTGTGTGGTTGTGGTTGTGTACCCGTGATTGTGTGATTGCGATTGTGTGATCGTGATTGTGGGATCGTGACTGTGGGATCGTGATTGTGTGATTGTGATTGTGGGATTGTGACGGTGTGATTGTGTGATCGTGATTGTGTGATCGTGATTGTGGGATTGTGACTGTGTGATTGTGTGGTTGTGGTTGTGTGATTGTGATTGTGTGACTGTGATTGTGTGATTGTGATTGTGGGATTGTGATTGCTATTGTGTGATTGTGACTGTGTGGTCGTGATTGTGTGATCGTGATTGTGGGATTGTGACTGTGTGATTGTGTGGTTGTGGTTGTGTGATTGTGATTGTGTGATCGCGATTGTGTGATTGTGATTGTGTGATCGTGATTGTGTGACCGTGATTGTGTGATCGTGATTGTGTGATCGTGATAGTGTACTCGTTATTGTGTGATTGTGATTGTGTGATTGTGATTGTGTGATTGTGATTGTGTGATTGTGATTGTGTGGTCGTGATTGTGTGATAGTGGCTGTGTGATTGTGATTGTGTGATTGTGATTGTGTGATTGTGATTGTGTGATCGTGATTGTGTGATCGTGATTGTGTGATCGTGATTGTGTGATCGTGATTGTGTGATCGTGATTGTGTGATCGTGATTGTGTGATCGTGATTGTGTGATCGTGATTGTGTGATCGTGATTGTGTGATCGTGATTGTGTGATCGTGATTGTGTGATCGTGATAGTGTGATCGTGATTGTGTGATCGTGATTGTGTGATCGTGATTGTGTGGTCGTGATTGTGTGGTCGTGATTGTGTGATTGTGATTGTGTGATCGTGATTGTAGGATAGTGACTGTGGGATCGTGATTGTGTGATTGTGATTGTGTGATTGTGATTGTGTGATTGTGATTGTGTGGTTGTGATTGTGTGATTGTGATTGTATGATTGTGATTGTGTGATTGCGATTGTGTGATCGTGACTGTGTGGTCGTGATTGTGTGATCGTGATTGTGGGATTGTGACTGTGTGATTGTGTGGTTGTGGTTGTGTGATTGTGATTGTGTGATCGTGATTGTGTGATCGTGATTGTGTGGTCGTGATTGTGTGGTCGTGATTGTGTGATTGTGATTGTGTGATCGTGATTGTGGGATCGTGACTGTGGGATCGTGATTGTGTGATTGTGATTGTGTGATTGTGATTGTGTGATTGTGATGGTGTGGTTGTGATTGTGTGATTGTGATTGCATGATTGTGATTGTGTGATTGCGATTGTGTGATCGTGACTGTGTGGTCGTGATTCTGTGATTGTGATTGTGGGATTGTGACTGTGGGATTGTGTGGTTGTGGTTGTGCGATTGTAATTGTGTGACTGTGATTGTGTGATTGTGATTGCGATTGTGTGATTGTGACTGTGTGGTCGTGATTGTGTGATCGTGATTGTGGGATTGTGACTGTGTGATTGTGTGATCGTGATTGTGTGATAGTGATTGTGTGATCGTGATTGTGTGATCGTGATTGTGTGATCGTGATTGTGTGATCGTGATTGGGTGATCGTGATTGGGTGATCGTGATTGGGTGATCGTGATTGGGTGATCGTGATTGTGGGATTGTGACTGTGCGATTGTGTGATTGTGATTGTGTGACTGTGATTGTGTGATTGTGATTGTGTGATTGTGATTGTGTGATTGTGATTGTGTGATTGTGATTGTGTGATTGTGATTGTGTGATTGTGATCGTGTGATTGTGATCGTGTGATCGTGATTGGGTGACCGTGATTGGGTGATCGTGATTGGGTGATCGTGATTTGGTGATCGTGATTGGGTGATCGTGATTGGGTGGTCGTGATTGGGTGATCGTGATTGGGTGATCGTGATTGTGGGATTGTGACTGTGTGATTGTGTGATTGTGATTGTGTGACTGTGATTGTGTGATTGTGATTGTGGGATTGTGATTGTGTGATTGTGATTGTGTGATCGTGACTGTGATCGTGTGATTGTGATTGTGATTGTGATTGTGATTGTGATTGTGATTGTGATTGTGTGACTGTGTGATTGTGATTGTGTGACTGTGATTGTGTGATCGTGATAGTGTGATCGTGATAGTGTGATCGTGATAGTGTGATCGTGATTGTGTGATCGTGACTGTGTGGTCGTGATTGTGTGATCGTGATTGTGGGATTGTGACTGTGTGATTGTGTGGTTGTGGTTATGTGATTGTGATTGTGTGACTGTGATTGTGTGATTGTGATTGCGATTGTGTGATTGTGACTGTGTGGTCGTGATTGTGTGATCGTGATTGTGGGATTGTGACTGTGTGATTGTGTGATCGTGATTGTGTGATCGCGATTGCGTGATCGCGATTGCGTGATCGCGATTGCGTGATCGCGATTGTGTGATTGTGATTGTGATTGTGATTGTGTGATTGTGTGATCGTGATTGTGTGATCGTGATTGTGTGACCGTGATTGTGTGGTCGTGATTGTGTGATTGTGATTGTGTGATCGTGATTGTGGGATCGTGACTGTGGGATCGTGATTGTGTGATTGTGATTGTGTGATTGTGATTGTGTGATTGTGTTTGTGTGATTGTGATTGTGTGATTGTGATTGTGTGATTGTGTGATTGTGATTGTGTGATTGTGATTGTGTGATTGTGATCGTGTGATCGTGATTGGGTGACCGTGATTGGGTGATCGTGATTGGGTGATCGTGATTTGGTGATCGTGATTGGGTGATCGTGATTGGGTGGTCGTGATTGGGTGATCGTGATTGGGTGATCGTGATTGTGGGATTGTGACTGTGTGATTGTGTGATTGTGATTGTGTGACTGTGATTGTGTGATTGTGCTTGTGGGATTGTGATTGAGTGATTGTGATTGTGTGATCGTGACTGTGATCGTGTGATTGTGATTGTGATTGTGATTGTGATTGTGATTGTGATTGTGTGACTGTGTGATTGTGATTGTGTGAGTGTGATTGTGTGATCGTGATAGTGTGATCGTGATAGTGTGATCGTGATAGTGTGATCGTGATTGTGTGATCGTGACTGTGTGGTCGTGATTGTGTGATCGTGATTGTGGGATTGTGACTGTGTGATTGTGTGGTTGTGGTTATGTGATTGTGATTGTGTGACTGTGATTGTGTGATTGTGATTGCGATTGTGTGATTGTGACTGTGTGGTCGTGATTGTGTGGTCGTGATTGTGTGGTCGTGATTGTGTGATTGTGATTGTGTGATCGTGATTGTGGGATCGTGACTGTGGGATCGTGATTGTGTGATTGTGATTGTGTGATTGTGATTGTGTGATTGTGATGGTGTGGTTGTGATTGTGTGATTGTGATTGCATGATTGTGATTGTGTGATTGCGATTGTGTGATCGTGACTGTGTGGTCGTGATTGTGTGATTGTGATTGTGGGATTGTGACTGTGGGATTGTGTGGTTGTGGTTGTGCGATTGTAATTGTGTGGCTGTGATTGTGTGATTGTGATTGCGATTGTGTGATTGTGACTGTGTGGTCGTGATTGTGTGATCGTGATTGTGGGATTGTGACTGTGTGATTGTGTGATCGTGATTGTGCGATAGTGATTGTGTGATCGTGATTGTGTGATCGTGATTGTGTGATCGTGATTGTGTGATCGTGATTGGGTCATCGTGATTGGGTGATCGTGATTGGGTGATCGTGATTGGGTGATCGTGATTGTGGGATTGTGACTGTGCGATTGTGTGATTGTGATTGTGTGACTGTGATTGTGTGATTGTGATTGTGTGATTGTGATTGTGTGATTGTGATTGTGTGATTGTGATTTTGTGATTGTGATCGTGTGATCGTGATTGGGTGACCGTGATTGGGTGATCGTGATTGGGTGATCGTGATTTGGTGATCGTGATTGGGTGATCGTGATTGGGTGGTCGTGATTGGGTGATCGTGATTGGGTGATCGTGATTGTGGGATTGTGACTGTGTGATTGTGTGATCGTGATTGGGTGATCGTGATTGTGGGATTGTGACTGTGTGATTGTGTGATTGTGATTGTGTGACTGTGATTGTGTGATTGTGATTGTGGGATTGTGATTGTGTGATTGTGATTGTGTGATCGTGACTGTGATCGTGTGATTGTGATTGTGATTGTGATTGTGATTGTGATTGTGATTGTGATTGTGATTGTGATTGTGATTGTGTGACTGTGTGATTGTGATTGTGTGACTGTGATTGTGTGATCGTGATAGTGTGATCGTGATAGTGTGATCGTGATAGTGTGATCGTGATTGTGTGATCGTGACTGTGTGGTCGTGATTGTGTGATCGTGATTGTGGGATTGTGACTGTGTGATTGTGTGGTTGTGGTTATGTGATTGTGATTGTGTGACTGTGATTGTGTGATTGTGATTGCGATTGTGTGATTGTGACTGTGTGGTCGTGATTGTGTGATCGTGATTGTGGGATTGTGACTGTGTGATTGTGTGATCGTGATTGTGTGATCGCGATTGCGTGATCGCGATTGCGTGATCGTGATTGTGTGATTGTGATTGTGATTGTGATTGTGTGATTGTGTGATCGTGATTGTGTGATCGTGATTGTGTGACCGTGATTGTGTGACCGTGATTAGGTGATCGTGATTGGGCGATCGTGATTGGGTGATCGTGATTGGGTGATCGTTATTGTGGGATTGTGACTGTGCGATTGTGTGATTGTGATTGTGTGATTGTGATCGTGTGATTGTGATCGTGTGATCGTGATTGGGTGATCGTGATTTGGTGATCGTGATTGGGTGATCGTGATTGGGCGATCGTGATTGGATGATCGTGATTGGGTGATCGTGATTGGGTGATCGTGATTGTGGGATTGTGACTGTGTGATTGTGTGATTGTGATTGTGTGACTGTGATTGTGTGATTGTGATTGTGGGATTGTGATTGTGTGATTGTGATTGTGTGATCGTGACTGTGATTGTGTGATTGTGATTGTGATTGTGATTGTGATTGTGATTGTGATTGTGATTGTGATTGTGATTGTGATTGTGTGACTGTGTGATTGTGATTGTGTGACTGTGATTGTGTGACCGTGATTGTGTGATCGTGATAGTGTGATCGTGATTGTGTGATCGTGATTGTGTGGTCGTGATTGTGTACCCGTGATTGTGTGATTGCGATTGTGTGATCGTGATTGTGGGATCGTGACTGTGGGATCGTGATTGTGTGATTGTGATTGTGGGATTGTGACGGTGTGATTGTGTGATCGTGATTGTGTGATCGTGATTGTGGGATTGTGACTGTGTGATTGTGTGGTTGTGGTTGTGTGATTGTGATTGTGTGACTGTGATTGTGTGATTGTGATTGTGGGATTGTGATTGCTATTGTGTGATTGTGACTGTGTGGTCGTGATTGTGTGATCGTGATTGTGGGATTGTGACTGTGTGATTGTGTGGTTGTGGTTGTGTGATTGTGATTGTGTGATCGCGATTGTGTGATTGTGATTGTGTGATCGTGATTGTGTGACCGTGATTGTGTGATCGTGATTGTGTGATCGTGATTGTGTGATCGTGATTGGGTGATCGTGATTGGGTGATCGTGATTGGGTGATCGTGATTGGGTGATCGTGATTGTGGGATTGTGACTGTGCGATTGTGTGATTGTGATTGTGTGACTGTGATTGTGTGATTGTGATTGTGTGATTGTGATTGTGTGATTGTGATTGTGTGATTGTGATTGTGTGATTGTGATTGTGTGATTGTGATTGTGTGATTGTGATCGTGCGATTGTGATCGTGTGATCGTGATTGGGTGACCGTGATTGGGTGATCGTGATTGGGTGATCGTGATTTGGTGATCGTGATTGGGTGATCGTGATTGGGTGGTCGTGATTGGGTGATCGTGATTGGGTGATCGTGATTGTGGGATTGTGACTGTGTGATTGTGTGATTGTGATTGTGTGACTGTGATTCTGTGATTGTGATTGTGGGATTGTGATTGTGTGATTGTGATTGTGTGATCGTGACTGTGATCGTGTGATTGTGATTGTGATTGTGATTGTGATTGTGATTGTGATTGTGATTGTGATTGTGATTGTGATTGTGTGACTGTGTGATTGTGATTGTGTGACCGTGATTGTGTGATCGTGATAGTGTGATCGTGATAGTGTGATCGTGATAGTGTGATCGTGATTGTGTGATCGTGACTGTGTGGTCGTGATTGTGTGATCGTGATTGTGGGATTGTGACTGTGTGATTGTGTGGTTGTGGTTATGTGATTGTGATTGTGTGACTGTGATTGTGTGATTGTGATTGCGATTGTGTGATTGTGACTGTGTGGTCGTGATTGTGTGATCGTGATTGTGGGATTGTGACTGTGTGATTGTGTGATCGTGATTGTGTGATCGCGATTGCGTGATCGCGATTGCGTGATCGCGATTGCGTGATCGCGATTGTGTGATTGTGATTGTGATTGTGATTGTGTGATTGTGTGATCGTGATTGTGTGATCGTGATTGTGTGACCGTGATTGTGTGACCGTGATTAGGTGATCGTGATTGGGCGATCGTGATTGGATGATCGTGATTGGGTGATCGTGATTGTGGGATTGTGACTGTGTGATTGTGTGATTGTGATTGTGTGACTGTGATTGTGTGATTGTGATTGTGGGACTGTGATTGTGTGATTGTGATCGTGTGATCGTGACTGTGATTGTGTGATTGTGATTGTGATTGTGATTGTGATTGTGATTGTGATTGTGATTGTGATTGTGATTGTGATTGTGATTGTGTGACTGTGTGATTGTGATTGTGTGACTGTGATTGTGTGACCGTGATTGTGTGATCGTGATAGTGTGATCGTGATTGTGTGATCGTGATTGTGTGGTCGTGATTGTGTGGTCGTGATTGTGTGATTGTGATTGTGTGATCGTGATTGTGGGATCGTGACTGTGGGATCGTGATTGTGTGATTGTGATTGTGGGATTGTGACGGTGTGATTGTGTGATCGTGATGGTGTGATCGTGATTGTGTGATCGTGATTGTGGGATTGTGACTGTGATTGTGTGGTTGTGGTTGTGTGATTGTGATTGTGTGACTGTGATTGTGTGATTGTGATTGTGGGATTGTGATTGCTATTGTGTGATTGTGACTGTGTGGTCGTGATCTTGTGAACGTGATTGTGGGATTGTGACTGTGTGATTGTGTGGTTGTGGTTGTGTGATTGTGATTGTGTGATCGTGATTGTGTGATTGTGATTGTGTGATCGTGATAGTGTGATCGTGATTGTGTGATCGTGATTGTGTGATCGTGATTGTGTGGTCGTGATTGTGTGGTCGTGATTGTGTGATTGTGATTGTGTGATCGTGATTGTGGGATAGTGACTGTGGGATCGTCATTGTGTGATTGTGATTGTGTGATTGTGATTGTGTGATTGTGATTGTGTGGTTGTGATTGTGTGATTGTAATTGTATGATTGTGATTGTGTGATTGCGATTGTGTGATCGTGACTGTGTGGTCGTGATTGTGTGATCGTGATTGTGGGATTGTGACTGTGTGATTGTGTGGTTGTGGTTGTGTGATTGTGATTGTGTGATCGTGATTGTGTGATCGTGATTGTGTGGTCGTGATTGTGTGGTCGTGATTGTGTGATTGTGATTGTGTGATCGTGATTGTGGGATCGTGACTGTGGGATCGTGATTGTGTGATTGTGATTGTGTGATTGTGATTGTGTGATTGTGTTTGTGTGATTGTGATTGTGTGATTGTGATTGTGTGATTGTGTGATTGTGATTGTGTGATTGTGATTGTGTGATTGTGATCGTGTGATCGTGATTGGGTGACCGTGATTGGGTGATCGTGATTGGGTGATCGTGATTTGGTGATCGTGATTGGGTGATCGTGATTGGGTGGTCGTGATTGGGTGATCGTGATTGGGTGATCGTGATTGTGGGATTGTGACTGTGTGATTGTGTGATTGTGATTGTGTGACTGTGATTGTGTGATTGTGCTTGTGGGATTGTGATTGAGTGATTGTGATTGTGTGATCGTGACTGTGATCGTGTGATTGTGATTGTGATTGTGATTGTGATTGTGATTGTGATTGTGTGACTGTGTGATTGTGATTGTGTGAGTGTGATTGTGTGATCGTGATAGTGTGATCGTGATAGTGTGATCGTGATAGTGTGATCGTGATTGTGTGATCGTGACTGTGTGGTCGTGATTGTGTGATCGTGATTGTGGGATTGTGACTGTGTGATTGTGTGGTTGTGGTTATGTGATTGTGATTGTGTGACTGTGATTGTGTGATTGTGATTGCGATTGTGTGATTGTGACTGTGTGGTCGTGATTGTGTGATCGTGATTGTGGGAATGTGACTGTGTGATTGTGTGATCGTGATTGTGTGATCGTGATTGTGTGGTCGTGATTGTGTGACCGTGATTGTGTGATCGTGATAGTGTGATCGTGATTGTGTGATCGTGATTGTGTGGTCGTGATTGTGTGGTCGTGATTGTGTGATTGTGATTGTGTGATCGTGATTGTGGGATCGTGACTGTGGGATCGTGATTGTGTGATTGTGATTGTGGGATTGTGACGGTGTGATTGTGTGATCGTGATTGTGTGATCGTGATTGTGTGATCGTGATTGTGGGATTGTGACTGTGTGATTGTGTGGTTGTGGTTGTGTGATTGTGATTGTGTGACTGTGATTGTGTGATTGTGATTGTGGGATTGTGATTGCTATTGTGTGATTGAGACTGTGTGGTCGTGATTGTGTGATCGTGATTGCGGGATTGTGATTGTGTGATCGTGATTGTGTGATCGTGACAGTGTACTCGTGATTGTGTGATTGTGATTGTGTGATTGTGATTGTGTGGTCGTGATTGTGTGATTGTGAATGTGTGATTGTGATTGTGTGATTGTGATTGTTTGATTGTGATTGTGTGATTGTGATTGTGTGATTGTGATTGCGTGATGGTGATTGTGTGATCGTGATTGTGTGATCGTGATTGTGTGATCGTAATTGTGTGATCGTGATTGTGTGATCGTGATTGTGTGATCGTGATTGTGTGATCGTGATTGTGTGATCGTGATTGTGTGATCGTGATTGTGTGATCGTGATTGTGTGATCGTGATTGTGTGATCGTGATTGGGTCATCGTGATTGGGTGATCGTGATTGGGTGATCGTGATTGGGTGATCGTGATAGTGTGATCGTGATTGTGTGATCGTGATTGTGTGATCGTGATTGTGTGGTCGTGATTGTGTGGTCGTGATTGTGTGGTCGTGATTGTGTGATTGTGATTGTGTGATCGTGATTGTGGGATCGTGACTGTGGGATCGTGATTGTGTGATTGTGATTGTGTGATTGTGATTGTGTGATTGTGATGGTGTGGTTGTGATTGTGTGATTGTGATTGCATGATTGTGATTGTGTGATTGCGATTGTGTGATCGTGACTGTGTGGTCGTGATTGTGTGATTGTGATTGTGGGATTGTGACTGTGGGATTGTGTGGTTGTGGTTGTGCGATTGTAATTGTGTGGCTGTGATTGTGTGATTGTGATTGCGATTGTGTCATTGTGACTGTGTGGTCGTGATTGTGTGATCGTGATTGTGGGATTGTGACTGTGTGATTGTGTGATCGTGATTGTGCGATAGTGATTGTGTGATCGTGATTGTGTGATCGTGATTGTGTGATCGTGATTGTGTCATCGTGATTGGGTCATCGTGATTGGGTGATCGTGATTGGGTGATCGTGATTGGGTGATCGTGATTGTGGGATTGTGACTGTGCGATTGTGTGATTGTGATTGTGTGACTGTGATTGTGTGATTGTGATTGTGTGACTGTGATTGTGTGATCGTGATAGTGTGATCGTGATAGTGTGATCGTGATAGTGTGATCGTGATTGTGTGATCGTGACTGTGTGGTCGTGATTGTGTGATCGTGATTGTGGGATTGTGACTGTGTGATTGTGTGGTTGTGGTTATGTGATTGTGATTGTGTGACTGTGATTGTGTGATTGTGATTGCGATTGTGTGATTGTGACTGTGTGGTCGTGATTGTGTGATCGCGATTGCGTGATCGCGATTGTGTGATTGTGATTGTGATTGTGATTGTGTGATTGTGTGATCGTGATTGTGTGATCGTGATTGTGTGACCGTGATTGTGTGACCGTGATTAGGTGATCGTGATTGGGCGATCGTGATTGGGTGATCGTGATTGGGTGATCGTTATTGTGGGATTGTGACAGTGCGATTGTGTGATTGTGATTGTGTGATTGTGATCGTGTGATTGTGATCGTGTGATCGTGATTGGGTGATCGTGATTTGGTGATCGTGATTGGGTGATCGTGATTGGGCGATCGTGATTGGATGATCGTGATTGGGTGATCGTGATTGGGTGATCGTGATTGTGGGATTGTGACTGTGTGATTGTGTGATTGTGATTGTGTGACTGTGATTGTGTGATTGTGATTGTGGGATTGTGATTGTGTGATTGTGATTGTGTGATCGTGACTGTGATTGTGTGATTGTGATTGTGATTGTGATTGTGATTGTGATTGTGATTGTGTGACTGTGTGATTGTGATTGTGTGACTGTGATTGTGTGACCGTGATTGTGTGATCGTGATAGTGTGATCGTGATTGTGTGATCGTGATTGTGTGGTCGTGATTGTGTACCCGTGATTGTGTGATTGCGATTGTGTGATCGTGATTGTGGGATCGTGACTGTGGGATCGTGATTGTGTGATTGTGATTGTGGGATTGTGACGGTGTGATTGTGTGATCGTGATTGTGTGATCGTGATTGTGGGATTGTGACTGTGTGATTGTGTGGTTGTGGTTGTGTGATTGTGATTGTGTGACTGTGATTGTGTGATTGTGATTGTGGGATTGTGATTGCTATTGTGTGATTGTGACTGTGTGGTCGTGATTGTGTGATCGTGATTGTGGGATTGTGACTGTGTGATTGTGTGGTTGTGGTTGTGTGATTGTGATTGTGTGATCGCGATTGTGTGATTGTGATTGTGTGATCGTGATTGTGTGACCGTGATTGTGTGATCGTGATTGTGTGATCGTGATAGTGTACTCGTGATTGTGTGATTGTGATTGTGTGATTGTGATTGTGTGATTGTGATTGTGTGATTGTGATTGTGTGGTCGTGATTGTGTGATAGTGGCTGTGTGATTGTGATTGTGTGATTGTGATTGTGTGATTGTGATTGTGTGATCGTGATTGTGTGATCGTGATTGTGTGATCGTGATTGTGTGATCGTGATTGTGTGATCGTGATTGTGTGATCGTGATTGTGTGATCGTGATTGTGTGATCGTGATTGTGTGATCGTGATTGTGTGATCGTGATTGTGTGATCGTGATAGTGTGATCGTGATTGTGTGATCGTGATTGTGTGATCGTGATTGTGTGGTCGTGATTGTGTGGTCGTGATTGTGTGATTGTGATTGTGTGATCGTGATTGTAGGATAGTGACTGTGGGATCGTGATTGTGTGATTGTGATTGTGTGATTGTGATTGTGTGATTGTGATTGTGTGATTGTGATTGTGTGATTGTGATTGTGTGATTGTGATTGTGTGATTGTGATTGTGTGGTTGTGATTGTGTGATTGTGATTGTATGATTGTGATTGTGTGATTGCGATTGTGTGATCGTGACTGTGTGGTCGTGATTGTGTGATCGTGATTGTGGGATTGTGACTGTGTGATTGTGTGGTTGTGGTTGTGTGATTGTGATTGTGTGATCGTGATTGTGTGATCGTGATTGTGTGGTCGTGATTGTGTGGTCGTGATTGTGTGATTGTGATTGTGTGATCGTGATTGTGGGATCGTGACTGTGGGATCGTGATTGTGTGATTGTGATTGTGTGATTGTGATTGTGTGATTGTGTTTGTGTGATTGTGATTGTGTGATTGTGATTGTGTGATTGTGTGATTGTGATTGTGTGATTGTGATTGTGTGATTGTGATCGTGTGATTGTGATCGTGTGATCGTGATTGGGTGACCGTGATTGGGTGATCGTGATTGGGTGATCGTGATTTGGTGATCGTGATTGGGTGATCGTGATTGGGTGGTCGTGATTGGGTGATCGTGATTGGGTGATCGTGATTGTGGGATTGTGACTGTGTGATTGTGTGATTGTGATTGTGTGACTGTGATTGTGTGATTGTGATTGTGGGATTGTGATTGTGTGATTGTGATTGTGTGATCGTGACTGTGATCGTGTGATTGTGATTGTGATTGTGATTGTGATTGTGATTGTGATTGTGATTGTGTGACTGTGTGATTGTGATTGTGTAACTGTGATTGTGTGATCGTGATAGTGTGATCGTGATAGTGTGATCGTGATAGTGTGATCGTGATTGTGTGGTCGTGATTGTGTGGTCGTGATTGTGTGATCGTGATTGTGTGATCGTGATTGTGTGATCGTGATTGTGGGATCGTGACTGTGGGATCGTGATTGTGTGATTGTGATTGTGTGATTGTGATTGTGTGATTGTGATGGTGTGGTTGTGATTGTGTGATTGTGATTGCATGATTGTGATTGTGATTGCGATTGTGTGATTGTGACTGTGTGGTCGTGATTGTGTGATCGTGATTGTGGGATTGTGACTGTGTGATTGTGTGATCGTGATTGTGTGATCGTGATTGTGTGATCGTGATTGTGTGATCGTGATTGTGTGATCGTGATTGGGTGATCGTGTTTGGGTGATCGTGATAGTGTGATCGTGATTGTGTGATCGTGATTGTGTGATCGTGATTGTGTGGTCGTGATTGTGTGGTCGTGATTGTGTGGTCGTGATTGTGTGATTGTGATTGTGTGATCGTGATTGTGGGATCGTGACTGTGGGATCGTGATTGTGTGATTGTGATTGTGTGATTGTGATTGTGTGATTGTGATGGTGTGGTTGTGATTGTGTGATTGTGATTGCATGATTGTGATTGTGTGATTGCGATTGTGTGATCGTGACTGTGTGGTCGTGATTCTGTGATTGTGATTGTGGGATTGTGACTGTGGGATTGTGTGGTTGTGGTTGTGCGATTGTAATTGTGTGACTGTGATTGTGTGATTGTGATTGCGATTGTGTGATTGTGACTGTGTGGTCGTGATTGTGTGATCGTGATTGTGGTATTGTGACTGTGTGATTGTGTGATCGTGATTGTGTGATAGTGATTGTGTGATCGTGATTGTGTGATCGTGATTGTGTGATCGTGATTGTGTGATCGTGATTGGGTGATCGTGATTGGGTGATCGTGATTGGGTGATCGTGATTGGGTGATCGTGATTGTGGGATTGTGACTGTGCGATTGTGTGATTGTGATTGTGTGACTGTGATTGTGTGATTGTGATTGTGTGATTGTGATTGTGTGATTGTGATCGTGCGATTGTGATCGTGTGATCGTGATTGGGTGACCGTGATTGGGTGATCGTGATTGGGTGATCGTGATTTGGTGATCGTGATTGGGTGATCGTGATTGGGTGGTCGTGATTGGGTGATCGTGATTGGGTGATCGTGATTGTGGGATTGTGACTGTGTGATTGTGTGATTGTGATTGTGTGACTGTGATTCTGTGATTGTGATTGTGGGATTGTGATTGTGTGATTGTGATTGTGTGATCGTGACTGTGATCGTGTGATTGTGATTGTGATTGTGATTGTGATTGTGGTTGTGATTGTGATTGTGATTGTGTGACTGTGTGATTGTGATTGTGTGACTGTGATTGTGTGATCGTGATAGTGTGATCGTGATAGTGTGATCGTGATAGTGTGATCGTGATTGTGTGATCGTGACTGTGTGGTCGTGATTGTGTGATCGTGATTGTGGGATTGTGACTGTGTGATTGTGTGGTTGTGGTTATGTGATTGTGATTGTGTGACTGTGATTGTGTGATTGTGATTGCGATTGTGTGATTGTGACTGTGTGGTCGTGATTGTGTGATCGTGATTGTGGGATTGTGACTGTGTGATTGTGTGATCGTGATTGTGTGATCGCGATTGCGTGATCGCGATTGCGTGATCGCGATTGCGTGATCGCGATTGTGTGATTGTGATTGTGATTGTGATTGTGTGATTGTGTGATCGTGATTGTGTGATCGTGATTGTGTGACCGTGATTGTGTGACCGTGATTGTGTGACCGTGATTAGGTGATCGTGATTGGGCGATCGTGATTGGATGATCGTGATTGGGTGATCGTGATTGTGGGATTGAGACTGTGTGATTGTGTGATTGTGATTGTGTGACTGTGATTGTGTGATTGTGATTGTGGGACTGTGATTGTGTGATTGTGATCGTGTGATCGTGACTGTGATTGTGTGATTGTGATTGTGATTGTGATTGTGATTGTGATTGTGATTGTGATTGTGATTGTGATTGTGATTGTGATTGTGATTGTGATTGTGTGACTGTGTGATTGTGATTGTGTGACTGTGATTGTGTGACCGTGATTGTGTGATCGTGATAGTGTGATCGTGATTGTGTGATCGTGATTGTGTGGTCGTGATTGTGTGGTCGTGATTGTGTGATTGTGACTGTGGGATCGTGATTGTGTGATTGTGATTGTGGGATTGTGACGGTGTGATTGTGTGATCGTGATGGTGTGATCGTGATTGTGTGATCGTGATTGTGGGATTGTGACTGTGATTGTGTGGTTGTGGTTGTGTGATTGTGATTGTGTGACTGTGATTGTGTGATTGTGATTGTGGGATTGTGATTGCTATTGTGTGATTGTGACTGTGTGGTCGTGATTGTGTGAACGTGATTGTGGGATTGTGACTGTGTGATTGTGTGGTTGTGGTTGTGTGATTGTGATTGTGTGATCGTGATTGTGTGATTGTGATTGTGTGATCGTGATAGTGTGATCGTGATTGTGTGATCGTGATTGTGTGATCGTGATTGTGTGGTCGTGATTGTGTGGTCGTGATTGTGTGATTGTGATTGTGTGATCGTGATTGTGGGATCGTGACTGTGGGATCGTGATTGTGTGATTGTGATTGTGTGATTGTGATTGTGTGATTGTGTTTGTGTGATTGTGATTGTGTGATTGTGATTGTGTGATTGTGTGATTGTGATTGTGTGATTGTGATTGTGTGATTGTGATCGTGTGATCGTGATTGGGTGACCGTGATTGGGTGATCGTGATTGGGTGATCGTGATTTGGTGATCGTGATTGGGTGATCGTGATTGGGTGGTCGTGATTGGGTGATCGTGATTGGGTGATCGTGATTGTGGGATTGTGACTGTGTGATTGTGTGATTGTGATTGTGTGACTGTGATTGTGTGATTGTGCTTGTGGGATTGTGATTGAGTGATTGTGATTGTGTGATCGTGACTGTGATCGTGTGATTGTGATTGTGATTGTGATTGTGATTGTGATTGTGATTGTGTGACTGTGTGATTGTGATTGTGTGAGTGTGATTGTGTGATCGTGATAGTGTGATCGTGATAGTGTGATCGTGATAGTGTGATCGTGATTGTGTGATCGTGACTGTGTGGTCGTGATTGTGTGATCGTGATTGTGGGATTGTGACTGTGTGATTGTGTGGTTGTGGTTATGTGATTGTGATTGTGTGACTGTGATTGTGTGATTGTGATTGCGATTGTGTGATTGTGACTGTGTGGTCGTGATTGTGTGATCGTGATTGTGGGAATGTGACTGTGTGATTGTGTGACGTTATTGTGTGATCGTGATTGTGTGGTCGTGATTGTGTGACCGTGATTGTGTGATCGTGATAGTGTGATCGTGATTGTGTGATCGTGATTGTGTGGTCGTGATTGTGTGGTCGTGATTGTGTGATTGTGATTGTGTGATCGTGATTGTGGGATCGTGACTGTGGGATCGTGATTGTGTGATTGTGATTGTGGGATTGTGACGGTGTGATTGTGTGATCGTGATTGTGTGATCGTGATTGTGTGATCGTGATTGTGGGATTGTGACTGTGTGATTGTGTGGTTGTGGTTGTGTGATTGTGATTGTGTGACTGTGATTGTGTGATTTTGATTGTGGGATTGTGATTGCTATTGTGTGATTGAGACTGTGTGGTCGTGATTGTGTGATCGTGATTGCGGGATTGTGATTGTGTGATCGTGATTGTGTGATCGTGACAGTGTACTCGTGATTGTGTGATTGTGATTGTGTGATTGTGATTGTGTGGTCGTGATTGTGTGATTGGGAATGTGTGATTGTGATTGTGTGATTGTGATTGTTTGATTGTGATTGTGTGATTGTGATTGTGTGATTGTGATTGCGTGATGGTGATTGTGTGATCGTGATTGTGTGATCGTGATTGTGTGATCGTAATTGTGTGATCGTGATTGTGTGATCGTGATTGTGTGATCGTGATTGTGTGATCGTGATTGTGTGATCGTGATTGTGTGATCGTGATTGTGTGATCGTGATTGTGTGATCGTGATTGTGTGATCGTGATTGGGTCATCGTGATTGGGTGATCGTGATTGGGTGATCGTGATTGGGTGATCGTGATAGTGTGATCGTGATTGTGTGATCGTGATTGTGTGATCGTGATTGTGTGGTCGTGATTGTGTGGTCGTGATTGTGTGGTCGTGATTGTGTGATTGTGATTGTGTGATCGTGATTGTGGGATCGTGACTGTGGGATCGTGATTGTGTGATTGTGATTGTGTGATTGTGATTGTGTGATTGTGATTGTGTGATTGTGATGGTGTGGTTGTGATTGTGTGATTGTGATTGCATGATTGTGATTGTGTGATTGCGATTGTGTGATCGTGACTGTGTGGTCGTGATTGTGTGATTGTGATTGTGGGATTGTGACTGTGGGATTGTGTGGTTGTGGTTGTGCGATTGTAATTGTGTGGCTGTGATTGTGTGATTGTGATTGCGATTGTGTGATTGTGACTGTGTGGTCGTGATTGTGTGATCGTGATTGTGGGATTGTGACTGTGTGATTGTGTGATCGTGATTGTGCGATAGTGATTGTGTGATCGTGATTGTGTGATCGTGATTGTGTGATCGTGATTGTGTCATCGTGATTGGGTCATCGTGATTGGGTGATCGTGATTGGGTGATCGTGATTGGGTGATCGTGATTGTGGGATTGTGACTGTGCGATTGTGTGATTGTGATTGTGTGACTGTGATTGTGTGATTGTGATTGTGTGACTGTGATTGTGTGATCGTGATAGTGTGATCGTGATAGTGTGATCGTGATAGTGTGATCGTGATTGTGTGATCGTGACTGTGTGGTCGTGATTGTGTGATCGTGATTGTGGGATTGTGACTGTGTGATTGTGTGGTTGTGGTTATGTGATTGTGATTGTGTGACTGTGATTGTGTGATTGTGATTGCGATTGTGTGATTGTGACTGTGTGGTCGTGATTGTGTGATCGTGATTGTGGGATTGTGACTGTGTGATTGTGTGATCGTGATTGTGTGATCGCGATTGCGTGATCGCGATTGCGTGATCGCGATTGTGTGATTGTGATTGTGATTGTGATTGTGTGATTGTGTGATCGTGATTGTGTGATCGTGATTGTGTGACCGTGATTGTGTGACCGTGATTAGGTGATCGTGATTGGGCGATCGTGATTGGGTGATCGTGATTGGGTGATCGTTATTGTGGGATTGTGACTGTGCGATTGTGTGATTGTGATTGTGTGATTGTGATCGTGTGATTGTGATCGTGTGATCGTGATTGGGTGATCGTGATTTGGTGATCGTGATTGGGTGATCGTGATTGGGCGATCGTGATTGGATGATCGTGATTGGGTGGTCGTGATTGGGTGATCGTGATTGTGGGATTGTGACTGTGTGATTGTGTGATTGTGATTGTGTGACTGTGATTGTGTGATTGTGATTGTGGGATTGTGATTGTGTGATTGTGATTGTGTGATCGTGACTGTGATTGTGTGATTGTGATTGTGATTGTGATTGTGATTGTGATTGTGATTGTGTGACTGTGTGATTGTGATTGTGTGACTGTGATTGTGTGACCGTGATTGTGTGATCGTGATAGTGTGATCGTGATTGTGTGATCGTGATTGTGTGGTCGTGATTGTGTACCCGTGATTGTGTGATTGCGATTGTGTGATCGTGATTGTGGGATCGTGACTGTGGGATCGTGATTGTGTGATTGTGATTGTGGGATTGTGACGGTGTGATTGTGTGATCGTGATTGTGTGATCGTGATTGTGGGATTGTGACTGTGTGATTGTGTGGTTGTGGTTGTGTGATTGTGATTGTGTGACTGTGATTGTGTGATTGTGATTGTGGGATTGTGATTGCTATTGTGTGATTGTGACTGTGTGGTCGTGATTGTGTGATCGTGATTGTGGGATTGTGACTGTGTGATTGTGTGGTTGTGGTTGTGTGATTGTGATTGTGTGATCGCGATTGTGTGATTGTGATTGTGTGATCGTGATTGTGTGACCGTGATTTTGTGATCGTGATTGTGTGATCGTGATAGTGTACTCGTGATTGTGTGATTGTGATTGTGTGATTGTGATTGTGTGATTGTGATTGTGTGATTGTGATTGTGTGATTGTGATTGTGTGGTTGTGATTGTGTGATTGTGATTGTATGATTGTGATTGTGTGATTGCGATTGTGTGATCGTGACTGTGTGGTCGTGATTGTGTGATCGTGATTGTGGGATTGTGACTGTGTGATTGTGTGGTTGTGGTTGTGTGATTGTGATTGTGTGATCGTGATTGTGTGATCGTGATTGTGTGGTCGTGATTGTGTGGTCGTGATTGTGTGATTGTGATTGTGTGATCGTGATTGTGGGATCGTGACTGTGGGATCGTGATTGTGTGATTGTGATTGTGTGATTGTGATTGTGTGATTGTGTTTGTGTGATTGTGATTGTGTGATTGTGATTGTGTGATTGTGTGATTGTGATTGTGTGATTGTGATTGTGTGATTGTGATCGTGTGATTGTGATCGTGTGATCGTGATTGGGTGACCGTGATTGGGTGATCGTGATTGGGTGATCGTAATTTGGTGATCGTGATTGGGTGATCGTGATTGGGTGGTCGTGATTGGGTGATCGTGATTGGGTGATCGTGATTGTGGGATTGTGACTGTGTGATTGTGTGATTGTGATTGTGTGACTGTGATTGTGTGATTGTGATTGTGGGATTGTGATTGTGTGATTGTGATTGTGTGATCGTGACTGTGATCGTGTGATTGTGATTGTGATTGTGATTGTGATTGTGATTGTGATTGTGATTGTGTGACTGTGTGATTGTGATTGTGTAACTGTGATTGTGTGATCGTGATAGTGTGATCGTGATAGTGTGATCGTGATAGTGTGATCGTGATTGTGTGATCGTGACTGTGTGGTCGTGATTGTGTGATCGTGATTGTGTGATCGTGATTGTGTGATCGTGATTGTGTGGTCGTGATTGTGTGGTCGTGATTGTGTGGTCGTGATTGTGTGATCGTGATTGTGTGGTCGTGATTGTGTGGTCGTGATTGTGTGGTCGTGATTGTGTGATTGTGATTGTGTGATCGTGATTGTGGGATCGTGACTGTGGGATCGTGATTGTGTGATTGTGATTGTGTGATTGTGATTGTGTGATTGTGATGGTGTGGTTGTGATTGTGTGATTGTGATTGCATGATTGTGATTGTGATTGCGATTGTGTGATTGTGACTGTGTGGTCGTGATTGTGTGATCGTGATTGTGGGATTGTGACTGTGTGATTGTGTGATCGTGATTGTGTGATCGTGATTGTGTGATCGTGATTGTGTGATCGTGATTGTGTGATCGTGATTGGGTGATCGTGTTTGGGTGATCGTGATAGTGTGATCGTGATTGTGTGATCGTGATTGTGTGATCGTGATTGTGTGGTCGTGATTGTGTGGTCGTGATTGTGTGGTCGTGATTGTGTGATTGTGATTGTGTGATTGTGATTGTGTGATCGTGACTGTGATCGTGTGATTGTGATTGTGATTGTGATTGTGATTGTGATTGTGATTGTGTGACTGTGTGATTGTGATTGTGTGACTGTGATTGTGTGATCGTGATAGTGTGATCGTGATAGTGTGATCGTGATAGTGTGATCGTGATTGTGTGATCGTGACTGTGTGGTCGTGATTGTGTGATCGTGATTGTGGGATTGTGACTGTGTGATTGTGTGGTTGTGGTTATGTGATTATGATTGTGTGACTGTGATTGTGTGATTGTGATTGCGATTGTGTGATTGTGACTGTGTGGTCGTGATTGTGTGATCGTGATTGTGGGATTGTGACTGTGTGATTGTGTGATCGTGATTGTGTGATCGCGATTGCGTGATCGCGATTGCGTGATCGCGATTGCGTGATCGCGATTGTGTGATTGTGATTGTGATTGTGGTTGTGTGATTGTGTGATCGTGATTGTGTGATCGTGATTGTGTGACCGTGATTGTGTGACCGTGATTGTGTGACCGTGATTAGGTGATCGTGATTGGGCGATCGTGATTGGATGATCGTGATTGGGTGATCGTGATTGGGTGATCGTGATTGTGGGATTGTGACTGTGTGATTGTGTGATTGTGATTGTGTGACTGTGATTGTGTGATTGTGATTGTGGGATTGTGATTGTGTGATTGTGATCGTGTGATCGTGACTGTGATTGTGTGATTGTGATTGTGATTGTGATTGTGATTGTGATTGTGATTGTGATTGTGATTGTGATTGTGATTGTGATTGTGATTGTGATTGTGATTGTGTGACTGTGTGATTGTGATTGTGTGACTGTGATTGTGTGACCGTGATTGTGGGATCGTGACTGTGGGATCGTGATTGTGTGATTGTGATTGTGGGATTGTGACGGTGTGATTGTGCGATCGTGATGGTGTGATCGTGATTGTGTGATCGTGATTGTGGGATTGTGACTGTGATTGTGTGGTTGTGGTTGTGTGATTGTGATTGTGTGACTGTGATTGTGTGATTGTGATTGTGGGATTGTGATTGCTATTGTGTGATTGTGACTGTGTGGTCGTGATTGTGTGAACGTGATTGTGGGATTGTGACTGTGTGATTGTGTGGTTGTGGTTGTGTGATTGTGATTGTGTGATCGTGATTGTGTGATTGTGATTGTGTGATCGTGATAGTGTGATCGTGATTGTGTGATCGTGATTGTGTGATCGTGATTGTGTGGTCGTGATTGTGTGGTCGTGATTGTGTGATTGTGATTGTGTGATCGTGATTGTGGGATAGTGACTGTGGGATCGTCATTGTGTGATTGTGATTGTGTGATTGTGATTGTGTGATTGTGATTGTGTGATTGTGATTGTGTGATTGTGATTGTGTGATTGTGATTGTGTGGTTGTGATTGTGTGATTGTGATTGTATGATTGTGATTGTGTGATTGCGATTGTGTGATCGTGACTGTGTGGTCGTGATTGTGTGATCGTGATTGTGGGATTGTGACTGTGTGATTGTGTGGTTGTGGTTGTGTGATTGTGATTGTGTGATCGTGATTGTGTGATCGTGATTGTGTGGTCGTGATTGTGTGATTGTGATTGTGTGATCGTGATTGTGGGATCGTGACTGTGGGATCGTGATTGTGTGATTGTGATTGTGGGATTGTGACGGTGTGATTGTGCGATCGTGATGGTGTGATCGTGATTGTGTGATCGTGATTGTGTGATCGTGATTGTGGGATCGTGACTGTGGGATCGTGATTGTGTGATTGTGATTGTGTGATTGTGATTGTGTGGTCGTGATTGTGTGATCGTGATTGTGGGATTGTGACTGTGTGATTGTGTGATTGTGATTGTGTGACTGTGATTGTGTGATTGTGATTGTGGGATTGTGATTGTGTGATTGTGATTGTGTGATCGTGACTGTGATCGTGTGATTGTGATTGTGATTGTGATTGTGATTGTGATTGTGATTGTGATTGTGATTGTGTGACTGTGTGATTGTGATTGTGTGACTGTGATTGTGTGATCGTGATAGTGTGATCGTGATAGTGTGATCGTGATAGTGTGATCGTGATTGTGTGATCGTGACTGTGTGGTCGTGATTGTGTGATCGTGATTGTGGGATTGTGACTGTGTGATTGTGTGGTTGTGGTTATGTGATTGTGATTGTGTGACTGTGATTGTGTGATTGTGATTGCGATTGTGTGATTGTGACTGTGTGGTCGTGATTGTGTGATCGTGATTTTGGGATTGTGACTGTGTGATTGTGTGATCGTGATTGTGTGATCGCGATTGCGTGATCGCGATTGCGTGATCGCGATTGCGTGATCGCGATTGTGTGATTGTGATTGTGATTGTGATTGTGTGATTGTGTGATCGTGATTGTGTGATCGTGATTGTGTGACCGTGATTGTGTGACCGTGATTGTGTGACCGTGATTAGGTGATCGTGATTGGGCGATCGTGATTGGATGATCGTGATTGGGTGATCGTGATTGGGTGATCGTGATTGTGGGATTGTGACTGTGTGATTGTGTGATTGTGATTGTGTGACTGTGATTGTGTGATTGTGATTGTGGGATTGTGATTGTGTGATTGTGATCGTGTGATCGTGACTGTGATTGTGTGATTGTGATTGTGATTGTGATTGTGATTGTGATTGTGATTGTGATTGTGATTGTGATTGTGATTGTGATTGTGATTGTGATTGTGATTGTGATTGTGATTGTGTGACTGTGTGATTGTGATTGTGTGACTGTGATTGTGTGACCGTGATTGTGTGATCGTGATAGTGTGATCGTGATTGTGTGATCGTGATTGTGTGGTCGTGATTGTGTGGTCGTGATTGTGTGATTGTGATTGTGTGATCGTGATTGTGGGATCGTGACTGTGGGATCGTGATTGTGTGATTGTGATTGTGGGATTGTGACGGTGTGATTGTGTGATCGTGATGGTGTGATCGTGATTGTGTGATCGTGATTGTGGGATTGTGACTGTGATTGTGTGGTTGTGGTTGTGTGATTGTGATTGTGTGACTGTGATTGTGTGATTGTGATTGTGGGATTGTGATTGCTATTGTGTGATTGTGACTGTGTGGTCGTGATTGTGTGAACGTGATTGTGGGATTGTGACTGTGTGATTGTGTGGTTGTGGTTGTGTGATTGTGATTGTGTGATCGTGATTGTGTGATTGTGATTGTGTGATCGTGATAGTGTGATCGTGATTGTGTGATCGTGATTGTGTGATCGTGATTGTGTGGTCGTGATTGTGTGGTCGTGATTGTGTGATTGTGATTGTGTGATCGTGATTGTGGGATAGTGACTGTGGGATCGTCATTGTGTGATTGTGATTGTGTGATTGTGATTGTGTGATTGTGATTGTGTGATTGTGATTGTGTGGTTGTGATTGTGTGATAGTAATTGTGTGATTGTGATTGTGTGATTGCGATTGTGTGATCGTGACTGTGTGGTCGTGATTGTGTGATCGTGATTGTGGGATTGTGACTGTGTGATTGTGTGGTTGTGGTTGTGTGATTGTGATTGTGTGATCGTGATTGTGTGATCGTGATTGTGTGGTCGTGATTGTGTGGTCGTGATTGTGTGATTGTGATTGTGTGATCGTGATTGTGGGATCGTGACTGTGGGATCGTGATTGTGTGATTGTGATTGTGTGATTGTGATTGTGTGATTGTGTTTGTGTGATTGTGATTGTGTGATTGTGATTGTGTGATTGTGTGATTGTGTGATTGTGATTGTGTGATTGTGATCGTGTGATTGTGATCGTGTGATCGTGATTGGGTGACCGTGATTGGGTGATCGTGATTGGGTGATCGTGATTTGGTGATCGTGATTGGGTGATCGTGATTGGGTGGTCGTGATTGGGTGATCGTGATTGGGTGATCGTGATTGTGGGATTGTGACTGTGTGATTGTGTGATTGTGATTGTGGGATTGTGATTGTGTGATTGTGATTGTGTGATCGTGACTGTGATCGTGTGATTGTGATTGTGATTGTGATTGTGATTGTGATTGTGATTGTGATTGTGATTGTGATTGTGTGACTGTGTGATTGTGATTGTGTGACTGTGATTGTGTGATCGTGATAGTGTGATCGTGATAGTGTGATCGTGATAGTGTGATCGTGATTGTGTGATCGTGACTGTGTGGTCGTGATTGTGTGATCGTGATTGTGGGATTGTGACTGTGTGATTGTGTGGTTGTGGTTATGTGATTGTGATTGTGTGACTGTGATTGTGTGATTGTGATTGCGATTGTGTGATTGTGACTGTGTGGTCGTGATTGTGTGATCGTGATTTTGGGATTGTGACTGTGTGATTGTGTGATCGTGATTGTGTGATCGCGATTGCGTGATCGCGATTGCGTGATCGCGATTGCGTGATCGCGATTGTGTGATTGTGATTGTGATTGTGATTGTGTGATTGTGTGATCGTGATTGTGTGATCGTGATTGTGTGACCGTGATTGTGTGACCGTGATTGTGTGACCGTGATTAGGTGATCGTGATTGGGCGATCGTGATTGGATGATCGTGATTGGGTGATCGTGATTGGGTGATCGTGATTGTGGGATTGTGACTGTGTGATTGTGTGATTGTGATTGTGTGACTGTGATTGTGTGATTGTGATTGTGGGATTGTGATTGTGTGATTGTGATCGTGTGATCGTGACTGTGATTGTGTGATTGTGATTGTGATTGTGATTGTGATTGTGATTGTGATTGTGATTGTGATTGTGATTGTGATTGTGATTGTGATTGTGATTGTGATTGTGATTGTGATTGTGTGACTGTGTGATTGTGATTGTGTGACTGTGATTGTGTGACCGTGATTGTGTGATCGTGATAGTGTGATCGTGATTGTGTGATCGTGATTGTGTGGTCGTGATTGTGTGGCCGTGATTGTGTGATTGTGATTGTGTGATCGTGATTGTGGGATCGTGACTGTGGGATCGTGATTGTGTGATTGTGATTGTGGGATTGTGACGGTGTGATTGTGTGATCGTGATGGTGTGATCGTGATTGTGTGATCGTGATTGTGGGATTGTGACTGTGATTGTGTGGTTGTGGTTGTGTGATTGTGATTGTGTGACTGTGATTGTGTGATTGTGATTGTGGGATTGTGATTGCTATTGTGTGATTGTGACTGTGTGGTCGTGATTGTGTGAACGTGATTGTGGGATTGTGACTGTGTGATTGTGTGGTTGTGGTTGTGTGATTGTGATTGTGTGATCGTGATTGTGTGATTGTGATTGTGTGATCGTGATAGTGTGATCGTGATTGTGTGATCGTGATTGTGTGATCGTGATTGTGTGGTCGTGATTGTGTGGTCGTGATTGTGTGATTGTGATTGTGTGATCGTGATTGTGGGATAGTGACTGTGGGATCGTCATTGTGTGATTGTGATTGTGTGATTGTGATTGTGTGATTGTGATTGTGTGGTTGTGATTGTGTGATAGTAATTGTGTGATTGTGATTGTGTGATTGCGATTGTGTGATCGTGACTGTGTGGTCGTGATTGTGTGATCGTGATTGTGGGATTGTGACTGTGTGATTGTGTGGTTGTGGTTGTGTGATTGTGATTGTGTGATCGTGATTGTGTGATCGTGATTGTGTGGTCGTGATTGTGTGGTCGTGATTGTGTGATTGTGATTGTGTGATCGTGATTGTGGGATCGTGACTGTGGGATCGTGATTGTGTGATTGTGATTGTGTGATTGTGATTGTGTGATTGTGTTTGTGTGATTGTGATTGTGTGATTGTGATTGTGTGATTGTGTGATTGTGTGATTGTGATTGTGTGATTGTGATCGTGTGATTGTGATCGTGTGATCGTGATTGGGTGACCGTGATTGGGTGATCGTGATTGGGTGATCGTGATTTGGTGATCGTGATTGGGTGATCGTGATTGGGTGGTCGTGATTGGGTGATCGTGATTGGGTGATCGTGATTGTGGGATTGTGACTGTGTGATTGTGTGATTGTGATTGTGTGACTGTGATTGTGTGATTGTGCTTGTGGGATTGTGATTGAGTGATTGTGATTGTGTGATCGTGACTGTGATCGTGTGATTGTGATTGTGATTGTGATTGTGATTGTGATTGTGATTGTGATTGTGTGACTGTGTGATTGTGATTGTGTGAGTGTGATTGTGTGATCGTGATAGTGTGATCGTGATAGTGTGATCGTGATAGTGTGATCGTGATTGTGTGATCGTGACTGTGTGGTCGTGATTGTGTGATCGTGATTGTGGGATTGTGACTGTGTGATTGTGTGGTTGTGGTTATGTGATTGTGATTGTGTGACTGTGATTGTGTGATTGTGATTGCGATTGTGTGATTGTGACTGTGTGGTCGTGATTGTGTGATCGTGATTGTGGGAATGTGACTGTGTGATTGTGTGATCGTGATTGTGTGATCGTGATTGTGTGGTCGTGATTGTGTGACCGTGATTGTGTGATCGTGATAGTGTGATCGTGATTGTGTGATCGTGATTGTGTGGTCGTGATTGTGTGGTCGTGATTGTGTGATTGTGATTGTGTGATCGTGATTGTGGGATCGTGACTGTGGGATCGTGATTGTGTGATTGTGATTGTGGGATTGTGACGGTGTGATTGTGTGATCGTGATTGTGTGATCGTGATTGTGTGATCGTGATTGTGGGATTGTGACTGTGTGATTGTGTGGTTGTGGTTGTGTGATTGTGATTGTGTGACTGTGATTGTGTGATTGTGATTGTGTGATTGTGATTGTGGGATTGTGATTGCTATTGCGTGATTGAGACTGTGTGGTCGTGATTGTGTGATCGTGATTGCGGGATTGTTATTGTGTGATCGTGATTGTGTGATCGTGACAGTGTACTCGTGATTGTGTGATTGTGATTGTGTGATTGTGATTGTGTGGTCGTGATTGTGTGATTGTGAATGTGTGATTGTGATTGTGTGATTGTGATTGTTTGATTGTGATTGTGTGATTGTGATTGTGTGATCGTGATTGTGTGATCGTGATTGTGTGATCGTGATTGTGTGATCGTGATTGTGTGATCGTGATAGTGTGATCGTGATTGTGTGATCGTGATTGTGTGATCGTGATTGTGTGGTCGTGATTGTGTGGTCGTGATTGTGTGGTCGTGATTGTGTGGTCGTGATTGTGTGATTGTGATTGTGTGGTCGTGATTGTGTGGTCGTGATTGTGTGGTCGTGATTGTGTGATTGTGATTGTGTGATCGTGATTGTGGGATCGTGACTGTGGGATCGTGATTGTGTGATTGTGATTGTGTGATTGTGATTGTGTGATTGTGATGGTGTGGTTGTGATTGTGTGATTGTGATTGCATGATTGTGATTGTGATTGCGATTGTGTGATTGTGACTGTGTGGTCGCGATTGTGTGATCGTGATTGTGGGATTGTGACTGTGTGATTGTGTGATCGTGATTGTGTGATCGTGATTGTGTGATCGTGATTGTGTGATCGTGATTGTGTGATCGTGATTGGGTGATCGTGATTGGGTGATCGTGATTGGGTGATCGTGATTGGGTGATCGTGATTGGGTGATCGTGATTGTGGGATGGTGACTGTGCGATTGTGTGATTGTGATTGTGTGACTGTGATTGTGTGATTGTGATTGTGGGATTGTGATTGTGTGATTGTGATTGTGTGATCGTGACTGTGATTGTGTGATTGTGATTGTGATTGTGATTGTGATTGTGATTGTGATTGTGATTGTGATTGTGATTGTGATTGTGATTCTGATTGTGATTGTGATTGTGATTGTGTGACTGTGTGATTGTGATTGTGTGACTGTGATTTTGCGATCGTGATAGTGTGATAGTGATCGTGTGATTGCGATCGTGTGATTGCGATCGTGTGATTGCGATCGTGTGATTGCGATTGTGTGATGGCGTTTGTGTGATTGCGATTGTGTGATTGTGATTGTGCGATTGTGATTGTGGGATTGTGGTTGTGTGATTGTTTGATTGTGTGATTGCGATTGTGTGATTGCGATTGTGTGATTGCGATTGTGTGATTGCGATTGTGTCATTGCGATTGTGTGATTGCGATTGTGTGATTGCGATTGTGTGATTGCGATTGTGTGATTGCGATTGTGTGATTGCGATTGTGTGATTGCGTTTGTTTGATTGCGATTGTGTGATTGCGATTGTTTGATTGCGATTGTTTGATTGTGTGATTGTGATTGTGTGATTGTGATTGTGTGATTGTGATTGTGTGATTGTGATTGTGTGATTGTGATTGTGTGATTGTGATTGTGTGATTGTGATTGTGTGATTGTGATTGTGTGATTGTGATTGTGTGATTGTGATTGTGTGATTGTGATTGTGTGATTGTGATTGTGTGATTGTGATTGTGTGATTGTGATTGTGTGATTGTGATTGTGTGATTGTGATTGTGTGATTGTGATTGTGTGATTGTGATTGTGTGATTGTGATTGTGTGATTGTGATTGTGTGATTGTGATTGTGTGATTGTGATTGTGTGATTGTGATTGTGTGATTGTGATTGTGTGTTTGTGATTGTGTGATTGTGATTGTGTGATTGTGATTGTGTGATTGTGATTGTGTGATTGTGATTGTGTGATTGTGATTGTGTGATCGTGATTGTGTGATTCTGATTGTGTGATTGTGATTGTGTGATCGTGATTGTGTGATCGTGATTGTGTGATCGTGATAGTGTAGTCGTGATTTTGTGATCGTGATTGTGTGGTCGTGATTGTGTGGTCGTGATTGTGTGATTGTGATTTTGTGATGGTGATTGTGTGATTGTGATTGTGTGATTGTGATTGTGTGGTTGTGATTGTGTGATCGTGATTGTGTGATCGTGATTGTGTGGTCGTGATTGTGTGACCGTGATTGTGTGATCGTGATAGTGTGATCGTGATTGTGTGGTCGTGATTGTGTGGTCGTGATTGTGTGATTGTGATTGTGTGATCGTGATTGTGTGATTCTGATTGTGTGATTGTGATTGTGTGATCGTGATTGTGGGATCATGACTGTGGGATCGTGATTGTGTGATTGTGATTGTGGGATTGTGACGGTGTGATTTTGTGATCGTGATTGTGTGATCGTGATTGTGTGATCGTGATTGTGGGATTGTGACTGTGTGATTGTGTGGTTGTGGTTGTGTGATTGTGATTGTGTGACTGTGATTGTGTGATTGTGATTGTGGGATTGTGATTGCTATTGTGTGATTGAGACTGTGTGGTCGTGATTGTGTGATCGTGAATGTGGTATTGTGATTGTGTGATCGTGATTGTGTGATCGTGACAGTGTACTCGTGATTGTGTGATTGTGATTGTGTGATAGTGATTGTGTGGTCGTGATTGTGTGATTGTGATTGTGTGATTGTGATTGTGTGATTGTGATTGTGTGATTGTGATTGTGTGATTGTGATTGTGTGATTGTGATTGTGTGATTGTGATTGTGTGATTGTGATTGTGTGATCGTGATTGTGTGATCGTGATTGTGTGATCGTGATTGTGTGATCGTGATTGTGTGATCGTGATTGTGTGATCGTGATTGTGTGATCGTGATTGTGTGATCGTGATAGTGTGGTCGTGATTGTGTGATCGTGATTGTGTGATCGTGATTGTGTGGTCGTGATTGTGTGGTCGTGATTGTGTGGTCGTGATTGTGCGATTGTGATTGTGTGATCGTGATTGTGGGATCGTGACTGTGGGATCGTGATTGTGTGATTGTGATTGTGTGATTGTGATTGTGTGATTGTGATGGTGTGGTTGTGATTGTGTGATTGTGATTGCATGATTGTGATTGTGTGATTGCGATTGTGTGATCGTGACTGTGTGGTCGTGATTGTGTGATTGTGATTGTGGGATTGTGACTGTGGGATTGTGTGGTTGTGGTTGTGCGATTGTAATTGTGTGACTGTGATTGTGTGATTGTGATTGCGATTGTGTGATTGTGACTGTGTGGTCGTGATTGTGTGATCGTGATTGTGGGATTGTGACTGTGTGATTGTGTGATCTTGATTGTGTGATCGTGATTGTGTGATCGTGATTGTGTGATCGTGATTGTGTGATCGTGATTGTGTGATCGTGATTGTGTGATCGTGATTGTGTGATCGTGATTGTGTGATCGTGATTGGGTGATCGTGATTGGGTGATCGTGATTGGGTGATCGTGATTGTGGGATTGTGACTGTGCGATTGTGTGATTGTGATTGTGTGACTGTGATTGTGTGATTGTGATTGTGTGATTGTGATTGTGTGATTGTGATTGTGTGATTGTGATTGTGTGATTGTGATTGTGTGATTGTGATCGTGTGATTGTGATCATGTGATCGTGATTGGGTGACCGTGATTGGGTGATCGTGATTGGGTGATCGTGATTTGGTGATCGTGATTGGGTGATCGTGATTGTGGGATTGTGACTGTGTGATTGTGTGATTGTGATTGTGTGACTGTGATTGTGTGATTGTGATTGTGGGATTGTGATTGTGTGTTTGTGATTGTGTGATCGTGACTGTGATCGTGTGATTGTGATTGTGATTGTGATTGTGATTGTGATTGTGATTGTGATTGTGATTGTGATTGTGTGACTGTGTGATTGTGATTGTGTGACTGTGATTGTGTGATCGTGATTGTGTGATCGTGATAGTGTGATCGTGATAGTGTGATCGTGATTGTGTGATCGTGACTGTGTGGTCGTGATTGTGTGGTCGTGATTGTGGGATTGTGACTGTGTGATTGTGTGGTTGTGGTTATGCGATTGTGATTGTGTGACTGTGATTGTGTGATTGTGATTGCGATTGTGTGATTGTGACTGTGTGGTCGTAATTGTGTGATCGTGATTGTGGGATTGTGATTGTGTGATGGTGTGATCGTGATTGTGTGATCGCGATTGCGTGATCGCGATTGCGTGATCGCGATTGTGTGATTGTGATTGTGATTGTGATTGTGTGATTGTGTGATCGTGATTGTGTGATCGTGATTGTGTGATCGTGATTGTGTGACCGTGATTGTGTGACCGTGATTAGGTGATCGTGATTGTGCGATCGTGATTGGGTGATCGTGATTGGGTGATCGTTATTGTGGGATTGTGACTGTGCGATTGTGTGATTGTGATTGTGTGATTGTGATCGTGTGATTGTGATCGTGTGATCGTGATTGGGTGATCGTGATTTGGTGATCGTGATTGGGTGATCGTGATTGGGCGATCGTGATTGGATGATCGTGATTGGGTGATCGTGATTGGGTGATCGTGATTGTGGGATTGTGATTGTGTGATCGTGATTGTGTGATCGTGATTGTGTGATCGTGATTGTGTGATCGTGATTGTGTGATCGTGATTGTGTGACCGTGATTGTGTGACCGTGATTAGGTGATCGTGATTGGGTGATCGTGATTGGGTGATCGTGATTGGGTGACCGTGATTGGGTGATCGTGATTGGGTGATCGTGATTGGGTGATCGTGATTGGGTGATCGTGATTGTGGGATTGTGACTGTGCGATTGTGTGATTGTGATTGTGTGACTGTGATTGTGTGATTGTGATTGTGGGATTGTGATCGTGTGATTGTGATTGTGTGATCGTGACTGTGATTGTGGGATTGTGATTGTGACTGTGATTGTGATTGTGATTGTGATTGTGATTGTGATTGTGATTGTGATTGTGATTGTGATTGTGATTGTGATTGTGATTGTGATTGTGATTGTGATTGTGATTGTGATTGTGATTGTGATTGTGTGACTGTGTGATTGTGATTGTGTGACTGTGATTGTGTGATCGTGATAGTGTGATCGTGAAAGTGTGATCGTGATTGTGTGATCGTGACTGTGTGGTCGTGATTGTGTGATCGTGATTGTGGGATTGTGACTGTGTGATTGTGTGGTTGTGGTTGTGTGATTGTGATTGTGTGACTGTGATTGTGTGATTGTGTGATCGTAACTGTGTGATA
This sequence comes from Megachile rotundata, assembly GCF_050947335.1. Classification (NCBI taxonomy): domain Eukaryota; kingdom Metazoa; phylum Arthropoda; class Insecta; order Hymenoptera; family Megachilidae; genus Megachile; species Megachile rotundata. The sequence goes on along the minus strand of NC_134997.1, from coordinate 577,772 downwards.
GTGATTGTGTGATCGTGATTGTGTGATCGTGATTGTGTGATCGTGATTGTGTGATCGTGATTGTGTGATCGTGATTGGGTAATCGTGATTGGGTGATCGTGATTGGGTGATCGTGATTGGGTGATCGTGATTGTGGGATTGTGACTGTGCGATTGTGTGATTGTGATGGTGTGACTGTGATTGTGTGATTGTGATTGTGGGATTGTGATTGTGTGATTGTGATTGTGTGATCGTGACTGTGATATTGTGATTGTGATTGTGATTGTGATTGTGATTGTGATTGTGATTGTGTGATTGTGATTGTGTGACTGTGATTGTGCGATCGTGATAGTGCGATCGTGATAGTGTGATTGTGATCGTGTGATTGCGATCGTGTGATTGTGATCGTGTGATAGCGATCGTGTGATTGCGATCGTGTGATTGCGATCGTGTGATTGCGATTGTGTGATTGCGTTTGTGTGATTGCGATTGTGTGATTGTGATTGTGCGATTGTGATTTTGGGATTGTGGTTGTGTGATTGTTTGATTGTGTGATTGCCATTGTGTGATTGCGATTGTGTGATTGCGATTGTGTGATTGCGATTGTGTGATTGCGATTGTGTGATTGCGATTGTGTGATTGCAATTGTGTGATTGCGATTGTGTGATTGCGATTGTTTGATTGTGTGATTGTGATTGTGTGATTGTGATTGTGTGATTGTGATTGTGTGATTGTGATTGTGTGATCGTGATTGGGTGACCGTGATTGGGTGATCGTGATTGGGTGATCGTGATTTGGTGATCGTGATTGGGTGATCGTGATTGGGTGGTCGTGATTGCGTGATCGTGATTGGGTGATCGTGATTGTGGGATTGTGACTGTGTGATTGTGTGATTGTGATTGTGTGATCGTGATTGTGTGATCGTGATTGGGTGACCGTGATTGGGTGATCGTGATTGGGTGATCGTGATTTGGTGATCGTGATTGGGTGATCGTGATTGGGTGGTCGTGATTGGGTGATCGTGATTGGGTGATCGTGATTGTGGGATTGTGACTGTGTGATTGTGTGATTGTGTGATTGTGATTGTGTGACTGTGATTGTGTGATCGTGATAGTGTGATCGTGATAGTGTGATCGTGATTGTGTGATCGTGACTGTGTGGTCGTGATTGTGTGATCGTGATTGTGGGATTGTGACTGTGTGATTGTGTGGTTGTGGTTATGTGATTGTGATTGTGTGATTCTGATTGCGATTGTGTGATTGTGACTGTGTGGTCGTGATTGTGTGATCGTGATTGTGGGATTGTGACTGTGTGATTGTGTGATCGTGATTGTGTGATCGCGATTGTGTGATCGTGATTGTGTGATCGTGATTGTGTGATCGTCATTGGGTGACCATGATTGGGTGATCGTGATTGGGTGATCGTGATTTGGTGATCGTGATTGGGTGATTGTGATGGTGTGGTTGTGATTGTGTGATTGTGATTGCATGATTGTGATTGTGTGATTGCGATTGTGTGATCGTGACTGTGTGGTCGTGATTGTGTGATTGTGATTGTGGGATTGTGACTGTGCGATTGTGTGATTGTGATTGTGTGACTGTGATTGTGTGATTGTGATTGTGTGATTGTGATTGTGTGATCGTGATTGTGTGATCGTGATTGTGTGATCGTGATTGTGTGATCGTGATTGTGTGATAGTGATTGTGTGATCGTGATTGTGTGATCGTGATTGTGTGATCGTGATAGTGTGATCGTGATTGTGTGATCGTGCTTGTGTGATCGTGATTGTGTGGTCGTGATTGTGTGGTCGTGATTGTGTGGTCGTGATTGTGTGATTGTGATTGTGTGATCGTGATTGTGGGATCGTGACTGTGGGATCGTGAATGTGTGATTGTGATTGTGTGATTGTGATTGTGTGATTGTGATGGTGTGGTCGTGATTGTGTGATTGTGATTGCATGATTGTGATTGTGTGATCGTGACTGTGTGGTCGCGATTGTGTGATTGTGATTGTGGGATTGTGACTGTGGGTTTGTGTGGTTGTGGTTGTGCGATTGTAATTGTGTGACTGTGATTGTGTGATTGTGATTGCGATTGTGTGATTGTGACTGTGTGGTCGTGATTGTGTGATTGGGTGATCGTGATTGTGTGATCGTGATTGTGTGATCGTGATTGTGTGATCGTGATTGTGTGATCGTGATTGTGTGATCGTGATTGTGTGATCGTGATTGTGTGATCGTGATTGGGTGATCGTGATTGGGTGATCGTGATTGGGTGATCGTGATTGGGTGATCGTGATTGTGGGATTGTGACTGTGCGATTGTGTGATTGTGATTGTGTGACTGTGATTGTGTGATTGTGATTGTGTGATTGTGATTGTGTGATTTTGATTGTGTGATTGTGATTGTGTGATTGTGATCGTGTGATTGTGATCGTGTGATCGTGATTGGGTGACCATGATTGGGTGATCGTGATTGGGTGATCGTGATTTGGTGATCGTGATTGGGTGATCGTGATTGGGTGGTCGTGATTGGGTGATCGTGATTGGGTGATCGTGATTGTGGGATTGTGACTGTGTGATTGTGTGATTGTGATTGTGTGACTGTGATTGTGTGATTGTGATTGTGGGATTGTGATTGTGTGATTGTGATTGTGTGATCGTGACTGTGATCGTGTGATTGTGATTGTGATTGTGATTGTGATTGTGATTGTGATTGTGATTGTGATTGTGATTGTGTGACTGTGATTGTGTGATCGTGATAGTGTGATCGTGATAGTGTGATCGTGATAGTGTGATCGTGATTGTGTGATCGTGACTGTGTGGTCGTGATTGTGTGATCGTGATTGTGGGATTGTGACTGTGTGATTGTGTGGTTGTGGTTATGTGATTGTGATTGTGTGACTGTGATTGTGTGATTGTGATTGCGATTGTGTGATTGTGACTGTGTGGTCGTGATTGTGTGATCGTGATTGTGGGATTGTGACTGTGTGATTGTGTGGTTGTGGTTGTGTGATTGTGATTGTGTGATCGTGATTGTGTGATTGTGATTGTGTGATCGTGATTGTGTGATCGTGATTGTGTGATCGTGATAGTGTACTCGTGATTGTGTGATTGTGATTGTGTGATTGTGATTGTGTGATTGTGATTGTGTGATTGTGATTGTGTGGTCGTGATTGTGTGATAGTGATTGTGTGATTGTGATTGTGTGTTTGTGATTGTGTGATTGTGATTGTGTGACTGTGATTGTGTGATTGTGATTGTGTGATTGTGATTGTGTGATTGTGATTGTGTGATTGTGATTGTGTGATTGTGATTGTGTGATTGTGATTGTGTGATTGTGATTGTGTGATTGTGATTGTGTGATTGTGATTGTGTGATTGTGATTGTGTGATTGTGATTGTGTGATTGTGATTGTGTGATTGTGATTGTGTGATTGTGATTGTGTGATTGTGATTGTGTGATTGTGTTTGTGTGATTGTGATTGTGTGATTGTGATTGTGTGATTGTGTGATTGTGTGATTGTGATTGTGTGATTGTGATCGTGTGATTGTGATCGTGTGACCGTGATTGGGTGACCGTGATTGGGTGATCGTGATTGGGTGATCGTGATTTGGTGATCGTGATTGGGTGATCGTGATTGGGTGGTCGTGATTGGGTGATCGTGATTGGGTGATCGTGATTGTGGGATTGTGACTGTGTGATTGTGTGATTGTGATTGTGTGATCGTGATTGTGTGATCGTGATTGTGTGATCGTGATTGTGTGATCGTGATTGTGTGATCGTGATTGGGTGATCGTGATTGGGTGATCGTGATTGGGTGATCGTGATTGGGTGATCGTGATTGTGGGATTGTGACTGTGCGATTGTGTGATTGTGATTGTGTGACTGTGATTGTGTGATTGTGATTGTGTGATTGTGATTGTGTGATTGTGATTGTGTGATTGTGATTGTGTGATTGTGATCGTGTGATTGTGATCATGTGATCGTGATTGGGTGACCGTGATTGGGTGATCGTGATTGGGTGATCGTGATTTGGTGATCGTGATTGGGTGATCGTGATTGTGGGATTGTGACTGTGTGATTGTGTGATTGTGATTGTGTGACTGTGATTGTGTGATTGTGATTGTGGGATTGTGATTGTGTGTTTGTGATTGTGTGATCGTGACTGTGATCGTGTGATTGTGATTGTGATTGTGATTGTGATTGTGATTGTGATTGTGATTGTGATTGTGATTGTGATTGTGTGACTGTGTGATTGTGATTGTGTGACTGTGATTGTGTGATCGTGATTGTGTGATCGTGATAGTGTGATCGTGATAGTGTGATCGTGATTGTGTGATCGTGACTGTGTGGTCGTGATTGTGTGGTCGTGATTGTGGGATTGTGACTGTGTGATTGTGTGGTTGTGGTTATGCGATTGTGATTGTGTGACTGTGATTGTGTGATTGTGATTGCGATTGTGTGATTGTGACTGTGTGGTCGTGATTGTGTGATCGTGATTGTGGGATTGTGATTGTGTGATTGTGTGATCGTGATTGTGTGATCGCGATTGCGTGATCGCGATTGCGTGATCGCGATTGCGTGATCGCGATTGTGTGATTGTGATTGTGATTGTGATTGTGTGATTGTGTGATCGTGATTGTGTGATCGTGATTGTGTGATCGTGATTGTGTGACCGTGATTGTGTGACCGTGATTAGGTGATCGTGATTGTGCGATCGTGATTGGGTGATCGTGATTGGGTGATCGTTATTGTGGGATTGTGACTGTGCGATTGTGTGATTGTGATTGTGTGATTGTGATCGTGTGATTGTGATCGTGTGATCGTGATTGGGTGATCGTGATTTGGTGATCGTGATTGGGTGATCGTGATTGGGCGATCGTGATTGGATGATCGTGATTGGGTGATCGTGATTGGGTGATCGTGATTGTGGGATTGTGATTGTGTGATCGTGATTGTGTGATCGCGATTGTGTGATCGTGATTGTGTGATCGTGATTGTGTGATCGTGATTTTGTGATCGTGATAGTGTGATCGTGATTGTGTGATCGTGATTGTGTGATCGTGATTGTGTGGTCGTGATTGTGTGGTCGTGATTGTGTGGTCGTGATTGCGTGATTGTGATTGTGTGATCGTGATTGTGGGATCGTGACTGTGGGATCGTGATTGTGTGATTGTGATTGTGTGATTGTGATTGTGTGATTGTGATGGTGTGGTTGTGATTGTGTGATTGTGATTGCATGATTGTGATTGTGATTGCGATTGTGTGATTGTGACTGTGTGGTCGTGATTGTGTGATCGTGATTGTGGGATTGTGACTGTGTGATTGTGTGATCGTGATTGTGTGATCGTGATTGTGTGATCGTGATTGTGTGATCGTGATTGTGTGATCGTGATTGTGTGATCGTGATTGGGTGATCGTGATTGGGTGATCGTGATTGGGTGATCGTGATTGTGGGATGGTGACTGTGCGATTGTGTGATTGTGATTGTGTGACTGTGATTGTGTGATTGTGATTGTGGGATTGTGATTGTGTGATTGTGATTGTGTGATCGTGACTGTGATTGTGTGATTGTGATTGTGATTGTGATTGTGATTGTGATTGTGATTGTGATTGTGATTCTGATTGTGATTGTGATTGTGATTGTGTGACTGTGTGATTGTGATTGTGTGACTGTGATTTTGCGATCGTGATAGTGTGATAGTGATCGTGTGATTGCGATCGTGTGATTGCGATCGTGTGATTGCGATCGTGTGATTGCGTTTGTGTGATTGCGATTGTGTGATTGTGATAGTGCGATTGTGATTGTGGGATTGTGGTTGTGTGATTGTTTGATTGTGTGATTGCGATTGTGTGATTGCGATTGTGTGATTGCGATTGTGTGATTGCGATTGTTTGATTGTGTGATTGCGATTGTGTGATTGCGATTGTGTGATTGCGTTTGTTTGATTGCGATTGTGTGATTGTGTGATTGTGATTGTGTGATTGTGATTGTGTGATTGTGATTGTGATTGTGTGATTGTGATTGTGTGATTGTGATTGTGTGATTGTGATTGTGTGATTGTGATTGTGTGATTGTGATTGTGTGATTGTGATTGTGTGATTGTGATTGTGTGATTGTGATTGTGTGTTTGTGATTGTGTGATTGTGATTGTGTGATTGTGATTGTGTGATTGTGATTGTGTGATTGTGATTGTGTGATTGTGATTGTGTGATTGTGATTGTGTGATTGTGATTGTGTGATTGTGATTGTGTGATTGTGATTGTGTGATTGTGAATGTGTGATTGTGATTGTGTGATTGTGATTGTGTGATTGTGATTGTGTGATTGTGATTGTGTGATTGTGATTGTGTGATTGTGATTGTGTGATTGTGATTGTGTGATTGTGTTTGTGTGATTGTGATTGTGTGATTGTGATTGTGTGATTGTGTGATTGTGTGATTGTGTGATTGTGATTGTGTGATTGTGATCGTGTGATTGTGATCGTGTGATCGTGATTGGGTGACCGTGATTGGGTGATCGTGATTGGGTGATCGTGATTTGGTGATCGTGATTGGGTGATCGTGATTGGGTGGTCGTGATTGGGTGATAGTGATTGGGTGATCGTGATTGTGGGATTGTGACAGTGTGATTGTGTGATTGTGATTGTGTGACTGTGATTGTGTGATTGTGATTGTGGTATTGTGATTGTGTGATTGTGATTGTGTAATCGTGACTGTGATCGTGTGATTGTGATTGTGATTGTGATTGTGATTGTGATTGTGATTGTGATTGTGATTGTGATTGTGATTGTGATTGTGATTGTGATTGTGTGACTGTGTGATTGTGATTGTGTGACTGTGATTGTGTGATCGTGATAGTGTGATCGTGATAGTGTGATCGTGATAGTGTGATCGTGATAGTGTGATCGTGATTGTGTGATCGTGAATGTGTGGTCGTGATTGTGTGATCGTGATTGTGGGATTGTGACTGTGTGATTGTGTGATTGTGATTGTGATTGTGATTGTGATTGTGATTGTGATTGTGATTGTGATTGTGATTGTGATTGTGATTGTGATTGTGTGACTGTGTGATTGTGATTGTGTGACTGTGATTGTGTGATCGTGATAGTGTGATCGTGAAAGTGTGATCGTGATTGTGTGATCGTGACTGTGTGGTCGTGATTGTGTGATCGTGATTGTGGGATTGTGACTGTGTGATTGTGTGGTTGTGGTTGTGTGATTGTGATTGTGTGACTGTGATTGTGTGATTGTGTGATCGTGACTGTGTGATAGTGATTGTGTGATCGTGATTGTGTGATCGTGATTGTGTGATCGTGATTGTGTGATCGTGATTGGGTGATCGTGATTGGGTGATCGTGATTGGGTGATCGTGATTGGGTGATCGTGATTGTGGGATTGTGACTGTGCGATTGTGTGATTGTGATGGTGTGACTGTGATTGTCTGATTGTGATTGTGGGATTGTGATTGTGTGATTGTGATTGTGTGATCGTGACTGTGATATTGTGATTGTGATTGTGATTGTGATTGTGATTGTGATTGTGATTGTGATTGTGATTGTGATTGTGTGATTGTGATTGTGTGACTGTGATTGTGCGATCGTGATAGTGCGATCGTGATAGTGTGATTGTGATCGTGTGATTGCGATCGTGTGATTGTGATCGTGTGATTGCGATCGTGTGATTGCGATCGTGTGATTGCGATCGTGTGATTGCGATTGTGTGATTGCGTTTGTGTGATTGCGATTGTGTGATTGTGATTGTGCGATTGTGATTTTGGGATTGTGGTTGTGTGATTGTTTGATTGTGTGATTGCCATTGTGTGATTGCGATTGTGTGATTGCGATTGTGTGATTGCGATTGTGTGATTGCGATTGTGTGATTGCGATTGTGTGATTGCAATTGTGTGATTGCGATTGTGTGATTGCGATTGTGTGATTGCTATTGTGTGATTGCGTTTGTGTGATTGCGATTGTGTGATTGCGATTGTTTGATTGCGATTGTTTGATTGTGTGATTGTGATTGTGTGATTGTGATTGTGTGATTGTGATTGTGTGATTGTGATTGTGTGATCGTGATTGGGTGACCGTGATTGGGTGATCGTGATTGGGTGATCGTGATTTGGTGATCGTGATTGGGTGATCGTGATTGGGTGGTCGTGATTGGGTGATCGTGATTGGGTGATCGTGATTGTGGGATTGTGACTGTGTGATTGTGTGATTGTGATTGTGTGATCGTGATTGTGTGATCGTGATTGGGTGACCGTGATTGGGTGATCGTGATTGGGTGATCGTGATTTGGTGATCGTGATTGGGTGATCGTGATTGAGTGGTCGTGATTGGGTGATCGTGATTGGGTGATCGTGATTGTGGGATTGTGACTGTGTGATTGTGTGATTGTGTGATTGTGATTGTGTGACTGTGATTGTGTGATCGTGATAGTGTGATCGTGATAGTGTGATCGTGATTGTGTGATCGTGACTGTGTGGTCGTGATTGTGTGATCGTGATTGTGGGATTGTGACTGTGTGATTGTGTGGTTGTGGTTATGTGATTGTGATTGTGTGATTCTGATTGCGATTGTGTGATTGTGACTGTGTGGTCGTGATTGTGTGATCGTGATTGTGGGATTGTGACTGTGTGATTGTGTGATCGTGATTGTGTGATCGCGATTGCGTGATCGCGATTGCGTGATCGCGATTGCGTGATCGCGATTGTGTGATTGTGTTTGTGATTGTGATTGTGATTGTGTGATTGTGTGATCGTGATTGTGTGATCGTGATTGTGGGATTGTGACTGTGTGATTGTGTGGTTGTGGTTGTTGTTGTGTGATTGTGATTGTGTGATCGTGATTGTGTGATTGTGATTGTGTGATTGTGATTGTGTGATCGTGATTGTGGGATCGTGACTGTGGGATCGTGATTGTGTGATTGTGATTGTGTGATTGTGATGGTGTGGTTGTGATTGTGTGATTGTGATTGCATGATTGTGATTGTGTGATTGCGATTGTGTGATCGTGACTGTGTGGTCGTGATTGTGTGATTGTGATTGTGGGATTGTGACTGTGGGATTGTGTGGTTGTGGTTGTGCGATTGTAATTGTGTGACTGTGATTGTGTGATTGTGATTGCGATTGTGTAATTGTGACTGTGTGGTCGTGATTGTGTGATCGTGATTGTGTGATCGTGATTGTGTGATCGTGATTGTGTGATCGTGATTGTGTGATCGTGATTGTGTGATCGTCATTGGGTGATCGTGATTGGGTGATCGTGATTGGGTGATCGTGATTGGGTGATCGTGATTGTGGGATTGTGACTGTGCGATTGTGTGATTGTGATTGTGTGACTGTGATTGTGTGATTGTGATTGTGTGATTGTGATTGTGTGATTGTGATTGTGTGATTGTGATTGTGTGATTGTGATTGTGATTGTGATTGTGTGATTGTGATTGTGTGATCGTGATTGTGTGATCGTGATTGTGTGATCGTGATTGTGTGATCGTGATTGTGTGATCGTGATTGTGTGATCGTGATTGTGTGATCGTGATTGTGTGATCGTGATTGTGTGATCGTGATTGTGTGATCGTGATAGTGTGATCGTGATTGTGTGATCGTGATTGTGTGATCGTGATTGTGTGGTCGTGATTGTGTGGTCGTGATTGTGTGGTCGTGATTGTGTGATTGTGATTGTGTGATCGTGATTGTGGGATCGTGACTGTGGGATCGCGATTGTGTGATTGTGATTGTGTGATTGTGATTGTGTGATTGTGATGGTGTGGTCGTGATTGTGTGATTGTGATTGCATGATTGTGATTGTGTGATCGTGACTGTGTGGTCGCGATTGTGTGATTGTGATTGTGGGATTGTGACTGTGGGATTGTGTGGTTGTGGTTGTGCGATTGTAATTGTGTGACTGTGATTGTGTGATTGTGATTGCGATTGTGTGATTGTGACTGTGTGGTCGTGATTGTGTGATTGTGTGATCGTGATTGTGTGATCGTGATTGTGTGATCGTGATTGTGTGATCGTGATTGTGTGATCGTGATTGTGTGATCGTGATTGTGTGATCGTGATTGTGTGATCGTGATTGGGTGATCGTGATTGGGTGATCGTGATTGGGTGATCGTGATTGGGTGATCGTGATTGTGGGATTGTGACTGTGCGATTGTGTGATTGTGATTGTGTGACTGTGATTGTGTGATTGTGATTGTGTGATTTTGATTGTGTGATTGTGATTGTGTGATTGTGATCGTGTGATTGTGATCGTGTGATCGTGATTGGGTGACCATGATTGGGTGATCGTGATTGGGTGATCGTGATTTGGTGATCGTGATTGGGTGATCGTGATTGTGGGATTGTGACTGTGTGATTGTGTGATTGTGATTGTGTGACTGTGATTGTGTGATTGTGATTGTGGGATTGTGATTGTGTGATTGTGATTGTGTGATCGTGACTGTGATCGTGTGATTGTGATTGTGATTGTGATTGTGATTGTGATTGTGATTGTGATTGTGTGACTGTGATTGTGTGATCGTGATAGTGTGATCGTGATAGTGTGATCGTGATAGTGTGATCGTGATTGTGTGATCGTGACTGTGTGGTCGTGATTGTGTGATCGTGATTGTGGGATTGTGACTGTGTGATTGTGTGGTTGTGGTTATGTGATTGTGATTGTGTGACTGTGATTGTGTGATTGTGATTGCGATTGTGTGATTGTGACTGTGTGGTCGTGATTGTGTGATCGTGATTGTGGGATTGTGACTGTGTGATTGTGTGATCGTGATTGTGTGATCGCGATTGCGTGATCGCGATTGCGTGATCGCGATTGTGTGATTGTGATTGTGATTGTGATTGTGTGATTGTGTGATCGTGATTGTGTGATCGTGACTGTATGACCGTGATTGTGTGACCGTGATTAGGTGATCGTGATTGGGCGATCGTGATTGGGTGATCGTGATTGGGTGATCGTTATTGTGGGATTGTGACTGTGCGATTGTGTGATTGTGATTGTGTGATTGTGATCGTGTGATTGTGATCGTGTGATCGTGATTGGGTGATCGTGATTTGGTGATCGTGATTGGGTGATCGTGATTGGGTGATCGTGATTGGATGATCGTGATTGGGTGATCGTGATTGTGGGATCGTGACTGTGGGATCGTGATTGTGTGATTGTGATTGTGGGATTGTGACGGTGTGATTGTGTGATCGTGATTGTGTGATCGTGATTGTGTGATCGTGATTGTGGGATTGTGACTGTGTGATTGTGTGGTTGTGGTTGTGTGATTGTGATTGTGTGACTGTGATTGTGTGATTGTGATTGTGGGATTGTGATTGCTATTGTGTGATTGTGACTGTGTGGTCGTGATTGTGTGATCGTGATTGTGGGATTGTGACTGTGTGATTGTGTGGTTGTGGTTGTGTGATTGTGATTGTGTGATCGTGATTGTGTGATTGTGATTGTGTGATCGTGATTGTGTGATCGTGATTGTGTGATCGTGATTGTGTGATCGTGATAGTGTACTCGTGATTGTGTGATTGTGATTGTGTGATTGTGATTGTGTGATTGTGATTGTGTGATTGTGATTGTGTGGTCGTGATTGTGTGATAGTGATTGTGTGATTGTGATTGTGTGTTTGTGATTGTGTGATTGTGATTGTGTGATTGTGATTGTGTGATTGTGATTGTGTGATTGTGATTGTGTGATTGTGATTGTGTGATTGTGATTGTGTGATTGTGATTGTGTGATTGTGATTGTGTGATTGTGATTGTGTGATTGTGATTGTGTGATTGTGATTGTGTGATTGTGATTGTGTGATTGTGATTGTGTGATTGTGATTGTGTGATTGTGATTGTGTGATTGTGATTGTGTGATTGTGATTGTGTGATTGTGATTGTGTGATTGTGATTGTGTGATTGTGATTGTGTGATCGTGACTGTGATCGTGTGATTGTGATTGTGATTGTGATTGTGATTGTGATTGTGATTGTGATTGTGATTGTGATTGTGATTGTGATTGTGATTGTGATTGTGATTGTGATTGTGATTGTGTGACTGTGTGATTGTGATTGTGTGACTGTGATTGTGTGATCGTGATAGTGTGATCGTGATAGTGTGATCGTGATAGTGTGATCGTGATAGTGTGATCGTGATAGTGTGATCGTGATTGTGTGATCGTGATTGTGTGGTAGTGATTGTGTGGTCGTGATTGGATGATCGTGATTGGGTGATCGTGATTGGGTGATCGTGATTGTGGGATTGTGACTGTGTGATTGTGTGATTGTGATTGTGTGACTGTGATTGTGGGATTGTGATCGTGTGATTGTGATTGTGTGATCGTGACTGTGATTGTGGGATTGTGATTGTGACTGTGATTGTGATTGTGATTGTGATTGTGATTGTGATTGTGATTGTGATTGTGATTGTGATTGTGATTGTGATTGTGATTGTGATTGTGATTGTGATTGTGATTGTGATTGTGATTGTGATTGTGTGACTGTGTGATTGTGATTGTGTGACTGTGATTGTGTGATCGTGATAGTCTGATCGTGAAAGTGTGATCGTGATTGTGTGATCGTGACTGTGTGGTCGTGATTGTGTGATCGTGATTGTGGGATTGTGACTGTGTGATTGTGTGGTTGTGGTTGTGTGATTGTGATTGTGTGACTGTGATTGTGTGATTGTGTGATCGTGACTGTGTGATAGTGATTGTGTGATCGTGATTGTGTGATCGTGATTGTGTGATCGTGATTGTGTGATCGTGATTGTGTGATCGTGATTGGGTGATCGTGATTGGGTGATCGTGATTGGGTGATCGTGATTGGGTGATCGTGATTGTGGGATTGTGACTGTGCGATTGTGTGATTGTGATGGTGTGACTGTGATTGTGTGATTGTGATTGTGGGATTGTGATTGTGTGATTGTGATTGTGTGATCGTGACTGTGATATTGTGATTGTGATTGTGATTGTGATTGTGATTGTGATTGTGATTGTGTGATTGTGATTGTGTGACTGTGATTGTGCGATCGTGATAGTGCGATCGTGATAGTGTGATTGTGATCGTGTGATTGCGATCGTGTGATTGTGATCGTGTGATAGCGATCGTGTGATTGCGATCGTGTGATTGCGATCGTGTGATTGCGATTGTGTGATTGCGTTTGTGTGATTGCGATTGTGTGATTGTGATTGTGCGATTGTGATTTTGGGATTGTGGTTGTGTGATTGTTTGATTGTGTGATTGCCATTGTGTGATTGCGATTGTGTGATTGCGATTGTGTGATTGCGATTGTGTGATTGCGATTGTGTGATTGCGATTGTGTGATTGCAATTGTGTGATTGCGATTGTGTGATTGCGATTGTGTGATTGCGATTGTGTGATTGCGTTTGTGTGATTGCGATTGTGTGATTGCGATTGTTTGATTGCGATTGTTTGATTGTGTGATTGTGATTGTGTGATTGTGATTGTGTGATTGTGATTGTGTGATTGTGATTGTGTGATCGTGATTGGGTGACCGTGATTGGGTGATCGTGATTGGGTGATCGTGATTTGGTGATCGTGATTGGGTGATCGTGATTGGGTGATCGTGATTTGGTGATCGTGATTGGGTGATCGTGATTGGGTGGTCGTGATTGGGTGATCGTGATTGGGTGATCGTGATTGTGGGATTGTGACTGTGTGATTGTGTGATTGTGATTGTGTGATCGTGATTGTGTGATCGTGATTGGGTGACCGTGATTGGGTGATCGTGATTGGGTGATCGTGATTTGGTGATCGTGATTGGGTGATCGTGATTGGGTGGTCGTGATTGGGTGATCGTGATTGGGTGATCGTGATTGTGGGATTGTGACTGTGTGATTGTGTGATTGTGTGATTGTGATTGTGTGACTGTGATTGTGTGATCGTGATAGTGTGATCGTGATAGTGTGATCGTGATTGTGTGATCGTGACTGTGTGGTCGTGATTGTGTGATCGTGATTGTGGGATTGTGACTGTGTGATTGTGTGGTTGTGGTTATGTGATTGTGATTGTGTGATTCTGATTGCGATTGTGTGATTGTGACTGTGTGGTCGTGATTGTGTGATCGTGATTGTGGGATTGTGACTGTGTGATTGTGTGATCGTGATTGTGTGATCGCGATTGTGTGATCGTGATTGTGTGATCGTGATTGTGTGATCGTCATTGGGTGACCATGATTGGGTGATCGTGATTGGGTGATCGTGATTTGGTGATCGTGATTGGGTGATTGTGATGGTGTGGTTGTGATTGTGTGATTGTGATTGCATGATTGTGATTGTGTGATTGCGATTGTGTGATCGTGACTGTGTGGTCGTGATTGTGTGATTGTGATTGTGGGATTGTGACTGTGGGATTGTGTGGTTGTGGTTGTGCGATTGTAATTGTGTGACTGTGATTGTGTGATTGTGATTGCGATTGTGTAATTGTGACTGTGTGGTCGTGATTGTGTGATCGTGATTGTGTGATCGTGATTGTGTGATCGTGATTGTGTGATCGTGATTGTGTGATCGTCATTGGGTGATCGTGATTGGGTGATCGTGATTGGGTGATCGTGATTGGGTGATCGTGATTGTGGGATTGTGACTGTGCGATTGTGTGATTGTGATTGTGTGACTGTGATTGTGTGATTGTGATTGTGTGATTGTGATTGTGTGATTGTGATTGTGTGATTGTGATTGTGTGATTGTGATTGTGATTGTGATTGTGTGATTGTGATTGTGTGATCGTGATTGTGTGATCGTGATTGTGTGATCGTGATTGTGTGATCGTGATTGTGTGATAGTGATTGTGTAATCGTGATTGTGTGATCGTGATTGTGTGATCGTGATTGTGTGATCGTGATAGTGTGATCGTGATTGTGTGATCGTGATTGTGTGATCGTGATTGTGTGGTCGTGATTGTGTGGTCGTGATTGTGTGGTCGTGATTGTGTGATTGTGATTGTGTGATCGTGATTGTGGGATCGTGACTGTGGGATCGTGAATGTGTGATTGTGATTGTGTGATTGTGATGGTGTGGTCGTGATTGTGTGATTGTGATTGCATGATTGTGATTGTGTGATCGTGACTGTGTGGTCGCGATTGTGTGATTGTGATTGTGGGATTGTGACTGTGGGATTGTGTGGTTGTGGTTGTGCGATTGTAATTGTGTGACTGTGATTGTGTGATTGTGACTGTGTGGTCGTGATTGTGTGATTGTGTGATCGTGATTGTGTGATCGTGATTGTGTGATCGTGATTGTGTGATCGTGATTGTGTGATCGTGATTGTGTGATCGTGATTGTGTGATCGTGATTGTGTGATCGTGATTGGGTGATCGTGATTGGGTGATCGTGATTGGGTGATCGTGATTGGGTGATCGTGATTGGGTGATCGTGATTGTGGGATTGTGACTGTGCGATTCTGTGATTGTGATTGTGTGACTGTGATTGTGTGATTGTGATTGTGTGATTGTGATTGTGTGATTTTGATTGTGTGATTGTGATTGTGTGATTGTGATCGTGTGATTGTGATCGTGTGATCGTGATTGGGTGACCATGATTGGGTGATCGTGATTGGGTGATCGTGATTTGGTGATCGTGATTGGGTGATCGTGATTGGGTGGTCGTGATTGGGTGATCGTGATTGGGTGATCGTGATTGTGGGATTGTGACTGTGTGATTGTGTGATTGTGATTGTGTGACTGTGATTGTGTGATTGTGATTGTGGGATTGTGATTGTGTGATTGTGATTGTGTGATCGTGACTGTGATCGTGTGATTGTGATTGTGATTGTGATTGTGATTGTGATTGTGATTGTGATTGTGATTGTGATTGTGATTGTGATTGTGATTGTGTGACTGTGATTGTGTGATCGTGATAGTGTGATCGTGATAGTGTGATCGTGATAGTGTGATCGTGATTGTGTGATCGTGACTGTGTGGTCGTGATTGTGTGATCGTGATTGTGGGATTGTGACTGTGTGATTGTGTGGTTGTGGTTATGTGATTGTGAT
Organism: Megachile rotundata; assembly: GCF_050947335.1. Classification (NCBI taxonomy): domain Eukaryota; kingdom Metazoa; phylum Arthropoda; class Insecta; order Hymenoptera; family Megachilidae; genus Megachile; species Megachile rotundata. Next base: position 561,795 of record NC_134997.1, on the reverse strand, counting down.
TGTGTGACTGTGATTGTGTGATTGTGATTGCGATTGTGTGATTGTGACTGTGTGGTCGTGATTGTGTGATCGTGATTGTGGGATTGTGACTGTGTGATTGTGTGATCGTGATTGTGTGATCGCGATTGCGTGATCGCGATTGCGTGATCGCGATTGTGTGATTGTGATTGTGATTGTGATTGTGTGATTGTGTGATCGTGATTGTGTGATCGTGACTGTATGACCGTGATTGTGTGACCGTGATTAGGTGATCGTGATTGGGCGATCGTGATTGGGTGATCGTGATTGGGTGATCGTTATTGTGGGATTGTGACTGTGCGATTGTGTGATTGTGGTTGTGTGATTGTGATTGTGTGACTGTGATTGTGTGATTGTGATTGTGGGATTGTGATTGCTATTGTGTGATTGTGACTGTGTGGTCGTGATTGTGTGATCGTGATTGTGGGATTGTGACTGTGTGATTGTGTGGTTGTGGTTGTGTGATTGTGATTGTGTGATCGTGATTGTGTGATTGTGATTGTGTGATCGTGATTGTGTGATCGTGATTGTGTGATCGTGATTGTGTGATCGTGATAGTGTACTCGTGATTGTGTGATTGTGATTGTGTGATTGTGATTGTGTGATTGTGATTGTGTGATTGTGATTGTGTGGTCGTGATTGTGTGATAGTGATTGTGTGATTGTGATTGTGTGTTTGTGATTGTGTGATTGTGATTGTGTGATTGTGATTGTGTGATTGTGATTGTGTGATTGTGATTGTGTGATTGTGATTGTGTGATTGTGATTGTGTGATTGTGATTGTGTGATTGTGATTGTGTGATTGTGATTGTGTGATTGTGATTGTGTGATTGTGATTGTGTGATTGTGATTGTGTGATTGTGATTGTGTGATTGTGATTGTGTGATTGTGATTGTGTGATTGTGATTGTGTGATTGTGATTGTGTGATTGTGATTGTGTGATTGTGATTGTGTGATTGTGATTGTGTGATTGTGTTTGTGTGATTGTGATTGTGTGATTGTGATTGTGTGATTGTGTGATTGTGTGATTGTGATTGTGTGATTGTGATCGTGTGATTGTGATCGTGTGACCGTGATTGGGTGACCGTGATTGGGTGATCGTGATTGGGTGATCGTGATTTGGTGATCGTGATTGGGTGATCGTGATTGGGTGGTCGTGATTGGGTGATCGTGATTGGGTGATCGTGATTGTGGGATTGTGACTGTGTGATTGTGTGATTGTGATTGTGTGATCGTGATTGTGTGATCGTGATTGTGTGATCGTGATTGTGTGATCGTGATTGTGTGATCGTGATTGTGTGATCGTGATTGGGTGATCGTGATTGGGTGATCGTGATTGGGTGATCGTGATTGGGTGATCGTGATTGTGGGATTGTGACTGTGCGATTGTGTGATTGTGATTGTGTGACTGTGATTGTGTGATTGTGATTGTGTGATTGTGATTGTGTGATTGTGATTGTGTGATTGTGATTGTGTGATTGTGGTCGTGTGATTGTGATCATGTGATCGTGATTGGGTGACCGTGATTGGGTGATCGTGATTGGGTGATCGTGATTTGGTGATCGTGATTGGGTGATCGTGATTGTGGGATTGTGACTGTGTGATTGTGTGATTGTGATTGTGTGACTGTGATTGTGTGATTGTGATTGTGGGATTGTGATTGTGTGTTTGTGATTGTGTGATCGTGACTGTGATCGTGTGATTGTGATTGTGATTGTGATTGTGATTGTGATTGTGATTGTGATTGTGATTGTGATTGTGATTGTGTGACTGTGTGATTGTGATTGTGTGACTGTGATTGTGTGATCGTGATTGTGTGATCGTGATAGTGTGATCGTGATAGTGTGATCGTGATTGTGTGATCGTGACTGTGTGGTCGTGATTGTGTGGTCGTGATTGTGGGATTGTGACTGTGTGATTGTGTGGTTGTGGTTATGCGATTGTGATTGTGTGACTGTGATTGTGTGATTGTGATTGCGATTGTGTGATTGTGACTGTGTGGTCGTGATTGTGTGATCGTGATTGTGGGATTGTGATTGTGTGATTGTGTGATCGTGATTGTGTGATCGCGATTGCGTGATCGCGATTGCGTGATCGCGATTGCGTGATCGCGATTGTGTGATTGTGATTGTGATTGTGTGATTGTGTGATCGTGATTGTGTGATCGTGATTGTGTGATCGTGATTGTGTGACCGTGATTGTGTGACCGTGATTAGGTGATCGTGATTGTGCGATCGTGATTGGGTGATCGTGATTGGGTGATCGTTATTGTGGGATTGTGACTGTGCGATTGTGTGATTGTGATTATGTGATTGTGATCGTGTGATTGTGATCGTGTGATCGTGATTGGGTGATCGTGATTTGGTGATCGTGATTGGGTGATCGTGATTGGGCGATCGTGATTGGATGATCGTGATTGGGTGATCGTGATTGGGTGATCGTGATTGTGGGATTGTGATTGTGTGATCGTGATTGTGTGATCGCGATTGTGTGATCGTGATTGTGTGATCGTGATTGTGTGATCGTGATTTTGTGATCGTGATAGTGTGATCGTGATTGTGTGATCGTGATTGTGTGATCGTGATTGTGTGGTCGTGATTGTGTGGTCGTGATTGTGTGGTCGTGATTGCGTGATTGTGATTGTGTGATCGTGATTGTGGGATCGTGACTGTGGGATCGTGATTGTGTGATTGTGATTGTGTGATTGTGATTGTGTGATTGTGATGGTGTGGTTGTGATTGTGTGATTGTGATTGCATGATTGTGATTGTGATTGCGATTGTGTGATTGTGACTGTGTGGTCGTGATTGTGTGATCGTGATTGTGGGATTGTGACTGTGTGATTGTGTGATCGTGATTGTGTGATCGTGATTGTGTGATCGTGATTGTGTGATCGTGATTGTGTGATCGTGATTGTGTGATCGTGATTGGGTGATCGTGATTGGGTGATCGTGATTGGGTGATCGTGATTGTGGGATGGTGACTGTGCGATTGTGTGATTGTGATTGTGTGACTGTGATTGTGTGATTGTGATTGTGGGATTGTGATTGTGTGATTGTGATTGTGTGATCGTGACTGTGATTGTGTGATTGTGATTGTGATTGTGATTGTGATTGTGATTGTGATTGTGATTGTGATTGTGATTCTGATTGTGATTGTGATTGTGATTGTGTGACTGTGTGATTGTGATTGTGTGACTGTGATTTTGCGATCGTGATAGTGTGATAGTGATCGTGTGATTGCGATCGTGTGATTGCGATCGTGTGATTGCGATCGTGTGATTGCGATCGTGTGATTGCGTTTGTGTGATTGCGATTGTGTGATTGTGATAGTGCGTTTGTGATTGTGGGATTGTGGTTGTGTGATTGTTTGATTGTGTGATTGCGATTGTGTGATTGCGATTGTGTGATTGCGATTGTGTGATTGCGATTGTTTGATTGTGTGATTGCGATTGTGTGATTGCGATTGTGTGATTGCGTTTGTTTGATTGCGATTGTGTGATTGTGTGATTGTGATTGTGTGATTGTGATTGTGTGATTGTGATTGTGATTGTGTGATTGTGTGATTGTGATTGTGTGATTGTGATTGTGTGATTGTGATTGTGTGATTGTGATTGTGTGATTGTGATTGTGTGATTGTGATTGTGTGATTGTGATTGTGTGATTGTGATTGTGTGATTGTGTTTGTGTGATTGTGATTGTGTGATTGTGATTGTGTGATTGTGTGATTGTGTGATTGTGATTGTGTGATTGTGATCGTGTGATTGTGATCGTGTGACCGTGATTGGGTGACCGTGATTGGGTGATCGTGATTGGGTGATCGTGATTTGGTGATCGTGATTGGGTGATCGTGATTGGGTGGTCGTGATTGGGTGATCGTGATTGGGTGATCGTGATTGTGGGATTGTGACTGTGTGATTGTGTGATTGTGATTGTGTGATCGTGATTGTGTGATCGTGATTGTGTGATCGTGATTGTGTGATCGTGATTGTGTGATCGTGATTGTGTGATCGTGATTGGGTGATCGTGATTGGGTGATCGTGATTGGGTGCTCGTGATTGGGTGATCGTGATTGTGGGATTGTGACTGTGCGATTGTGTGATTGTGATTGTGTGACTGTGATTGTGTGATTGTGATTGTGTGATTGTGATTGTGTGATTGTGATTGTGTGATTGTGATCGTGTGATTGTGATCATGTGATCGTGATTGGGTGACCGTGATTGGGTGATCGTGATTGGGTGATCGTGATTTGGTGATCGTGATTGGGTGATCGTGATTGTGGGATTGTGACTGTGTGATTGTGTGATTGTGATTGTGTGACTGTGATTGTGTGATTGTGATTGTGGGATTGTGATTGTGTGTTTGTGATTGTGTGATCGTGACTGTGATCGTGTGATTGTGATTGTGATTGTGATTGTGATTGTGATTGTGATTGTGATTGTGATTGTGATTGTGATTGTGATTGTGATTGTGATTGTGTGACTGTGTGATTGTGATTGTGTGACTGTGATTGTGTGATCGTGATTGTGTGATCGTGATAGTGTGATCGTGATAGTGTGATCGTGATAGTGTGATCGTGATTGTGTGATCGTGACTGTGTGGTCGTGATTGTGTGGTCGTGATTGTGGGATTGTGACTGTGTGATTGTGTGGTTGTGGTTATGCGATTGTGATTGTGTGACTGTGATTGTGTGATTGTGATTGCGATTGTGTGATTGTGACTGTGTGGTCGTGATTGTGTGATCGTGATTGTGGGATTGTGATTGTGTGATTGTGTGATCGTGATTGTGTGATCGCGATTGCGTGATCGCGATTGCGTGATCGCGATTGCGTGATCGCGATTGTGTGATTGTGATTGTGATTGTGATTGTGTGATTGTGTGATCGTGATTGTGTGATCGTGATTGTGTGATCGTGATTGTGTGACCGTGATTGTGTGACCGTGATTAGGTGATCGTGATTGTGCGATCGTGATTGGGTGATCGTGATTGGGTGATCGTTATTGTGGGATTGTGACTGTGCGATTGTGTGATTGTGATTGTGTGATTGTGATCGTGTGATTGTGATCGTGTGATCGTGATTGGGTGATCGTGATTTGGTGAACGTGATTGGGTGATCGTGATTGGGCGATCGTGATTGGATGATCGTGATTGGGTGATCGTGATTGGGTGATCGTGATTGGGGGATTGTGATTGTGTGATCGTGATTGTGTGATCGCGATTGTGTGATCGTGATTGTGTGATCGTGATTGTGTGATCGTGATTGTGTGATCGTGATAGTGTGATCGTGATTGTGTGATCGTGATTGTGTGATCGTGATTGTGTGGTCGTGATTGTGTGGTCGTGATTGTGTGGTCGTGATTGCGTGATTGTGATTGTGTGATCGTGATTGTGGGATCGTGACTGTGGGATCGTGATTGTGTGATTGTGATTGTGTGATTGTGATTGTGTGATTGTGATGGTGTGGTTGTGATTGTGTGATTGTGATTGCATGATTGTGATTGTGATTGCGATTGTGTGATTGTGACTGTGTGGTCGTGATTGTGTGATCGTGATTGTGGGATTGTGACTGTGTGATTGTGTGATCGTGATTGTGTGATCGTGATTGTGTGATCGTGATTGTGTGATCGTGATTGTGTGATCGTGATTGTGTGATCGTGATTGGGTGATCGTGATTGGGTGATCGTGATTGGGTGATCGTGATTGTGGGATGGTGACTGTGCGATTGTGTGATTGTGATTGTGTGACTGTGATTGTGTGATTGTGATTGTGGGATTGTGATTGTGTGATTGTGATTGTGTGATCGTGACTGTGATTGTGTGATTGTGATTGTGATTGTGATTGTGATTGTGATTGTGATTGTGATTGTGATTGTGATTCTGATTGTGATTGTGATTGTGATTGTGTGACTGTGTGATTGTGATTGTGTGACTGTGATTTTGCGATCGTGATAGTGTGATAGTGATCATGTGATTGCGATCGTGTGATTGCGATCGTGTGATTGCGATCGTGTGATTGCGTTTGTGTGATTGCGATTGTGTGATTGTGATAGTGCGATTGTGATTGTGGGATTGTGGTTGTGTGATTGTTTGATTGTGTGATTGCGATTGTGTGATTGCGATTGTGTGATTGCGATTGTGTGATTGCGATTGTTTGATTGTGTGATTGCGATTGTGTGATTGCGATTGTGTGATTGCGTTTGTTTGATTGCGATTGTGTGATTGTGTGATTGTGTGATTGTGATTGTGTGATTGTGATTGTGTGATTGTGATTGTGATTGTGTGATTGTGATTGTGTGATTGTGATTGTGTGATTGTGATTGTGTGATTGTGATTGTGTGATTGTGATTGTGTGATTGTGATTGTGTGATTGTGATTGTGTGATTGTGATTGTGTGATTGTGATTGTGTGTTTGTGATTGTGTGATTGTGATTGTGTGATTGTGATTGTGTGATTGTGATTGTGTGATTGTGATTGTGTGATTGTGATTGTGTGATTGTGATTGTGTGATTGTGATTGTGTGATTGTGATTGTGTGATTGTGATTGTGTGATTGTGATTGTGTGATTGTGATTGTGTGATTGTGATTGTGTGATTGTGATTGTGTGATTGTGATTGTGTGATTGTGATTGTGTGATTGTGATTGTGTGATTGTGTTTGTGTGATTGTGATTGTGTGATTGTGATTGTGTGATTGTGTGATTGTGTGATTGTGTGATTGTGATTGTGTGATTGTGATCGTGTGATTGTGATCGTGTGATCGTGATTGGGTGACCGTGATTGGGTGATCGTGATTGGGTGATCGTGATTTGGTGATCGTGATTGGGTGATCGTGATTGGGTGGTCGTGATTGGGTGATAGTGATTGGGTGATCGTGATTGTGGGATTGTGACAGTGTGATTGTGTGATTGTGATTGTGTGACTGTGATTGTGTGATTGTGATTGTGGGATTGTGATTGTGTGATTGTGATTGTGTAATCGTGACTGTGATCGTGTGATTGTGATTGTGATTGTGATTGTGATTGTGATTGTGATTGTGATTGTGATTGTGATTGTGATTGTGATTGTGATTGTGATTGTGTGACTGTGTGATTGTGATTGTGTGACTGTGATTGTGTGATCGTGATAGTGTGATCGTGATAGTGTGATCGTGATAGTGTGATCGTGATAGTGTGATCGTGATTGTGTGATCGTGAATGTGTGGTCGTGATTGTGTGATCGTGATTGTGGGATTGTGACTGTGTGATTGTGTGATTGTGATTGTGATTGTGATTGTGATTGTGATTGTGATTGTGATTGTGATTGTGATTGTGATTGTGATTGTGATTGTGATTGTGTGACTGTGTGATTGTGATTGTGTGACTGTGATTGTGTGATCGTGATAGTGTGATCGTGAAAGTGTGATCGTGATTGTGTGATCGTGACTGTGTGGTCGTGATTGTGTGATCGTGATTGTGGGATTGTGACTGTGTGATTGTGTGGTTGTGGTTGTGTGATTGTGATTGTGTGACTGTGATTGTGTGATTGTGTGATCGTGACTGTGTGATAGTGATTGTGTGATCGTGATTGTGTGATCGTGATTGTGTGATCGTGATTGTGTGATCGTGATTGGGTGATCGTGATTGGGTGATCGTGATTGGGTGATCGTGATTGGGTGATCGTGATTGTGGGATTGTGACTGTGCGATTGTGTGATTGTGATGGTGTGACTGTGATTGTCTGATTGTGATTGTGGGATTGTGATTGTGTGATTGTGATTGTGTGATCGTGACTGTGATATTGTGATTGTGATTGTGATTGTGATTGTGATTGTGATTGTGATTGTGATTGTGTGATCGTGATTGGGTGACCGTGATTGGGTGATCGTGATTGGGTGATCGTGATTTGGTGATCGTGATTGGGTGATCGTGATTGGGTGGTCGTGATTGGGTGATCGTGATTGGGTGATCGTGATTGTGGGATTGTGACTGTGTGATTGTGTGATTGTGTGATTGTGATTGTGTGACTGTGATTGTGTGATCGTGATAGTGTGATCGTGATAGTGTGATCGTGATTGTGTGATCGTGACTGTGTGGTCGTGATTGTGTGATCGTGATTGTGGGATTGTGACTGTGTGATTGTGTGGTTGTGGTTATGTGATTGTGATTGTGTGATTCTGATTGCGATTGTGTGATTGTGACTGTGTGGTCGTGATTGTGTGATCGTGATTGTGGGATTGTGACTGTGTGATTGTGTGATCGTGATTGTGTGATCGCGAGTGCGTGATCGCGATTGCGTGATCGCGATTGCGTGATCGCGATTGTGTGATTGTGTTTGTGATTGTGATTGTGATTGTGTGATTGTGTGATCGTGATTGTGTGATCGTGATTGTGGGATTGTGACTGTGTGATTGTGTGGTTGTGGTTGTTGTTGTGTGATTGTGATTGTGTGATCGTGATTGTGTGATTGTGATTGTGTGATTGTGATTGTGTGATCGTGATTGTGGGATCGTGACTGTGGGATCGTGATTGTGTGATTGTGATTGTGTGATTGTGATGGTGTGGTTGTGATTGTGTGATTGTGATTGCATGATTGTGATTGTGTGATTGCGATTGTGTGATCGTGACTGTGTGGTCGTGATTGTGTGATTGTGATTGTGGGATTGTGACTGTGGGATTGTGTGGTTGTGGTTGTGCGATTGTAATTGTGTGACTGTGATTGTGTGATTGTGATTGCGATTGTGTAATTGTGACTGTGTGGTCGTGATTGTGTGATCGTGATTGTGTGATCGTGATTGTGTGATCGTGATTGTGTGATCGTGATTGTGTGATCGTCATTGGGTGATCGTGATTGGGTGATCGTGATTGGGTGATCGTGATTGGGTGATCGTGATTGTGGGATTGTGACTGTGCGATTGTGTGATTGTGATTGTGTGACTGTGATTGTGTGATTGTGATTGTGTGATTGTGATTGTGTGATTGTGATTGTGTGATTGTGATTGTGTGATTGTGATTGTGATTGTGATTGTGTGATTGTGATTGTGTGATCGTGATTGTGTGATCGTGATTGTGTGATCGTGATTGTGTGATCGTGATTGTGTGATCGTGATTGTGTGATCGTGATTGTGTGATCGTGATTGTGTGATCGTGATTGTGTGATCGTGATTGTGTGATCGTGATAGTGTGATCGTGATTGTGTGATCGTGATTGTGTGATCGTGATTGTGTGGTCGTGATTGTGTGGTCGTGATTGTGTGGTCGTGATTGTGTGATTGTGATTGTGTGATCGTGATTGTGGGATCGTGACTGTGGGATCGTGATTGTGTGATTGTGATTGTGTGATTGTGATTGTGTGATTGTGATGGTGTGGTCGTGATTGTGTGATTGTGATTGCATGATTGTGATTGTGTGATCGTGACTGTGTGGTCGCGATTGTGTGATTGTGATTGTGGGATTGTGACTGTGGGATTGTGTGGTTGTGGTTGTGCGATTGTAATTGTGTGACTGTGATTGTGTGATTGTGATTGCGATTGTGTGATTGTGACTGTGTGGTCGTGATTGTGTGATTGTGTGATTGTGATTGTGTGACTGTGATTGTGTGATTGTGATTGTGGGATTGTGATTGTGTGATTGTGATTGTGTGATCGTGACTGTGATCGTGTGATTGTGATTGTGATTGTGATTGTGATTGTGATTGTGATTGTGTGACTGTGATTGTGTGATCGTGATAGTGTGATCGTGATAGTGTGATCGTGATAGTGTGATCGTGATTGTGTGATCGTGACTGTGTGGTCGTGATTGTGTGATCGTGATTGTGGGATTGTGACTGTGTGATTGTGTGGTTGTGGTTATGTGATTGTGATTGTGTGACTGTGATTGTGTGATTGTGATTGCGATTGTGTGATTGTGACTGTGTGGTCGTGATTGTGTGATCGTGATTGTGGGATTGTGACTGTGTGATTGTGTGATCGTGATTGTGTGATCGCGATTGCGTGATCGCGATTGCGTGATCGCGATTGTGTGATTGTGATTGTGATTGTGATTGTGTGATTGTGTGATCGTGATTGTGTGATCGTGACTGTATGACCGTGATTGTGTGACCGTGATTAGGTGATCGTGATTGGGCGATCGTGATTGGGTGATCGTGATTGGGTGATCGTTATTGTGGGATTGTGACTGTGCGATTGTGTGATTGTGATTGTGTGATTGTGATTGTGTGATTGTGATCGTGTGATTGTGATCGTGTGATCGTGATTGGGTGATCGTGATTTGGTGATCGTGATTGGGTGATCGTGATTGGGTGATCGTGATTGGATGATCGTGATTGGGTGATCGTGATTGTGGGATCGTGACTGTGGGATCGTGATTGTGTGATTGTGATTGTGGGATTGTGACGGTGTGATTGTGTGATCGTGATTGTGTGATCGTGATTGTGTGATCGTGATTGTGGGATTGTGACTGTGTGATTGTGTGGTTGTGGTTGTGTGATTGTGATTGTGTGACTGTGATTGTGTGATTGTGATTGTGGGATTGTGATTGCTATTGTGTGATTGTGACTGTGTGGTCGTGATTGTGTGATCGTGATTGTGGGATTGTGACTGTGTGATTGTGTGGTTGTGGTTGTGTGATTGTGATTGTGTGATCGTGATTGTGTGATTGTGATTGTGTGATCGTGATTGTGTGATCGTGATTGTGTGATCGTGATTGTGTGATCGTGATAGTGTACTCGTGATTGTGTGATTGTGATTGTGTGATTGTGATTGTGTGATTGTGATTGTGTGATTGTGATTGTGTGGTCGTGATTGTGTGATAGTGATTGTGTGATTGTGATTGTGTGTTTGTGATTGTGTGATTGTGATTGTGTGATTGTGATTGTGTGATTGTGATTGTGTGATTGTGATTGTGTGATTGTGATTGTGTGATTGTGATTGTGTGATTGTGATTGTGTGATTGTGATTGTGTGATTGTGATTGTGTGATTGTGATTGTGTGATTGTGATTGTGTGATTGTGATTGTGTGATTGTGATTGTGTGATTGTGTTTGTGTGATTGTGATTGTGTGATTGTGATTGTGTGATTGTGTGATTGTGTGATTGTGATTGTGTGATTGTGATCGTGTGATTGTGATCGTGTGACCGTGATTGGGTGACCGTGATTGGGTGATCGTGATTGGGTGATCGTGATTTGGTGATCGTGATTGGGTGATCGTGATTGGGTGGTCGTGATTGGGTGATCGTGATTGGGTGATCGTGATTGTGGGATTGTGACTGTGTGATTGTGTGATTGTGATTGTGTGACTGTGATTGTGTGATTGTGATTGTGGGATTGTGATTGTGTGATTGTGATTGTGTGATCGTGACTGTGATCGTGTGATTGTGATTGTGATTGTGATTGTGATTGTGATTGTGATTGTGATTGTGATTGTGATTGTGATTGTGATTGTGATTGTGATTGTGATTGTGATTGTGTGACTGTGTGATTGTGATTGTGTGACTGTGATTGTGTGATCGTGATAGTGTGATCGTGATAGTGTGATCGTGATAGTGTGATCGTGATAGTGTGATCGTGATTGTGTGATCGTGATTGTGTGGTCGTGATTGTGTGGTCGTGATTGGATGATCGTGATTGGGTGATCGTGATTGGGTGATCGTGATTGTGGGATTGTGACTGTGTGATTGTGTGATTGTGATTGTGTGACTGTGATTGTGTGATTGTGATTGTGGGATTGTGATTGTGTGATTGTGATCGTGTGATCGTGACTGTGATTGTGTGATTGTGATTGTGATTGTGATTGTGATTGTGATTGTGATTGTGATTGTGATTGTGATTGTGATTGTGATTGTGATTGTGATTGTGATTGTGTGACTGTGTGATTGTGATTGTGTGACTGTGATTGTGTGACCGTGATTGTGTGATCGTGATAGTGTGATCGTGATTGTGTGATCGTGATTGTGTGGTCGTGATTGTGTGGTCGTGATTGTGTGATTGTGATTGTGTGATCGTGATTGTGGGATCGTGACTGTGGGATCGTGATTGTGTGATTGTGATTGTGGGATTGTGACGGTGTGATTGTGTGATCGTGATGGTGTGATCGTGATTGTGTGATCGTGATTGTGGGATTGTGACTGTGATTGTGTGGTTGTGGTTGTGTGATTGTGATTGTGTGACTGTGATTGTGTGACTGTGATTGTGTGATTGTGATTGTGGGATTGTGATTGCTATTGTGTGATTGTGACTGTGTGGTCGTGATTGTGTGAACGTGATTGTGGGATTGTGACTGTGTGATTGTGTGGTTGTGGTTGTGTGATTGTGATTGTGTGATCGTGATTGTGTGATTGTGATTGTGTGATCGTGATAGTGTGATCGTGATTGTGTGATCGTGATTGTGTGATCGTGATTGTGTGGTCGTGATTGTGTGGTCGTGATTGTGTGATTGTGATTGTGTGATCGTGATTGTGGGATAGTGACTGTGGGATCGTCATTGTGTGATTGTGATTGTGTGATTGTGATTGTGTGATTGTGATTGTGTGGTTGTGATTGTGTGATTGTAATTGTATGATTGTGATTGTGTGATTGCGATTGTGTGATCGTGACTGTGTGGTCGTGATTGTGTGATCGTGATTGTGGGATTGTGACTGTGTGATTGTGTGGTTGTGGTTGTGTGATTGTGATTGTGTGATCGTGATTGTGTGATCGTGATTGTGTGGTCGTGATTGTGTGGTCGTGATTGTGTGATTGTGATTGTGTGATCGTGATTGTGGGATCGTGACTGTGGGATCGTGATTGTGTGATTGTGATTGTGTGATTGTGATTGTGTGATTGTGTTTGTGTGATTGTGATTGTGTGATTGTGATTGTGTGATTGTGTGATTGTGATTGTGTGATTGTGATCGTGTGATTGTGATCGTGTGATCGTGATTGGGTGACCGTGATTGGGTGATCGTGATTGGGTGATCGTGATTTGGTGATCGTGATTGGGTGATCGTGATTGGGTGGTCGTGATTGGGTGATCGTGATTGGGTGATCGTGATTGTGGGATTGTGACTGTGTGATTGTGTGATTGTGATTGTGTGACTGTGATTGTGTGATTGTGCTTGTGGGATTGTGATTGAGTGATTGTGATTGTGTGATCGTGACTGTGATCGTGTGATTGTGATTGTGATTGTGATTGTGATTGTGATTGTGATTGTGTGACTGTGTGATTGTGATTGTGTGAGTGTGATTGTGTGATCGTGATAGTGTGATCGTGATAGTGTGATCGTGATAGTGTGATCGTGATTGTGTGATCGTGACTGTGTGGTCGTGATTGTGTGATCGTGATTGTGGGATTGTGACTGTGTGATTGTGTGGTTGTGGTTATGTGATTGTGATTGTGTGACTGTGATTGTGTGATTGTGATTGCGATTGTGTGATTGTGACTGTGTGGTCGTGATTGTGTGATCGTGATTGTGGGAATGTGACTGTGTGATTGTGTGATCGTGATTGTGTGATCGTGATTGTGTGGTCGTGATTGTGTGACCGTGATTGTGTGATCGTGATAGTGTGATCGTGATTGTGTGATCGTGATTGTGTGGTCGTGATTGTGTGGTCGTGATTGTGTGATTGTGATTGTGTGATCGTGATTGTGGGATCGTGACTGTGGGATCGTGATTGTGTGATTGTGATTGTGGGATTGTGACGGTGTGATTGTGTGATCGTGATTGTGTGATCGTGATTGTGGGATTGTGACTGTGTGATTGTGTGGTTGTGGTTGTGTGATTGTGATTGTGTGACTGTGATTGTGTGATTGTGATTGTGGGATTGTGATTGCTATTGTGTGATTGAGACTGTGTGGTCGTGATTGTGTGATCGTGATTGCGGGATTGTGATTGTGTGATCGTGATTGTGTGATCGTGACAGTGTACTCGTGATTGTGTGATTGTGATTGTGTGATTGTGATTGTGTGGTCGTGATTGTGTGATTGTGAATGTGTGATTGTGATTGTGTGATTGTGATTGTTTGATTGTGATTGTGTGATTGTGATTGTGTGATTGTGATTGCGTGATGGTGATTGTGTGATCGTGATTGTGTGATCGTGATTGTGTGATCGTAATTGTGTGATCGTGATTGTGTGATCGTGATTGTGTGATCGTGATTGTGTGATCGTGATTGTGTGATCGTGATTGTGTGATCGTGATTGTGTGATCGTGATTGTGTGATCGTGATTGTGTGATCGTGATTGTGTGATCGTGATTGTGTGATCGTGATAGTGTGATCGTGATTGTGTGATCGTGATTGTGTGATCGTGATTGTGTGGTCGTGATTGTGTGGTCGTGATTGTGTGGTCGTGATTGTGTGATTGTGATTGTGTGATCGTGATTGTGGGATCGTGACTGTGGGATCGTGATTGTGTGATTGTGATTGTGTGATTGTGATTGTGTGATTGTGATGGTGTGGTTGTGATTGTGTGATTGTGATTGCATGATTGTGATTGTGATTGCGATTGTGTGATTGTGACTGTGTGGTCGTGATTGTGTGATCGTGATTGTGGGATTGTGACTGTGTGATTGTGTGATCGTGATTGTGTGATCGTGATTGTGTGATCGTGATTGTGTGATCGTGATTGGGTGATCGTGATTGGGTGATCGTGATTGGGTGATCGTGATTGGGTGATCGTGATTGTGGGATGGTGACTGTGCGATTGTGTGATTGTGATTGTGTGACTGTGATTGTGTGATTGTGATTGTGTGATTGTGATTGTGTGATCGTGACTGTGATTGTGTGATTGTGATTGTGATTGTGATTGTGATTGTGATTGTGATTGTGATTGTGATTGTGATTGTGATTCTGATTGTGATTGTGATTGTGATTGTGTGACTGTGTGATTGTGATTGTGTGACTGTGATTTTGCGATCGTGATAGTGTGATAGCGATCGTGTGATTGCGATCGTGTGATTGCGATCGTGTGATTGCGATCGTGTGATTGCGATTGTGTGATGGCGTTTGTGTGATTGCGATTGTGTGATTGTGATTGTGTGATCGTGATTGTGTGATTCTGATTGTGTGATTGTGATTGTGTGATCGTGACTGTGTGATCGTGATTGTGTGATCGTGATAGTGTAATCGTGATTTTGTGATCGTGATTGTGTGGTCGTGATTGTGTGGTCGTGATTGTGTGATTGTGATTGTGTGATGGTGATTGTGTGATTGTGATTGTGTGATTGTGATTGTGTGGTTGTGATTGTGTGATCGTGATTGTGTGATCGTGATTGTGTGGTCGTGATTGTGTGACCGTGATTGTGTGATCGTGATAGTGTGATCGTGATTGTGTGATCGTGATTGTGTGGTCGTGATTGTGTGGTCGTGATTGTGTGATTGTGATTGTGTGATCGTGATTGTGGGATCGTGACTGTGGGATCGTGATTGTGTGATTGTGATTGTGTGATCGTGATTGTGGGATCGTGACTGTGGGATCGTGATTGTGTGATTGTGATTGTGTGATTGTGATTGTGTGATTGTGATGGTGTGGTCGTGATTGTGTGATTGTGATTGCATGATTGTGATTGTGTGATCGTGACTGTGTGGTCGCGATTGTGTGATTGTGATTGTGGGATTGTGACTGTGGGATTGTGTGGTTGTGGTTGTGCGATTGTAATTGTGTGACTGTGATTGTGTGATTGTGATTGCGATTGTGTGATTGTGACTGTGTGGTCGTGATTGTGTGATTGTGTGATCGTGATTGTGTGATCGTGATTGTGTGATCGTGATTGTGTGATCGTGATTGTGTGATCGTGATTGTGTGATCGTGATTGTGTGATCGTGATTGTGTGATCGTGATTGGGTGATCGTGATTGGGTGATCGTGATTGGGTGATCGTGATTGGGTGATCGTGATTGTGGGATTGTGACTGTGCGATTGTGTGATTGTGATTGTGTGACTGTGATTGTGTGATTGTGATTGTGTGATTGTGATTGTGTGATTTTGATTGTGTGATTGTGATTGTGTGATTGTGATCGTGTGATTGTGATCGTGTGATCGTGATTGGGTGACCATGATTGGGTGATCGTGATTGGGTGATCGTGATTTGGTGATCGTGATTGGGTGATCGTGATTGGGTGGTCGTGATTGGGTGATCGTGATTGGGTGATCGTGATTGTGGGATTGTGACTGTGTGATTGTGTGATTGTGATTGTGTGACTGTGATTGTGTGATTGTGATTGTGGGATTGTGATTGTGTGATTGTGATTGTGTGATCGTGACTGTGATCGTGTGATTGTGATTGTGATTGTGATTGTGATTGTGATTGTGATTGTGATTGTGTGACTGTGATTGTGTGATCGTGATAGTGTGATCGTGATAGTGTGATCGTGATAGTGTGATCGTGATTGTGTGATCGTGACTGTGTGGTCGTGATTGTGTGATCGTGATTGTGGGATTGTGACTGTGTGATTGTGTGGTTGTGGTTATGTGATTGTGATTGTGTGACTGTGATTGTGTGATTGTGATTGCGATTGTGTGATTGTGACTGTGTGGTCGTGATTGTGTGATCGTGATTGTGGGATTGTGACTGTGTGATTGTGTGATCGTGATTGTGTGATCGCGATTGCGTGATCGCGATTGCGTGATCGCGATTGTGTGATTGTGATTGTGATTGTGATTGTGTGATTGTGTGATCGTGATTGTGTGATCGTGACTGTATGACCGTGATTGTGTGACCGTGATTAGGTGATCGTGATTGGGCGATCGTGATTGGGTGATCGTGATTGGGTGATCGTTATTGTGGGATTGTGACTGTGCGATTGTGTGATTGTGATTGTGTGATTGTGATCGTGTGATTGTGATCGTGTGATCGTGATTGGGTGATCGTGATTTGGTGATCGTGATTGGGTGATCGTGATTGGGTGATCGTGATTGGATGATCGTGATTGGGTGATCGTGATTGTGGGATCGTGACTGTGGGATCGTGATTGTGTGATTGTGATTGTGGGATTGTGACGGTGTGATTGTGTGATCGTGATTGTGTGATCGTGATTGTGTGATCGTGATTGTGGGATTGTGACTGTGTGATTGTGTGGTTGTGGTTGTGTGATTGTGATTGTGTGACTGTGATTGTGTGATTGTGATTGTGGGATTGTGATTGCTATTGTGTGATTGTGACTGTGTGGTCGTGATTGTGTGATCGTGATTGTGGGATTGTGACTGTGTGATTGTGTGGTTGTGGTTGTGTGATTGTGATTGTGTGATCGTGATTGTGTGATTGTGATTGTGTGATCGTGATTGTGTGATCGTGATTGTGTGATTGTGATCGTGTGACCGTGATTGGGTGACCGTGATTGGGTGATCGTGATTGGGTGATCGTGATTTGGTGATCGTGATTGGGTGATCGTGATTGGGTGGTCGTGATTGGGTGATCGTGATTGGGTGATCGTGATTGTGGGATGGTGACTGTGTGATTGTGTGATTGTGATTGTGTGACTGTGATTGTGTGATTGTGATTGTGGGATTGTGATTGTGTGATTGTGATTGTGTGATCGTGACTGTGATCGTGTGATTGTGATTGTGATTGTGATTGTGATTGTGATTGTGATTGTGATTGTGATTGTGATTGTGATTGTGATTGTGATTGTGATTGTGATTGTGATTGTGTGACTGTGTGATTGTGATTGTGTGACTGTGATTGTGTGATCGTGATAGTGTGATCGTGATAGTGTGATCGTGATAGTGTGATCGTGATAGTGTGATCGTGATTGTGTGATCGTGATTGTGTGGTCGTGATTGTGTGGTCGTGATTGGATGATCGTGATTGGGTGATCGTGATTGGGTGATCGTGATTGTGGGATTGTGACTGTGTGATTGTGTGATTGTGATTGTGTGACTGTGATTGTGTGATTGTGATTGTGGGATTGTGATTGTGTGATTGTGATCGTGTGATCGTGACTGTGATTGTGTGATTGTGTGATTGTGATTGTGATTGTGATTGTGATTGTGATTGTGATTGTGATTGTGATTGTGATTGTGATTGTGATTGTGATTGTGATTGTGTGACTGTGTGATTGTGATTGTGTGACTGTGATTGTGTGACCGTGATTGTGTGATCGTGATAGTGTGATCGTGATTGTGTGATCGTGATTGTGTGGTCGTGATTGTGTGGTCGTGATTGTGTGATTGTGATTGTGTGATCGTGATTGTGGGATCGTGACTGTGGGATCGTGATTGTGTGATTGTGATTGTGGGATTGTGACGGTGTGATTGTGTGATCGTGATGGTGTGATCGTGATTGTGTGATCGTGATTGTGGGATTGTGACTGTGATTGTGTGGTTGTGGTTGTGTGATTGTGATTGTGTGACTGTGATTGTGTGATTGTGATTGTGGGATTGTGATTGCTATTGTGTGATTGTGACTGTGTGGTCGTGATTGTGTGAACGTGATTGTGGGATTGTGACTGTGTGATTGTGTGGTTGTGGTTGTGTGATTGTGATTGTGTGATCGTGATTGTGTGATTGTGATTGTGTGATCGTGATAGTGTGATCGTGATTGTGTGATCGTGATTGTGTGATCGTGATTGTGTGGTCGTGATTGTGTGGTCGTGATTGTGTGATTGTGATTGTGTGATCGTGATTGTGGGATAGTGACTGTGGGATCGTCATTGTGTGATTGTGATTGTGTGATTGTGATTGTGTGATTGTGATTGTGTGGTTGTGATTGTGTGATTGTAATTGTATGATTGTGATTGTGTGATTGCGATTGTGTGATCGTGACTGTGTGGTCGTGATTGTGTGATCGTGATTGTGGGATTGTGACTGTGTGATTGTGTGGTTGTGGTTGTGTGATTGTGATTGTGTGATCGTGATTGTGTGATCGTGATTGTGTGGTCGTGATTATGTGGTCGTGATTGTGTGATTGTGATTGTGTGATCGTGATTGTGGGATCGTGACTGTGGGATCGTGATTGTGTGATTGTGATTGTGTGATTGTGATTGTGTGATTGTGATTGTGTGATTGTGTTTGTGTGATTGTGATTGTGTGATTGTGATTGTGTGATTGTGTGATTGTGATTGTGTGATTGTGATCGTGTGATTGTGATCGTGTGATCGTGATTGGGTGACCGTGATTGGGTGATCGTGATTGGGTGATCGTGATTTGGTGATCGTGATTGGGTGATCGTGATTGGGTGGTCGTGATTGGGTGATCGTGATTGGGTGATCGTGATTGTGGGATTGTGACTGTGTGATTGTGTGATTGTGATTGTGTGACTGTGATTGTGTGATTGTGCTTGTGGGATTGTGATTGAGTGATTGTGATTGTGTGATCGTGACTGTGATCGTGTGATTGTGATTGTGATTGTGATTGTGATTGTGATTGTGATTGTGTGACTGTGTGATTGTGATTGTGTGAGTGTGATTGTGTGATCGTGATAGTGTGATCGTGATAGTGTGATCGTGATAGTGTGATCGTGATTGTGTGATCGTGACTGTGTGGTCGTGATTGTGTGATCGTGATTGTGGGATTGTGACTGTGTGATTGTGTGGTTGTGGTTATGTGATTGTGATTGTGTGACTGTGATTGTGTGATTGTGATTGCGATTGTGTGATTGTGACTGTGTGGTCGTGATTGTGTGATCGTGATTGTGGGAATGTGACTGTGTGATTGTGTGATCGTGATTGTGTGATCGTGATTGTGTGGTCGTGATTGTGTGACCGTGATTGTGTGATCGTGATAGTGTGATCGTGATTGTGTGATCGTGATTGTGTGGTCGTGATTGTGTGGTCGTGATTGTGTGATTGTGATTGTGTGATCGTGATTGTGGGATCGTGACTGTGGGATCGTGATTGTGTGATTGTGATTGTGGGATTGTGACGGTGTGATTGTGTGATCGTGATTGTGTGATCGTGATTGTGGGATTGTGACTGTGTGATTGTGTGGTTGTGGTTGTGTGATTGTGATTGTGTGACTGTGATTGTGTGATTGTGATTGTGGGATTGTGATTGCTATTGTGTGATTGAGACTGTGTGGTCGTGATTGTGTGATCGTGATTGCGGGATTGTGATTGTGTGATCGTGATTGTGTGATCGTGACAGTGTACTCGTGATTGTGTGATTGTGATTGTGTGATTGTGATTGTGTGGTCGTGATTGTGTGATTGTGAATGTGTGATTGTGATTGTGTGATTGTGATTGTTTGATTGTGATTGTGTGATTGTGATTGTGTGATTGTGATTGCGTGATGGTGATTGTGTGATCGTGATTGTGTGATCGTGATTGTGTGATCGTAATTGTGTGATCGTGATTGTGTGATCGTGATTGTGTGATCGTGATTGTGTGATCGTGATTGTGTGATCGTGATTGTGTGATCGTGATTGTGTGATCGTGATTGTGTGATCGTGATTGTGTGATCGTGATTGTGTGATCGTGATTGTGTGATCGTGATAGTGTGATCGTGATTGTGTGATCGTGATTGTGTGATCGTGATTGTGTGGTCGTGATTGTGTGGTCGTGATTGTGTGGTCGTGATTGTGTGATTGTGATTGTGTGATCGTGATTGTGGGATCGTGACTGTGGGATCGTGATTGTGTGATTGTGATTGTGTGATTGTGATTGTGTGATTGTGATGGTGTGGTTGTGATTGTGTGATTGTGATTGCATGATTGTGATTGTGATTGCGATTGTGTGATTGTGACTGTGTGGTCGTGATTGTGTGATCGTGATTGTGGGATTGTGACTGTGTGATTGTGTGATCGTGATTGTGTGATCGTGATTGTGTGATCGTGATTGTGTGATCGTGATTGGGTGATCGTGATTGGGTGATCGTGATTGGGTGATCGTGATTGGGTGATCGTGATTGTGGGATGGTGACTGTGCGATTGTGTGATTGTGATTGTGTGACTGTGATTGTGTGATTGTGATTGTGTGATTGTGATTGTGTGATCGTGACTGTGATTGTGTGATTGTGATTGTGATTGTGATTGTGATTGTGATTGTGATTGTGATTGTGATTGTGATTGTGATTCTGATTGTGATTGTGATTGTGATTGTGTGACTGTGTGATTGTGATTGTGTGACTGTGATTTTGCGATCGTGATAGTGTGATAGCGATCGTGTGATTGCGATCGTGTGATTGCGATCGTGTGATTGCGATCGTGTGATTGCGATTGTGTGATGGCGTTTGTGTGATTGCGATTGTGTGATTGTGATTGTGTGATCGTGATTGTGTGATTCTGATTGTGTGATTGTGATTGTGTGATCGTGACTGTGTGATCGTGATTGTGTGATCGTGATAGTGTAATCGTGATTTTGTGATCGTGATTGTGTGGTCGTGATTGTGTGGTCGTGATTGTGTGATTGTGATTGTGTGATGGTGATTGTGTGATTGTGATTGTGTGATTGTGATTGTGTGGTTGTGATTGTGTGATCGTGATTGTGTGATCGTGATTGTGTGGTCGTGATTGTGTGACCGTGATTGTGTGATCGTGATAGTGTGATCGTGATTGTGTGATCGTGATTGTGTGGTCGTGATTGTGTGGTCGTGATTGTGTGATTGTGATTGTGTGATCGTGATTGTGGGATCGTGACTGTGGGATCGTGATTGTGTGATTGTGATTGTGTGATCGTGATTGTGGGATCGTGACTGTGGGATCGTGATTGTGTGATTGTGATTGTGTGATTGTGATTGTGTGATTGTGATGGTGTGGTCGTGATTGTGTGATTGTGATTGCATGATTGTGATTGTGTGATCGTGACTGTGTGGTCGCGATTGTGTGATTGTGATTGTGGGATTGTGACTGTGGGATTGTGTGGTTGTGGTTGTGCGATTGTAATTGTGTGACTGTGATTGTGTGATTGTGATTGCGATTGTGTGATTGTGACTGTGTGGTCGTGATTGTGTGATTGTGTGATCGTGATTGTGTGATCGTGATTGTGTGATCGTGATTGTGTGATCGTGATTGTGTGATCGTGATTGTGTGATCGTGATTGTGTGATCGTGATTGTGTGATCGTGATTGGGTGATCGTGATTGGGTGATCGTGATTGGGTGATCGTGATTGGGTGATCGTGATTGTGGGATTGTGACTGTGCGATTGTGTGATTGTGATTGTGTGACTGTGATTGTGTGATTGTGATTGTGTGATTGTGATTGTGTGATTTTGATTGTGTGATTGTGATTGTGTGATTGTGATCGTGTGATTGTGATCGTGTGATCGTGATTGGGTGACCATGATTGG
Source organism: Megachile rotundata (assembly GCF_050947335.1). NCBI lineage: Eukaryota > Metazoa > Arthropoda > Insecta > Hymenoptera > Megachilidae > Megachile > Megachile rotundata. The sequence continues at coordinate 539,616 of NC_134997.1, read as the reverse complement.
GTGATCGTGATTGGGTGATCGTGATTTGGTGATCGTGATTGGGTGATCGTGATTGGGTGGTCGTGATTGGGTGATCGTGATTGGGTGATCGTGATTGTGGGATTGTGACTGTGTGATTGTGTGATTGTGATTGTGTGACTGTGATTGTGTGATTGTGATTGTGGGATTGTGATTGTGTGATTGTGATTGTGTGATCGTGACTGTGATCGTGTGATTGTGATTGTGATTGTGATTGTGATTGTGATTGTGATTGTGATTGTGTGACTGTGATTGTGTGATCGTGATAGTGTGATCGTGATAGTGTGATCGTGATAGTGTGATCGTGATTGTGTGATCGTGACTGTGTGGTCGTGATTGTGTGATCGTGATTGTGGGATTGTGACTGTGTGATTGTGTGGTTGTGGTTATGTGATTGTGATTGTGTGACTGTGATTGTGTGATTGTGATTGCGATTGTGTGATTGTGACTGTGTGGTCGTGATTGTGTGATCGTGATTGTGGGATTGTGACTGTGTGATTGTGTGATCGTGATTGTGTGATCGCGATTGCGTGATCGCGATTGCGTGATCGCGATTGTGTGATTGTGATTGTGATTGTGATTGTGTGATTGTGTGATCGTGATTGTGTGATCGTGACTGTATGACCGTGATTGTGTGACCGTGATTAGGTGATCGTGATTGGGCGATCGTGATTGGGTGATCGTGATTGGGTGATCGTTATTGTGGGATTGTGACTGTGCGATTGTGTGATTGTGATTGTGTGATTGTGATCGTGTGATTGTGATCGTGTGATCGTGATTGGGTGATCGTGATTTGGTGATCGTGATTGGGTGATCGTGATTGGGTGATCGTGATTGGATGATCGTGATTGGGTGATCGTGATTGTGGGATCGTGACTGTGGGATCGTGATTGTGTGATTGTGATTGTGGGATTGTGACGGTGTGATTGTGTGATCGTGATTGTGTGATCGTGATTGTGTGATCGTGATTGTGGGATTGTGACTGTGTGATTGTGTGGTTGTGGTTGTGTGATTGTGATTGTGTGACTGTGATTGTGTGATTGTGATTGTGGGATTGTGATTGCTATTGTGTGATTGTGACTGTGTGGTCGTGATTGTGTGATCGTGATTGTGGGATTGTGACTGTGTGATTGTGTGGTTGTGGTTGTGTGATTGTGATTGTGTGATCGTGATTGTGTGATTGTGATTGTGTGATCGTGATTGTGTGATCGTGATTGTGTGATTGTGATCGTGTGACCGTGATTGGGTGACCGTGATTGGGTGATCGTGATTGGGTGATCGTGATTTGGTGATCGTGATTGGGTGATCGTGATTGGGTGGTCGTGATTGGGTGATCGTGATTGGGTGATCGTGATTGTGGGATGGTGACTGTGTGATTGTGTGATTGTGATTGTGTGACTGTGATTGTGTGATTGTGATTGTGGGATTGTGATTGTGTGATTGTGATTGTGTGATCGTGACTGTGATCGTGTGATTGTGATTGTGATTGTGATTGTGATTGTGATTGTGATTGTGATTGTGATTGTGATTGTGATTGTGATTGTGATTGTGATTGTGATTGTGATTGTGTGACTGTGTGATTGTGATTGTGTGACTGTGATTGTGTGATCGTGATAGTGTGATCGTGATAGTGTGATCGTGATAGTGTGATCGTGATAGTGTGATCGTGATTGTGTGATCGTGATTGTGTGGTCGTGATTGTGTGGTCGTGATTGGATGATCGTGATTGGGTGATCGTGATTGGGTGATCGTGATTGTGGGATTGTGACTGTGTGATTGTGTGATTGTGATTGTGTGACTGTGATTGTGTGATTGTGATTGTGGGATTGTGATTGTGTGATTGTGATCGTGTGATCGTGACTGTGATTGTGTGATTGTGTGATTGTGATTGTGATTGTGATTGTGATTGTGATTGTGATTGTGATTGTGATTGTGATTGTGATTGTGATTGTGATTGTGATTGTGTGACTGTGTGATTGTGATTGTGTGACTGTGATTGTGTGACCGTGATTGTGTGATCGTGATAGTGTGATCGTGATTGTGTGATCGTGATTGTGTGGTCGTGATTGTGTGGTCGTGATTGTGTGATTGTGATTGTGTGATCGTGATTGTGGGATCGTGACTGTGGGATCGTGATTGTGTGATTGTGATTGTGGGATTGTGACGGTGTGATTGTGTGATCGTGATGGTGTGATCGTGATTGTGTGATCGTGATTGTGGGATTGTGACTGTGATTGTGTGGTTGTGGTTGTGTGATTGTGATTGTGTGACTGTGATTGTGTGATTGTGATTGTGGGATTGTGATTGCTATTGTGTGATTGTGACTGTGTGGTCGTGATTGTGTGAACGTGATTGTGGGATTGTGACTGTGTGATTGTGTGGTTGTGGTTGTGTGATTGTGATTGTGTGATCGTGATTGTGTGATTGTGATTGTGTGATCGTGATAGTGTGATCGTGATTGTGTGATCGTGATTGTGTGATCGTGATTGTGTGGTCGTGATTGTGTGGTCGTGATTGTGTGATTGTGATTGTGTGATCGTGATTGTGGGATAGTGACTGTGGGATCGTCATTGTGTGATTGTGATTGTGTGATTGTGATTGTGTGATTGTGATTGTGTGGTTGTGATTGTGTGATTGTAATTGTATGATTGTGATTGTGTGATTGCGATTGTGTGATCGTGACTGTGTGGTCGTGATTGTGTGATCGTGATTGTGGGATTGTGACTGTGTGATTGTGTGGTTGTGGTTGTGTGATTGTGATTGTGTGATCGTGATTGTGTGATCGTGATTGTGTGGTCGTGATTATGTGGTCGTGATTGTGTGATTGTGATTGTGTGATCGTGATTGTGGGATCGTGACTGTGGGATCGTGATTGTGTGATTGTGATTGTGTGATTGTGATTGTGTGATTGTGATTGTGTGATTGTGTTTGTGTGATTGTGATTGTGTGATTGTGATTGTGTGATTGTGTGATTGTGATTGTGTGATTGTGATCGTGTGATTGTGATCGTGTGATCGTGATTGGGTGACCGTGATTGGGTGATCGTGATTGGGTGATCGTGATTTGGTGATCGTGATTGGGTGATCGTGATTGGGTGGTCGTGATTGGGTGATCGTGATTGGGTGATCGTGATTGTGGGATTGTGACTGTGTGATTGTGTGATTGTGATTGTGTGACTGTGATTGTGTGATTGTGCTTGTGGGATTGTGATTGAGTGATTGTGATTGTGTGATCGTGACTGTGATCGTGTGATTGTGATTGTGATTGTGATTGTGATTGTGATTGTGATTGTGATTGTGTGACTGTGTGATTGTGATTGTGTGAGTGTGATTGTGTGATCGTGATAGTGTGATCGTGATAGTGTGATCGTGATAGTGTGATCGTGATTGTGTGATCGTGACTGTGTGGTCGTGATTGTGTGATCGTGATTGTGGGATTGTGACTGTGTGATTGTGTGGTTGTGGTTATGTGATTGTGATTGTGTGACTGTGATTGTGTGATTGTGATTGCGATTGTGTGATTGTGACTGTGTGGTCGTGATTGTGTGATCGTGATTGTGGGAATGTGACTGTGTGATTGTGTGATCGTGATTGTGTGATCGTGATTGTGTGGTCGTGATTGTGTGACCGTGATTGTGTGATCGTGATAGTGTGATCGTGATTGTGTGATCGTGATTGTGTGGTCGTGATTGTGTGGTCGTGATTGTGTGATTGTGATTGTGTGATCGTGATTGTGGGATCGTGACTGTGGGATCGTGATTGTGTGATTGTGATTGTGGGATTGTGACGGTGTGATTGTGTGATCGTGATTGTGTGATCGTGATTGTGGGATTGTGACTGTGTGATTGTGTGGTTGTGGTTGTGTGATTGTGATTGTGTGACTGTGATTGTGTGATTGTGATTGTGGGATTGTGATTGCTATTGTGTGATTGAGACTGTGTGGTCGTGATTGTGTGATCGTGATTGCGGGATTGTGATTGTGTGATCGTGATTGTGTGATCGTGACAGTGTACTCGTGATTGTGTGATTGTGATTGTGTGATTGTGATTGTGTGGTCGTGATTGTGTGATTGTGAATGTGTGATTGTGATTGTGTGACTGTGATTGTTTGATTGTGATTGTGTGATTGTGATTGTGTGATTGTGATTGCGTGATGGTGATTGTGTGATCGTGATTGTGTGATCGTGATTGTGTGATCGTAATTGTGTGATCGTGATTGTGTGATCGTGATTGTGTGATCGTGATTGTGTGATCGTGATTGTGTGATCGTGATTGTGTGATCGTGATTGTGTGATCGTGATTGTGTGATCGTGATTGTGTGATCGTGATTGTGTGAACGTGATAGTGTGATCGTGATTGTGTGATCGTGATTGTGTGATCGTGATTGTGTGGTCGTGATTGTGTGGTCGTGATTGTGTGGTCGTGATTGTGTGATTGTGATTGTGTGATCGTGATTGTGGGATCGTGACTGTGGGATCGTGATTGTGTGATTGTGATTGTGTGATTGTGATTGTGTGATTGTGATGGTGTGGTTGTGATTGTGTGATTGTGATTGCATGATTGTGATTGTGATTGCGATTGTGTGATTGTGACTGTGTGGTCGTGATTGTGTGATCGTGATTGTGGGATTGTGACTGTGTGATTGTGTGATCGTGATTGTGTGATCGTGATTGGGTGATCGTGATTGTGGGATGGTGACTGTGCGATTGTGTGATTGTGATTGTGTGACTGTGATTGTGTGATTGTGATTGTGGGATTGTGATTGTGTGATTGTGATTGTGTGATCGTGACTGTGATTGTGTGATTGTGATTGTGATTGTGATTGTGATTGTGATTGTGATTGTGATTGTGATTGTGATTGTGATTGTGATTGTGATTCTGATTGTGATTGTGATTGTGATTGTGTGACTGTGTGATTGTGATTGTGTGACTGTGATTTTGCGATCGTGATAGTGTGATAGCGGTCGTGTGATTGCGATCGTGTGATTGCGATCGTGTGATTGCGATCGTGTGATTGCGATTGTGTGATGGCGTTTGTGTGATTGCGATTGTGTGATTGTGATTGTGCGATTGTGATTGTGGGATTGTGGTTGTGTGATTGTTTGATTGTGTGATTGCGATTGTGTGATTGCGATTGTGTGATTGCGATTGTGTGATTGCGATTGTGTCATTGCGATTGTGTGATTGCGATTGTGTGATTGCGATTGTGTGATTGCGATTGTGTGATTGCGATTGTGTGATTGCGATTGTGTGATTGCGTTTGTTTGATTGCGATTGTGTGATTGCGATTGTTTGATTGCGATTGTTTGATTGTGTGATTGTGATTGTGTGATTGTGATTGTGTGATTGTGATTGTGTGATTGTGATTGTGTGATTGTGATTGTGTGATTGTGATTGTGTGGTTGTGATTGTGTGATCGTGATTGTGTGATCGTGATTGTGTGGTCGTGATTGTGTGACCGTGATTGTGTGATCGTGATAGTGTGATCGTGATTGTGTGATCGTGATTGTGTGGTCGTGATTGTGTGGTCGTGATTGTGTGATTGTGATTGTGTGATCGTGATTGTGGGATCGTGACTGTGGGATCGTGATTGTGTGATTGTGATTGTGGGATTGTGACGGTGTGATTTTGTGATCGTGATTGTGTGATCGTGATTGTGTGATCGTGATTGTGGGATTGTGACTGTGTGATTGTGTGGTTGTGGTTGTGTGATTGTGATTGTGTGACTGTGATTGTGTGATTGTGGTTGTGGGATTGTGATTGCTATTGTGTGATTGAGACTGTGTGGTCGTGATTGTGTGATCGTGAATGTGGTATTGTGATTGTGTGATCGTGATTGTGTGATCGTGACAGTGTACTCGTGATTGTGTGATTGTGATTGTGTGATAGTGATTGTGTGGTCGTGATTGTGTGATTGTGATTGTGTGATCGTGATTGTGGGATAGTGACTGTGGGATCGTCATTGTGTGATTGTGATTGTGTGATTGTGATTGTGTGATTGTGATTGTGTGGTTGTGATTGTGTGATTGTAATTGTATGATTGTGATTGTGTGATTGCGATTGTGTGATCGTGACTGTGTGGTCGTGATTGTGTGATCGTGATTGTGGGATTGTGACTGTGTGATTGTGTGGTTGTGGTTGTGTGATTGTGATTGTGTGATCGTGATTGTGTGATCGTGATTGTGTGGTCGTGATTGTGTGGTCGTGATTGTGTGATTGTGATTGTGTGATCGTGATTGTGGGATCGTGACTGTGGGATCGTGATTGTGTGATTGTGATTGTGTGATTGTGATTGTGTGATTGTGTTTGTGTGATTGTGATTGTGTGATTGTGATTGTGTGATTGTGTGATTGTGATTGTGTGATTGTGATCGTGTGATTGTGATCGTGTGATCGTGATTGGGTGACCGTGATTGGGTGATCGTGATTGGGTGATCGTGATTTGGTGATCGTGATTAGGTGATCGTGATTGGGTGGTCGTGATTGGGTGATCGTGATTGGGTGATCGTGATTGTGGGATTGTGACTGTGTGATTGTGTGATTGTGATTGTGTGACTGTGATTGTGTGATTGTGCTTGTGGGATTGTGATTGAGTGATTGTGATTGTGTGATCGTGACTGTGATCGTGTGATTGTGATTGTGATTGTGATTGTGATTGTGATTGTGATTGTGATTGTGATTGTGTGACTGTGTGATTGTGATTGTGTGAGTGTGATTGTGTGATCGTGATAGTGTGATCGTGATAGTGTGATCGTGATAGTGTGATCGTGATTGTGTGATCGTGACTGTGTGGTCGTGATTGTGTGATCGTGATTGTGGGATTGTGACTGTGTGATTGTGTGGTTGTGGTTATGTGATTGTGATTGTGTGACTGTGATTGTGTGATTGTGATTGCGATTGTGTGATTGTGACTGTGTGGTCGTGATTGTGTGATCGTGATTGTGGGAATGTGACTGTGTGATTGTGTGATCGTGATTGTGTGATCGTGATTGTGTGGTCGTGATTGTGTGACCGTGATTGTGTGATCGTGATAGTGTGATCGTGATTGTGTGATCGTGATTGTGTGGTCGTGATTGTGTGGTCGTGATTGTGTGATTGTGATTGTGTGATCGTGATTGTGGGATCGTGACTGTGGGATCGTGATTGTGTGATTGTGATTGTGGGATTGTGACGGTGTGATTGTGTGATCGTGATTGTGTGATCGTGATTGTGGGATTGTGACTGTGTGATTGTGTGGTTGTGGTTGTGTGATTGTGATTGTGTGACTGTGATTGTGTGATTGTGATTGTGGGATTGTGATTGCTATTGTGTGATTGAGACTGTGTGGTCGTGATTGTGTGATCGTGATTGCGGGATTGTGATTGTGTGATCGTGATTGTGTGATCGTGACAGTGTACTCGTGATTGTGTGATTGTGATTGTGTGATTGTGATTGTGTGGTCGTGATTGTGTGATTGTGAATGTGTGATTGTGATTGCGTGATTGTGATTGTTTGATTGTGATTGTGTGATTGTGATTGTGTGATTGTGATTGCGTGATGGTGATTGTGTGATCGTGATTGTGTGATCGTGATTGTGTGATCGTAATTGTGTGATCGTGATTGTGTGATCGTGATTGTGTGATCGTGATTGTGTGATCGTGATTGTGTGATCGTGATTGTGTGATCGTGATTGTGTGATCGTGATTGTGTGATCGTGATTGTGTGATCGTGATTGTGTGATCGTGATAGTGTGATCGTGATTGTGTGATCGTGATTGTGTGATCGTGATTGTGTGGTCGTGATTGTGTGGTCGTGATTGTGTGGTCGTGATTGTGTGATTGTGATTGTGTGATCGTGATTGTGGGATCGTGACTGTGGGATCGTGATTGTGTGATTGTGATTGTGTGATTGTGATTGTGTGATTGTGATGGTGTGGTTGTGATTGTGTGATTGTGATTGCATGATTGTGATTGTGATTGCGATTGTGTGATTGTGACTGTGTGGTCGTGATTGTGTGATCGTGATTGTGGGATTGTGACTGTGTGATTGTGTGATCGTGATTGTGTGATCGTGATTGTGTGATCGTGATTGTGTGATCGTGATTGTGTGATCGTGATTGTGTGATCGTGATTGGGTGATCGTGATTGGGTGATCGTGATTGGGTGATCGTGATTGGGTGATCGTGATTGTGGGATGGTGACTGTGCGATTGTGTGATTGTGATTGTGTGACTGTGATTGTGTGATTGTGATTGTGGGATTGTGATTGTGTGATTGTGATTGTGTGATCGTGACTGTGATTGTGTGATTGTGATTGTGATTGTGATTGTGATTGTGATTGTGATTGTGATTGTGATTGTGATTGTGATTGTGATTGTGATTCTGATTGTGATTGTGATTGTGATTGTGTGACTGTGTGATTGTGATTGTGTGACTGTGATTTTGCGATCGTGATAGTGTGATAGCGATCGTGTGATTGCGATCGTGTGATTGCGATCGTGTGATTGCGATCGTGTGATTGCGATTGTGTGATGGCGTTTGTGTGATTGCGATTGTGTGATTGTGATTGTGCGATTGTGATTGTGGGATTGTGGTTGTGTGATTGTTTGATTGTGTGATTGCGATTGTGTGATTGCGATTGTGTGATTGCGATTGTGTGATTGCGATTGTGTCATTGCGATTGTGTGATTGCGATTGTGTGATTGCGATTGTGTGATTGCGATTGTGTGATTGCGATTGTGTGATTGCGATTGTGTGATTGCGTTTGTTTGATTGCGATTGTGTGATTGCGATTGTTTGATTGCGATTGTTTGATTGTGTGATTGTGATTGTGTGATTGTGATTGTGTGATTGTGATTGTGTGATTGTGATTGTGTGATTGTGATTGTGTGATTGTGATTGTGTGATTGTGATTGTGTGATTGTGATTGTGTGATTGTGATTGTGTGATTGTGATTGTGTGATTGTGATTGTGTGATTGTGATTGTGTGTTTGTGATTGTGTGATTGTGATTGTGTGATTGTGATTGTGTGATTGTGATTGTGTGATTGTGATTGTGTGATTGTGATTGTGTGATTGTGATTGTGTGATCGTGATTGTGTGATTCTGATTGTGTGATTGTGATTGTGTGATCGTGACTGTGTGATCGTGATTGTGTGATCGTGATAGTGTAATCGTGATTTTGTGATCGTGATTGTGTGGTCGTGATTGTGTGGTCGTGATTGTGTGATTGTGATTGTGTGATGGTGATTGTGTGATTGTGATTGTGTGATTGTGATTGTGTGGTTGTGATTGTGTGATCGTGATTGTGTGATCGTGATTGTGTGGTCGTGATTGTGTGACCGTGATTGTGTGATCGTGATAGTGTGATCGTGATTGTGTGATCGTGATTGTGTGGTCGTGATTGTGTGGTCGTGATTGTGTGATTGTGATTGTGGGATTGTGACGGTGTGATTTTGTGATCGTGATTGTGTGATCGTGATTGTGTGATCGTGATTGTGGGATTGTGACTGTGTGATTGTGTGGTTGTGGTTGTGTGATTGTGATTGTGTGACTGTGATTGTGTGATTGTGGTTGTGGGATTGTGATTGCTATTGTGTGATTGAGACTGTGTGGTCGTGATTGTGTGATCGTGAATGTGGTATTGTGATTGTGTGATCGTGATTGTGTGATCGTGACAGTGTACTCGTGATTGTGTGATTGTGATTGTGTGATAGTGATTGTGTGGTCGTGATTGTGTGATTGTGATTGTGTGATTGTGATTGTGTGATTGTGATTGTGTGATTGTGATTGTGTGATTGTGATTGTGTGATTGTGATTGTGTGATTGTGATTGTGTGATTGTGATTGTGTGATTGTGATTGTGTGATTGTGATTGTGTGATTGTGATTGTGTGATTGTGATTGTGTGATTGTGATTGTGTGATTGTGATTGTGTGATTGTGATTGTGTGATCGTGATTGTGTGATCGTGATTGTGTGATCGTGATTGTGTGATCGTGATTGTGTGATCGTGATTGTGTGATCGTGATTGTGTGATCGTGATTGTGTGATCGTGATAGTGTGATCGTGATTGTGTGATCGTGATTGTGTGATCGTGATTGTGTGGTCGTGATTGTGTGGTCGTGATTGTGCGATTGTGATTGTGTGATCGTGATTGTGGGATCGTGACTGTGGGATCGTGATTGTGTGATTGTGATTGTGTGATTGTGATTGTGTGATTGTGATGGTGTGGTTGTGATTGTGTGATTGTGATTGCATGATTGTGATTGTGTGATTGCGATTGTGTGATCGTGACTGTGTGGTCGTGATTGTGTGATTGTGATTGTGGGATTGTGACTGTGGGATTGTGTGGTTGTGGTTGTGCGATTGTAATTGTGTGACTGTGATTGTGTGATTGTGATTGCGATTGTGTGATTGTGACTGTGTGGTCGTGATTGTGTGATCGTGATTGTGGGATTGTGACTGTGTGATTGTGTGATCTTGATTGTGTGATCGTGATTGTGTGATCGTGATTGTGTGATCGTGATTGTGTGATCGTGATTGTGTGATCGTGATTGTGTGATCGTGATTGTGTGATCGTGATTGGGTGATCGTGATTGGGTGATCGTGATTGGGTGATCGTGATTGGGTGATCGTGATTGTGGGATTGTGACTGTGCGATTGTGTGATTGTGATTGTGTGACTGTGATTGTGTGATTGTGATTGTGTGATTGTGATTGTGTGATTGTGATTGTGTGATTGTGATTGTGTGATTGTGATCGTGTGATTGTGATCATGTGATCGTGATTGGGTGACCGTGATTGGGTGATCGTGATTGGGTGATCGTGATTTGGTGATCGTGATTGGGTGATCGTGATTGGGTGGTCGTGATTGGGTGATCGTGATTGGGTGATCGTGATTGTGGGATTGTGACTGTGTGATTGTGTGATTGTGATTGTGTGACTGTGATTGTGTGATTGTGATTGTGGGATTGTGATTGTGTGTTTGTGATTGTGTGATCGTGACTGTGATCGTGTGATTGTGATTGTGATTGTGATTGTGATTGTGATTGTGATTGTGATTGTGATTGTGATTGTGATTGTGATTGTGTGACTGTGTGATTGTGATTGTGTGACTGTGATTGTGTGATCGTGATTGTGTGATCGTGATAGTGTGATCGTGATAGTGTGATCGTGATTGTGTGATCGTGACTGTGTGGTCGTGATTGTGTGGTCGTGATTGTGGGATTGTGACTGTGTGATTGTGTGGTTGTGGTTATGCGATTGTGATTGTGTGACTGTGATTGTGTGATTGTGATTGCGATTGTGTGATTGTGACTGTGTGGTCGTGATTGTGTGATCGTGATTGTGGGATTGTGATTGTGTGATTGTGTGATCGTGATTGTGTGATCGCGATTGCGTGATCGCGATTGCGTGATCGCGATTGCGTGATCGCGATTGTGTGATTGTGATTGTGATTGTGATTGTGTGATTGTGTGATCGTGATTGTGTGATCGTGATTGTGTGATCGTGATTGTGTGATCGTGATTGTGTGACCGTGATTGTGTGACCGTGATTAGGTGATCGTGATTGTGCGATCGTGATTGGGTGATCGTGATTGGGTGATCGTTATTGTGGGATTGTGACTGTGCGATTGTGTGATTGTGATTGTGTGATTGTGATCGTGTGATTGTGATCGTGTGATCGTGATTGGGTGATCGTGATTTGGTGATCGTGATTGGGTGATCGTGATTGGGCGATCGTGATTGGATGATCGTGATTGGGTGATCGTGATTGGGTGATCGTGATTGTGGGATTGTGATTGTGTGATCGTGATTGTGTGATCGTGATTGTGTGATCGTGATTGTGTGATCGTGATTGTGTGATCGTGATTGTGTGATCGTGATAGTGTGATCGTGATTGTGTGATCGTGATTGTGTGATCGTGATTGTGTGGTCGTGATTGTGTGGTCGTGATTGTGTGGTCGTGATTGCGTGATTGTGATTGTGTGATCGTGATTGTGGGATCGTGACTGTGGGATCGTGATTGTGTGATTGTGATTGTGTGATTGTGATTGTGTGATTGTGATGGTGTGGTTGTGATTGTGTGATTGTGATTGCATGATAGTGATTGTGATTGCGATTGTGTGATTGTGACTGTGTGGTCGTGATTGTGTGATCGTGATTGTGGGATTGTGACTGTGTGATTGTGTGATCGTGATTGTGTGATCGTGATTGTGTGATCGTGATTGTGTGATCGTGATTGTGTGATCGTGATTGGGTGATCGTGATTGGGTGATCGTGATTGGGTGATCGTGATTGTGGGATGGTGACTGTGCGATTGTGTGATTGTGATTGTGTGACTGTGATTGTGTGATTGTGATTGTGGGATTGTGATTGTGTGATTGTGATTGTGTGATCGTGACTGTGATTGTGTGATTGTGATTGTGATTGTGATTGTGATTGTGATTGTGATTGTGATTGTGATTGTGATTGTGATTGTGATTGTGATTCTGATTGTGATTGTGATTGTGATTGTGTGACTGTGTGATTGTGATTGTGTGACTGTGATTTTGCGATCGTGATAGTGTGATAGTGATCGTGTGATTGCGATCGTGTGATTGCGATCGTGTGATTGCGATCGTGTGATTGCGATTGTGTGATTGCGTTTGTGTGATTGCGATTGTTTGATTGTGTGATTGCGATTGTGTGATTGCGATTGTGTGATTGCGTTTGTTTGATTGCGATTGTGTGATTGTGTGATTGTGATTGTGTGATTGTGACCGTGTGATTGTGATCGTGTGATCGTGATTGGGTGACCGTGATTGGGTGATCGTGATTGGGTGATCGTGATTTGGTGATCGTGATTGGGTGATCGTGATTGGGTGGTCGCGATTGGGTGATCGTGATTGGGTGATCGTGATTGTGGGATTGTGACAGTGTGATTGTGTGATTGTGATTGTGTGACTGTGATTGTGTGATTGTGATTGTGGGATTGTGATTGTGTGATTGTGATTGTGTAATCGTGACTGTGATCGTGTGATTGTGATTGTGATTGTGATTGTGATTGTGATTGTGATTGTGATTGTGATTGTGATTGTGTGACTGTGTGATTGTGATTGTGTGACTGTGATTGTGTGATCGTGATAGTGTGATCGTGATAGTGTGATCGTGATAGTGTGATCGTGATAGTGTGATCGTGATTGTGTGATCGTGAATGTGTGGTCGTGATTGTGTGATCGTGATTGTGGGATTGTGACTGTGTGATTGTGTGATCGTGATTGTGTGATCGTGATTGTGTGATCGCGATTGCGTGATCGCGATTGCGTGATCGCGATTGCGTGATCGCGATTGTGTGATTGTGATTGTGATTGTGATTGTGATTGTGATTGTTTGATTGTGTGATCGTGATTGTGTGATCGTGATTGTGTGACCGTGATTGTGTGACCGTGATTAGGTGATCGTGATTGGGTGATCGTGATTGGGTGATCGTGATTGGGTGACCGTGATTGGGTGATCGTGATTGGGTGATCGTGATTGGGTGATCGTGATTGGGTGATCGTGATTGTGGGATTGTGACTGTGCGATTGTGTGATTGTGATTGTGTGACTGTGATTGTGTGATTGTGATTGTGGGATTGTGATCGTGTGATTGTGATTGTGTGATCGTGACTGTGATTGTGTGATTGTGATTGTGACTGTGATTGTGATTGTGATTGTGATTGTGATTGTGATTGTGATTGTGATTGTGATTGTGATTGTGATTGTGATTGTGATTGTGATTGTGATTGTGATTGTGATTGTGATTGTGATTGTGATTGTGATTGTGATTGTGATTGTGATTGTGATTGTGATTGTGTGACTGTGTGATTGTGATTGTGTGACTGTGATTGTGTGATCGTGATAGTGTGATCGTGAAAGTGTGATCGTGATTGTGTGATCGTGACTGTGTGGTCGTGATTGTGTGATCGTGATTGTGGGATTGTGACTGTGTGATTGTGTGGTTGTGGTTGTGTGATTGTGATTGTGTGACTGTGATTGTGTGATTGTGTGATCGTGACTGTGTGATAGTGATTGTGTGATCGTGATTGTGTGATCGTGATTGTGTGATCGTGATTGTGTGATCGTGATTGGGTGATCGTGATCGTGTGATCGTGATTGGGTGACCGTGATTGGGTGATCGTGATTGGGTGATCGTGATTTGGTGATCGTGATTGGGTGATCGTGATTGGGTGGTCGTGATTGGGTGATCGTGATTGGGTGATCGTGATTGTGGGATTGTGACAGTGTGATTGTGTGATTGTGATTGTGTGACTGTGATTGTGTGATTGTGATTGTGGGATTGTGATTGTGTGATTGTGATTGTGTAATCGTGACTGTGATCGTGTGATTGTGATTGTGATTGTGATTGTGATTGTGATTGTGATTGTGATTGTGATTGTGTGACTGTGTGATTGTGATTGTGTGACTGTGATTGTGTGATCGTGATAGTGTGATCGTGATAGTGTGATCGTGATAGTGTGATCGTGATAGTGTGATCGTGATTGTGTGATCGTGAATGTGTGGTCGTGATTGTGTGATCGTGATTGTGGGATTGTGACTGTGTGATTGTGTGGTTGTGGTTATGTGATTGTGATTGTGTGACTGTGATTGTGTGATTGTGATTGCGATTGTGTGATTGTGACTGTGTGGTCGTGATTGTGTGATCGTGATTGTGGGATTGTGACTGTGTGATTGTGTGATCGTGATTGTGTGATCGTGATTGTGTGATCGCGATTGCGTGATCGCGATTGCGTGATCGCGATTGCGTGATCGCGATTGCGTGATCGCGATTGTGTGATTGTGATTGTGATTGTGATTGTGATTGTGATTGTTTGATTGTGTGATCGTGATTGTGTGATCGTGATTGTGTGACCGTGATTGTGTGACCGTGATTAGGTGATCGTGATTGGGTGATCGTGATTGGGTGATCGTGATTGGGTGACCGTGATTGGGTGATCGTGATTGGGTGATCGTGATTGGGTGATCGTGATTGGGTGATCGTGATTGTGGGATTGTGACTGTGCGATTGTGTGATTGTGATTGTGTGACTGTGATTGTGTGATTGTGATTGTGGGATTGTGATCGTGTGATTGTGATTGTGTGATCGTGACTGTGATTGTGTGATTGTGATTGTGACTGTGATTGTGATTGTGATTGTGATTGTGATTGTGATTGTGATTGTGATTGTGATTGTGATTGTGATTGTGTGATTGTGATTGTGACTGTGATTGTGATTGTGATTGTGATTGTGATTGTGATTGTGATTGTGATTGTGATTGTGATTGTGATTGTGATTGTGATTGTGATTGTGATTGTGATTGTGATTGTGTGACTGTGTGATTGTGATTGTGTGACTGTGATTGTGTGATCGTGATAGTGTGATCGTGAAAGTGTGATCGTGATTGTGTGATCGTGACTGTGTGGTCGTGATTGTGTGATCGTTATTGTGGGATTGTGACTGTGTGATTGTGTGGTTGTGGTTGTGTGATTGTGATTGTGTGACTGTGATTGTGTGATTGTGTGATCGTGACTGTGTGATAGTGATTGTGTGATCGTGATTGTGTGATCGTGATTGTGTGATCGTGATTGTGTGATCGTGATTGGGTGATCGTGATTGGGTGATCGTGATTGGGTGGTCGTGATTGGGTGATCGTGATTGGGTGATCGTGATTGTGGGATTGTGACTGTGTGATTGTGTGATTGTGTGATTGTGATTGTGTGACTGTGATTGTGTGATCGTGATAGTGTGATCGTGATAGTGTGATCGTGATTGTGTTATCGTGACTGTGTGGTCGTGATTGTGTGATCGTGATTGTGGGATTGTGACTGTGTGATTGTGTGGTTGTGGTTATGTGATTGTGATTGTGTGATTCTGATTGCGATTGTGTGATTGTGACTGTGTGGTCGTGATTGTGTGATCGTGATTGTGGGATTGTGACTGTGTGATTGTGTGATCGTGATTGTGTGATCGCGATTGCGTGATCGCGATTGCGTGATCGCGATTGTGTGATTGTGTTTGTGATTGTGATTGTGATTGTGTGATTGTGTGATCGTGATTGTGTGATCGTGATTGTGGGATTGTGACTGTGTGATTGTGTGGTTGTGGTTGTGGTTGTGTGATTGTGATTGTGTGATCGTGATTGTGTGATTGTGATTGTGTGATTGTGATTGTGTGATCGTGATTGTGGGATCGTGACTGTGGGATCGTGATTGTGTGATTGTGATTGTGTGATTGTGATTGTGTGATTGTGATGGTGTGGTTGTGATTGTGTGATTGTGATTGCATGATTGTGATTGTGTGATTGCGATTGTGTGATCGTGACTGTGTGGTCGTGATTGTGTGATTGTGATTGTGGGATTGTGACTGTGGGATTGTGTGGTTGTGGTTGTGCGATTGTAATTGTGTGACTGTGATTGTGTGATTGTGATTGCGATTGTGTAATTGTGACTGTGTGGTCGTGATTGTGTGATCGTGATTGTGTGATCGTGATTGTGTGATCGTGATTGTGTGATCGTGATTGTGTGATCGTCATTGGGTGATCGTGATTGGGTGATCGTGATTGGGTGATCGTGATTGGGTGATCGTGATTGTGGGATTGTGACTGTGCGATTGTGTGATTGTGATTGTGTGACTGTGATTGTGTGATTGTGATTGTGTGATTGTGATTGTGTGATTGTGATTGTGTGATTGTGATTGTGTGATTGTGATTGTGATTGTGATTGTGTGATTGTGATTGTGTGATCGTGATTGTGTGATCGTGATTGTGTGATCGTGATTGTGTGATCGTGATTGTGTGATCGTGATTGTGTGATCGTGATTGTGTGATCGTGATTGTGTGATCGTGATTGTGTGATCGTGATTGTGTGATCGTGATTGTGTGATCGTGATAGTGTGATCGTGATTGTGTGATCGTGATTGTGTGATCGTGATTGTGTGGTCGTGATTGTGTGGTCGTGATTGTGTGGTCGTGATTGTGTGATCGTGATTGTGGGATCGTGACTGTGGGATCGTGATTGTGTGATTGTGATTGTGTGATTGTGATTGTGTGATTGTGATGGTGTGGTCGTGATTGTGTGATTGTGATTGCATGATTGTGATTGTGTGATCGTGACTGTGTGGTCGCGATTGTGTGATTGTGATTGTGGGATTGTGACTGTGGGATTGTGTGGTTGTGGTTGTGCGATTGTAATTGTGTGACTGTGATTGTGTGATTGTGATTGCGATTGTGTGATTGTGACTGTGTGGTCGTGATTGTGTGATTGTGTGATCGTGATTGTGTGATCGTGATTGTGTGATCGTGATTGTGTGATCGTGATTGTGTGATCGTGATTGTGTGATCGTGATTGTGTGATCGTGATTGGGTGATCGTGATTGGGTGATCGTGATTGGGTGATCGTGATTGGGTGATCGTGATTGTGGGATTGTGACTGTGCGATTGTGTGATTGTGATTGTGTGACTGTGATTGTGTGATTGTGATTGTGTGTTGGTGATTGTGTGATTTTGATTGTGTGATTGTGATTGTGTGATTGTGATCGTGTGATTGTGATCGTGTGATCGTGATTGGGTGGTCGTGATTGGGTGATCGTGATTGTGCGATCGTGATTGGGTGGTCGTGATTGGGTGATCGTGATTGGGTGATCGTGATTGTGGGATTGTGACTGTGTGATCGTGATTGGGTGGTCGTGATTGGGTGATCGTGATTGTGTGATCGTGATTGGGTGGTCGTGATTGGGTGATCGTGATTGGGTGATCGTGATTGTGGGATTGTGACTGTGTGATCGTGATTGGGTGGTCGTGATTGGGTGATCGTGATTGGGTGATCGTGATTGTGGGATTGTGACTGTGTGATTGTGTGATTGTGATTGTGTGACTGTGATTGTGTGATTGTGATTGTGGGATTGTGATTGTGTGATTGTGGGATTGTGATTGTGTGATTGTGATTGTGTGATCGTGACTGTGATCGTGTGATTGTGATTGTGATTGTGATTGTGATTGTGATTGTGATTGTGATTGTGTGACTGTGATTGTGTGATCGTGATAGTGTGATCGTGATAGTGTGATCGTGATAGTGTGATCGTGATTGTGTGATCGTGACTGTGTGGTCGTGATTGTGTGATCGTGATTGTGGGATTGTGACTGTGTGATTGTGTGGTTGTGATTGTGTGACTGTGATTGTGTGATTGTGATTGTGGGATTGTGATTGTGTGATTGTGATTGTGTGATCGTGACTGTGATCGTGTGATTGTGATTGTGATTGTGATTGTGATTGTGATTGTGATTGTGATTGTGATTGTGTGACTGTGATTGTGTGATCGTGATAGTGTGATCGTGATAGTGTGATCGTGATAGTGTGATCGTGATTGTGTGATCGTGACTGTGTGGTCGTGATTGTGTGATCGTGATTGTGGGATTGTGACTGTGTGATTGTGTGGTTGTGGTTATGTGATTGTGATTGTGTGACTGTGATTGTGTGATTGTGATTGCGATTGTGTGATTGTGACTGTGTGGTCGTGATTGTGTGATCGTGATTGTGGGATTGTGACTGTGTGATTGTGTGATCGTGATTGTGTGATCGCGATTGCGTGATCGCGATTGCGTGATCGCGATTGTGTGATTGTGATTGTGATTGTGATTGTGTGATTGTGTGATCGTGATTGTGTGATCGTGACTGTATGACCGTGATTGTGTGACCGTGATTAGGTGATCGTGATTGGGCGATCGTGATTGGGTGATCGTGATTGGGTGATCGTTATTGTGGGATTGTGACTGTGCGATTGTGTGATTGTGATTGTGTGATTGTGATCGTGTGATTGTGATCGTGTGATCGTGATTGGGTGATCGTGATTTGGTGATCGTGATTGGGTGATCGTGATTGGGTGATCGTGATTGGATGATCGTGATTGGGTGATCGTGATTGGGTGATCGTGATTGTGGGATTGTGACTGTGTGATTGTGTGATTGTGATTGTGTGACTGTGATTGTGTGATTGTGATTGTGGGATTGTGATTGTGTGATTGTGATTGTGTGATCGTGACTGTGATCGTGTGATTGTGATTGTGATTGTGATTGTGATTGTGATTGTGATTGTGATTGTGATTGTGATTGTGATTGTGTGACTGTGTGATTGTGATTGTGTGACTGTGATTGTGTGATCGTTATAGTGTGATCGTGATAGTGTGATCGTGATAGTGTGATCGTGATAGTGTGATCGTGATTGTGTGATCGTGAATGTGTGGTCGTGATTGTGTGATCGTGATTGTGGGATTGTGACTGTGTGATTGTGTGGTTGTGGTTATGTGATTGTGGTTGTGTGACTGTGATTGTGTGATTGTGATTGCGATTGTGTGATTGTGACTGTGTGGTCGTGATTGTGTGATCGTGATTGTGGGATTGTGACTGTGTGATTGTGTGATCGTGATTGTGTGATCGTGATTGTGTGATCGCGATTGCGTGATCGCGATTGCGTGATCGCGATTGCGTGATCGCGATTGCGTGATCGCGATTGTGTGATTGTGATTGTGATTGTGATTGTGATTGTGTGATTGTGTGATCGTGATTGTGTGATCGTGATTGTGTGACCGTGATTGTGTGACCGTGATTAGGTGATCGTGATTGGGTGATCGTGATTGGGTGATCGTGATTGGGTGACCGTGATTGGGTGATCGTGATTGGGTGATCGTGATTGGGTGATCGTGATTGGGTGATCGTGATTGTGGGATTGTGACTGTGCGATTGTGTGATTGTGATTGTGTGACTGTGATTGTGTGATTGTGATTGTGGGATTGTGATCGTGTGATTGTGATTGTGTGATCGTGACTGTGATTGTGTGATTGTGATTGTGTCTGTGATTGTGATTGTGATTGTGATTGTGATTGTGATTGTGATTGTGATTGTGATTGTGATTGTGATTGTGATTGTGATTGTGATTGTGATTGTGATTGTGTGACTGTGTGATTGTGATTGTGTGACTGTGATTGTGTGATTGTGTGATCGAGACTGTGAGATAGTGATTGTGTGATCGTGATTGGGTGATCGTGATTGGGTGATCGTGATTGGGTGATCGTGATTGGGTGATCGTGATTGTGGGATTGTGACTGTGCGATTGTGTGATTGTGATGGTGTGACTGTGATTGTGTGATTGTGATTGTGGGATTGTGATTGTGTGATTGTGATTGTGTGATCGTGACTGTGATATTGTGATTGTGATTGTTATTGTGATTGTGATTGTGATTGTGTGATTGTGATTGTGTGACTGTGATTGTGCGATCGTGATAGTGCGATCGTGATAGTGTGATTGTGATCGTGTGATTGCGATCGTGTGATTGTGATCGTGTGATTGCGATCGTGTGATTGCGATCGTGTGATTGCGATCGTGTGATTGCGATTGTGTGATTGCGTTTGTGTGATTGCGATTGTGTGATTGTGATTGTGCGATTGTGATTTTGGGATTGTGGTTGTGTGGTTGTTTGATTGTGTGATTGCCATTGTGTGATTGCGATTGTGTGATTGCGATTGTGTGATTGCGATTGTGTGATTGCGATTGTGTGATTGCGATTGTGTGATTGCAATTGTGTGATTGCGATTGTGTGATTGCGATTGTGTGATTACGATTGTGTGATTGCGTTTGTGTGATTGCGATTGTGTGATAGCGATTGTTTGATTGCGATTGTTTGATTGTGTGATTGTGATTGTGTGATTGTGATTGTGTGATTGTGATTGTGTGATTGTGATTGTGTGATCGTGATTGGGTGACCGTGATTGGGTGATCGTGATTGGGTGATCGTGATTTGGTGATCGTGATTGGGTGATCGTGATTGGGTGGTCGTGATTGGGTGATCGTGATTGGGTGATCGTGATTGTGGGATTGTGACTGTGTGATTGTGTGATTGTGATTGTGTGATCGTGATTGTGTGATCGTGATTGGGTGACCGTGATTGGGTGATCGTGATTGGGTGATCGTGATTTGGTGATCGTGATTGGGTGATCGTGATTGGGTGGTCGTGATTGGGTGATCGTGATTGGGTGATCGTGATTGTGGGATTGTGACTGTGTGATTGTGTGATTGTGTGATTGTGATTGTGTGACTGTGATTGTGTGATCGTGATAGTGTGATCGTGATAGTGTGAGCGTGATTGTGTGATCGTGACTGTGTGGTCGTGATTGTGTGATCGTGATTGTGGGATTGTGACTGTGTGATTGTGTGGTTGTGGTTATGTGATTGTGATTGTGTGATTCTGATTGCGATTGTGTGATTGTGACTGTGTGGTCGTGATTGTGTGATCGTGATTGTGGGATTGTGACTGTGTGATTGTGTGATCGTGATTGTGTGATCGCGATTGCGTGATCGCGATTGCGTGATCGCGATTGCGTGATCGCGATTGTGTGATTGTGTTTGTGATTGTGATTGTGATTGTGTGATTGTGTGATCGTGATTGTGTGATCGTGATTGTGGGATTGTGACTGTGTGATTGTGTGGTTGTGGTTGTGGTTGTGTGATTGTGATTGTGTGATCGTGATTGTGTGATTGTGATTGTGTGATCGTGACTGTGATCGTGTGATTGTGATTGTGATTGTGATTGTGATTGTGATTGTGATTGTGATTGTGTGACTGTGTGATTGTGATTGTGTGAGTGTGATTGTGTGATCGTGATAGTGTGATCGTGATAGTGTGATCGTGATAGTGTGATCGTGATTGTGTGATCGTGACTGTGTGGTCGTGATTGTGTGATCGTGATTGTGGGATTGTGACTGTGTGATTGTGTGGTTGTGGTTATGTGATTGTGATTGTGTGACTGTGATTGTGTGATTGTGATTGCGATTGTGTGATTGTGACTGTGTGGTCGTGATTGTGTGATCGTGATTGTGGGAATGTGACTGTGTGATTGTGTGATCGTGATTGTGTGATCGTGATTGTGTGGTCGTGATTGTGTGACCGTGATTGTGTGATCGTGATAGTGTGATCGTGATTGTGTGATCGTGATTGTGTGGTCGTGATTGTGTGGTCGTGATTGTGTGATTGTGATTGTGTGATCGTGATTGTGGGATCGTGACTGTGGGATCGTGATTGTGTGATTGTGATTGTGGGATTGTGACGGTGTGATTGTGTGATCGTGATTGTGTGATCGTGATTGTGGGATTGTGACTGTGTGATTGTGTGGTTGTGGTTGTGTGATTGTGATTGTGTGACTGTGATTGTGTGATTGTGATTGTGGGATTGTGATTGCTATTGTGTGATTGAGACTGTGTGGTCGTGATTGTGTGATCGTGATTGCGGGATTGTGATTGTGTGATCGTGATTGTGTGATCGTGACAGTGTACTCGTGATTGTGTGATTGTGATTGTGTGATTGTGATTGTGTGGTCGTGATTGTGTGATTGTGAATGTGTGATTGTGATTGCGTGATTGTGATTGTTTGATTGTGATTGTGTGATTGTGATTGTGTGATTGTGATTGCGTGATGGTGATTGTGTGATCGTGATTGTGTGATCGTGATTGTGTGATCGTAATTGTGTGATCGTGATTGTGTGATCGTGATTGTGTGATCGTGATTGTGTGATCGTGATTGTGTGATCGTGATTGTGTGATCGTGATTGTGTGATCGTGATTGTGTGATCGTGATTGTGTGATCGTGATTGTGTGATCGTGATAGTGTGATCGTGATTGTGTGATCGTGATTCTGTGATCGTGATTGTGTGGTCGTGATTGTGTGGTCGTGATTGTGTGGTCGTGATTGTGTGATTGTGATTGTGTGATCGTGATTGTGGGATCGTGACTGTGGGATCGTGATTGTGTGATTGTGATTGTGTGATTGTGATTGTGTGATTGTGATGGTGTGGTTGTGATTGTGTGATTGTGATTGCATGATTGTGATTGTGATTGCGATTGTGTGATTGTGACTGTGTGGTCGTGATTGTGTGATCGTGATTGTGGGATTGTGACTGTGTGATTGTGTGATCGTGATTGTGTGATCGTGATTGTGTGATCGTGATTGTGTGATCGTGATTGTGTGATCGTGATTGGGTGATCGTGATTGGGTGATCGTGATTGGGTGATCGTGATTGGGTGATCGTGATTGTGGGATGGTGACTGTGCGATTGTGTGATTGTGATTGTGTGACTGTGATTGTGTGATTGTGATTGTGGGATTGTGATTGTGTGATTGTGATTGTGTGATCGTGACTGTGATTGTGTGATTGTGATTGTGATTGTGATTGTGATTGTGATTGTGATTGTGATTGTGATTGTGATTGTGATTGTGATTGTGATTGTGATTCTGATTGTGATTGTGATTGTGATTGTGTGACTGTGTGATTGTGATTGTGTGACTGTGATTTTGCGATCGTGATAGTGTGATAGCGATCGTGTGATTGCGATCGTGTGATTGCGATCGTGTGATTGCGATCGTGTGATTGCGATTGTGTGATGGCGTTTGTGTGATTGCGATTGTGTGATTGTGATTGTGCGATTGTGATTGTGGGATTGTGGTTGTGTGATTGTTTGATTGTGTGATTGCGATTGTGTGATTGCGATTGTGTGATTGCGATTGTGTGATTGCGATTGTGTCATTGCGATTGTGTGATTGCGATTGTGTGATTGCGATTGTGTGATTGCGATTGTGTTTTTGCGATTGTGTGATTGCGATTGTGTGATTGCGTTTGTTTGATTGCGATTGTGTGATTGCGATTGTTTGATTGCGATTGTTTGATTGTGTGGTTGTGGTTGTGTGATTGTGATTGTGTGACTGTGATTGTGTGATTGTGGTTGTGGGATTGTGATTGCTATTGTGTGATTGAGACTGTGTGGTCGTGATTGTGTGATCGTGAATGTGGTATTGTGATTGTGTGATCGTGATTGTGTGATCGTGACAGTGTACTCGTGATTGTGTGATTGTGATTGTGTGATAGTGATTGTGTGGTCGTGATTGTGTGATTGTGATTGTGTGATTGTGATTGTGTGATTGTGATTGTGTGATTGTGATTGTGTGATTGTGATTGTGTGATTGTGATTGTGTGATTGTGATTGTGTGATTGTGATTGTGTGATTGTGATTGTGTGATTGTGATTGTGTGATTGTGATTGTGTGATTGTGATTGTGTGATTGTGATTGTGTGATCGTGATTGTGTGATCGTGATTGTGTGATCGTGATTGTGTGATCGTGATTGTGTGATCGTGATTGTGTGATCGTGATTGTGTGATCGTGATTGTGTGATCGTGATTGTGTGATCGTGATAGTGTGATCGTGATTGTGTGATCGTGATTGTGTGATCGTGATTGTGTGGTCGTGATTGTGTGGTCGTGATTGTGCGATTGTGATTGTGTGATCGTGATTGTGGGATCGTGACTGTGGGATCGTGATTGTGTGATTGTGATTGTGTGATTGTGATTGTGTGATTGTGATGGTGTGGTTGTGATTGTGTGATTGTGATTGCATGATTGTGATTGTGTGATTGCGATTGTGTGATCGTGACTGTGTGGTCGTGATTGTGTGATTGTGATTGTGGGATTGTGACTGTGGGATTGTGTGGTTGTGGTTGTGCGATTGTAATTGTGTGACTGTGATTGTGTGATTGTGATTGCGATTGTGTGATTGTGACTGTGTGGTCGTGATTGTGTGATCGTGATTGTGGGATTGTGACTGTGTGATTGTGTGATCTTGATTGTGTGATCGTGATTGTGTGATCGTGATTGTGTGATCGTGATTGTGTGATCGTGATTGTGTGATCGTGATTGTGTGATCGTGATTGTGTGATCGTGATTGGGTGATCGTGATTGGGTGATCGTGATTGGGTGATCGTGATTGGGTGATCGTGATTGTGGGATTGTGACTGTGCGATTGTGTGATTGTGATTGTGTGACTGTGATTGTGTGATTGTGATTGTGTGATTGTGATTGTGTGATTGTGATTGTGTGATTGTGATTGTGTGATTGTGATCGTGTGATTGTGATCATGTGATCGTGATTGGGTGACCGTGATTGGGTGATCGTGATTGGGTGATCGTGATTTGGTGATCGTGATTGGGTGATCGTGATTGGGTGGTCGTGATTGGGTGATCGTGATTGGGTGATCGTGATTGTGGGATTGTGACTGTGTGATTGTGTGATTGTGATTGTGTGACTGTGATTGTGTGATTGTGATTGTGGGATTGTGATTGTGTGTTTGTGATTGTGTGATCGTGACTGTGATCGTGTGATTGTGATTGTGATTGTGATTGTGATTGTGATTGTGATTGTGATTGTGATTGTGATTGTGATTGTGATTGTGATTGTGATTGTGATTGTGATTGTGTGACTGTGTGATTGTGATTGTGTGACTGTGATTGTGTGATGGTGATAGTGTGATCGTGATAGTGTGATCGTGATTGTGTGATCGTGACTGTGTGGTCGTGATTGTGTGGTCGTGATTGTGGGATTGTGACTGTGTGATTGTGTGGTTGTGGTTATGCGATTGTGATTGTGTGACTGTGATTGTGTGATTGTGATTGCGATTGTGTGATTGTGACTGTGTGGTCGTGATTGTGTGATCGTGATTGTGGGATTGTGATTGTGTGATTGTGTGATCGTGATTGTGTGATCGCGATTGCGTGATCGCGATTGCGTGATCGCGATTGCGTGATCGCGATTGTGTGATTGTGATTGTGATTGTGATTGTGTGATTGTGTGATCGTGATTGTGTGATCGTGATTGTGTGATCGTGATTGTGTGATCGTGATTGTGTGACCGTGATTGTGTGACCGTGATTAGGTGATCGTGATTGTGCGATCGTGATTGGGTGATCGTGATTGGGTGATCGTTATTGTGGGATTGTGACTGTGCGATTGTGTGATTGTGATTGTGTGATTGTGATCGTGTGATTGTGATCGTGTGATCGTGATTGGGTGATCGTGATTTGGTGATCGTGATTGGGTGATCGTGATTGGGCGATCGTGATTGGATGATCGTGATTGGGTGATCGTGATTGGGTGATCGTGATTGTGGGATTGTGATTGTGTGATCGTGATTGTGTGATCGTGATTGTGTGATCGTGATTGTGTGATCGTGATTGTGTGATCGTGATTGTGTGATCGTGATAGTGTGATCGTGATTGTGTGATCGTGATTGTGTGATCGTGATTGTGTGGTCGTGATTGTGTGGTCGTGATTGTGTGGTCGTGATTGCGTGATTGTGATTGTGTGATCGTGATTGTGGGATCGTGACTGTGGGATCGTGATTGTGTGATTGTGATTGTGTGATTGTGATTGTGTGATTGTGATGGTGTGGTTGTGATTGTGTGATTGTGATTGCATGATAGTGATTGTGATTGCGATTGTGTGATTGTGACTGTGTGGTCGTGATTGTGTGATCGTGATTGTGGGATTGTGACTGTGTGATTGTGTGATCGTGATTGTGTGATCGTGATTGTGTGATCGTGATTGTGTGATCGTGATTGTGTGATCGTGATTGGGTGATCGTGATTGGGTGATCGTGATTGGGTGATCGTGATTGTGGGATGGTGACTGTGCGATTGTGTGATTGTGATTGTGTGACTGTGATTGTGTGATTGTGATTGTGGGATTGTGATTGTGTGATTGTGATTGTGTGATCGTGACTGTGATTGTGTGATTGTGATTGTGATTGTGATTGTGATTGTGATTGTGATTGTGATTGTGATTGTGATTGTGATTGTGATTGTGATTCTGATTGTGATTGTGATTGTGATTGTGTGACTGTGTGATTGTGATTGTGTGACTGTGATTTTGCGATCGTGATAGTGTGATAGTGATCGTGTGATTGCGATCGTGTGATTGCGATCGTGTGATTGCGATCGTGTGATTGCGATTGTGTGATTGCGTTTGTGTGATTGCGATTGTTTGATTGTGTGATTGCGATTGTGTGATTGCGATTGTGTGATTGCGTTTGTTTGATTGCGATTGTGTGATTGTGTGATTGTGATTGTGTGATTGTGACCGTGTGATTGTGATCGTGTGATCGTGATTGGGTGACCGTGATTGGGTGATCGTGATTGGGTGATCGTGATTTGGTGATCGTGATTGGGTGATCGTGATTGGGTGGTCGTGATTGGGTGATCGTGATTGGGTGATCGTGATTGTGGGATTGTGACAGTGTGATTGTGTGATTGTGATTGTGTGACTGTGATTGTGTGATTGTGATTGTGGGATTGTGATTGTGTGATTGTGATTGTGTAATCGTGACTGTGATCGTGTGATTGTGATTGTGATTGTGATTGTGATTGTGATTGTGATTGTGATTGTGATTGTGATTGTGTGACTGTGTGATTGTGATTGTGTGACTGTGATTGTGTGATCGTGATAGTGTGATCGTGATAGTGTGATCGTGATAGTGTGATCGTGATAGTGTGATCGTGATTGTGTGATCGTGAATGTGTGGTCGTGATTGTGTGATCGTGATTGTGGGATTGTGACTGTGTGATTGTGTGATCGTGATTGTGTGATCGTGATTGTGTGATCGCGATTGCGTGATCGCGATTGCGTGATCGCGATTGCGTGATCGCGATTGTGTGATTGTGATTGTGATTGTGATTGTGATTGTGATTGTGATTGTTTGATTGTGTGATCGTGATTGTGTGATCGTGATTGTGTGACCGTGATTGTGTGACCGTGATTAGGTGATCGTGATTGGGTGATCGTGATTGGGTGATCGTGATTGGGTGACCGTGATTGGGTGATCGTGATTGGGTGATCGTGATTGGGTGATCGTGATTGGGTGATCGTGATTGTGGGATTGTGACTGTGCGATTGTGTGATTGTGATTGTGTGACTGTGATTGTGTGATTGTGATTGTGGGATTGTGATCGTGTGATTGTGATTGTGTGATCGTGACTGTGATTGTGTGATTGTGATTGTGACTGTGATTGTGATTGTGATTGTGATTGTGATTGTGATTGTGATTGTGATTGTGATTGTGATTGTGATTGTGATTGTGATTGTGATTGTGATTGTGATTGTGATTGTGATTGTGATTGTGATTGTGATTGTGATTGTGATTGTGTGACTGTGTGATTGTGATTGTGTGACTGTGATTGTGTGATCGTGATAGTGTGATCGTGAAAGTGTGATCGTGATTGTGTGATCGTGACTGTGTGGTCGTGATTGTGTGATCGTGATTGTGGGATTGTGACTGTGTGATTGTGTGGTTGTGGTTGTGTGATTGTGATTGTGTGACTGTGATTGTGTGATTGTGTGATCGTGACTGTGTGATAGTGATTGTGTGATCGTGATTGTGTGATCGTGATTGTGTGATCGTGATTGTGTGATCGTGATTGGGTGATCGTGATCGTGTGATCGTGATTGGGTGACCGTGATTGGGTGATCGTGATTGGGTGATCGTGATTTGGTGATCGTGATTGGGTGATCGTGATTGGGTGGTCGTGATTGGGTGATCGTGATTGGGTGATCGTGATTGTGGGATTGTGACAGTGTGATTGTGTGATTGTGATTGTGTGACTGTGATTGTGTGATTGTGATTGTGGGATTGTGATTGTGTGATTGTGATTGTGTAATCGTGACTGTGATCGTGTGATTGTGATTGTGATTGTGATTGTGATTGTGATTGTGATTGTGATTGTGATTGTGTGACTGTGTGATTGTGATTGTGTGACTGTGATTGTGTGATCGTGATAGTGTGATCGTGATAGTGTGATCGTGATAGTGTGATCGTGATAGTGTGATCGTGATTGTGTGATCGTGAATGTGTGGTCGTGATTGTGTGATCGTGATTGTGGGATTGTGACTGTGTGATTGTGTGGTTGTGGTTATGTGATTGTGATTGTGTGACTGTGATTGTGTGATTGTGATTGCGATTGTGTGATTGTGACTGTGTGGTCGTGATTGTGTGATCGTGATTGTGGGATTGTGACTGTGTGATTGTGTGATCGTGATTGTGTGATCGTGATTGTGTGATCGCGATTGCGTGATCGCGATTGCGTGATCGCGATTGCGTGATCGCGATTGCGTGATCGCGATTGTGTGATTGTGATTGTGATTGTGATTGTGATTGTTTGATTGTGTGATCGTGATTGTGTGATCGTGATTGTGTGACCGTGATTGTGTGACCGTGATTAGGTGATCGTGATTGGGTGATCGTGATTGTGGGATTGTGACTGTGCGATTGTGTGATTGTGATTGTGTGACTGTGATTGTGTGATTGTGATTGTGGGATTGTGATCGTGTGATTGTGATTGTGTGATCGTGACTGTGATTGTGTGATTGTGATTGTGACTGTGATTGTGATTGTGATTGTGATTGTGATTGTGATTGTGATTGTGATTGTGATTGTGATTGTGATTGTGTGATTGTGATTGTGACTGTGATTGTGATTGTGATTGTGATTGTGATTGTGATTGTGATTGTGATTGTGATTGTGATTGTGATTGTGATTGTGATTGTGATTGTGATTGTGATTGTGATTGTGTGACTGTGTGATTGTGATTGTGTGACTGTGATTGTGTGATCGTGATAGTGTGATCGTGAAAGTGTGATCGTGATTGTGTGATCGTGACTGTGTGGTCGTGATTGTGTGATCGTTATTGTGGGATTGTGACTGTGTGATTGTGTGGTTGTGGTTGTGTGATTGTGATTGTGTGACTGTGATTGTGTGATTGTGTGATCGTGACTGTGTGATAGTGATTGTGTGATCGTGATTGTGTGATCGTGATTGTGTGATCGTGATTGTGTGATCGTGATTGGGTGATCGTGATTGGGTGATCGTGATTGGGTGATCGTGATTGGGTGGTCGTGATTGGGTGATCGTGATTGGGTGATCGTGATTGTGGGATTGTGACTGTGTGATTGTGCGATTGTGTGATTGTGATTGTGTGACTGTGATTGTGTGATCGTGATAGTGTGATCGTGATAGTGTGATCGTGATTGTGTTATCGTGACTGTGTGGTCGTGATTGT
Source organism: Megachile rotundata (assembly GCF_050947335.1). NCBI lineage: Eukaryota > Metazoa > Arthropoda > Insecta > Hymenoptera > Megachilidae > Megachile > Megachile rotundata. The sequence continues at coordinate 509,692 of NC_134997.1, read as the reverse complement.
GTGATCGTGATTGTGGGATTGTGACTGTGTGATTGTGTGGTTGTGGTTATGTGATTGTGATTGTGTGATTCTGATTGCGATTGTGTGATTGTGACTGTGTGGTCGTGATTGTGTGATCGTGATTGTGGGATTGTGACTGTGTGATTGTGTGATCGTGATTGTGTGATCGTGATTGTGTGATCGTGATTGTGTGATCGTGATTGTGTGATCGTGATTGTGTGATCGTCATTGGGTGATCGTGATTGGGTGATCGTGATTGGGTGATCGTGATTGGGTGATCGTGATTGTGGGATTGTGACTGTGCGATTGTGTGATTGTGATTGTGTGACTGTGATTGTGTGATTGTGATTGTGTGTTTGTGATTGTGTGATTTTGATTGTGTGATTGTGATTGTGTGATTGTGATCGTGTGATTGTGATCGTGTGATCGTGATTGGGTGACCATGATTGGGTGATCGTGATTGGGTGATCGTGATTTGGTGATCGTGATTGGGTGATCGTGATTGGGTGGTCGTGATTGGGTGATCGTGATTGGGTGATCGTGATTGTGGGATTGTGACTGTGTGATTGTGTGATTGTGATTGTGTGACTGTGATTGTGTGATTGTGATTGTGGGATTGTGATTGTGTGATTGTGATTGTGTGATCGTGACTGTGATCGTGTGATTGTGATTGTGATTGTGATTGTGATTGTGATTGTGATTGTGATTGTGATTGTGTGACTGTGATTGTGTGATCGTGATAGTGTGATCGTGATAGTGTGATCGTGATAGTGTGATCGTGATTGTGTGATCGTGACTGTGTGGTCGTGATTGTGTGATCGTGATTGTGGGATTGTGACTGTGTGATTGTGTGGTTGTGGTTATGTGATTGTGATTGTGTGACTGTGATTGTGTGATTGTGATTGCGATTGTGTGATTGTGACTGTGTGGTCGTGATTGTGTGATCGTGATTGTGGGATTGTGACTGTGTGATTGTGTGATCGTGATTGTGTGATCGCGATTGCGTGATCGCGATTGCGTGATCGCGATTGTGTGATTGTGATTGTGATTGTGATTGTGTGATTGTGTGATCGTGATTGTGTGATCGTGACTGTATGACCGTGATTGTGTGACCGTGATTAGGTGATCGTGATTGGGCGATCGTGATTGGGTGATCGTGATTGGGTGATCGTTATTGTGGGATTGTGACTGTGCGATTGTGTGATTGTGATTGTGTGATTGTGATCGTGTGATTGTGATCGTGTGATCGTGATTGGGTGATCGTGATTTGGTGATCGTGATTGGGTGATCGTGATTGGGTGATCGTGATTGGATGATCGTGATTGGGTGATCGTGATTGGGTGATCGTGATTGTGGGATTGTGACTGTGTGATTGTGTGATTGTGATTGTGTGACTGTGATTGTGTGATTGTGATTGTGGGATTGTGATTGTGTGATTGTGATTGTGTGATCGTGACTGTGATCGTGTGATTGTGATTGTGATTGTGATTGTGATTGTGATTGTGATTGTGATTGTGATTGTGATTGTGATTGTGATTGTGTGACTGTGTGATTGTGATTGTGTGACTGTGATTGTGTGATCGTTATAGTGTGATCGTGATAGTGTGATCGTGATAGTGTGATCGTGATAGTGTGATCGTGATTGTGTGATCGTGAATGTGTGGTCGTGATTGTGTGATCGTGATTGTGGGATTGTGACTGTGTGATTGTGTGGTTGTGGTTATGTGATTGTGGTTGTGTGACTGTGATTGTGTGATTGTGATTGCGATTGTGTGATTGTGACTGTGTGGTCGTGATTGTGTGATCGTGATTGTGGGATTGTGACTGTGTGATTGTGTGATCGTGATTGTGTGATCGTGATTGTGTGATCGCGATTGCGTGATCGCGATTGCGTGATCGCGATTGCGTGATCGCGATTGCGTGATCGCGATTGTGTGATTGTGATTGTGATTGTGATTGTGATTGTGTGATTGTGTGATCGTGATTGTGTGATCGTGATTGTGTGACCGTGATTGTGTGACCGTGATTAGGTGATCGTGATTGGGTGATCGTGATTGGGTGATCGTGATTGGGTGACCGTGATTGGGTGATCGTGATTGGGTGATCGTGATTGGGTGATCGTGATTGGGTGATCGTGATTGTGGGATTGTGACTGTGCGATTGTGTGATTGTGATTGTGTGACTGTGATTGTGTGATTGTGATTGTGGGATTGTGATCGTGTGATTGTGATTGTGTGATCGTGACTGTGATTGTGTGATTGTGATTGTGACTGTGATTGTGATTGTGATTGTGATTGTGATTGTGATTGTGATTGTGATTGTGATTGTGATTGTGATTGTGATTGTGATTGTGATTGTGATTGTGATTGTGATTGTGATTGTGTGACTGTGTGATTGTGATTGTGTGACTGTGATTGTGTGATTGTGTGATCGAGACTGTGAGATAGTGATTGTGTGATCGTGATTGGGTGATCGTGATTGGGTGATCGTGATTGGGTGATCGTGATTGGGTGATCGTGATTGTGGGATTGTGACTGTGCGATTGTGTGATTGTGATGGTGTGACTGTGATTGTGTGATTGTGATTGTGGGATTGTGATTGTGTGATTGTGATTGTGTGATCGTGACTGTGATATTGTGATTGTGATTGTGATTGTGATTGTGATTGTGATTGTGTGATTGTGATTGTGTGACTGTGATTGTGCGATCGTGATAGTGCGATCGTGATAGTGTGATTGTGATCGTGTGATTGCGATCGTGTGATTGTGATCGTGTGATTGCGATCGTGTGATTGCGATCGTGTGATTGCGATCGTGTGATTGCGATTGTGTGATTGCGTTTGTGTGATTGCGATTGTGTGATTGTGATTGTGCGATTGTGATTTTGGGATTGTGGTTGTGTGGTTGTTTGATTGTGTGATTGCCATTGTGTGATTGCGATTGTGTGATTGCGATTGTGTGATTGCGATTGTGTGATTGCGATTGTGTGATTGCGATTGTGTGATTGCAATTGTGTGATTGCGATTGTGTGATTGCGATTGTGTGATTACGATTGTGTGATTGCGTTTGTGTGATTGCGATTGTGTGATAGCGATTGTTTGATTGCGATTGTTTGATTGTGTGATTGTGATTGTGTGATTGTGATTGTGTGATTGTGATTGTGTGATTGTGATTGTGTGATCGTGATTGGGTGACCGTGATTGGGTGATCGTGATTGGGTGATCGTGATTTGGTGATCGTGATTGGGTGATCGTGATTGGGTGGTCGTGATTGGGTGATCGTGATTGGGTGATCGTGATTGTGGGATTGTGACTGTGTGATTGTGTGATTGTGATTGTGTGATCGTGATTGTGTGATCGTGATTGGGTGACCGTGATTGGGTGATCGTGATTGGGTGATCGTGATTTGGTGATCGTGATTGGGTGATCGTGATTGGGTGGTCGTGATTGGGTGATCGTGATTGGGTGATCGTGATTGTGGGATTGTGACTGTGTGATTGTGTGATTGTGTGATTGTGATTGTGTGACTGTGATTGTGTGATCGTGATAGTGTGATCGTGATAGTGTGAGCGTGATTGTGTGATCGTGACTGTGTGGTCGTGATTGTGTGATCGTGATTGTGGGATTGTGACTGTGTGATTGTGTGGTTGTGGTTATGTGATTGTGATTGTGTGATTCTGATTGCGATTGTGTGATTGTGACTGTGTGGTCGTGATTGTGTGATCGTGATTGTGGGATTGTGACTGTGTGATTGTGTGATCGTGATTGTGTGATCGCGATTGCGTGATCACGATTGCGTGATCGCGATTGCGTGATCGCGATTGTGTGATTGTGTTTGTGATTGTGATTGTGATTGTGTGATTGTGTGATCGTGATTGTGTGATCGTGATTGTGGGATTGTGACTGTGTGATTGTGTGGTTGTGGTTGTGGTTGTGTGATTGTGATTGTGTGATCGTGATTGTGTGATTGTGATTGTGTGATTGTGATTGTGTGATCGTGATTGTGGTATCGTGACTGTGGGATCGTGATTGTGTGATTGTGATTGTGTGATTGTGATTGTGTGATTGTGATGGTGTGGTTGTGATTGTGTGATTGTGATTGCATGATTGTGATTGTGTGATTGCGATTGTGTGATCGTGACTGTGTGGTCGTGATTGTGTGATTGTGATTGTGGGATTGTGACTGTGGGATTGTGTGGTTGTGGTTGTGCGATTGTAATTGTGTGACTGTGATTGTGTGATTGTGATTGCGATTGTGTAATTGTGACTGTGTGGTCGTGATTGTGTGATCGTGATTGTGTGATCGTGATTGTGTGATCGTGATTGTGTGATCGTGATTGTGTGATCGTGATTGTGTGATCGTCATTGGGTGATCGTGATTGGGTGATCGTGATTGGGTGATCGTGATTGGGTGATCGTGATTGTGGGATTGTGACTGTGCGATTGTGTGATTGTGATTGTGTGATCGTGATTGTGTGATTGTGATTGTGTGATTGTGATTGTGTGATCGTGATTGTGGTATCGTGACTGTGGGATCGTGATGGTGTGGTTGTGATTGTGTGATTGTGATTGCATGATTGTGATTGTGTGATCGTGATTGTGTGATCGTGATTGTGTGATCGTGATTGTGTGATCGTGATTGTGTGATCGTGATTGTGTGATCGTGATTGTGTGATCGTGATTGTGTGATCGTGATTGTGTGATCGTGATTGTGTGATCGTGATAGTGTGATCGTGATTGTGTGATCGTGATTGTGTGATCGTGATTGTGTGGTCGTGATTGTGTGGTCGTGATTGTGTGGTCGTGATTGTGTGATTGTGATTGTGTGATCGTGATTGTGGGATCGTGACTGTGGGATCGTGATTGTGTGATTGTGATTGTGTGATTGTGATTGTGTGATTGTGATGGTGTGGTCGTGATTGTGTGATTGTGATTGCATGATTGTGATTGTGTGATCGTGACTGTGTGGTCGCGATTGTGTGATTGTGATTGTGGGATTGTGACTGTGGGATTGTGTGGTTGTGGTTGTGCGATTGTAATTGTGTGACTGTGATTGTGTGATTGTGATTGCGATTGTGTGATTGTGACTGTGTGGTCGTGATTGTGTGATCGTGATTGTGTGATTGTGTGATTGTGATTGTGTGATTGTGATCGTGTGATTGTGATCGTGTGATCGTGATTGGGGGACCATGATTGGGTGATCGTGATTGGGTGATCGTGATTTGGTGATCGTGATTGGGTGATCGTGATTGGGTGGTCGTGATTGGGTGATCGTGATTGGGTGATCGTGATTGTGGGATTGTGACTGTGTGATTGTGTGATTGTGATTGTGTGACTGTGATTGTGTGATTGTGATTGTGGGATTGTGATTGTGTGATTGTGATTGTGTGATCGTGACTGTGATCGTGTGATTGTGATTGTGATTGTGATTGTGATTGTGATTGTGATTGTGATTGTGATTGTGATTGTGATTGTGATTGTGTGACTGTGATTGTGTGGTCGTGATAGTGTGATCGTGATAGTGTGATCGTGATAGTGTGATCGTGATAGTGTGATCGTGATTGTGTGATCGTGACTGTGTGGTCGTGATTGTGTGATCGTGATTGTGGGATTGTGACTGTGTGATTGTGTGGTTGTGGTTATGTGATTGTGATTGTGTGACTGTGATTGTGTGATTGTGATTGCGATTGTGTGATTGTGACTGTGTGGTCGTGATTGTGTGATCGTGATTGTGGGATTGTGACTGTGTGATTGTGTGATCGTGATTGTGTGATCGCGATTGCGTGATCGCGATTGCGTGATCGCGATTGTGTGATTGTGATTGTGATTGTGATTGTGTGATTGTGTGATCGTGATTGTGTGATCGTGACTGTATGACCGTGATTGTGTGACCGTGATTAGGTGATCGTGATTGGGCGATCGTGATTGGGTGATCGTGATTGGGTGATCGTTATTGTGGGATTGTGACTGTGCGATTGTGTGATTGTGATTGTGTGATTGTGGTCGTGTGATTGTGATCGTGTGATCGTGATTGGGTGATCGTGATTTGGTGATCGTGATTGGGTGATCGTGATTGGGTGATCGTGATTGGATGATCGTGATTGGGTGATCGTGATTGGGTGATCGTGATTGTCGGATTGTGACTGTGTGATTTTGTGATTGTGATTGTGTGACTGTGATTGTGTGATTGTGATTGTGGGATTGTGATTGTGTGATTGTGATTGTGTGATCGTGACTGTGATTGTGTGATTGTGATTGTGATTGTGATTGTGATTGTGATTGTGATTGTGATTGTGATTGTGATTGTGATTGTGATTGTGTGACTGTGTGATTGTGATTGTGTGACTGTGATTGTGTGACCGTGATTGTGTGATCGTGATAGTGTGATCGTGATTGTGTGATCGTGATTGTGTGGTCGTGATTGTGTGGTCGTGATTGTGTGATTGTGATTGTGTGATCGTGATTGTGGGATCGTGACTGTGGGATCGTGATTGTGTGATTGTGATTGTGGGATTGTGACGGTGTGATTGTGTGATCGTGATTGTGTGATCGTGATTGTGTGATCGTGATTGTGGGATTGTGACTGTGTGATTGTGTGGTTGTGGTTGTGTGATTGTGATTGTGTGACTGTGATTGTGTGATTGTGATTGTGGGATTGTGATTGCTATTGTGTGATTGTGACTGTGTGGTCGTGATTGTGTGATCGTGATTGTGGGATTGTGACTGTGTGATTGTGTGGTTGTGGTTGTGTGATTGTGATTGTGTGATCGTGATTGTGTGATTGTGATTGTGTGATCGTGATTGTGTGATCGTGATTGTGTGATCGTGATTGTGTGATCGTGATAGTGTACTCGTGATTGTGTGATTGTGATTGTGTGATCGTGATTGTGTGATTGTGATTGTGTGGTCGTGATTGTGTGATAGTGATTGTGTGATTGTGATTGTGTGATCGTGATTGTGTGATCGTGACTGTGTGATCGTGACTGTGTGATCGTGATTGTGTGATCGTGATTGTGTGATCGTGATAGTGTGATCGTGATTGTGTGATCGTGATTGTGTGATCGTGATTGTGTGGTCGTGATTGTGTGGTCGTGATTGTGTGATTGTGATTGTGTGATCGTGATTGTGGGATAGTGACTGTGGGATAGTGACTGTGGGATCGTGATTGTGTGATTGTGATTGTGTGATTGTGATTGTGTGATTGTGATTGTGTGATTGTGATTGTATGATTGTGATTGTGTGATTGCGATTGTGTGATCGTGACTGTGTGGTCGTGATTGTGTGATCGTGATTGTGGGATTGTGACTGTGTGATTGTGTGATCGTGATTGTGTGATCGCGATTGCGTGATCGCGATTGCGTGATCGCGATTGCGTGATCGCGATTGCGTGATCGCGATTGTGTGATTGTGATTGTGATTGTGATTGTGTGATTGTGTGATCGTGATTGTGTGATCGTGATTGTGTGACCGTGATTGTGTGACGGTGATTGGGTGATCGTGATTGGGTGATCGTGATTGGGTGATCGTGATTGGGTGATCGTGATTGTGGGATTGTGACTGTGCGATTGTGTAATTGTGATTGTGTGATTGTGATTGTGTGATTGTGATCGTGTGATTGTGATCGTGTGATCGTGATTGGGTGATCGTGATTTGGTGATAGTGATTGGGTGATCGTGATTGGGTGATCGTGATTGGATGATCGTGATTGGGTGATCGTGAATGGGTGATCGTGATTGTGGGATTGTGACTGTGTGATTGTGTGATTGTGATTGTGGGACTGTGATTGTGTGATTGTGATTGTGGGATTGTGATTGTGTGATTGTGATTGTGTGATCGTGACTGTGATTGTGTGATTGTGATTGTGATTGTGATTGTGATTGTGATTGTGTGACTGTGTGATTGTGATTGTGTGACTGTGATTGTGTGATCGTGATACTGTGATCGTGATAGTGTGATCGTGATTGTGTGATCGTGACTGTGTGGTCGTGATAGTGTGATCGTGATTGTGGGATTTTGACTGTGTGATTGTGTGGTTGTGGTTGTGTGATTGTGATTGTGTGACTGTGATTGTGTGATTGTGATTGTGGGATTGTGATTGCGATTGTGTGATTGTGACTGTGTGGTCGTGATTGTGTGATCGTGATTGTGGGATTGTGACTGTGTGATTGTGTGGTTGTGGTTGTGTGATCGTGATTGTGTGATCGTGATTGTGTGATCGTGATTGTGTGATTGCGATTGTGTGATTGTGATTGTGTGGTTGTGATTGTGTGTTTGTGGTTGTGTGATTGTGATTGTGTGATTGCGATTGTGTGATCGTGACTGTGTGGTCGTGATTGTGTGATCGTGATTGTTGGATTGTGACTGTGGGATTGTGTGATTGTGATTGTGATTGTGATTGTGATTGTGATTGTGATTGTGATTGTGTTTGTGATTCTGATTGTGATTGTGATTGTGATTGTGATTGTGATTGTGTGACTGTGTGATTGTGATTGTGTGACTGTGATTGTGCGATCGTGATAGTGTGATTGTGATCGTGTGATTGCGATCGTGTGATTGCGATCGTGTGATTGCGATCGTGTGATTGCGTTTGTGTGATTGCGATTGTGTGATTGTGATTGTGCGATTGGGATTGTGGGATTGTGGTTGTGTGATTGTTTGATTGTGTGATTGCGATTGTGTGATTGCGATTGTGTGATTGCGATTGTGTGATTGCGATTGTGTGATTGCGATTGTGTCATTGCGATTGTGTGATTGCGATTGTGTGATTGCGATTGTGTGATTGCGTTTGTGTGATTGCGATTGTGTGATTGCGATTGTTTGATTGCGATTGTTTGATTGTGTGATTGTGATTGTGTGATTGTGATTGTGTGATTGTGATTGTGTGATTGTGATTGTGTGATTGTGATTGTGTGATTGTGATTGTGTGATTGTGATTGTGTGATTGAGATTGTGTGATTGTGATTGTGTGATTGTGATTGTGTGATTGTGATTGTGTGATTGTGATTGTGCGATTGTGATTGTGCGATTGTGATTGTGCGATTGTGATTGTGCGATTGTGATTGTGTGATTGTGATTGTGTGATTGTGATTGTGTGATTGTGATTGTGTGATTGTGATTGTGTGATTGTGATTGTGTGATTGTGATTGTGTGATTGTGATTGTGTGATTGTGATTGTGTGATTGTGATTGTGTGATTGTGATTGTGTGATTGTGATTGTGTGATTGTGATTGTGTGATTGTGATTGTGTGATTGTGATTGTGTGATTGTGTTTGTGTGATTGTGATTGTGTGATTGTGATTGTGTGATTGTGTGATTGTGATCGTGTGATTGTGATCGTGTGATTGTGACCGTGTGATCGTGATTGGGTGACCGTGATTGGGTGATCGTGATTGGGTGATCGTTATTTGGTGATCGTGATTGGGTGATCGTGATTGGGTGGTCGTGATTGGGTGATCGTGATTGGGTGATCGTGATTGTGGGATTGTGACTGTGTGATTGTGTGATTGTGATTGTGTGACTGTGATTGTGTGATTGTGATTGTGGGATTGTGGTTGTGTGATTGTGATTGTGTGATCGTGACTGTGATCGTGTGATTGTGATTGTGATTGTGATTGTGATTGTGATTGTGATTGTGATTGTGTGACTGTGTGATTGTGATTGTGTGACTGTGATTGTGTGACCGTGATTGTGTGATCGTGATTGGGTGATCGTGATTGGGTGATCGTGATTGTGGGATTGTGACTGTGTGATCGTGATTGTTTGATCGTGATTGTTTGGTCGTGATTGCGATTGTGCGATCGCGATTGTGTGTTTGTGTGATTGTGATTGTGTGATTGTGATTGTGTGGTTGTGATTGTGTGATTGTGGTTGTGTGATTGTGATTGTGTGATCGTGATTGTGTGATCGCGATTGCGTGATCGCGATTGCGTGATCGCGATTGCGTGATCGCGATTGCGTGATCGTGATTGTGTGATCGTGATTGTGTGATCGTGATTGGGTGATCGTGATTGGGTGATCGTGATTGGGTGATCGTGATTGGGTGATCGTGATTGGGTGATCGTGATTGTGGGATTGTGACTGTGCGATTGTGTGACTGTGATTGTGTGATCGTGATAGTGTGATCGTGATTGTGTGATCGAGACTGTGTGGTCGTGATTGTGTGATCGTGATTGTGGGATTGTGACTGTGTGATTGTGTGGTTGTGGTTGTGTGATCGTGATAGTGTGATCGTGATTGTGTGATCGTGACTGTGTGGTCGTGATTGTGTGATCGTGATTGTGGGATTGTGACTGTGTGATTGTGTGGTTGTGGTTGTGTGACTGTGATTGTGTGATCGTGATTGTGTGATCGTGATTGTGTGATCGGGATTGTGTGATCGCGATTGTGTGATCGCGATTGTGTGATCGCGATTGTGTGATCGCGATTGTGTGATCGCGATTGTGTGATCGCGATTGTGTGACCGCGATTGTGTGATCGCGATTGTGTGATAGCGATTGTGTGATCGCGATTGTGTGATCGCGATTGTGTGATCGCGATTGTGTGATCGCGATTGTGTGATCGTGACTGTGTGATTGTGTGCTTGTGGTTGTGTGGTTGTGATTGTGTGATCGTGATTGTGTGATCGTGATTGTGTGATCGTGATTGTGTGATCGTGATTGTTTGATGGTGATTGTGTGATTGTGATTGTGTGATTGTGATTGTGTGATGGTGATTGTGTGATTGTGATTGTGCGATTGTGATTGTGTGATTGTGATTGTGTGATTTTGATTATGTGATTGTGACTGTGATTGTATGATTGTGATTGTGGGACTGTGATTGCGATTGTGTGATTGTGATTGTGTGATCGTGACTGTGATTGTGTGATTGTGATTGTGATTGTGATTGTGATTGTGATTGTGATTGTGATTGTGATTGTGATTGTGATTGTGATTCTGATTGTGATTGTGATTGTGATTGTGTGACTGTGTGATTGTGATTGTGTGACTGTGATTGTGCGAACGTGATAGTGTGATTGCGATCGTGTGATTGCGATCGTGTGATTGCGATCGTGTGATTGCGTTTGTGTGATTGCGATTGTGTGATTGTGATTGTGCGATTGTGATTGTGGGATTGTGGTTGTGTGATTGATTGATTGTGTGATTGCGATTGTGTGATTGCGATTGTGTGTTTGCGATTGTGTGATTGCGATTGTGTGATTGCGATTGTGTCATTGCGATTGTGTGATTGCGATTGTGTGATTGCGATTGTGTGATTGCGTTTGTGTGATTGCGATTGTGTGATTGCGATTGTTTGTTTGCGATTGTTTGATTGTGTGATTGTGATTGTGATTGTGTGATTGTGATTGTGTGATTGTGATTGTGTGATTGTGATTGTGTGATTGTGATTGTGTGATTGTGATTGTGTGATTGTGATTGTGTGATTGTGATTGTGTGATTGTGATTGTGTGATTGTGATTGTGTGATTGTGATTGTGTGATTGTGATTGTGTGATTGTGTTTGTGTGATTGTGATTGTGTGATTGTGTGATTGTGATTGTGTGATTGTGATCGTGTGATTGTGATCGTGTGATCGTGATTGGGTGACCGTGATTGGGTGATCGTGATTGGGTGATCGTGATTTGGTGATCGTGATTGGGTGGTCGTGATTGGGTGATCGTGATTGGGTGATCGTGATTGTGGGATTGTGACTGTGTGATTGTGTGATTGTGATTGTGTGACTGTGATTGTGTGATTGTGATTGTGTGATTGCGATTGTGTGATTGTGATTGTGCGATTGGGATTGTGGGATTGTGGTTGTGTGATTGTTTGATTGTGTGATTGCGATTGTGTGATTGCGATTGTGTGATTGCGATTGTGTGATTGCGATTGTGTGATTGCGATTTTGTCATTGCGATTGTGTGATTGCGATTGTGTGATTGCGATTGTGTGATTGCCTTTGTGTGATTGCGATTGTGTGATTGCGATTGTTTGATTGCGATTGTTTGATTGTGTGATTGTGATTGTGTGATTGTGATCGTGTGATTGTGATCGTGTGATCGTGATTGGGTGACCGTGATCGTGTGATCGTGATTGGGTGACCGTGATTGGGTGATCGTGATTGGGTGATCGTGATTTGGTGATCGTGATTGGGTGGTCGTGATTGGGTGATCGTGATTGGGTGATCGTGATTGTGGGATTGTGACTGTGTGATTGTGTGATTGTGATTGTGTGACTGTGATTGTGTGATTGTGATTGTGTGATTGCGATTGTGTGATTGTGATTGTGCGATTGGGATTGTGGGATTGTGGTTGTGTGATTGTTTGATTGTGTGATTGCGATTGTGTGATTGCGATTGTGTGATTGCGATTGTGTGATTGCGATTGTGTGATTGCGATTGTGTGATTGCGATTGTGTGATTGCGATTGTGTCATTGCGATTGTGTCATTGCGATTGTGTCATTGCGATTGTGTGATTGTGATTGTGTGATTGTGATTGTGTGATTGTGATTGTGTGATTGTGATTGTGTGATTGCGATTGTGTCATTGCGATTGTGTCATTGCGATTGTGTGATTGTGATTGTGTGATTGTGATTGTGTGATTGTGATTGTGTGATTGTGATTGTGTGATTGTGATTGTGTGATTGTGATTGTGTGATTGTGATTGTGTGATTGTGATTGTGTGATTGTGATTGTGTGATTGTGATTGTGTGATTGTGATTGTGTGATTGTGATTGTGTGATTGTGATTGTGTGATTGTGATTGTGTGATTGTGATTGTGTGATTGTGATTGTGTGATTGTGATTGTGTGATTGTGATTGTGTGATATTGATTGTGTGATTGTGATTGTGTGATTGTGATTGTGTTATTGTGATTGTGTGATTGTGATTGTGTGATTGTGATTGTGTGATTGTGATTGTGTGATTGTGATTGTGTGATTGTGATTGTGTGATTGTGATTGTGTGATTGTGATTGTGTGATTGTGATTGTGTGATTGTGATTGTGTGATTTTGATTGTGTGATTGTGATTGTGTGATTGTGATTGTGTGATTGTGATTGTGTGATTGTGATTGTGTGATTGTGATTGTGTGATTGTGTTTGTGTGATTGTGATTGTGTGATTGTGTGATTGTGATTGTGTGATTGTGATCGTGTGATCGTGATTGGGTGACCGTGATTGGGTGATCGTGATTGGGTGATCGTGATTTGGTGATCGTGATTGGGTGGTCGTGATTGGGTGATCGTGATTGGGTGATCGTGATTGTGGGATTGTGACTGTGTGATTGTGTGATTGTGATTGTGTGACTGTGATTGTGTGATTGTGATTGTGTGATTGCGATTGTGTGATTGTGATTGTGCGATTGGGATTGTGGGATTGTGGTTGTGTGATTGTTTGATTGTGTGATTGCGATTGTGTGATTGCGATTGTGTGATTGCGATTGTGTGATTGCGATTGTGTGATTGCGATTTTGTCATTGCGATTGTGTGATTGCGATTGTGTGATTGCGATTGTGTGATTGCCTTTGTGTGATTGCGATTGTGTGATTGCGATTGTTTGATTGCGATTGTTTGATTGTGTGATTGTGATTGTGTGATTGTGATCGTGTGATTGTGATCGTGTGATCGTGATTGGGTGACCGTGATCGTGTGATCGTGATTGGGTGACCGTGATTGGGTGATCGTGATTGGGTGATCGTGATTTGGTGATCGTGATTGGGTGGTCGTGATTGGGTGATCGTGATTGGGTGATCGTGATTGTGGGATTGTGACTGTGTGATTGTGTGATTGTGATTGTGTGACTGTGATTGTGTGATTGTGATTGTGTGATTGCGATTGTGTGATTGTGATTGTGCGATTGGGATTGTGGGATTGTGGTTGTGTGATTGTTTGATTGTGTGATTGCGATTGTGTGATTGCGATTGTGTGATTGCGATTGTGTGATTGCGATTGTGTGATTGCGATTGTGTGATTGCGATTGTGTCATTGCGATTGTGTGATTGCGATTGTGTGATTGCGATTGTGTGATTGCGTTTGTGTGATTGCGATTGTGTGATTGCGATTGTTTGATTGCGATTGTTTGATTGTGTGATTGTGATTGTGTGATTGTGATCGTGTGATTGTGATCGTGTGATCGTGATTGGGTGACCGTGATCGTGTGATCGTGATTGGGTGACCGTGATTGGGTGATCGTGATTGGGTGATCGTGATTTGGTGATCGTGATTGGGTGATCGTGATTGGGTGGTCGTGATTGGGTGATGGTGATTGGGTGATCGTGATTGTGGGATTGTGACTGTGTGATTGTGTGATTGTGATTGTGTGACTGTGATTGTGTGATTGTGATTGTGGGATTGTGACTGTGTGATTGTGATTGTGTGATCGTGACTGTGATCGTGTGATTGTGATTGTGATTGTGATTGTGATTGTGATTGTGATTGTGATTGTGTGACTGTGTGATTGTGATTGTGTGACTGTGATTGTGTGACCGTGATTGTGTGATCGTGATAGTGTGATCGTGATTGTGTGATCGTGATTGTGTGGTCGTGATTGTGTGGTCGTGATTGTGTGATTGTGATTGTGTGATCGTGATTGTGGGATCGTGACTGTGGGATCGTGATTGTGTGATTGTGATTGTGGGATTGTGACGGTGTGATTGTGTGATCGTGATTGTGTGATCGTGATTGTGTGATCGTGATTGTGTGATCGTGATTGTGGGATTGTGACTGTGTGATTGTGAGGTTGTGGTTGTGTGATTGTGATTGTGTGACTGTGATTGTGTGATTCTGATTGTGGGATTGTGATTGCTATTGTGTGATTGTGACTGTGTGGTCGTGATTGTGTGATCGTGATTGTGGGATTGTGACTGTGTAATTGTGTGGTTGTGATTGTGTGATCGTGATTGTGTGATCGTGATTGTGTGATCGTGGTTGGGTGATCGTGATTGGGTGATCGTGATTGGGTGATCGTGATTGTGGGATTGTGACTGTGCGATTGCGTGATTGTGATTGTGTGACTGTGATTGTGTGATTGTGATTGTGGGATTGTGATTGTGTGATTGTGATTGTGTGATCGTGACTGTGATTGTGTGATTGTGATTGTGATTGTGATTGTGATTGTGATTGTGATTGTGATTGTGATTGTGATTGTGATTGTGATTGTGATTCTGATTGTGATTGTGATTGTGATTGTGATTGTGTGACTGTGTGATTGTGATTGTGTGACTGTGATTGTGCGATCGTGATAGTGTGATTGTGATCGCGTGATTGCGATCGTGTGATTGTGATCGTGTGATTGCGATCGTGTGATTGCGATCGTGTGATTGCGATTGTGTGATTGCGTTTGTGTGATTGCGATTGTGTGATTGCGATTGTTTGATTGCGATTGTTTGATTGTGTGATTGTGATTGTGTGATTGTGATTGTGTGATTGTGATTGTGTGATTGTGATTGTGTGATTGTGATTGTGTGATTGTGTTTGTGTGATTGTGATTGTGTGATTGTGTGATTGTGATTGTGTGATTGTGATCGTGTGATTGTGATCGTGTGATCGTGATTGGGTGACCGTGATTGGGTGATGGTGATTGGGTGATCGTGATTTGGTGATCGTGATTGGGTGATCGTGATTGGGTGGTCGTGATTGGGTGATCGTGATTGGGTGATCGTGATTGTGGGATTGTGACTGTGTGATTGTGTGATTGTGATTGTGTGACTGTGATTGTGTGATTGTGATTGTGGGATTGTGATTGTGTGATTGTGATTGTGTGATCGTGACTGTGATCGTGTGATTGTGATTGTGATTGTGATTGTGATTGTGATTGTGATTGCGTGACTGTGTGATTGTGATTGTGTGACTGTGATTGTGTGATCGTGATAGTGTGATCGTGATAGTGTGATCGTGATTGTGTGATCGTGACTGCGTGGTCGTGATTTTGTGATCGTGATTGTGGGATTGTGACTGTGTGATTGTGTGGTTGTGGTTATGTGATTGTGATTGTGTGACTGTGATTGTGTGATTGTGATTGCGATTGTGTGATTGTGACTGTGTGGTCGTGATTGTGTGATCGTGATTGTGGGATTGTGACTGTGTGATTGTGTGATCGTGATTGTGTGATCGCGATTGCGTGATCGCGATTGTGTGATTGTGATTGTGATTGTGATTGTGTGATTGTGATTGTGGGATTGTGATTGTGTGATTGTGATTGTGTGATCGTGACTGTGATTGTGTGATTGTGATTGTGATTGTGATTGTGTGATTGTGATTGTGTGATTGTGTTTGTGTGATTGTGATTGTGTGATTGTGATTGTGTGATTGTGTGATTGTGATTGTGTGATTGTGATCGTGTGATTGTGATCGTGTGATCGTGATTGGGTGATCGTGATTGGGTGATCGTGATTGGGTGATCGTGATTGTGGGATTGTGACTGTGCGATTGTGTGATTGTGATTGTGCGATTGTGATTGTGCGATTGTGATTGTGCGATTGTGATTGTGCGATTGTGATTGTGCGATTGTGATTGTGCGGTTGTGATTATGCGATTGTGATTGTGCGATTGTGATTGTGCGATTGTGATTGTGCGATTGTGATTGTGCGATTGTGATTGTGCGATTGTGATTGTGATTGTGTGATTGTGATTGTGTGATCGTGATAGTGTGATCGTGATTGTGTGATCGTGATTGTGTGATCGTGATTGTGTGATCGTGATGGTGTGATTGTGATTGTGTGATTGTGGTTGTGTGATTGTGGTTGTGTGATTGTGATTGTGTGATTGCGATTGTGTGATCGTGACTGTGTGGTCGTGATTGTGTGATCGTGATTATGGGATTGTGACTGTGTGATTGTGTGGTTGTGGTTGTGCGTTTGTGATTGTGTGATTGTGATTGTTGGACTGTGATTGCGATTGTGTGATTGTGACTGTGTGGTCGTGATTGTGTGATCGTGATTGTGGGATTGAGACTGTGTGGTTGTGTGATTGTTTGATTGTGTGATTGCGATTGTGTGATTGCGATTGTGTGATTGCGATTGTGTGATTGCGATTGTGTGATTGCGATTGTGTGATTGCGATTGTGTGATTGCGATCGTGTGATTGCGTTTGTGTGATTGCGTTTGTGTGATTGCGATTGTGTGATTGGGATTGTGCGATTGTGATTGTGGGATTGTGGTTGTGTGATTGTTTGATTGTGTGATTGCGATTGTGTGATTGCGATTGTGTGATTGCGATTGGGTGATTGCGATTGTGTGATTGCGATTGTGTGACTGTGATTGTGTGATTGTGATTGTGGGATTGTGATTGTGTGATTGTGATTGTGTGATCGTGACTGTGATTGTGTGATTGTGATTGTGATTGTGATTGTGACTGTGATTGTGATTGTGATTCTGATTGTGATTGTGATTGTGATTGTGTGACTGTGTGATTTTGATTGTGTGACTGTGATTGTGCGATCGTGATAGTGTGATCGTGATAGTGTGATCGTGATTGTGTGATCGTGACTGTGTGGTCGTGATAGTGTAATCGTGATTGTGTGATCGTGATTGTGATCGTGATTGTGTGATCGTGACTGTGATTGTGTGATTGTGATTGTGATTGTGATTCTGATTGTGATTTTGATTTTGATTGTGATTGTGATTGTGTGACTGTGTGATTGTGATTGTGTGACTGTGATTGTGTGATCGTGATAGTGTGATCGTGATAGTGTGATCGTGATTGTGTGATCGTGACTGTGTGGTCGTGATTATGGGATTGTGACTGTGTGATTGTGTGGTTGTGGTTGTGTGACTGTGATTGTGTGATTGTGATTGTGTGATTGTGTGATTGTGATTGTGTGATTGTGATCGTGTGATTGTGATCGTGTGATCGTGATTGGGTGACCGTGATTGGGTGATGGTGATTGGGTGATCGTGATTTGGTGATCGTGGTTGGGTGATCGTGATTGGGTGGTCGTGATTGGGTGATCGTGATTGGGTGATCGTGATTGTGGGATTGTGACTGTGTGATTGTGTGATTGTGATTGTGTGACTGTGATTGTGTGATTGTGATTGTGGGATTGTGATTGTGTGATTGTGATTGTGTGATCGTGACTGTGATCGTGTGATTGTGATTGTGATTGTGATTGTGATTGTGATTGTGATTGTGATTGTGTGACTGTGTGATTGTGATTGTGTGACTGTGATTGTGTGATCGTGATAGTGTGATCGTGATAGTGTGATCGTGATTGTGTGATCGTGACTGTGTGGTCGTGATTGTGTGATCGTGATTGTGGGATTGTGACTGTGGGATTGTGTCGCTGTGGTTGTGCGATTGTGATTGTGTGACTGTGATTGTGTGATTGTGATTGCGATTGTGTGATTGTGACTGTGTGGTCGTGATTGTGTGATCGTGATTGTGGGATTGTGACTGTGTGATTGTGTGATCGTGATTGTGTGATCGTGGTTGTGTGATCGTGATTGTGTGATCGTGATTGTGTGACCGTGATTGTGTGACCGTGATTAGGTGATCGTGATTGGGTGATCGTGATTGGGTGATCGTTATTGTGGGATTGTGACTGTGCGATTGTGTGATTGTGATTGTGTGATTGTGATCGTGTGATTGTGATCGTGTGATCGTGATTGGGTGATCGTGATTTGGTGATCGTGATTGGGTGATCGTGATTGGGTGATCGTGATTGGATGATCGTGATTGGGTGATCGTGATTGGGTGATCGTGATTGTGGGATTGTGACAGTGTGATTGTGTGATTGTGATTGTGTGACTGTGATTGTGTGATTGTGATTGTGGGATTGTGATTGTGTGATTGTGATTGTGTGATCGTGACTGTGATTGTGTGATTGTGATTGTGATTGTGATTGTGATTGTGATTGTGATTGTGATTGTGATTGTGATTGTGTGACTGTGTGATTGTGATTGTGTGACTGTGATTGTGTGATCGTGATAGTGTGATCGTGATTGTGTGATCGTGACTGTGTGGTCGTGATAGTGTGATCGTGATTGTGGGATTTTGACTGTGTGATTGTGTGGTTGTGGTTGTGTGATTGTGATTGTGTGACTGTGATTGTGTGATTGTGATTGTGGGATTGTGATTGCGATTGTGTGATTGTGACTGTGTGGTCGTGATTGTGTGATCGTGATTGTGGGATTGTGTCTGTGTGATTGTGTGGTTGTGGTTGTGTGATCGTGATTGTGTGATCGTGATTGTGTGATCGTGATTGGGGGATCGTGATTGGGTGATCGTGATTGGGTGATCGTGATTGGGTGATCGTGATTGGGTGATCGTGATTGGGTGATCGTGATTGGGTGATCGTGATTGTGGGATTGTGACTGTGCGATTGTGTGATTGTGATCGTGTGACTGTGATTGTGTGATTGTGATTGTGGGATTGTGATCGTGTGATTGTGATTGTGTGATCGTGACTGTGATTGTGTGATTGTGATTGTGACTGTGATTGTGATTGTGATTGTGATTGTGATAGTGATTGTTATTGTGATTGTGATTGTGATTGTGATTGTGATTGTGATTGTGATTGTGATTGTGATTGTGATTGTGATTGTGATTGTGTGACTGTGTGATTGTGATTGTGTGACTGTGATTGTGTGATCGTGATAGTGTGATCGTGAAAGTGTGATCGTGATTGTGTGATCGTGACTGTGTGGTCGTGATTGTGTGATCGTGATTGTGGGATTGTGACTGTGTGATTGTGTGGTTGTGGTTGTGTGATTGTGATTGTGTGACTGTGATTGTGTGATTGTGTGATCGTGATTGTGTGATAGTGATTGTGTGATCGTGATTGTGTGATCGTGATTGTGTGATCGTGATTGTGTGATCGTGATTGGGTGATCGTGATTGGGTGATCGTGATTGGGTGATCGTGATTGGGTGATCGTGATTGTGGGATTGTGACTGTGCGATTGCGTGATCGTGATTGTGTGACCGTGATTGTGTGACCGTGATTGGGTGATCGTGATTGGGTGATCGTGATTGGGTGATCGTGATTGTGGGATTGTGACTGTGCGATTGTGTGATTGTGATTGTGTGATTGTGATTGTGGGATTGTGATTGCGATTGTGTGGTTGTGACTGTGTGGTCGTGATTGTGTGATCGTGATTGTGGGATTGTGACTGTGGGATTGTGTCGCTGTGGTTGTGCGATTGTGATTGTGTGACTGTGATTGTGTGATTGTGATTGCGATTGTGTGATTGTGACTGTGTGGTCGTGATTGTGTGATCGTGATTGTGGGATTGTGACTGTGTGATTGTGTGATCGTGATTGTGTGATCGTGGTTGTGTGATCGTGATTGTGTGATCGTGATTGTGTGACCGTGATTGTGTGACCGTGATTAGGTGATCGTGATTGGGTGATCGTGATTGGGTGATCGTTATTGTGGGATTGTGACTGTGCGATTGTGTGATTGTGATTGTGTGATTGTGATCGTGTGATTGTGATCGTGTGATCGTGATTGGGTGATCGTGATTTGGTGATCGTGATTGGGTGATCGTGATTGGGTGATCGTGATTGGATGATCGTGATTGGGTGATCGTGATTGGGTGATCGTGATTGTGGGATTGTGACTGTGTGATTGTGTGATTGTGATTGTGTGACTGTGATTGTGTGATTGTGATTGTGGGATTGTGATTGTGTGATTGTGATTGTGTGATCGTGACTGTGATTGTGTGATTGTGATTGTGATTGTGATTGTGATTGTGATTGTGATTGTGTGACTGTGTGATTGTGATTGTGTGACTGTGATTGTGTGATCGTGATAGTGTGATCGTGATTGTGTGATCGTGACTGTGTGGTCGTGATAGTGTGATCGTGATTGTGGGATTTTGACTGTGTGATTGTGTGGTTGTGGTTGTGTGATTGTGATTGTGCGACTGTGATTGTGTGATTGTGATTGTGGGATTGTGATTGCGATTGTGTGATTGTGACTGTGTGGTCGTGATTGTGTGATCGTGATTGTGGGATTGTGACTGTGTGATTGTGTGGTTGTGGTTGTGTGATCGTGATTGTGTGATCGTGATTGTGTGATCGTGATTGTGTGATCGTGATTGGGGGATCGTGATTGGGTGATCGTGATTGGGTGATCGTGATTGGGTGATCGTGATTGGGTGATCGTGATTGGGTGATCGTGATTGTGGGATTGTGACTGTGCGATTGTGTGATTGTGATTGTGTGACTGTGATTGTGTGATTGTGATTGTGGGATTGTGATCGTGTGATTGTGATTGTGTGATCGTGACTGTGATTGTGTGATTGTGATTGTGACTGTGATTGTGATTGTGATTGTGATTGTGATAGTGATTGTTATTGTGATTGTGATTGTGATTGTGATTGTGATTGTGATTGTGATTGTGATTGTGATTGTGATTGTGATTGTGTGATTGTGTGATCATGATTGTGTGATAGTGATTGTGTGATCGTGATTGTGTGATCGTGATTGTGTGATCGTGATTGTGTGATCGTGATTGGGTGATCGTGATTGGGTGATCGTGATTGGGTGATCGTGATTGTGGGATTGTGACTGTGCGATTGTGTGATTGTGATGGTGTGACTGTGATTGTGTGATTGTGATTGTGCGATCGTGATAGTGTGATTGTGATCGTGTGATTGTGATCGTGTGATTGTGATCGTGTAATTGCGATCGTGTGATTGCGATCGTGTGATTGCGATTGTGTGATTGCGTTTGTGTGATTGCGATTTTGTGATTGTGATTGTGCGATTGTGATTGTGGGATTGTGGTTGTGTGATTGCGTTTGTGTGATTGCGATTGTGTGATTGCGATTGTTTGATTGCGATTGTTTGATTGTGTGATTGTGATTGTGTGATTGCGATTGTGTGATTGTGATTGTGGGATTGTGATTGTGTGATTGTGATTGTGTGATCGTGACTGTGATTGTGATTGTGATTGTGTGACTGTGTGATTGTGATTGTGTGACTGTGATTGTGCGATCGTGATAGTGTGATTGTGATCGCGTGATTGCGATCGTGTGATTGTGATCGTGTGATTGCGATCGTGTGATTGCGATCGTGTGATTGCGATTGTGTGATTGCGTTTGTGTGATTGCGATTGTGTGATTGCGATTGTTTGATTGCGATTGTTTGATTGTGTGATTGTGATTGTGTGATTGTGATTGTGTGATTGTGATTGTGTGATTGTGATTGTGTGATTGTGATTGTGTGATTGTGATTGTGTGATTGTGTTTGTGTGATTGTGATTGTGTGATTGTGTGATTGTGATTGTGTGATTGTGATCGTGTGATTGTGATCGTGTGATCGTGATTGGGTGACCGTGATTGGGTGATGGTGATTGGGTGATCGTGATTTGGTGATCGTGATTGGGTGATCGTGATTGGGTGGTCGTGATTGGGTGATCGTGATTGGGTGATCGTGATTGTGGGATTGTGACTGTGTGATTGTGTGATTGTGATTGTGTGACTGTGATTGTGTGATTGTGATTGTGGGATTGTGATTGTGTGATTGTGATTGTGTGATCGTGACTGTGATCGTGTGATTGTGATTGTGATTGTGATTGTGATTGTGATTGTGTGATTGTGATTGTGGGATTGTGATTGTGTGATTGTGATTGTGTGATCGTGACTGTGATTGTGTGATTGTGATTGTGATTGTGATTGTGATTGTGATTGTGATTGTGATTGTGATTGTGATTCTGATTGTGATTGTGATTGTGATTGTGATTGTGTGACTGTGTGATTGTGATTGTGTGACTGTGATTGTGCGATCGTGATAGTGTGATTGTGATCGTGTGATTGCGATCGTGTGATTGTGATCGTGTGTTTGCGATCGTGTGATTGCGATCGTGTGATTGCGATTGTGTGATTGCGTTTGTGTGATTGCGATTGTGTGATTGTGATTGTGCGATTGTGATTGTGTGATTGTGGTTGTGTGATTGCGATTGTGTGATTGCGATTGTGTGATTGCGATTGTGTGATTGCGATTGTGTGATTGCGTTTGTGTGATTGCGATTGTGTGATTGCGATTGTGTGATTGTGATTGTGTGACTGTGATTGTGTGATTGTGATTGTGGGATTGTGATTGTGTGATCGTGATTGTGTGATCGTGACTGTGATTGTGATTCTGATTGTGATTGTGATTGTGATTGTGATTGTGATTGTGATTGTGTGACTGTGTGATTGTGATTGTGTGACTGTGATTGTGCGATCGTGATAGTGTGATTGTGATCGTGTGATTGCGATCGTGTGATTGTGATCGTGTGATTGCGATCGTGTGATGGCGATCGTGTGATTGCGATCGTGTGATTGCGATGGTGTGATTGTGATTGTGCGATTGTGATTGTGATTGTGCGATTGCGATTGTGCGATTGCGATTGTGCGATTGCGATTGTGCGATTGCGATTGTGTGATCGTGACTGTGTGGTCGTGATTGTGTGATCGTGATTATGGGATTGTGACTGTGTGATTGTGTGGTTGTGGTTGTGCGTTTGTGATTGTGTGATTGTGATTGTTGGACTGTGATTGCGATTGTGTGATTGTGACTGTGTGGTCGTGATTGTGTGATCGTGATTGTGGGATTGAGACTGTGTGGTTGTGTGATTGTTTGATTGTGTGATTGCGATTGTGTGATTGCGATTGTGTGATTGCGATTGTGTGATTGCGATTGTGTGATTGCGATTGTGTGATTGCGATTGTGTGATTGCGATTGTGTGATTGCGATCGTGTGATTGCGTTTGTGTGATTGCGTTTGTGTGATTGCGATTGTGTGATTGGGATTGTGCGATTGTGATTGTGGGATTGTGGTTGTGTGATTGTTTGATTGTGTGATTGCGATTGTGTGATTGCGATTGTGTGATTGCGATTGGGTGATTGCGATTGTGTGATTGCGATTGTGTGACTGTGATTGTGTGATTGAGATTGTGGGATTGTGATTGTGTGATTGTGATTGTGTGATCGTGACTGTGATTGTGTGATTGTGATTGTGATTGTGATTGTGACTGTGATTGTGATTGTGATTCTGATTGTGATTGTGATTGTGATTGTGTGACTGTGTGATTTTGATTGTGTGACTGTGATTGTGCGATCGTGATAGTGTGATCGTGATAGTGTGATCGTGATTGTGTGATCGTGACTGTGTGGTCGTGATAGTGTGATCGTGATTGTGCGATCGTGATTGTGTGATCGTGATTGTGTGATCGTGATTGTGTGATCGCGATTGTGTGATCGTGATTGTGTGATTGTGATTGTGTGATTGTGATTGTTTGATTGTGATTGTGTGATTGTGATTGTGTGATTGTGTGATCCTGATTGTGTGATCGTGATTGTGTGACCGTGATTGTGTGACCGTGATTATGTGATCGTGATTGTGCGGTCCTGATTGCGTGATTAGGATTCTGTGATCGTGATTGTGTAATCGTGATTGTGTGATCGTGATTGTGATCGTGATTGTGTGATCGTGACTGTGATTGTGTGATTGTGATTGTGATTGTGGTTCTGATTGTGATTTTGATTTTGATTGTGATTGTGATTGTGTGACTGTGTGATTGTGATTGTGTGACTGTGATTGTGTGATCGTGATAGTGTGATCGTGATAGTGTGATCGTGATTGTGTGATCGTGACTGTGTGGTCGTGATTATGGGATTGTGACTGTGTGATTGTGTGGTTGTGGTTGTGTGACTGTGATTGTGTGATTGTGATTGTGTGATTGTGTGATTGTGATTGTGTGATTGTGATCGTGTGATTGTGATCGTGTGATCGTGATTGGGTGACCGTGATTGGGTGATGGTGATTGGGTGATCGTGATTTGGTGATCGTGATTGGGTGATCGTGATTGGGTGGTCGTGATTGGGTGATCGTGATTGGGTGATCGTGATTGTGGGATTGTGACTGTGTGATTGTGTGATTGTGATTGTGTGACTGTGATTGTGTGATTGTGATTGTGGGATTGTGATTGTGTGATTTTGATTGTGTGATCGTGACTGTGATCGTGTGATTGTGATTGTGATTGTGATTGTGATTGTGATTGTGATTGTGATTGTGATTGTGTGACTGTGTGATTGTGATTGTGTGACTGTGATTGTGTGATCGTGATAGTGTGATCGTGATAGTGTGATCGTGATTGTGTGATCGTGACTGTGTGGTCGTGATTTTGTGATCGTGATTGTGGGATTGTGACTGTGTGATTGTGTGGTTGTGGTTATGTGATTGTGATTGTGTGACTGTGATTGTGTGATTGTGATTGCGATTGTGTGATTGTGACTGTGTGGTCGTGATTGTGTGATCGTGATTGTGGGATTGTGACTGTGTGATTGTGTGATCGTGATTGTGTGATCGCGATTGCGTGATCGCGATTGCGTGATCGCGATTGCGTGATCGCGATTGCGTGATCGCGATTGCGTGATCGCGATTGCGTGATCGTGATTGTGTGACCGTGATTGTGTGACCGTGATTGGGTGATCGTGATTGGGTGATCGTGATTGGGTGATCGTGATTGGGTGATCGTGATTGTGGGATTGTGACTGTGCGATTGTGTGATTGTGATTGTGTGATTGTGATTGTGGGATTGTGATTGCGATTGTGTGGTTGTGACTGTGTGGTCGTGATTGTGTGATCGTGATTGTGGGATTGTGACTGTGGGATTGTGTCGCTGTGGTTGTGCGATTGTGATTGTGTGACTGTGATTGTGTGATTGTGATTGCGATTGTGTGATTGTGACTGTGTGGTCGTGATTGTGTGATCGTGATTGTGGGATTGTGACTGTGTGATTGTGTGATCGTGATTGTGTGATCGTGGTTGTGTGATCGTGATTGTGTGATCGTGATTGTGTGACCGTGATTGTGTGACCGTGATTAGGTGATCGTGATTGGGTGATCGTGATTGGGTGATCGTTATTGTGGGATTGTGACTGTGCGATTGTGTGATTGTGATTGTGTGATTGTGATCGTGTGATTGTGATCGTGTGATCGTGATTGGGTGATCGTGATTTGGTGATCGTGATTGGGTGATCGTGATTGGGTGATCGTGATTGGATGATCGTGATTGGGTGATCGTGATTGGGTGATCGTGATTGTGGGATTGTGACTGTGTGATTGTGTGATTGTGATTGTGTGACTGTGATTGTGTGATTGTGATTGTGGGATTGTGATTGTGTGATTGTGATTGTGTGATCGTGACTGTGATTGTGTGATTGTGATTGTGATTGTGATTGTGATTGTGATTGTGATTGTGTGACTGTGTGATTGTGATTGTGTGACTGTGATTGTGTGATCGTGATAGTGTGATCGTGATTGTGTGATCGTGACTGTGTGGTCGTGATAGTGTGATCGTGATTGTGGGATTTTGACTGTGTGATTGTGTGGTTGTGGTTGTGTGATTGTGATTGTGTGACTGTGATTGTGTGATTGTGATTGTGGGATTGTGATTGCGATTGTGTGATTGTGACTGTGTGGTCGTGATTGTGTGATCGTGATTGTGGGATTGTGACTGTGTGATTGTGTGGTTGTGGTTGTGTGATCGTGATTGTATGATCGTGATTGTGTGATCGTGATTGTGTGATCGTGATTGTGTGATCGTGATTGGGGGATCGTGATTGGGTGATCGTGATTGGGTGATCGTGATTGGGTGATCGTGATTGGGTGATCGTGATTGGGTGATCGTGATTGGGTGATCGTGATTGTGGGATTGTGACTGTGCGATTGTGTGATTGTGATTGTGTGACTGTGATTGTGTGATTGTGATTGTGGGATTGTGATCGTGTGATTGTGATTGTGTGATCGTGACTGTGATTGTGTGATTGTGATTGTGACTGTGATTGTGATTGTGATTGTGATTGTGATAGTGATTGTTATTGTGATTGTGATTGTGATTGTGATTGTGATTGTGATTGTGATTGTGATTGTGATTGTGATTGTGATTGTGATTGTGTGACTGTGTGATTGTGATTGTGTGACTGTGATTGTGTGATCGTGATAGTGTGATCGTGAAAGTGTGATCGTGATTGTGTGATCGTGACTGTGTGGTCGTGATTGTGTGATCGTGATTGTGGGATTGTGACTGTGTGATTGTGTGGTTGTGGTTGTGTGATTGTGATTGTGTGACTGTGATTGTGTGATTGTGTGACTGTGATTGTGTGATCGTGATAGTGTGATCGTGATAGTGTGATCGTGATTGTGTGATCGTGACTGTGTGGTCGTGATTTTGTGATCGTGATTGTGGGATTGTGACTGTGTGATTGTGTGGTTGTGGTTATGTGATTGTGATTGTGTGACTGTGATTGTGTGATTGTGATTGCGATTGTGTGATTGTGACTGTGTGGTCGTGATTGTGTGATCGTGATTGTGGGATTGTGACTGTGTGATTGTGTGATCGTGATTGTGTGATCGCGATTGCGTGATCGCGATTGCGTGATCGCGATTGCGTGATCGCGATTGCGTGATCGCGATTGCGTGATCGCGATTGTGTGATTGTGATTGTGATTGTGATTGTGTGATTGTGATTGTGGGATTGTGATTGTGTGATTGTGATTGTGTGATCGTGACTGTGATTGTGTGATTGTGATTGTGATTGTGATTGTGATTGTGATTGTGATTGTGATTGTGATTGTGATTGTGATTGTGATTCTGATTCTGATTGTGATTGTGATTGTGATTGTGATTGTGTGACTGTGTGATTGTGATTGTGTGACTGTGATTGTGCGATCGTGATAGTGTGATTGTGATCGTGTGATTGCGATCGTGTGATTGTGATCGTGTGTTTGCGATCGTGTGATTGCGATCGTGTGATTGCGATTGTGTGATTGCGTTTGTGTGATTGCGATTGTGTGATTGTGATTGTGCGATTGTGATTGTGTGATTGTGGTTGTGTGATTGTTTGATTGTGTGATTGCGATTGTGTGATTGCGATTGTGTGATTGCGATTGTGTGATTGCGATTGTGTGATTGCGATTGTGTGATTGCGATTGTGTGATTGCGATTGTGTGATTGCGTTTGTGTGATTGCGATTGTGTGATTGCGATTGTTTGATTGCGATTGATTGATTGTGTGATTGTGATTGTGTGATTGTGATTGTGTGATTGTGATTGTGTGATTGTAATTGTGTGATTGTGATTGTGTGATTGTGATTGTGTGATTGTGATTGTGTGATTGTGATTGTGTGATTGTGATTGTGTGATTGTGATTGTGTGATTGTGATTGTGTGATTGAGATTGTGTGATTGTGATTGTGTGATTGTGTTTGTGTGATTGTGATTGTGTGATTGTGATTGTGTGATTGTGTGATTGTGATTGTGTGATTGTGATCGTGTGATTGTGATCGTGTGATCGTGATTGGGTGAGCGTGATTGGGTGATCGTGATTGGGTGATCGTGATTGTGGGATTGTGACTGTGCGATTGTGTGATTGTGATTGTGTGACTGTGATTGTGTGATTGTGATTGTGGGATTGTGATTGTGTGATTGTGATTGTGTGATCGTGACTGTGATTGTGATTCTGATTGTGATTGTGATTGTGATTGTGATTGTGATTGTGATTGTGTGACTGTGTGATTGTGATTGTGTGACTGTGATTGTGCGATCGTGATAGTGTGATTGTGATCGTGTGATTGCGATCGTGTGATTGTGATCGTGTGATTGCGATCGTGTGATGGCGATCGTGTGATTGCGATCGTGTGATTGCGATCGTGTGATTGCGATGGTGTGATTGTGATTGTGTGATTGTGATTGTGATTGTGCGATTGCGATTGTGCGATTGCGATTGTGCGATTGCGATTGTGCGATTGGGATTGTGCGATTGTGATTGTGCGATTGTGATTGTGCGATTGTGATTGTGCGATTGTGATTGTGCGATTGTGATTGTGCGGTTGTGATTATGCGATTGTGATTGTGCGATTGTGATTGTGCGATTGTGATTGTGCGATTGTGATTGTGCGATTGTGATTGTGCGATTGTGATTGTGCGATTGTGATTGTGATTGTGTGATTGTGATTGTGTGATCGTGATAGTGTGATCGTGATTGTGTGATCGTGATTGTGTGATCGTGATTGTGTGATCGTGATGGTGTGATTGTGATTGTGTGATTGTGGTTGTGTGATTGTGGTTGTGTGATTGTGATTGTGTGATTGCGATTGTGTGATCGTGACTGTGTGGTCGTGATTGTGTGATCGTGATTATGGGATTGTGACTGTGTGATTGTGTGGTTGTGGTTGTGCGTTTGTGATTGTGTGATTGTGATTGTTGGACTGTGATTGCGATTGTGTGATTTTGACTGTGTGGTCGTGATTGTGTGATCGTGATTGTGGGATTGAGACTGTGTGGTTGTGTGATTGTTTGATTGTGTGATTGTGATTGTGTGATTGCGATTGTGTGATTGCGATTGTGTGATTGCGATTGTGTGATTGCGATTGTGTGATTGCGATTGTGTGATTGCGATCGTGTGATTGCGTTTGTGTGATTGCGTTTGTGTGATTGCGATTGTGTGATTGGGATTGTGCGATTGTGATTGTGGGATTGTGGTTGTGTGATTGTTTGATTGTGTGATTGCGATTGTGTGATTGCGATTGTGTGATTGCGATTGGGTGATTGCGATTGTGTGATTGCGATTGTGTGACTGTGATTGTGTGATTGTGATTGTGGGATTGTGATTGTGTGATTGTGATTGTGTGATCGTGACTGTGATTGTGTGATTGTGATTGTGATTGTGATTGTGACTGTGATTGTGATTGTGATTCTGATTGTGATTGTGATTGTGATTGTGTGACTGTGTGATTTTGATTGTGTGACTGTGATTGTGCGATCGTGATAGTGTGATCGTGATAGTGTGATCGTGATTGTGTGATCGTGACTGTGTGGTCGTGATAGTGTGATCGTGATTGTGCGATCGTGATTGTGTGATCGTGATTGTGTGATCGTGATTGTGTGATCGCGATTGTGTGATCGTGATTGTGTGATTGTGATTGTGTGATTGTGATTGTTTGATTGTGATTGTGTGATTGTGATTGTGTGATTGTGTGATCCTGATTGTGTGATCGTGATTGTGTGACCGTGATTGTGTGACCGTGATTATGTGATCGTGATTGTGCGGTCCTGATTGCGTGATTAGGATTCTGTGATCGTGATTGTGTAATCGTGATTGTGTGATCGTGATTGTGATCGTGATTGTGTGATCGTGACTGTGATTGTGTGATTGTGATTGTGATTGTGATTCTGATTGTGATTTTGATTTTGATTGTGATTGTGATTGTGTGACTGTGTGATTGTGATTGTGTGACTGTGATTGTGTGATCGTGATAGTGTGATCGTGATAGTGTGATCGTGATTGTGTGATCGTGACTGTGTGGTCGTGATTATGGGATTGTGACTGTGTGATTGTGTGGTTGTGGTTGTGTGACTGTGATTGTGTGATTGTGATTGTGTGATTGTGTGATTGTGATTGTCTGATTGTGATCGTGTGATTGTGATCGTGTGATCGTGATTGGGTGACCGTGATTGGGTGATGGTGATTGGGTGATCGTGATTTGGTGATCGTGATTGGGTGATCGTGATTGGGTGGTCGTGATTGGGTGATCGTGATTGGGTGATCGTGATTGTGGGATTGTGACTGTGTGATTGTGCGATTGTGATTGTGTGACTGTGATTGTGTGATTGTGATTGTGGGATTGTGATTGTGTGATTGTGATTGTGTGATCGTGACTGTGATCGTGTGATTGTGATTGTGATTGTGATTGTGATTGTGATTGTGATTGTGATTGTGTGACTGTGTGATTGTGATTGTGTGACTGTGATTGTGTGATCGTGATAGTGTGATCGTGATAGTGTGATCGTGATTGTGTGATCGTGACTGTGTGGTCGTGATTTTGTGATCGTGATTGTGGGATTGTGACTGTGTGATTGTGTGGTTGTGGTTATGTGATTGTGATTGTGTGACTGTGATTGTGTGATTGTGATTGCGATTGTGTGATTGTGACTGTGTGGTCGTGATTGTGTGATCGTGATTGTGGGATTGTGACTGTGTGATTGTGTGATCGTGATTGTGTGATCGCGATTGCGTGATCGCGATTGCGTGATCGCGATTGCGTGATCGTGATTGTGTGACCGTGATTGTGTGACCGTGATTGGGTGATCGTGATTGGGTGATCGTGATTGGGTGATCGTGATTGGGTGATCGTGATTGTGGGATTGTGACTGTGCGATTGTGTGATTGTGATTGTGTGATTGTGATTGTGGGATTGTGATTGCGATTGTGTGGTTGTGACTGTGTGGTCGTGATTGTGTGATCGTGATTGTGGGATTGTGACAGTGTGATTGTGTGGTTGTAATTATGTGATTGTGATTGTGTGATTGTGATTGCGATTGTGTGATTGTGACTGTGATTGTGATTGTGTGATTGTGTGATCGTGATTGTGTGATCGTGATTGTGTGACCGTGATTGTGTGACCGTGATTGGGTGATCGTGATTGGGTGATCGTGATTGGGTGATCGTGATTGGGTGATCGTGATTATGGGATTGTGACTGTGCGATTGCGTGATTGTGATTGTGTGATTGTGATTGTGGGATTGTGATTGCGATTGTGTGGTTGTGACTGTGTGGTCGTGATTGTGTGATCGTAATTGTGGGATTGTGACTGTGTGATTGTGTGGTTGTGGTTGTGTGATTGTGATTGTGTGATCGCGATTGTGTGATCGTGACTGTGTGGTCGTGATTGTGTGATCGTGATTGGGTGATCGTGATTGGGTGATCGTGATTGTGGGATTGTGACTGTGTGATCGTGATTGTTTGATCGTGATTGTTTGGTCGTGATTGCGATTGTGCGATCGCGATTGTGTGATTGTGTGATAGTGATTGTGTGATTGTGATTGTGTGATTGTGATTGTGTGGTTGTGATTGTGTGATTGTGGTTGTGTGATTGTGATTGTGTGATTGCGATTGTGTGATCGTGACTGCGTGGTCGTGATTGTGTGATCGTGATTGTGGGATTGTGACTGTGGGATTGTGTGGTTGTGGGTGTGTGATTGTAATTGTGTGACTGTGATTGTGTGATTGTGATTGCGATTGTGTGATTGTGACTGTGTGGTCGTGATTGTGTGATCGTGATTGTGGGATTGTGACTGTGTGATTGTGTGATCGTGATTGTGTGATCGTGATTGTGCGATCGTGATTGTGTGATCGTGATTGTGTGATCGTGATTGGGTGATCGTGATTGGGTGATCGTGATTGGGTGATCGTGATTGGGTGATCGTGATTGGGTGATCGTGATTGTGGGATTGTGACTGTGCGATTGTGTGATTGTGATTGTGTGACTGTGATTGTGTGATTGTGATTGTGGGATTGTGATTGTGTGGTTGTGATTGTGTGATCGTGACTGTGATTGTGTGAATGTGATTGTGATTGTGATTGTGATTGTGATTGTGATTGTGATTGTGATTGTGATTGTGATTGTGATTGTGATTGTGATTGTGATTGTGATTGTGTGACTGTGTGATTGTGATTGTGTGACTGTGATTGTGTGATCGTGATAGTGTGATCGTGATTGTGTGATCGAGACTGTGTGGTCGTGATTGTGTGATCGTGATTGTGGGATTGTGACTGTGTGATTGTGTGGTTGTGGTTGTGTGATCGTGATAGTGTGATCGTGATTGTGTGATCGTGACTGTGTGGTCGTGATTGTGTGATCGTGATTGTGGGATTGTGACTGTGTGATTGTGTGGTTGTGGTTGTGTGACTGTGATTGTGTGATCGTGATTGTGTGATCGTGATTGTGTGATCGGGATTGTGTGATCGCGATTGTGTGATCGCGATTGTGTGATCGCGATTGTGTGATCGCGATTGTGTGATCGCGATTGTGTGATCGCGATTGTGTGACCGCGATTGTGTGATCGCGATTGTGTGATAGCGATTGTGTGATCGCGATTGTGTGATCGCGATTGTGTGATCGCGATTGTGTGATCGCGATTGTGTGATCGTGACTGTGTGATTGTGTGCTTGTGGTTGTGTGGTTGTGATTGTGTGATCGTGATTGTGTGATCGTGATTGTTTGATGGTGATTGTGTGATTGTGATTGTGTGATTGTGATTGTGTGATGGTGATTGTGTGATTGTGATTGTGCGATTGTGATTGTGTGATTGTGATTGTGTGATTGTGATTATGTGATAGTGACTGTGATTGTATGATTGTGATTGTGGGACTGTGATTGCGATTGTGTGATTGTGATTGTGTGATCGTGACTGTGATTGTGTGATTGTGATTGTGATTGTGATTGTGATTGTGATTGTGATTGTGATTCTGATTGTGATTGTGATTGTGATTGTGTGACTTTGTGATTGTGATTGTGTGACTGTGATTGTGCGAACGTGATAGTGTGATTGCGATCGTGTGATTGCGATCGTGTGATTGCGATTGTGTGATTGCGTTTGTGTGATTGCGATTGTGTGATTGTGATTGTGCGATTGTGATTGTGGGATTGTGGTTGTGTGATTGTTTGATTGTGTGATTGCGATTGTGTGATTGCGATTGTGTGTTTGCGATTGTGTGATTGCGATTGTGTGATTGCGATTGTGTCATTGCGATTGTGTGATTGCGATTGTGTGATTGCGATTGTGTGATTGCGTTTGTGTGATTGCGATTGTGTGATTGCGATTGTTTGATTGCGATTGTTTGATTGTGTGATTGTGATTGTGTGATTGTGATTGTGTGATTGTGATTGTGTGATTGTGATTGTGTGATTGTGATTGTGTGATTGTGATTGTGTGATTGTGATTGTGTGATTGTGATTGTGTGATTGTGATTGTGTGATTGTGATTGTGTGATTGTGATTGTGTGATTGTGATTGTGTGATTGTGATTGTGTGATTGTGATTGTGTGATTGTGATTGTGTGATTGTGATTGTGTGATTGTGATTGTGTGATTGTGATTGTGTGATTGTGATTGTGTGATTGTGATTGTGTGATTGTGATTGTGTGATTGTGATTGTGTGATTGTGATTGTGTGATTGTGATTGTGTGATTGTGATTGTGTGATTGTGATTGTGTGATTGTGATTGTGTGATTGTGATTGTGTGATTGTGATTGTGTGATTGTGATTGTGTGATTGTGATTGTGTGATTGTGATTGTGTGATTGTGATTGTGTGATTGTGATTGTGTGATTGTGATTGTGTGATTGTGATTGTGTGATTGTGATTGTGTGATTGTGATTGTGTGATTGTGATTGTGTGATTGTGATTGTGTGATTGTGATTGTGTGATTGTGATTGTGTGATTGTGATTGTGTGATTGTGATTGTGTGATTGTGATTGTGTGATTGTGATTGTGTGATTGTGATTGTGTGATTGTGATTGTGTGATTGTGATTGTGTGATTGTGATTGTGTGATTGTGATTGTGTGATTGTGATTGTGTGATTGTGATTGTGTGATTGTGATTGTGATTGTGATTGTGATTGTGATTGTGATTGTGATTGTGATTGTGATTGTGTGACTGTGTGATTGTGATTGTGTGATTGTGATTGTGTGATCGTGATAGTGTGATCGTGATTGTGTGATCGAGACTGTGTGGTCGTGATTGTGTGATCGTGATTGTGGGATTGTGATTGTGTGATTGTGATTGTGTGATTGTGATTGTGTGATTGTGATTGTGTGATTGTGATTGTGTGATTGTGACTGTGTGGTCGTGATTGTGTGATCGTGATTGTGGGATTGTGACTGTGTGATTGTGTGGTTGTGGTTGTGTGACTGTGATTGTGTGATCGTGATTGTGTGATCGTGATTGTGTGATCGGGATTGTGTGATCGCGATTGTGTGATCGCGATTGTGTGATCGCGATTGTGTGATCGCGATTGTGTGATCGCGATTGTGTGATCGCGATTGTGTGACCGCGATTGTGTGATCGCGATTGTGTGATAGCGATTGTGTGATCGCGATTGTGTGATCGCGATTGTGTGATCGCGATTGTGTGATCGCGATTGTGTGATCGTGACTGTGTGATTGTGTGCTTGTGGTTGTGTGGTTGTGATTGTGTGATCGTGATTGTGTGATCGTGATTGTTTGATGGTGATTGTGTGATTGTGATTGTGTGATTGTGATTGTGTGATGGTGATTGTGTGATTGTGATTGTGCGATTGTGATTGTGTGATTGTGATTGTGTGATTGTGATTATGTGATAGTGACTGTGATTGTATGATTGTGATTGTGGGACTGTGATTGCGATTGTGTGATTGTGATTGTGTGATCGTGACTGTGATTGTGTGATTGTGATTGTGATTGTGATTGTGATTGTGATTCTGATTGTGATTGTGATTGTGATTGTGTGACTTTGTGATTGTGATTGTGTGACTGTGATTGTGCGAACGTGATAGTGTGATTGCGATCGTGTGATTGCGATCGTGTGATTGCGATTGTGTGATTGCGTTTGTGTGATTGCGATTGTGTGATTGTGATTGTGCGATTGTGATTGTGGGATTGTGGTTGTGTGATTGTTTGATTGTGTGATTGCGATTGTGTGATTGCGATTGTGTGTTTGCGATTGTGTGATTGCGATTGTGTGATTGCGATTGTGTCATTGCGATTGTGTGATTGCGATTGTGTGATTGCGATTGTGTGATTGCGTTTGTGTGATTGCGATTGTGTGATTGCGATTGTTTGATTGCGATTGTTTGATTGTGTGATTGTGATTGTGTGATTGTGATTGTGTGATTGTGATTGTGTGATTGTGATTGTGTGATTGTGATTGTGTGATTGTGATTGTGTGATTGTGATTGTGTGATTGTGATTGTGTGATTGTGATTGTGTGATTGTGATTGTGTGATTGTGATTGTGTGATTGTGATTGTGTGATTGTGATTGTGTGATTGTGATTGTGTGATTGTGATTGTGTGATTGTGATTGTGTGATTGTGATTGTGTGATTGTGATTGTGTGATTGTGATTGTGTGATTGTGATTGTGTGATTGTGATTGTGTGATTGTGATTGTGTGATTGTGATTGTGTGATTGTGATTGTGTGATTGTGATTGTGTGATTGTGATTGTGTGATTGTGATTGTGTGATTGTGATTGTGTGATTGTGATTGTGTGATTGTGATTGTGTGATTGTGATTGTGTGATTGTGATTGTGTGATTGTGATTGTGTGATTGTGATTGTGTGATTGTGATTGTGTGATTGTGATTGTGTGATTGTGATTGTGTGATTGTGATTGTGTGATTGTGATTGTGTGATTGTGATTGTGTGATTGTGATTGTGTGATTGTGATTGTGTGATTGTGATTGTGTGATTGTGATTGTGTGATTGTGATTGTGTGATTGTGATTGTGTGATTGTGATTGTGTGATTGTGATTGTGTGATTGTGATTGTGTGATTGTGATTGTGTGATTGTGATTGTGTGATTGTGATTGTGTGATTGTGATTGTGTGATTGTGATTGTGTGATTGTGATTGTGTGATTGTGATTGTGTGATTGTGATTGTGTGATTGTGATTGTGTGATTGTGATTGTGTGATTGTGATTGTGTGATTGTGATTGTGTGATTGTGATTGTGTGATTGTGATTGTGTGATTGTGATTGTGTGATTGTGATTGTGTGATTGTGATTGTGTGATTGTGATTGTGTGATTGTGATTGTGTGATTGTGATTGTGTGATTGTGATTGTGTGATTGTGATTGTGTGATTGTGATTGTGTTATTGTGATTGTGTGATTGTGATTGTGTTATTGTGATTGTGTGATTGTGATTGTGTGATTGTGATTGTGTGATTGTGATTGTGTGATTGTGATTGTGTGATTGTGATTGTGTGATTGTGATTGTGTGATTGTGATTGTGTGATTGTGTTTGTGTGATTGTGATTGTGTGATTGTGTGATTGTGATTGTGTGATTGTGATCGTGTGATTGTGATCGTGTGATCGTGATTGGGTGACCGTGATTGGGTGATCGTGATTGGGTGATCGTGATTGGGTGATCGTGATTGGATGATCGTGATTGGGTGATCGTGATTGGGTGATCGTGATTGTGGGATTGTGACTGTGTGATTGTGTGGTTGTGATTGTGTGACTGTGATTGTGTGATTGTGATTGTGGGATTGTGATTGTGTGATTGTGATTGTGTGATCGTGACTGTGATTGTGTGATTGTGATTGTGATTGTGATTGTGATTGTGATTGTGTGACTGTGTGATTGTGATTGTGTGACTGTGATTGTGTGATCGTGATAGTGTGATCGTGATTGTGTGATCGTGACTGTGTGGTCGTGATTGTGTGATCGTGATTGTGGGATTGTGACTGTGTGATTGTGTGGTTGTGGTTGTGTGATCGTGATTGTGTGATCGTGATTGTGTGATCGTGATTGTGTGATCGTGATTGTGTGATCGTGATTGTGTGATCGTGATTGTGTGATCGTGATTGTGTGATCGTGATTGGGGGATCGTGATTGGGTGATCGTGATTGGGTGATCGTGATTCGGTGATCGTGATTGGGTGATCGTGATTGGGTGATCGTGATTGTGGGATTGTGACTGTGCGATTGTGTGATTGTGATTGTGTGACTGTGATTGTGTGATTGTGATTGTGGGATTGTGATCGTGTGATTGTGATTGTGTGATCGTGACTGTGATTGTGTGATTGTGATTGTGACTGTGATTGTGATTGTGATTGTGATTGTGATTGTGATTGTGATTGTGATTGTGATTGTGATTGTGATTGTGATTGTGATTGTGATTGTGATTGTGATTGTGATTGTGATTGTGATTGTGATTGTGATTGTGATTGTGATTGTGATTGTGATTGTGATTGTGATTGTGATTGTGATTGTGATTGTGATTGTGATTGTGATTGTGTGACTGTGTGATTGTGATTGTGTGACTGTGATTGTGTGATCGTGATAGTGTGATCGTGAAAGTGTGATCGTGATTGTGTGATCGTGACTGTGTGGTCGTGATTGTGTGATCGTGATTGTGGGATTGTGACTGTGTGATTCTGTGGTTGTGGTTGTGTGATTGTGATTGTGTGACTGTGATTGTGTGATTGTGTGATCGTGATTGTGTGATAGTGATTGTGTGATCGTGATTGTGTGATCGTGATTGTGTGATCGTGATTGTGTGATCGTGATTGGGTGATCGTGATTGGGTGATCGTGATTGGGTGATCGTGATTGTGGGATTGTGACTGTGCGATTGTGTGATTGTGATGGTGTGACTGTGATTGTGTGATTGTGATTGTGGGATTGTGATTGTGTGATTGTGATTGTGTGATCGTGACTGTGATTGTGTGATTGTGATTGTGATTGTGATTGTGATTGTGATTGTGATTGTGATTGTGATTGTGATTCTGATTGTGATTGTGATTGTGATTGTGATTGTGTGACTGTGTGATTGTGATTGTGTGACTGTGATTGTGCGATCGTGATAGTGTGATTGTGATCGTGTGATTGTGATCGTGTGATTGTGATCGTGTAATTGCGATCGTGTGATTGCGATCGTGTGATTGCGATTGTGTGATTGCGTTTGTGTGATTGCGATTGTGTGATTGTGATTGTGCGATTGTGATTGTGGGTTTGTGGTTGTGTGATTGCGTTTGTGTGATTGCGATTGTGTGATTGCGATTGTTTGATTGCGATTGTTTGATTGTGTGATTGTGATTGTGTGATTGCGATTGCGTGATTGTGATTGTGTGATTGTGATTGTGTGATTGCGATTGTGTGATTGTGATTGTGTGATCGTGATTGGGTGACCGTGATTGGGTGATCGTGATTGGGTGATCGTGATTTGGTGATCGTGATTGGGTGATCGTGATTGGGTGGTCGTGATTGGGTGATCGTGATTGGGTGATCGTGATTGTGGGATTGTGACTGTGTGATTGTGTGATTGTGATTGTGTGACTGTGATTGTGTGATTGTGATTGTGGGATTGTGATTGTGGGATTGTGATTGTGTGATCGTGACTGTGATTGTGTGATTGTGATTGTGATTGTGATTGTGATTGTGATTGTGATTGTGATTGTGATTGTGATTGTGATTGTGATTGTGATTGTGATTGTGTGACTGTGTGATTGTGATTGTGTGACTGTGATTGTGTGATCGTGATAGTGTGATCGTGATAGTGTGATCGTGATTGTGTTATCGTGACTGTGTGGTCGTGATTGTTTGATCGTGATTGTGGGATTGTGACAGTGTGATTGTGTGGTTGTAATTATGTGATTGTGATTGTGTGATTGTGATTGCGATTGTGTGATTGTGACTGTGATTGTGATTGTGTGATTGTGTGATCGTGATTGTGTGATCGTGATTGTGTGACCGTGATTGTGTGACCGTGATTGGGTGATCGTGATTGGGTGATCGTGATTGGGTGATCGTGATTGTGGGATTGTGACTGTGCGATTGCGTGATTGTGATTGTGTGATTGTGATTGTGGGATTGTGATTGCGATTGTGTGGTTGTGACTGTGTGGTCGTGATTGTGTGATCGTAATTGTGGGATTGTGACTGTGTGATTGTGTGGTTGTGGTTGTGTGATTGTGATTGTGTGATCGCGATTGTGTGACCGTGACTGTGTGGTCGTGATTGTGTGATCGTGATTGGGTGATCGTGATTGGGTGATCGTGATTGTGGGATTGTGACTGTGTGATCGTGATTGTTTGATCGTGATTGTTTGGTCGTGATTGCGATTGTGCGATCGCGATTGTGTGATTGTGTGATTGTGATTGTGTGATTGTGATTGTGTGATTGTGATTGTGTGATTGTGATTGTGTTATTGTGATTGTGTGATTGTGATTGTGTGATTGTGATTGTGTGATTGTGATTGTGTGATTGTGATTGTGTGATTGTGATTGTGTGATTGTGATTGTGTGATTGTGATTGTGTGATTGTGATTGTGTGATTGTGTTTGTGTGATTGTGATTGTGTGATTGTGTGATTGTGATCGTGTGATCGTGATTGGGTGACCGTGATTGGGTGATCGTGATTGGGTGATCGTGATTTGGTGATCGTGATTGGGTGGTCGTGATTGGGTGATCGTGATTGGGTGATCGTGATTGTGGGATTGTGACTGTGTGATTGTGTGATTGTGATTGTGTGACTGTGATTGTGTGATTGTGATTGTGTGATTGCGATTGTGTGATTGTGATTGTGTGATTGGTATTGTGGGATTGTGGTTGGGTGATTGTTTGATTGTGTGATTGCGATTGTGTGATTGTGATTGTGTGATTGTGATTGTGTGATTGTGATTGTGTGATTGTGATTGTGTGATTGTGATTGTGTGATTGTGATTGTGTGATTGTGATTGTGTGATTGTGATTGTGTGATTGTGATCGTGTGATTGTGATTGTGTGATTGTGATTGTGTGATTGTGATTGGGTGATCGTGATTGGGTGATCGTGATTTGGTGATCGTGATTGGGTGATCGTGATTGGGTGGTCGTGATTGGGTGATGGTGATTGGGTGATCGTGATTGTGGGATTGTGACTGTGTGATTGTGTGATTGTGATTGTGTGACTGTGATTGTGTGATTGTGATTGTGGGATTGTGATTGTGTGATTGTGATTGTGTGATCGTGACTGTGATCGTGTGATTGTGATTGTGATTGTGATTGTGATTGTGATCGTGATTGTGATTGTGTGACTGTGTGATTGTGATTGTGTGACTGTGATTGTGTGACCGTGATTGTGTGATCGTGATAGTGTGATCGTGATTGTGTGATCGTGATTGTGTGGTCGTGATTGTGTGGTCGTGATTGTGTGATTGTGATTGTGTGATCGTGATTGTGGGATCGTGACTGTGGGATCGTGATTGTGTGATTGTGATTGTGGGATTGTGACGGCGTGATTGTGTCATCGTGATTTTGTGATCGTGATTGTGTGATCGTGATTGTGTGATCGTGATTGTGGGATTGTGACTGTGTGATTGTGTGGTTGTGGTTGTGTGATTGTGATTGTGTGACTGTGATTGTGTGATTGTGATTGTGGGATTGTGATTGCTATTGTGTGATTGTGACTGTGTGGTCGTGATTGTGTGATCGTGGTTGTGGGATTGTGACTGTGTAATTGTGTGGTTGAGATTGTATGATCGTGATTGTGTGATCGTGATTGTGTGATCGTGATTGGGTGATCGTGATTGGGTGATCGTGATTGGGTGATCGTGATTGTGGGATTGTGACTGTGCGATTGTGTGATTGTGATTGTGTGACTGTGATTGTGTGATTGTGATTGTGGGATTGTGATTGTGTGATTGTGATTGTGTGATCGTGACTGTGATTGTGTGATTGTGATTGTGATTGTGATTGTGATTGTGATTGTGATTGTGATTGTGATTGTGATTGTGATTGTGATTGTGATTGTGATTGTGATTGTGATTGTGATTGTGATTGTGATTCTGATTGTGATTGTGATTGTGATTGTGATTGTGATTGTGTGACTGTGTGATTGTGATTGTGTGACTGTGATTGTGCGATCGTGATAGTGTGATTGTGATCGTGTGATTGCGATCGTGTGATTGTGATCGTGTGATTGCGATCGTGTGATTGCGATCGTGTGATTGCGATTGTGTGATTGCGTTTGTGTGATTGCGATTGTGTGATTGCGATTGTTTGATTGCGATTGTTTGATTGTGTGATTGTGATTGTGTGATTGTGATTGTGTGATTGTGATTGTGTGATTGTGATTGTGTGATTGTGATTGTGTGATTGTGATTGTGTGATTGTGATTGTGTGATTGTGATTGTGTGGTTGTGTTTGTGTGATTGTGATTGTGTGATTGTGTGATTGTGATTGTGTGATTGTGATCGTGTGATTGTGATCGTGTGATCGTGATTGGGTGACCGTGATTGGGTGATGGTGATTGGGTGATCGTGATTTGGTGATCGTGATTGGGTGATCGTGATTGGGTGGTCGTGATTGGGTGATCGTGATTGGGTGATCGTGATTGTGGGATTGTGACTGTGTGATTGTGTGATTGTGATTGTGTGACTGTGATTGTGTGATTGTGATTGTGGGATTGTGATTGTGTGATTGTGATTGTGTGATCGTGACTGTGATCGTGACTGTGATCGTGTGATTGTGATTGTGATTGTGATTGTGATTGTGATTGTGATTGTGATTGTGATTGTGTGACTGTGTGATTGTGATTGTGTGACTGTGATTGTGTGATCGTGATAGTGTGATCGTGATAGTGTGATCGTGATTGTGTGATCGTGACTGTGTGGTCGTGATTTTGTGATCGTGATTGTGGGATTGTGACTGTGTGATTGTGTGGTTGTGGTTATGTGATTGTGATTGTGTGACTGTGATTGTGTGATTGTGATTGCGATTGTGTGATTGTGACTGTGTGGTCGTGATTGTGTGATCGTGATTGTGGGATTGTGACTGTGTGATTGTGTGATCGTGATTGTGTGATCGCGATTGCGTGATCGCGATTGCGTGATCGCGATTGCGTGATCGCGATTGCGTGATCGCGATTGCGTGATCGCAATTGTGTGATTGTGATTGTGATTGTGATTGTGTGATTGTGATTGTGGGATTGTGATTGTGTGATTGTGATTGTGTGATCGTGACTGTGATTGTGTGATTGTGATTGTGATTGTGATTGTGATTGTGATTGTGATTGTGATTGTGATTGTGATTCTGATTGTGATTGTGATTGTGATTGTGATTGTGATTGTGTGACTGTGTGATTGTGATTGTGTGACTGTGATTGTGCGATCGTGATAGTGTGATTGTGATCGTGTGATTGCGATCGTGTGATTGTGATCGTGTGTTTGCGATCGTGTGATTGCGATCGTGTGATTGCGATTGTGTGGTTGCGTTTGTGTGATTGCGATTGTGTGATTGTGATTGTGCGATTGTGATTGTGGGATTGTGGTTGTGTGATTGTTTGATTGTGTGATTGCGATTGTGTGATTGCGATTGTGTGATTGCGATTGTGTGATTGCGATTGTGTGATTGCGATTGTGTGATTGCGATTGTGTGATTGCGATTGTGTGATTGCGATTGTGTGATTGCGTTTGTGTGATTGCGATTGTGTGATTGCGATTGTTTGATTGCGATTGTTTGATTGTGTGGTTGTGATTGTGTGATTGTGATTGTGTGATTGTGATTGTGTGATTGTAATTGTGTGATTGTGATTGTGTGATTGTGATTGTGTGATTGTGATTGTGTGATTGTGATTGTGTGATTGTGATTGTGTGACTGTGATTGTGTGATTGTGATTGTGGGATTGTGATTGTGTGATTGTGATTGTGTGATCGTGACTGTGATTGTGATTCTGATTGTGATTGTGATTGTGATTGTGATTGTGATTGTGATTGTGATTGTGTGACTGTGTGATTGTGATTGTGTGACTCTGATTGTGCGATCGTGATAGTGTGATTGTGATCGTGTGATTGCGATCGTGTGATTGTGATCGTGTGATTGCGATCGTGTGATGGCGATCGTGTGATTGCGATCGTGTGATTGCGATCGTGTGATTGCGATGGTGTGATTGTGATTGTGCGATTGTGATTGTGATTGTGCGATTGCGATTGTGCGATTGCGATTGTGCGATTGCGATTGTGCGATTGCGATTGTGCGATTGTGATTGTGCGATTGTGATTGTGCGATTGTGATTGTGCGATTGTGATTGTGCGATTGTGATTGTGCGATTGTGATTGTGCGATTGTGATTATGCGATTGTGATTGTGCGATTGTGATTGTGCGATTGTGATTGTGCGATTGTGATTGTGCG
The DNA here is from genome assembly GCF_050947335.1 of Megachile rotundata. Taxonomy (NCBI): domain Eukaryota; kingdom Metazoa; phylum Arthropoda; class Insecta; order Hymenoptera; family Megachilidae; genus Megachile; species Megachile rotundata. The sequence goes on along the minus strand of NC_134997.1, from coordinate 466,097 downwards.
ATTGTGATTGTGCGATTGTGATTGTGATTGTGTGATTGTGATTGTGTGATCGTGATAGTGTGATCGTGATTGTGTGATCGTGATTGTGTGATCGTGATTGTGTGATCGTGATGGTGTGATTGTGATTGTGTGATTGTGGTTGTGTGATTGTGGTTGTGTGATTGTGATTGTGTGATTGCGATTGTGTGATCGTGACTGTGTGGTCGTGATTGTGTGATCGTGATTATGGGATTGTGACTGTGTGATTGTGTGGTTGTGGTTGTGCGTTTGTGATTGTGTGATTGTGATTGTGGGACTGTGATTGCGATTGTGTGATTGTGACTGTGTGGTCGTGATTGTGTGATCGTGATTGTGGGATTGAGACTGTGTGGTTGTGTGATTGTTTGATTGTGTGATTGCGATTGTGTGATTGCGACCGTGTGATTGCGTTTGTGTGATTGCGTTTGTGTGATTGCGATTGTGTGATTGGGATTGTGCGATTGTGATTGTGGGATTGTGGTTGTGTGATTGTTTGATTGTGTGATTGCGATTGTCTGATTGCGATTGTGTGATTGCGATTGGGTGATTGCGATTGTGTGATTGCGATTGTGTGATTGTGATTGTGTGATTGTGATTGTGGGATTGTGATTGTGTGATTGTGATTGTGTGATCGTGACTGTGTGATTGTGTTTGTGTGATTGTGATTGTGTGATTGTGTGATTGTGATCGTGTGATCGTGATTGGGTGACCGTGATTGGGTGATCGTGATTGGGTGATCGTGATTTGGTGATCGTGATTGGGTGGTCGTGATTGGGTGATCGTGATTGGGTGATCGTGATTGTGGGATTGTGACTGTGTGATTGTGTGATTGTGATTGTGTGACTGTGATTGTGTGATTGTGATTGTGTGATTGCGATTGTGTGATTGTGATTGTGTGATTGGTATTGTGGGATTGTGGTTGGGTGATTGTTTGATTGTGTGATTGCGATTGTGTGATTGTGATTGTGTGATTGTGATTGTGTGATTGTGATTGTGTGATTGTGATTGTGTGATTGTGATTGTGTGATTGTGATTGTGTGATTGTGATTGTGTGATTGTGATTGTGTGATTGTGATTGTGTGATTGTGATCGTGTGATTGTGATTGTGTGATTGTGATTGTGTGATTGTGATTGGGTGATCGTGATTGGGTGATCGTGATTTGGTGATCGTGATTGGGTGATCGTGATTGGGTGGTCGTGATTGGGTGATGGTGATTGGGTGATCGTGATTGTGGGATTGTGACTGTGTGATTGTGTGATTGTGATTGTGTGACTGTGATTGTGTGATTGTGATTGTGGGATTGTGATTGTGTGATTGTGATTGTGTGATCGTGACTGTGATCGTGTGATTGTGATTGTGATTGTGATTGTGATTGTGATCGTGATTGTGATTGTGTGACTGTGTGATTGTGATTGTGTGACTGTGATTGTGTGACCGTGATTGTGTGATCGTGATAGTGTGATCGTGATTGTGTGATCGTGATTGTGTGGTCGTGATTGTGTGGTCGTGATTGTGTGATTGTGATTGTGTGATCGTGATTGTGGGATCGTGACTGTGGGATCGTGATTGTGTGATTGTGATTGTGGGATTGTGACGGCGTGATTGTGTCATCGTGATTTTGTGATCGTGATTGTGTGATCGTGATTGTGTGATCGTGATTGTGGGATTGTGACTGTGTGATTGTGTGGTTGTGGTTGTGTGATTGTGATTGTGTGACTGTGATTGTGTGATTGTGATTGTGGGATTGTGATTGCTATTGTGTGATTGTGACTGTGTGGTCGTGATTGTGTGATCGTGGTTGTGGGATTGTGACTGTGTAATTGTGTGGTTGAGATTGTATGATCGTGATTGTGTGATCGTGATTGTGTGATCGTGATTGGGTGATCGTGATTGGGTGATCGTGATTGGGTGATCGTGATTGTGGGATTGTGACTGTGCGATTGTGTGATTGTGATTGTGTGACTGTGATTGTGTGATTGTGATTGTGGGATTGTGATTGTGTGATTGTGATTGTGTGATCGTGACTGTGATTGTGTGATTGTGATTGTGATTGTGATTGTGATTGTGATTGTGATTGTGATTGTGATTGTGATTGTGATTGTGATTGTGATTGTGATTGTGATTGTGATTGTGATTGTGATTGTGATTGTGATTGTGATTCTGATTGTGATTGTGATTGTGATTGTGATTGTGATTGTGTGACTGTGTGATTGTGATTGTGTGACTGTGATTGTGCGATCGTGATAGTGTGATTGTGATCGTGTGATTGCGATCGTGTGATTGTGATCGTGTGATTGCGATCGTGTGATTGCGATCGTGTGATTGCGATTGTGTGATTGCGTTTGTGTGATTGCGATTGTGTGATTGCGATTGTTTGATTGCGATTGTTTGATTGTGTGATTGTGATTGTGTGATTGTGATTGTGTGATTGTGATTGTGTGATTGTGATTGTGTGATTGTGATTGTGTGATTGTGATTGTGTGATTGTGATTGTGTGATTGTGATTGTGTGGTTGTGTTTGTGTGATTGTGATTGTGTGATTGTGTGATTGTGATTGTGTGATTGTGATCGTGTGATTGTGATCGTGTGATCGTGATTGGGTGACCGTGATTGGGTGATGGTGATTGGGTGATCGTGATTTGGTGATCGTGATTGGGTGATCGTGATTGGGTGGTCGTGATTGGGTGATCGTGATTGGGTGATCGTGATTGTGGGATTGTGACTGTGTGATTGTGTGATTGTGATTGTGTGACTGTGATTGTGTGATTGTGATTGTGGGATTGTGATTGTGTGATTGTGATTGTGTGATCGTGACTGTGATCGTGACTGTGATCGTGTGATTGTGATTGTGATTGTGATTGTGATTGTGATTGTGATTGTGATTGTGATTGTGTGACTGTGTGATTGTGATTGTGTGACTGTGATTGTGTGATCGTGATAGTGTGATCGTGATAGTGTGATCGTGATTGTGTGATCGTGACTGTGTGGTCGTGATTTTGTGATCGTGATTGTGGGATTGTGACTGTGTGATTGTGTGGTTGTGGTTATGTGATTGTGATTGTGTGACTGTGATTGTGTGATTGTGATTGCGATTGTGTGATTGTGACTGTGTGGTCGTGATTGTGTGATCGTGATTGTGGGATTGTGACTGTGTGATTGTGTGATCGTGATTGTGTGATCGCGATTGCGTGATCGCGATTGCGTGATCGCGATTGCGTGATCGCGATTGCGTGATCGCGATTGCGTGATCGCAATTGTGTGATTGTGTGATTGTGATTGTGGGATTGTGATTGTGTGATTGTGATTGTGTGATCGTGACTGTGATTGTGTGATTGTGATTGTGATTGTGATTGTGATTGTGATTGTGATTGTGATTGTGATTGTGATTCTGATTGTGATTGTGATTGTGATTGTGATTGTGATTGTGTGACTGTGTGATTGTGATTGTGTGACTGTGATTGTGCGATCGTGATAGTGTGATTGTGATCGTGTGATTGCGATCGTGTGATTGTGATCGTGTGTTTGCGATCGTGTGATTGCGATCGTGTGATTGCGATTGTGTGGTTGCGTTTGTGTGATTGCGATTGTGTGATTGTGATTGTGCGATTGTGATTGTGGGATTGTGGTTGTGTGATTGTTTGATTGTGTGATTGCGATTGTGTGATTGCGATTGTGTGATTGCGATTGTGTGATTGCGATTGTGTGATTGCGATTGTGTGATTGCGATTGTGTGATTGCGATTGTGTGATTGCGATTGTGTGATTGCGTTTGTGTGATTGCGATTGTGTGATTGCGATTGTTTGATTGCGATTGTTTGATTGTGTGATTGTGATTGTGTGATTGTGATTGTGTGATTGTGATTGTGTGATTGTAATTGTGTGATTGTGATTGTGTGATTGTGATTGTGTGATTGTGATTGTGTGATTGTGATTGTGTGATTGTGATTGTGTGACTGTGATTGTGTGATTGTGATTGTGGGATTGTGATTGTGTGATTGTGATTGTGTGATCGTGACTGTGATTGTGATTCTGATTGTGATTGTGATTGTGATTGTGATTGTGATTGTGATTGTGATTGTGTGACTGTGTGATTGTGATTGTGTGACTCTGATTGTGCGATCGTGATAGTGTGATTGTGATCGTGTGATTGCGATCGTGTGATTGTGATCGTGTGATTGCGATCGTGTGATGGCGATCGTGTGATTGCGATCGTGTGATTGCGATCGTGTGATTGCGATGGTGTGATTGTGATTGTGCGATTGTGATTGTGATTGTGCGATTGCGATTGTGCGATTGCGATTGTGCGATTGCGATTGTGCGATTGCGATTGTGCGATTGTGATTGTGCGATTGTGATTGTGCGATTGTGATTGTGCGATTGTGATTGTGCGATTGTGATTGTGCGATTGTGATTATGCGATTGTGATTGTGCGATTGTGATTGTGCGATTGTGATTGTGCGATTGTGATTGTGCGATTGTGATTGTGCGATTGTGATTGTGATTGTGTGATTGTGATTGTGTGATCGTGATAGTGTGATCGTGATTGTGTGATCGTGATTGTGTGATCGTGATTGTGTGATCGTGATGGTGTGATTGTGATTGTGTGATTGTGGTTGTGTGATTGTGGTTGTGTGATTGTGATTGTGTGATTGCGATTGTGTGATCGTGACTGTGTGGTCGTGATTGTGTGATCGTGATTATGGGATTGTGACTGTGTGATTGTGTGGTTGTGGTTGTGCGTTTGTGATTGTGTGATTGTGATTGTGGGACTGTGATTGCGATTGTGTGATTGTGACTGTGTGGTCGTGATTGTGTGATCGTGATTGTGGGATTGAGACTGTGTGGTTGTGTGATTGTTTGATTGTGTGATTGCGATTGTGTGATTGCGACCGTGTGATTGCGTTTGTTTGATTGCGTTTGTGTGATTGCGATTGTGTGATTGGGATTGTGCGATTGTGATTGTGGGATTGTGGTTGTGTGATTGTTTGATTGTGTGATTGCGATTGTCTGATTGCGATTGTGTGATTGCGATTGGGTGATTGCGATTGTGTGATTGCGATTGTGTGACTGTGATTGTGTGATTGTGATTGTGGGATTGTGATTGTGTGATTGTGATTGTGTGATCGTGACTGTGATTGTGTGATTGTGATTGTGATTGTGATTGTGACTGTGATTGTGATTGTGATTGTGATTCTGATTGTGATTGTGATTGTGATTGTGTGACTGTGTGATTGTGATTGTGTGACTGTGATTGTGCGATCGTGATAGTGTGATTGTGATCGTGTGATTGCGATCGTGTGATTGCGATCGTGTGATGGCCATCGTGTGATTGCGATCGTGTGATTGCGATCGTGTGATTGCGATTGTGCGATTGTGATTGTGGGATTGTGGTTGTGTGATTGTGATTGTGCGAATGCGATTGTGCGATTGTGATTGTGCGATTGTGATTGTGCGATTGTGATTGTGCGATTGTGATTGTGCGATTGTGATTGTGCGATTGTGATTGTGCGATTGTGATTGTGCGATTGTGATTGTGCGATTGTGATTATGCGATTGTGATTGTGATTGTGTGACTGTGTGATTGTGATTGTGTGATCGTGATAGTGTGATCGTGATTGTGTGATCGTGATTGTGTGATCGTGATTGTGTGATCGTGATGGTGTGATTGTGATTGTGTGATTGTGGTTGTGTGATTGTGGTTGTGTGATTGTGATTGTGTGATTGCGATTGTGTGATCGTGACTGTGTGGTCGTGATTGTGTGATCGTGATTATGGGATTGTGACTGTGTGATTGTGTGGTTGTGGTTGTGCGTTTGTGATTGTGTGATTGTGATTGTGGGACTGTGATTGCGATTGTGTGATTGTGACTGTGTGGTCGTGATTGTGTGATCGTGATTGTGGGATTGAGACTGTGTGGCTGTGTGATTGTTTGATTGTGTGATTGCGATTGTGTGATTGCGATTGTGTGATTGCGATTGTGTGATTGCGATTGTGTGATTGCGATTGTGTGATTGCGATTGTGTGATTGCGATTGTGTGATTGCGATTGTGTGATTGCGATTGTGTGATTGCGATTGTGTGATTGCGTTTGTGTGATTGCGATTGTGTGATTGCGATTGTGTGATTGCGATTGTGTGATTGCGATTGTTTGATTGCGATTGTTTGATTGCGATTGTGTGATTGTGATTGTGTGATTGTGATTGTGTGATTGTGATTGTGTGATTGTGATTGTGTGATTGTGATTGTGTGATTGTGATTGTGTGATTGTGATTGTGTGATTGTGATTGTGTGATCGTGATTGTGTGATCGTGATCGTGTGATCGTGATAGGGCGACCGTGATTGGGTGATCGTGATTGGGTGATCGTGATTTGGTGATCGTGATTGTGTGATCGTGATTGGGTGATCGTGATTGGGTGATCGTGATTGTGGGATTGTGACTGTGTGATTGTGTGATTGTGATTGTGTGACTGTGGTTGTGTGATTGTGATTGTGGGATTGTGATTGTGTGATTGTGATTGTGTGATCGTGACTGTGATTGTGTGACTGTGATTGTGATTGTGATTCTGATTGTGATTGTGTGACTGTGTGATTGTGATTGTGTGACTGTGACTGTGTGATCGTGATAGTGTGATCGTGATAGTGTGATCGTGATTGTGTGATCGTGACTGTGTGGTCGTGATAGTGTGATCGTGATTGTGCGATCGTGATTGTGTGATCGTGATTGTGTGATCGTGATTGTGTGATCGCGATTGTGTGATCGTGATTGTGTGATTGTGATTGTGTGATTGTGATTGTTTGATTGTGATTGTGTGACTGTGATTGTGCGATCGTGATAGTGTGATTGTGATCGTGTGATTGCGATCGTGTGATTGCGATCGTGTGATGGCCATCGTGTGATTGCGATCGTGTGATTGCGATCGTGTGATTGCGATTGTGCGATTGTGATTGTGGGATTGTGGTTGTGTGATTGTGATTGTGCGAATGCGATTGTGCGATTGTGATTGTGCGATTGTGATTGTGCGATTGTGATTGTGCGATTGTGATTGTGCGATTGTGATTGTGCGATTGTGATTGTGCGATTGTGATTGTGCGATTGTGATTGTGCGATTGTGATTATGCGATTGTGATTGTGATTGTGTGACTGTGTGATTGTGATTGTGTGATCGTGATAGTGTGATCGTGATTGTGTGATCGTGATTGTGTGATCGTGATTGTGTGATCGTGATGGTGTGATTGTGATTGTGTGATTGTGGTTGTGTGATTGTGGTTGTGTGATTGTGATTGTGTGATTGCGATTGTGTGATCGTGACTGTGTGGTCGTGATTGTGTGATCGTGATTATGGGATTGTGACTGTGTGATTGTGTGGTTGTGGTTGTGCGTTTGTGATTGTGTGATTGTGATTGTGGGACTGTGATTGCGATTGTGTGATTGTGACTGTGTGGTCGTGATTGTGTGATCGTGATTGTGGGATTGAGACTGTGTGGCTGTGTGATTGTTTGATTGTGTGATTGCGATTGTGTGATTGCGATTGTGTGATTGCGATTGTGTGATTGCGATTGTGTGATTGCGATTGTGTGATTGCGATTGTGTGATTGCGAGTGTGTGATTGCGATTGTGTGATTGCGATTGTGTGATTGCGTTTGTGTGATTGCGATTGTGTGATTGCGATTGTGTGATTGCGATTGTGTGATTGCGATTGTTTGATTGCGATTGTTTGATTGCGATTGTGTGATTGTGATTGTGTGATTGTGATTGTGTGATTGTGATTGTGTGATTGTGATTGTGTGATTGTGATTGTGTGATTGTGATTGTGTGATTGTGATTGTGTGATCGTGATTGTGTGATCGTGATCGTGTGATCGTGATAGGGCGACCGTGATTGGGTGATCGTGATTGGGTGATCGTGATTTGGTGATCGTGATTGTGTGATCGTGATTGGGTGATCGTGATTGGGTGATCGTGATTGTGGGATTGTGACTGTGTGATTGTGTGATTGTGATTGTGTGACTGTGGTTGTGTGATTGTGATTGTGGGATTGTGATTGTGTGATTGTGATTGTGTGATCGTGACTGTGATTGTGTGACTGTGATTGTGATTGTGATTCTGATTGTGATTGTGTGACTGTGTGATTGTGATTGTGTGACTGTGACTGTGTGATCGTGATAGTGTGATCGTGATAGTGTGATCGTGATTGTGTGATCGTGACTGTGTGGTCGTGATAGTGTGATCGTGATTGTGCGATCGTGATTGTGTGATCGTGATTGTGTGATCGTGATTGTGTGATCGCGATTGTGTGATCGTGATTGTGTGATTGTGATTGTGTGATTGTGATTGTTTGATTGTGATTGTGTGATTGTGATTGTGTGATTGTGTGATCCTGATTGTGTGATCGTGATTGTGTGACCGTGATTGTGTGACCGTGATTATGTGATCGTGATTGTGCGGTCCTGATTGCGTGATTAGGATTCTGTGATCGTGATTGTGTAATCGTGATTGTGTGATCGTGATTGTGATCGTGATTGTGTGATCGTGACTGTGATTGTGTGATTGTGTGATTGTGATTGTGATTGTGATTGTGATTGTGATTGTGATTTTGATTTTGATTGTGATTGTGATTGTGTGACTGTGTGATTGTGATTGTGTGACTGTGATTGTGTGATCGTGATAGTGTGATCGTGAAAGTGTGATCGTGATTGTGTGATCGTGACTGTGTGGTCGTGATTGTGTGATCGTGATTGTGGGATTGTGACTGTGTGATTCTGTGGTTGTGGTTGTGTGATTGTGATTGTGTGACTGTGATTGTGTGATTGTGTGATCGTGATTGTGTGATAGTGATTGTGTGATCGTGATTGTGTGATCGTGATTGTGTGATCGTGATTGTGTGATCGTGATTGGGTGATCGTGATTGGGTGATCGTGATTGGGTGATCGTGATTGTGGGATTGTGACTGTGCGATTGTGTGATTGTGATGGTGTGACTGTGATTGTGTGATTGTGATTGTGGGATTGTGATTGTGTGATTGTGATTGTGTGATCGTGACTGTGATTGTGTGATTGTGATTGTGATTGTGATTGTGATTGTGATTGTGATTGTGATTGTGATTCTGATTGTGATTGTGATTGTGATTGTGATTGTGTGACTGTGTGATTGTGATTGTGTGACTGTGATTGTGCGATCGTGATAGTGTGATTGTGATCGTGTGATTGTGATCGTGTGATTGTGATCGTGTAATTGCGATCGTGTGATTGCGATCGTGTGATTGCGATTGTGTGATTGCGTTTGTGTGATTGCGATTGTGTGATTGTGATTGTGCGATTGTGATTGTGGGTTTGTGGTTGTGTGATTGCGTTTGTGTGATTGCGATTGTGTGATTGCGATTGTTTGATTGCGATTGTTTGATTGTGTGATTGTGATTGTGTGATTGCGATTGCGTGATTGTGATTGTGTGATTGTGATTGTGTGATTGCGATTGTGTGATTGTGATTGTGTGATCGTGATTGGGTGACCGTGATTGGGTGATCGTGATTGGGTGATCGTGATTTGGTGATCGTGATTGGGTGATCGTGATTGGGTGGTCGTGATTGGGTGATCGTGATTGGGTGATCGTGATTGTGGGATTGTGACTGTGTGATTGTGTGATTGTGATTGTGTGACTGTGATTGTGTGATTGTGATTGTGGGATTGTGATTGTGGGATTGTGATTGTGTGATCGTGACTGTGATTGTGTGATTGTGATTGTGATTGTGATTGTGATTGTGATTGTGATTGTGATTGTGATTGTGATTGTGATTGTGATTGTGATTGTGATTGTGATTGTGATTGTGTGACTGTGTGATTGTGATTGTGTGACTGTGATTGTGTGATCGTGATAGTGTGATCGTGATAGTGTGATCGTGATTGTGTTATCGTGACTGTGTGGTCGTGATTGTGTGATCGTGATTGTGGGATTGTGACAGTGTGATTGTGTGGTTGTAATTATGTGATTGTGATTGTGTGATTGTGATTGCGATTGTGTGATTGTGACTGTGATTGTGATTGTGTGATTGTGTGATCGTGATTGTGTGATCGTGATTGTGTGACCGTGATTGTGTGACCGTGATTGGGTGATCGTGATTGGGTGATCGTGATTGGGTGATCGTGATTGTGGGATTGTGACTGTGCGATTGCGTGATTGTGATTGTGTGATTGTGATTGTGGGATTGTGATTGCGATTGTGTGGTTGTGACTGTGTGGTCGTGATTGTGTGATCGTAATTGTGGGATTGTGACTGTGTGATGGTGTGGTTGTGGTTGTGTGATTGTGATTGTGTGATCGCGATTGTGTGATCGTGACTGTGTGGTCGTGATTGTGTGATCGTGATTGGGTGATCGTGATTGGGTGATCGTGATTGTGGGATTGTGACTGTGTGATCGTGATTGTTTGATCGTGATTGTTTGGTCGTGATTGCGATTGTGCGATCGCGATTGTGTGATTGTGTGATTGTGATTGTGTGATTGTGATTGTGTGATTGTGATTGTGTTATTGTGATTGTGTGATTGTGATTGTGTGATTGTGATTGTGTGATTGTGATTGTGTGATTGTGATTGTGTGATTGTGATTGTGTGATTGTGATTGTGTGATTGTGATTGTGTGATTGTGATTGTGTGATTGTGTTTGTGTGATTGTGATTGTGTGATTGTGTGATTGTGATCGTGTGATCGTGATTGGGTGACCGTGATTGGGTGATCGTGATTGGGTGATCGTGATTTGGTGATCGTGATTGGGTGGTCGTGATTGGGTGATCGTGATTGGGTGATCGTGATTGTGGGATTGTGACTGTGTGATTGTGTGATTGTGATTGTGTGACTGTGATTGTGTGATTGTGATTGTGTGATTGCGATTGTGTGATTGTGATTGTGTGATTGGTATTGTGGGATTGTGGTTGGGTGATTGTTTGATTGTGTGATTGCGATTGTGTGATTGTGATTGTGTGATTGTGATTGTGTGATTGTGATTGTGTGATTGTGATTGTGTGATTGTGATTGTGTGATTGTGATTGTGTGATTGTGATTGTGTGATTGTGATTGTGTGATTGTGATCGTGTGATTGTGATTGTGTGATTGTGATTGTGTGATTGTGATTGGGTGATCGTGATTGGGTGATCGTGATTTGGTGATCGTGATTGGGTGATCGTGATTGGGTGGTCGTGATTGGGTGATGGTGATTGGGTGATCGTGATTGTGGGATTGTGACTGTGTGATTGTGTGATTGTGATTGTGTGACTGTGATTGTGTGATTGTGATTGTGGGATTGTGATTGTGTGATTGTGATTGTGTGATCGTGACTGTGATCGTGTGATTGTGATTGTGATTGTGATTGTGATTGTGATCGTGATTGTGATTGTGTGACTGTGTGATTGTGATTGTGTGACTGTGATTGTGTGACCGTGATTGTGTGATCGTGATAGTGTGATCGTGATTGTGTGATCGTGATTGTGTGGTCGTGATTGTGTGGTCGTGATTGTGTGATTGTGATTGTGTGATCGTGAGTGTGGGATCGTGACTGTGGGATCGTGATTGTGTGATTGTGATTGTGGGATTGTGACGGCGTGATTGTGTCATCGTGATTTTGTGATCGTGATTGTGTGATCGTGATTGTGTGATCGTGATTGTGGGATTGTGACTGTGTGATTGTGTGGTTGTGGTTGTGTGATTGTGATTGTGTGACTGTGATTGTGTGATTGTGATTGTGGGATTGTGATTGCTATTGTGTGATTGTGACTGTGTGGTCGTGATTGTGTGATCGTGGTTGTGGGATTGTGACTGTGTAATTGTGTGGTTGAGATTGTATGATCGTGATTGTGTGATCGTGATTGTGTGATCGTGATTGGGTGATCGTGATTGGGTGATCGTGATTGGGTGATCGTGATTGTGGGATTGTGACTGTGCGATTGTGTGATTGTGATTGTGTGACTGTGATTGTGTGATTGTGATTGTGGGATTGTGATTGTGTGATTGTGATTGTGTGATCGTGACTGTGATTGTGTGATTGTGATTGTGATTGTGATTGTGATTGTGATTGTGATTGTGATTGTGATTGTGATTGTGATTGTGATTGTGATTGTGATTGTGATTGTGATTGTGATTGTGATTGTGATTGTGATTGTGATTGTGATTCTGATTGTGATTGTGATTGTGATTGTGATTGTGTGACTGTGTGATTGTGATTGTGTGACTGTGATTGTGCGATCGTGATAGTGTGATTGTGATCGTGTGATTGCGATCGTGTGATTGTGATCGTGTGATTGCGATCGTGTGATTGCGATCGTGTGATTGCGATTGTGTGATTGCGTTTGTGTGATTGCGATTGTGTGATTGCGATTGTTTGATTGCGATTGTTTGATTGTGTGATTGTGATTGTGTGATTGTGATTGTGTGATTGTGATTGTGTGATTGTGATTCTGTGATTGTGATTGTGTGATTGTGATTGTGTGATTGTGATTGTGTGGTTGTGTTTGTGTGATTGTGATTGTGTGATTGTGTGATTGTGATTGTGTGATTGTGATCGTGTGATTGTGATCGTGTGATCGTGATTGGGTGACCGTGATTGGGTGATGGTGATTGGGTGATCGTGATTTGGTGATCGTGATTGGGTGATCGTGATTGGGTGGTCGTGATTGGGTGATCGTGATTGGGTGATCGTGATTGTGGGATTGTGACTGTGTGATTGTGTGATTGTGATTGTGTGACTGTGATTGTGTGATTGTGATTGTGGGATTGTGATTGTGTGATTGTGATTGTGTGATCGTGACTGTGATCGTGACTGTGATCGTGTGATTGTGATTGTGATTGTGATTGTGATTGTGATTGTGATTGTGATTGTGATTGTGTGACTGTGTGATTGTGATTGTGTGACTGTGATTGTGTGATCGTGATAGTGTGATCGTGATAGTGTGATCGTGATTGTGTGATCGTGACTGTGTGGTCGTGATTTTGTGATCGTGATTGTGGGATTGTGACTGTGTGATTGTGTGGTTGTGGTTATGTGATTGTGATTGTGTGACTGTGATTGTGTGATTGTGATTGCGATTGTGTGATTGTGACTGTGTGGTCGTGATTGTGTGATCGTGATTGTGGGATTGTGACTGTGTGATTGTGTGATCGTGATTGTGTGATCGCGATTGCGTGATCGCGATTGCGTGATCGCGATTGCGTGATCGCAATTGTGTGATTGTGATTGTGATTGTGATTGTGTGATTGTGATTGTGGGATTGTGATTGTGTGATTGTGATTGTGTGATCGTGACTGTGATTGTGTGATTGTGATTGTGATTGTGATTGTGATTGTGATTGTGATTGTGATTGTGATTGTGATTCTGATTGTGATTGTGATTGTGATTGTGATTGTGTGACTGTGTGATTGTGATTGTGTGACTGTGATTGTGCGATCGTGATAGTGTGATTGTGATCGTGTGATTGCGATCGTGTGATTGTGATCGTGTGTTTGCGATCGTGTGATTGCGATCGTGTGATTGCGATGGTGTGGTTGCGTTTGTGTGATTGCGATTGTGTGATTGTGATTGTGCGATTGTGATTGTGGGATTGTGGTTGTGTGATTGTTTGATTGTGTGATTGCGATTGTGTGATTGCGATTGTGTGATTGCGATTGTGTGATTGCGATTGTGTGATTGCGATTGTGTGATTGCGATTGTGTGATTGCGATTGTGTGATTGCGATTGTGTGATTGCGTTTGTGTGATTGCGATTGTGTGATTGCGATTGTTTGATTGCGATTGTTTGATTGTGTGATTGTGATTGTGTGATTGTGATTGTGTGATTGTGATTGTGTGATTGTAATTGTGTGATTGTGATTGTGTGATTGTGATTGTGTGATTGTGATTGTGTGATTGTGATTGTGTGATTGTGATTGTGTGACTGTGATTGTGTGATTGTGATTGTGGGATTGTGATTGTGTGATTGTGATTGTGTGATCGTGACTGTGATTGTGATTCTGATTGTGATTGTGATTGTGATTGTGATTGTGATTGTGATTGTGATTGTGTAACTGTGTGATTGTGATTGTGTGACTCTGATTGTGCGATCGTGATAGTGTGATTGTGATCGTGTGATTGCGATCGTGTGATTGTGATCGTGTGATTGCGATCGTGTGATGGCGATCGTGTGATTGCGATCGTGTGATTGCGATCGTGTGATTGTGATTGTGCGATTGTGATTGTGATTGTGCGATTGCGATTGTGCGATTGCGATTGTGCGATTGCGATTGTGCGATTGTGATTGTGCGATTGTGATTGTGCGATTGTGATTGTGCGATTGTGATTGTGCGATTGTGATTGTGCGATTGTGATTGTGCGATTGTGATTGTGCGATTGTGATTGTGCGATTGTGATTGTGCGATTGTGATTGTGCGATTGTGATTGTGCGATTGTGATTGTGCGATTGTGATTGTGCGATTGTGATTGTGCGATTGTGATTGTGATTGTGTGATCGTGATAGTGTGATCGTGATTGTGTGATCGTGATTGTGTGATCGTGATTGTGTGATCGTGATGGTGTGATTGTGATTGTGTGATTGTGGTTGTGTGATTGTGGTTGTGTGATTGTGATTGTGTGATTGCGATTGTGTGATCGTGACTGTGTGGTCGTGATTGTGTGATCGTGATTATGGGATTGTGACTGTGTGATTGTGTGGTTGTGGTTGTGCGTTTGTGATTGTGTGATTGTGATTGTGGGACTGTGATTCCGATTGTGTGATTGTGACTGTGTGGTCGTGATTGTGTGATCGTGATTGTGGGATTGAGACTGTGTGGTTGTGTGATTGTTTGATTGTGTGATTGCGATCGTGTGATTGCGTTTGTGTGATTGCGTTTGTGTGATTGCGATTGTGTGATTGGGATTGTGCGATTGTGATTGTGGGATTGTGGTTGTGTGATTGTTTGATTGTGTGATTGCGATTGTCTGATTGCGATTGTGTGATTGCGATTGGGTGATTGCGATTGTGTGATTGCGATTGTGTGACTGTGATTGTGTGATTGTGATTGTGGGATTGTGATTGTGTGATTGTGATTGTGTGATCGTGACTGTGATTGTGTGATTGTGATTGTGATTGTGATTGTGACTGTGATTGTGATTGTGATTGTGATTCTGATTGTGATTGTGATTGTGATTGTGTGACTGTGTGATTGTGATTGTGTGACTGTGATTGTGCGATCGTGATAGTGTGATTGTGATCGTGTGATTGCGATCGTGTGATTGCGATCGTGTGATGGCCATCGTGTGATTGCGATCGTGTGATTGCGATCGTGTGATTGCGATGGTGTGATTGCGATTGTGCGATTGTGATTGTGGGATTGTGGTTGTGTGATTGTGATTGTGCGAATGCGATTGTGCGATTGTGATTGTGCGATTGTGATTGTGCGATTGTGATTGTGCGATTGTGATTGTGCGATTGTGATTGTGCGATTGTGATTGTGCGATTGTGATTGTGCGATTGTGATTATGCGATTGTGATTGTGATTGTGTGACTGTGTGATTGTGATTGTGTGATCGTGATAGTGTGATCGTGATTGTGTGATCGTGATTGTGTGATCGTGATTGTGTGATCGTGATGGTGTGATTGTGATTGTGTGATTGTGGTTGTGTGATTGTGGTTGTGTGATTGTGATTGTGTGATTGCGATTGTGTGATGGTGACTGTGTGGTCGTGATTGTGTGATCGTGATTATGGGATTGTGACTGTGTGATTGTGTGGTTGTGGTTGTGCGTTTGTGATTGTGTGATTGTGATTGTGGGACTGTGATTGCGATTGTGTGATTGTGACTGTGTGGTCGTGATTGTGTGATCGTGATTGTGGGATTGAGACTGTGTGGCTGTGTGATTGTTTGATTGTGTGATTGCGATTGTGTGATTGCGATTGTGTGATTGCGATTGTGTGATTGCGATTGTGTGATTGCGATTGTGTGATTGCGATTGTGTGATTGCGATTGTGTGATTGCGATTGTGTGATTGCGTTTGTGTGATTGCGATTGTGTGATTGCGATTGTGTGATTGCGATTGTGTGATTGCGATTGTTTGATTGCGATTGTTTGATTGCGATTGTGTGATTGTGATTGTGTGATTGTGATTGTGTGATTGTGATTGTGTGATTGTGATTGTGTGATTGTGATTGTGTGATTGTGATTGTGTGATTGTGATTGTGTGATCGTGATTGTGTGATCGTGATCGTGTGATCGTGATAGGGCGACCGTGATTGGGTGATCGTGATTGGGTGATCGTGATTTGGTGATCGTGATTGTGTGATCGTGATTGGGTGATCGTGATTGGGTGATCGTGATTGTGGGATTGTGACTGTGTGATTGTGTGATTGTGATTGTGTGACTGTGGTTGTGTGATTGTGATTGTGGGATTGTGATTGTGTGATTGTGATTGTGTGATCGTGACTGTGATTGTGTGACTGTGATTGTGATTGTGATTCTGATTGTGATTGTGTGACTGTGTGATTGTGATTGTGTGACTGTGACTGTGTGATCGTGATAGTGTGATCGTGATAGTGTGATCGTGATTGTGTGATCGTGACTGTGTGGTCGTGATAGTGTGATCGTGATTGTGCGATCGTGATTGTGTGATCGTGATTGTGTGATCGTGATTGTGTGATCGCGATTGTGTGATCGTGATTGTGTGATTGTGATTGTGTGATTGTGATTGTTTGATTGTGATTGTGTGATTGTGATTGTGTGATTGTGTGATCCTGATTGTGTGATCGTGATTGTGTGACCGTGATTGTGTGACCGTGATTATGTGATCGTGATTGTGCGGTCCTGATTGCGTGATTAGGATTCTGTGATCGTGATTGTGTAATCGTGATTGTGTGATCGTGATTGTGATCGTGATTGTGTGATCGTGACTGTGATTGTGTGATTGTGATTGTGATTGTGATTGTGATTGTGATTGTGATTTTGATTTTGATTGTGATTGTGATTGTGTGACTGTGTGATTGTGATTGTGTGACTGTGATTGTGTGATCGTGATAGTGTGATCGTGATAGTGTGATCGTGATTGTGTGATCGTGACTGTGTGGTCGTGATTATGGGATTGTGACTGTGTGATTGTGTGGTTGTGGTTGTGTGACTGTGATTGTGTGATTGTGATTGTGGGATTGCGATTGTGTGATTGCGATTGTGTGATTGCGATTGTGTGATTGCGATTGTGTGATTGCGATTGTGTGATTGCGATTGTGTGATTGCGATTGTGTGATTGCGATTGTTTGATTGCGATTGTTTGATTGCGATTGTGTGATTGTGATTGTGTGATTGTGATTGTGTGATTGTGATTGTGTGATTGTGATTGTGTGATTGTGATTGTGTGATTGTGATTGTGTGATTGTGATTGTGTGATCGTGATTGTGTGATCGTGATCGTGTGATCGTGATAGGGCGACCGTGATTGGGTGATCGTGATTGGGTGATCGTGATTTGGTGATCGTGATTGTGTGATCGTGATTGGGTGATCGTGATTGGGTGATCGTGATTGTGGGATTGTGACTGTGTGATTGTGTGATTGTGATTGTGTGACTGTGGTTGTGTGATTGTGATTGTGGGATTGTGATTGTGTGATTGTGATTGTGTGATCGTGACTGTGATTGTGTGACTGTGATTGTGATTGTGATTCTGATTGTGATTGTGTGACTGTGTGATTGTGATTGTGTGACTGTGACTGTGTGATCGTGATAGTGTGATCGTGATAGTGTGATCGTGATTGTGTGATCGTGACTGTGTGGTCGTGATAGTGTGATCGTGATTGTGCGATCGTGATTGTGTGATCGTGATTGTGTGATCGTGATTGTGTGATCGCGATTGTGTGATCGTGATTGTGTGATTGTGATTGTGTGATTGTGATTGTTTGATTGTGATTGTGTGACTGTGATTGTGCGATCGTGATAGTGTGATTGTGATCGTGTGATTGCGATCGTGTGATTGCGATCGTGTGATGGCCATCGTGTGATTGCGATCGTGTGATTGCGATCGTGTGATTGCGATTGTGCGATTGTGATTGTGGGATTGTGGTTGTGTGATTGTGATTGTGCGAATGCGATTGTGCGATTGTGATTGTGCGATTGTGATTGTGCGATTGTGATTGTGCGATTGTGATTGTGCGATTGTGATTGTGCGATTGTGATTGTGCGATTGTGATTGTGCGATTGTGATTGTGCGATTGTGATTGTGCGATTGTGATTATGCGATTGTGATTGTGATTGTGTGACTGTGTGATTGTGATTGTGTGATCGTGATAGTGTGATCGTGATTGTGTGATCGTGATTGTGTGATCGTGATTGTGTGATCGTGATGGTGTGATTGTGATTGTGTGATTGTGGTTGTGTGATTGTGGTTGTGTGATTGTGATTGTGTGATTGCGATTGTGTGATCGTGACTGTGTGGTCGTGATTGTGTGATCGTGATTATGGGATTGTGACTGTGTGATTGTGTGGTTGTGGTTGTGCGTTTGTGATTGTGTGATTGTGATTGTGGGACTGTGATTGCGATTGTGTGATTGTGACTGTGTGGTCGTGATTGTGTGATCGTGATTGTGGGATTGAGACTGTGTGGCTGTGTGATTGTTTGATTGTGTGATTGCGATTGTGTGATTGCGATTGTGTGATTGCGATTGTGTGATTGCGATTGTGTGATTGCGATTGTGTGATTGCGATTGTGTGATTGCGATTGTGTGATTGCGATTGTGTGATTGCGATTGTGTGATTGCGTTTGTGTGATTGCGATTGTGTGATTGCGATTGTGTGATTGCGATTGTGTGATTGCGATTGTTTGATTGCGATTGTTTGATTGCGATTGTGTGATTGTGATTGTGTGATTGTGATTGTGTGATTGTGATTGTGTGATTGTGATTGTGTGATTGTGATTGTGTGATTGTGATTGTGTGATTGTGATTGTGTGATCGTGATTGTGTGATCGTGATCGTGTGATCGTGATAGGGCGACCGTGATTGGGTGATCGTGATTGGGTGATCGTGATTTGGTGATCGTGATTGTGTGATCGTGATTGGGTGATCGTGATTGGGTGATCGTGATTGTGGGATTGTGACTGTGTGATTGTGTGATTGTGATTGTGTGACTGTGGTTGTGTGATTGTGATTGTGGGATTGTGATTGTGTGATTGTGATTGTGTGATCGTGACTGTGATTGTGTGACTGTGATTGTGATTGTGATTCTGATTGTGATTGTGTGACTGTGTGATTGTGATTGTGTGACTGTGACTGTGTGATCGTGATAGTGTGATCGTGATAGTGTGATCGTGATTGTGTGATCGTGACTGTGTGGTCGTGATAGTGTGATCGTGATTGTGCGATCGTGATTGTGTGATCGTGATTGTGTGATCGTGATTGTGTGATCGCGATTGTGTGATCGTGATTGTGTGATTGTGATTGTGTGATTGTGATTGTTTGATTGTGATTGTGTGATTGTGATTGTGTGATTGTGTGATCCTGATTGTGTGATCGTGATTGTGTGACCGTGATTGTGTGACCGTGATTATGTGATCGTGATTGTGCGGTCCTGATTGCGTGATTAGGATTCTGTGATCGTGATTGTGTAATCGTGATTGTGTGATCGTGATTGTGATCGTGATTGTGTGATCGTGACTGTGATTGTGTGATTGTGTGATTGTGATTGTGATTGTGATTGTGATTGTGATTGTGATTTTGATTTTGATTGTGATTGTGATTGTGTGACTGTGTGATTGTGATTGTGTGACTGTGATTGTGTGATCGTGATAGTGTGATCGTGAAAGTGTGATCGTGATTGTGTGATCGTGACTGTGTGGTCGTGATTGTGTGATCGTGATTGTGGGATTGTGACTGTGTGATTCTGTGGTTGTGGTTGTGTGATTGTGATTGTGTGACTGTGATTGTGTGATTGTGTGATCGTGATTGTGTGATAGTGATTGTGTGATCGTGATTGTGTGATCGTGATTGTGTGATCGTGATTGTGTGATCGTGATTGGGTGATCGTGATTGGGTGATCGTGATTGGGTGATCGTGATTGTGGGATTGTGACTGTGCGATTGTGTGATTGTGATGGTGTGACTGTGATTGTGTGATTGTGATTGTGGGATTGTGATTGTGTGATTGTGATTGTGTGATCGTGACTGTGATTGTGTGATTGTGATTGTGATTGTGATTGTGATTGTGATTGTGATTGTGATTGTGATTCTGATTGTGATTGTGATTGTGATTGTGATTGTGTGACTGTGTGATTGTGATTGTGTGACTGTGATTGTGCGATCGTGATAGTGTGATTGTGATCGTGTGATTGTGATCGTGTGATTGTGATCGTGTAATTGCGATCGTGTGATTGCGATCGTGTGATTGCGATTGTGTGATTGCGTTTGTGTGATTGCGATTGTGTGATTGTGATTGTGCGATTGTGATTGTGGGTTTGTGGTTGTGTGATTGCGTTTGTGTGATTGCGATTGTGTGATTGCGATTGTTTGATTGCGATTGTTTGATTGTGATTGTGTGATCGTGATTGGGTGACCGTGATTGGGTGATCGTGATTGGGTGATCGTGATTTGGTGATCGTGATTGGGTGATCGTGATTGGGTGGTCGTGATTGGGTGATCGTGATTGGGTGATCGTGATTGTGGGATTGTGACTGTGTGATTGTGTGATTGTGATTGTGTGACTGTGATTGTGTGATTGTGATTGTGGGATTGTGATTGTGGGATTGTGATTGTGTGATCGTGACTGTGATTGTGTGATTGTGATTGTGATTGTGATTGTGATTGTGATTGTGATTGTGATTGTGATTGTGATTGTGATTGTGATTGTGATTGTGATTGTGATTGTGATTGTGTGACTGTGTGATTGTGATTGTGTGACTGTGATTGTGTGATCGTGATAGTGTGATCGTGATAGTGTGATCGTGATTGTGTTATCGTGACTGTGTGGTCGTGATTGTGTGATCGTGATTGTGGGATTGTGACAGTGTGATTGTGTGGTTGTAATTATGTGATTGTGATTGTGTGATTGTGATTGCGATTGTGTGATTGTGACTGTGATTGTGATTGTGTGATTGTGTGATCGTGATTGTGTGATCGTGATTGTGTGACCGTGATTGTGTGACCGTGATTGGGTGATCGTGATTGGGTGATCGTGATTGGGTGATCGTGATTGTGGGATTGTGACTGTGCGATTGCGTGATTGTGATTGTGTGATTGTGATTGTGGGATTGTGATTGCGATTGTGTGGTTGTGACTGTGTGGTCGTGATTGTGTGATCGTAATTGTGGGATTGTGACTGTGTGATGGTGTGGTTGTGGTTGTGTGATTGTGATTGTGTGATCGCGATTGTGTGATCGTGACTGTGTGGTCGTGATTGTGTGATCGTGATTGGGTGATCGTGATTGGGTGATCGTGATTGTGGGATTGTGACTGTGTGATCGTGATTGTTTGATCGTGATTGTTTGGTCGTGATTGCGATTGTGCGATCGCGATTGTGTGATTGTGTGATTGTGATTGTGTGATTGTGATTGTGTGATTGTGATTGTGTTATTGTGATTGTGTGATTGTGATTGTGTGATTGTGATTGTGTGATTGTGATTGTGTGATTGTGATTGTGTGATTGTGATTGTGTGATTGTGATTGTGTGATTGTGATTGTGTGATTGTGATTGTGTGATTGTGTTTGTGTGATTGTGATTGTGTGATTGTGTGATTGTGATCGTGTGATCGTGATTGGGTGACCGTGATTGGGTGATCGTGATTGGGTGATCGTGATTTGGTGATCGTGATTGGGTGGTCGTGATTGGGTGATCGTGATTGGGTGATCGTGATTGTGGGATTGTGACTGTGTGATTGTGTGATTGTGATTGTGTGACTGTGATTGTGTGATTGTGATTGTGTGATTGCGATTGTGTGATTGTGATTGTGTGATTGGTATTGTGGGATTGTGGTTGGGTGATTGTTTGATTGTGTGATTGCGATTGTGTGATTGTGATTGTGTGATTGTGATTGTGTGATTGTGATTGTGTGATTGTGATTGTGTGATTGTGATTGTGTGATTGTGATTGTGTGATTGTGATTGTGTGATTGTGATTGTGTGATTGTGATCGTGTGATTGTGATTGTGTGATTGTGATTGTGTGATTGTGATTGGGTGATCGTGATTGGGTGATCGTGATTTGGTGATCGTGATTGGGTGATCGTGATTGGGTGGTCGTGATTGGGTGATGGTGATTGGGTGATCGTGATTGTGGGATTGTGACTGTGTGATTGTGTGATTGTGATTGTGTGACTGTGATTGTGTGATTGTGATTGTGGGATTGTGATTGTGTGATTGTGATTGTGTGATCGTGACTGTGATCGTGTGATTGTGATTGTGATTGTGATTGTGATTGTGATCGTGATTGTGATTGTGTGACTGTGTGATTGTGATTGTGTGACTGTGATTGTGTGACCGTGATTGTGTGATCGTGATAGTGTGATCGTGATTGTGTGATCGTGATTGTGTGGTCGTGATTGTGTGGTCGTGATTGTGTGATTGTGATTGTGTGATCGTGAGTGTGGGATCGTGACTGTGGGATCGTGATTGTGTGATTGTGATTGTGGGATTGTGACGGCGTGATTGTGTCATCGTGATTTTGTGATCGTGATTGTGTGATCGTGATTGTGTGATCGTGATTGTGGGATTGTGACTGTGTGATTGTGTGGTTGTGGTTGTGTGATTGTGATTGTGTGACTGTGATTGTGTGATTGTGATTGTGGGATTGTGATTGCTATTGTGTGATTGTGACTGTGTGGTCGTGATTGTGTGATCGTGGTTGTGGGATTGTGACTGTGTAATTGTGTGGTTGAGATTGTATGATCGTGATTGTGTGATCGTGATTGTGTGATCGTGATTGGGTGATCGTGATTGGGTGATCGTGATTGGGTGATCGTGATTGTGGGATTGTGACTGTGCGATTGTGTGATTGTGATTGTGTGACTGTGATTGTGTGATTGTGATTGTGGGATTGTGATTGTGTGATTGTGATTGTGTGATCGTGACTGTGATTGTGTGATTGTGATTGTGATTGTGATTGTGATTGTGATTGTGATTGTGATTGTGATTGTGATTGTGATTGTGATTGTGATTGTGATTGTGATTGTGATTGTGATTGTGATTGTGATTGTGATTGTGATTGTGATTCTGATTGTGATTGTGATTGTGATTGTGATTGTGTGACTGTGTGACTGTGTGATTGTGATTGTGTGACTGTGATTGTGCGATCGTGATAGTGTGATTGTGATCGTGTGATTGCGATCGTGTGATTGTGATCGTGTGATTGCGATCGTGTGATTGCGATCGTGTGATTGCGATTGTGTGATTGCGTTTGTGTGATTGCGATTGTGTGATTGCGATTGTTTGATTGCGATTGTTTGATTGTGTGATTGTGATTGTGTGATTGTGATTGTGTGATTGTGATTGTGTGATTGTGATTCTGTGATTGTGATTGTGTGATTGTGATTGTGTGATTGTGATTGTGTGGTTGTGTTTGTGTGATTGTGATTGTGTGATTGTGTGATTGTGATTGTGTGATTGTGATCGTGTGATTGTGATCGTGTGATCGTGATTGGGTGACCGTGATTGGGTGATGGTGATTGGGTGATCGTGATTTGGTGATCGTGATTGGGTGATCGTGATTGGGTGGTCGTGATTGGGTGATCGTGATTGGGTGATCGTGATTGTGGGATTGTGACTGTGTGATTGTGTGATTGTGATTGTGTGACTGTGATTGTGTGATTGTGATTGTGGGATTGTGATTGTGTGATTGTGATTGTGTGATCGTGACTGTGATCGTGACTGTGATCGTGTGATTGTGATTGTGATTGTGATTGTGATTGTGATTGTGATTGTGATTGTGATTGTGTGACTGTGTGATTGTGATTGTGTGACTGTGATTGTGTGATCGTGATAGTGTGATCGTGATAGTGTGATCGTGATTGTGTGATCGTGACTGTGTGGTCGTGATTTTGTGATCGTGATTGTGGGATTGTGACTGTGTGATTGTGTGGTTGTGGTTATGTGATTGTGATTGTGTGACTGTGATTGTGTGATTGTGATTGCGATTGTGTGATTGTGACTGTGTGGTCGTGATTGTGTGATCGTGATTGTGGGATTGTGACTGTGTGATTGTGTGATCGTGATTGTGTGATCGCGATTGCGTGATCGCGATTGCGTGATCGCGATTGCGTGATCGCGATTGCGTGATCGCAATTGTGTGATTGTGATTGTGATTGTGATTGTGTGATTGTGATTGTGGGATTGTGATTGTGTGATTGTGATTGTGTGATCGTGACTGTGATTGTGTGATTGTGATTGTGATTGTGATTGTGATTGTGATTGTGATTGTGATTGTGATTGTGATTCTGATTGTGATTGTGATTGTGATTGTGATTGTGTGACTGTGTGATTGTGATTGTGTGACTGTGATTGTGCGATCGTGATAGTGTGATTGTGATCGTGTGATTGCGATCGTGTGATTGTGATCGTGTGTTTGCGATCGTGTGATTGCGATCGTGTGATTGCGATGGTGTGGTTGCGTTTGTGTGATTGCGATTGTGTGATTGTGATTGTGCGATTGTGATTGTGGGATTGTGGTTGTGTGATTGTTTGATTGTGTGATTGCGATTGTGTGATTGCGATTGTGTGATTGCGATTGTGTGATTGCGATTGTGTGATTGCGATTGTGTGATTGCGATTGTGTGATTGCGATTGTGTGATTGCGATTGTGTGATTGCGTTTGTGTGATTGCGATTGTGTGATTGCGATTGTTTGATTGCGATTGTTTGATTGTGTGATTGTGATTGTGTGATTGTGATTGTGTGATTGTGATTGTGTGATTGTAATTGTGTGATTGTGATTGTGTGATTGTGATTGTGTGATTGTGATTGTGTGATTGTGATTGTGTGATTGTGATTGTGTGACTGTGATTGTGTGATTGTGATTGTGGGATTGTGATTGTGTGATTGTGATTGTGTGATCGTGACTGTGATTGTGATTCTGATTGTGATTGTGATTGTGATTGTGATTGTGATTGTGATTGTGATTGTGTGACTGTGTGATTGTGATTGTGTGACTCTGATTGTGCGATCGTGATAGTGTGATTGTGATCGTGTGATTGCGATCGTGTGATTGTGATCGTGTGATTGCGATCGTGTGATGGCGATCGTGTGATTGCGATCGTGTGATTGCGATCGTGTGATTGTGATTGTGCGATTGTGATTGTGATTGTGCGATTGCGATTGTGCGATTGCGATTGTGCGATTGCGATTGTGCGATTGTGATTGTGCGATTGTGATTGTGCGATTGTGATTGTGCGATTGTGATTGTGCGATTGTGATTGTGCGATTGTGATTGTGCGATTGTGATTGTGCGATTGTGATTGTGCGATTGTGATTGTGCGATTGTGATTGTGCGATTGTGATTGTGCGATTGTGATTGTGCGATTGTGATTGTGCGATTGTGATTGTGCGATTGTGATTGTGATTGTGTGATTGTGATTGTGTGATCGTGATAGTGTGATCGTGATTGTGTGATCGTGATTGTGTGATCGTGATTGTGTGATCGTGATGGTGTGATTGTGATTGTGTGATTGTGGTTGTGTGATTGTGGTTGTGTGATTGTGATTGTGTGATTGCGATTGTGTGATCGTGACTGTGTGGTCGTGATTGTGTGATCGTGATTATGGGGTTGTGACTGTGTGATTGTGTGGTTGTGGTTGTGCGTTTGTGATTGTGTGATTGTGATTGTGGGACTGTGATTCCGATTGTGTGATTGTGACTGTGTGGTCGTGATTGTGTGATCGTGATTGTGGGATTGAGACTGTGTGGTTGTGTGATTGTTTGATTGTGTGATTGCGATCGTGTGATTGCGTTTGTGTGATTGCGTTTGTGTGATTGCGATTGTGTGATTGGGATTGTGCGATTGTGATTGTGGGATTGTGGTTGTGTGATTGTTTGATTGTGTGATTGCGATTGTCTGATTGCGATTGTGTGATTGCGATTGGGTGATTGCGATTGTGTGATTGCGATTGTGTGACTGTGATTGTGTGATTGTGATTGTGGGATTGTGATTGTGTGATTGTGATTGTGTGATCGTGACTGTGATTGTGTGATTGTGATTGTGATTGTGATTGTGACTGTGATTGTGATTGTGATTGTGATTCTGATTGTGATTGTGATTGTGATTGTGTGACTGTGTGATTGTGATTGTGTGACTGTGATTGTGCGATCGTGATAGTGTGATTGTGATCGTGTGATTGCGATCGTGTGATTGCGATCGTGTGATGGCCATCGTGTGATTGCGATCGTGTGATTGCGATCGTGTGATTGCGATGGTGTGATTGCGATTGTGCGATTGTGATTGTGGGATTGTGGTTGTGTGATTGTGATTGTGCGAATGCGATTGTGCGATTGTGATTGTCCGATTGTGATTGTGCGATTGTGATTGTGCGATTGTGATTGTGCGATTGTGATTGTGCGATTGTGATTGTGCGATTGTGATTGTGCGATTGTGATTATGCGATTGTGATTGTGATTGTGTGACTGTGTGATTGTGATTGTGTGATCGTGATAGTGTGATCGTGATTGTGTGATCGTGATTGTGTGATCGTGATTGTGTGATCGTGATGGTGTGATTGTGATTGTGTGATTGTGGTTGTGTGATTGTGGTTGTGTGATTGTGATTGTGTGATTGCGATTGTGTGATGGTGACTGTGTGGTCGTGATTGTGTGATCGTGATTATGGGATTGTGACTGTGTGATTGTGTGGTTGTGGTTGTGCGTTTGTGATTGTGTGATTGTGATTGTGGGACTGTGATTGCGATTGTGTGATTGTGACTGTGTGGTCGTGATTGTGTGATCGTGATTGTGGGATTGAGACTGTGTGGCTGTGTGATTGTTTGATTGTGTGATTGCGATTGTGTGATTGCGATTGTGTGATTGCGATTGTGTGATTGCGATTGTGTGATTGCGATTGTGTGATTGCGATTGTGTGATTGCGATTGTGTGATTGCGATTGTGTGATTGCGTTTGTGTGATTGCGATTGTGTGATTGCGATTGTGTGATTGCGATTGTGTGATTGCGATTGTTTGATTGCGATTGTTTGATTGCGATTGTGTGATTGTGATTGTGTGATTGTGATTGTGTGATTGTGATTGTGTGATTGTGATTGTGTGATTGTGATTGTGTGATTGTGATTGTGTGATTGTGATTGTGTGATCGTGATTGTGTGATCGTGATCGTGTGATCGTGATAGGGCGACCGTGATTGGGTGATCGTGATTGGGTGATCGTGATTTGGTGATCGTGATTGTGTGATCGTGATTGGGTGATCGTGATTGGGTGATCGTGATTGTGGGATTGTGACTGTGTGATTGTGTGATTGTGATTGTGTGACTGTGGTTGTGTGATTGTGATTGTGGGATTGTGATTGTGTGATTGTGATTGTGTGATCGTGACTGTGATTGTGTGACTGTGATTGTGATTGTGATTCTGATTGTGATTGTGTGACTGTGTGATTGTGATTGTGTGACTGTGACTGTGTGATCGTGATAGTGTGATCGTGATAGTGTGATCGTGATTGTGTGATCGTGACTGTGTGGTCGTGATAGTGTGATCGTGATTGTGCGATCGTGATTGTGTGATCGTGATTGTGTGATCGTGATTGTGTGATCGCGATTGTGTGATCGTGATTGTGTGATTGTGATTGTGTGATTGTGATTGTTTGATTGTGATTGTGTGATTGTGATTGTGTGATTGTGTGATCCTGATTGTGTGATCGTGATTGTGTGACCGTGATTGTGTGACCGTGATTATGTGATCGTGATTGTGCGGTCCTGATTGCGTGATTAGGATTCTGTGATCGTGATTGTGTAATCGTGATTGTGTGATCGTGATTGTGATCGTGATTGTGTGATCGTGACTGTGATTGTGTGATTGTGATTGTGATTGTGATTGTGATTGTGATTGTGATTTTGATTTTTATTGTGATTGTGATTGTGTGACTGTGTGATTGTGATTGTGTGACTGTGATTGTGTGATCGTGATAGTGTGATCGTGATAGTGTGATCGTGATTGTGTGATCGTGACTGTGTGGTCGTGATTATGGGATTGTGACTGTGTGATTGTGTGGTTGTGGTTGTGTGACTGTGATTGTGTGATTGTGATTGTGGGATTGCGATTGTGTGATTGCGATTGTGTGATTGCGATTGTGTGATTGCGATTGTGTGATTGTGATTGTGTGATTGTGATTGTGTGATTGTGATTGTGTGATTGTGATTGTGTGATTGTGATTGTGTGATTGTGATTGTGTGATCGTGATAGTGTGATCGTGATTGTGTGATCGTGATTGTGTGATCGTGATTGTGTGATCGTGATTGTTTGATCGTGATTGTTTGATCGTGATTGCGATTGTGTGATCGCGATTGTGCGATCGCGATTGTGTGATTGTGTGATTGTGATTGTGTGATTGTGATTGTGTGATTGTGATTGTGTGATTGTGATTGTGTGATTGTGATTGTGTGATTGTGATTGTGTGATTGTGATTGTGTGATTGTGATTGTGTGATTGTGATTGTGTGATTGTGATTGTGTGATTGTGATTGTGTGATTGTGATTGTGTGATTGTGATTGTGTGATTGTGATTGTGTGATTGTGATTGTGTGATTGTGATTGTGTGATTGTGATTGTGTGATTGTGATTGTGTGATTGTGATTGTGTGATTGTGATTGTGTGATTGTGATTGTGTGATTGTGATTGTGTGATTGTGATTGTGTGATTGTGATTGTGTGATTGTGATTGTGTGATTGTGATTGTGTGATTGTGATTGTGTGATTGTGATTCTGTGATTGTGATTGTGTGATTGTGTGATTGTGATTGTGTGATTGTGATTGTGTGATTGTGATTGTGTGACTGTGATTGTGTGATTGTGATTGTGGGATTGTGATTGTGTGATTGTGATTGTGTGATTGTGATTGTGTGATTGTGATTGTGTGATTGTGAATGTGTGATCGTGATCGTGTGATCGTGATTGGGCGACCGTGATTGGGTGATCGTGATTGGGTGATCGTGATTTGGTGATCGTGATTGTGTGATCGTGATTGGGTGATCGTGATTGGGTGGTCGTGATTGTGGGATTGTGACTGTGTGATTGTGTGATTGTGATTGTGTGACTGTGATTGTGTGATTGTGATTCTGGGATTGTGATTGTGTGATTGTGATTGTGTGATTGTGATTGTGCGATTGTGATTGTGCGATTGTGATTGTGCGATTGTGATTATGCGATTGTGATTGTGATTGTGTGACTGTGTGATTGTGATTGTGTGATCGTGATAGTGTGATCGTGATATTGTGATCGTGATTGTGTGATCGTGATTGTGTGATCGTGATGGTGTGATTGTGATTGTGTGATTGTGGTTGTGTGATGGTGGTTGTGTGATTGTGATTGTGTGATTGCGATTGTGTGATTGCGATTCTGTGATTGCGTTTGTGTGATTGCGATTGTGTGATTGCGATTGTGTGATTGCGATTGTGTGATTATGATTGTTTGATTGCGATTGTTTGATTGTGTGATTGTGATTGTGTGATTGTGATTGTGTGATTGTGATTGAGTGATTGTGATTGTGTGATTGTGATTGTGAGATTGTGATTGTGTGATTGTGATTGTGTGATTGTGATTGTGTGATTGTGATTGTGTGATTGTGATTGTGTGATTGTGATTGTGTGATTGTGATTGTGTGATTGTGATTGTGTGATTGTGATTGTGTGATTGTGATTGTGTGATTGTGATTGTGTGATTGTGATTGTGTGATTGTGATTGTGTGATTGTGATTGTGTGATTGTGATTGTGTGATTGTGATTGTGTGATTGTGATCGTGTGATTGTGATTGTGTGATTGTGATTGTGTGATTGTGATTGTATCATTGTGATTGTGTGAACGTGATCGTGTGATCGTGATTGGGTGACCGTGATTGGGTGATCGTGATTGGGTGATCGTGATTTGGTGATCATGATTGTGTGATCGTGATTGGGTGATCGTGATTGAGTGATCGTGATTGTGGGATTGTGACTGTGTGATTGTGTGATCGTGACTGTGTGGTCGTGATTGTGTGATCGTGATTGTGGGATTGTGACTGTGTGATTGTGTGGTTGTGGTTGTGTGACTGTGATTGTGTGATTGCGATTGTGTGATCGCGATTGTGTGATCGCGATTGTGTGATCGCGATTGTGTGATCGCGATTGTGTGATCGCGATTGCGTGATCGCGATTGCGTGATCGCGATTGTGCGATTGTGTGATTGCGATTGTGTGACTGTGATTGTGTGATTGTGATTGTGGGATTGTGATTGTGTGATTGTGATTGTGTGATTGTGATTGTGTGATCGTGACTGTGATTGTGTGATTGTGATTGCGATTGTGATTGTGATTGTGATTGTGATTGTGATTGTGATTGTGATTGTGGTTGTGATTGTGATTGTGATTGTGATTGTGATTGTGATTGTGATTGTGATTGTGATTGTGATTGTGATTGTGATTGTGATTGTGATTGTGATTGTGATTGTGATTGTGATTGTGTGACTGTGTGATTGTGATTGTGTGACTGTGATTGTGTGATCGTGATAGTGTGATCGTGATAGTGTGATCGTGATTGTGTGATCGTGACTGTGTGGTCGTGATTGTGGGATTGTGACTGTGCGATTGTGTGATTGTGATTGTGTGACTGTGATTGTGTGATTGTGATTGTGGGATTGTGATTGTGTGATTGTGATTGTGTGATCGTGACTGTGATTGTGTGATCGTGATTGTGATTGTGATTGTGATTGTGATTGTGATTGTGATTGTGATTGTGATTGTGATTGTGATTGTGATTGTGATTGTGATTGTGATTGTGATTGTGATTGTGATTGTGATTGTGATTGTGTGACTGTGTGATTGTGATTGTGTGACTGTGATTGTGTGATCGTGATAGTGTGATCGTGATTGTGTGATCGTGACTGTGTGGTCGTGATTGTGTGATCGTGATTGTGGGATTGTGACTGTGTCATGGTGTGGTTGTGGTTGTGTGACTGTGATTGTGTGATTGTGATTGTGTGATTGCGATTGTGTGATTGCGATTGTGTGATTGCGATTGTGTGATTGTGATCGTGTGATTGCGATCGTGTGATTGTGATCGTGTGATTGCGATCGTGTGATGGCGACCGTGTGATTGAGATCGTGTGATTGCGATCGTGTGATTGCGATGGTGTGATTGTGATTGTGCGATTGTGATTGTGATTGTGCGATTGCGATTGTGCGATTGTGATTGTGCGATTGTGATTGTGCGATTGTGATTGTGCGATTGTGATTGTGCGATTGTGATTGTGCGATTGTGTTTGTGCGATTGTGATTGTGCGATTGTGATTGTGCGATTGTGATTATGCGATTGTGATTGTGCGATTGCGATTGTGCGATTGTGATTGTGCGATTGTGATTGTGATTGTGTGATTGTGATTGTGTGATCGTGATAGTGTGATCGTGATTGTGTGATCGTGATTGTGTGATCGTGATTGTGTGATCGTGATGGTGTGATTGTGATTGTGTGATTGTGGTTGTGTGATTGTGGTTGTGTGATTGTGATTGTGTGATTGCGATTGTGTGATCGTGACTGTGTGGTCGTGATTGTGTGATCGTGATTATGGGATTGTGACTGTGTGATTGTGTGGTTGTGGTTGTGCGTTTGTGATTGTGTGATTGTGATTGTGGGACTGTGATTGCGATTGTGTGATTGTGACTGTGTGGTCGTGATTGTGTGATCGTGATTGTGGGATTGAGACTGTGTGGTTGTGTGATTGTTTGATTGTGTGATTGCGATTGTGTGATTGCGATTGTGTGATTGCGATTGTGTGATTGCGATTGTGTGATTGCGATCGTGTGATTGCGTTTGTGTGATTGCGTATGTGTGATTGCGATTGTGTGATTGGGATTGTGCGATTGTGATTGTGGGATTGTGGTTGTGTGATTGTTTGATTGTGTGATTGCGATTGTGTGATTGCGATTGTGTGATAGCGATTGGGTGATTGCGATTGTGTGATTGCGATTGTGTGACTGTGATTGTGTGATTGTGATTGTGGGATTGTGATTGTGTGATTGTGATTGTGTGATCGTGACTGTGATTGTGTGATTGTGATTGTGATTGTGATTGTGACTGTGATTGTGATTGTGATTCTGATTGTGATTGTGATTGTGATTGTGTGACTGTGTGATTGTGATTGTGTGACTGTGATTGTGCGATCGTGATAGTGTGATTGTGATCGTGTGATTGCGATCGTGTGATTGCGATCGTGTGATGGCCATCGTGTGATTGCGATCGTGTGATTGCGATCGTGTGATTGCGATGGTGTGATTGCGATTGTGCGATTGTGATTGTGGGATTGTGGTTGTGTGATTGTGATTGTGCGATTGCGATTCTGTGATTGCGTTTGTGTGATTGCGATTGTGTGATTGCGATTGTGTGATTGCGATTGTGTGATTATGATTGTTTGATTGCGATTGTTTGATTGTGTGATTGTGATTGTGTGATTGTGATTGTGTGATTGTGATTGAGTGATTGTGATTGTGTGATTGTGATTGTGAGATTGTGATTGTGTGATTGTGATTGTGTGATTGTGATTGTGTGATTGTGATTGTGTGATTGTGATTGTGTGATTGTGATTGTGTGATTGTGATTGTGTGATTGTGATTGTGTGATTGTGATTGTGTGATTGTGATTGTGTGATTGTGATTGTGTGATTGTGATTGTGTGATTGTGATTGTGTGATTGTGATTGTGTGATTGTGATTGTGTGATTGTGATTGTGTGATTGTGATTGTGTGATTGTGATTGTGTGATTGTGATCGTGTGATTGTGATTGTGTGATTGTGATTGTGTGATTGTGATTGTATCATTGTGATTGTGTGAACGTGATCGTGTGATCGTGATTGGGTGACCGTGATTGGGTGATCGTGATTGGGTGATCGTGATTTGGTGATCATGATTGTGTGATCGTGATTGGGTGATCGTGATTGAGTGATCGTGATTGTGGGATTGTGACTGTGTGATTGTGTGATCGTGACTGTGTGGTCGTGATTGTGTGATCGTGATTGTGGGATTGTGACTGTGTGATTGTGTGGTTGTGGTTGTGTGACTGTGATTGTGTGATTGCGATTGTGTGATCGCGATTGTGTGATCGCGATTGTGTGATCGCGATTGTGTGATCGCGATTGTGTGATCGCGATTGCGTGATCGCGATTGCGTGATCGCGATTGTGCGATTGTGTGATTGCGATTGTGTGACTGTGATTGTGTGATTGTGATTGTGGGATTGTGATTGTGTGATTGTGATTGTGTGATTGTGATTGTGTGATCGTGACTGTGATTGTGTGATTGTGATTGCGATTGTGATTGTGATTGTGATTGTGATTGTGATTGTGATTGTGATTGTGGTTGTGATTGTGATTGTGATTGTGATTGTGATTGTGATTGTGATTGTGATTGTGATTGTGATTGTGATTGTGATTGTGATTGTGATTGTGATTGTGATTGTGTGACTGTGTGATTGTGATTGTGTGACTGTGATTGTGTGATCGTGATAGTGTGATCGTGATAGTGTGATCGTGATTGTGTGATCGTGACTGTGTGGTCGTGATTGTGGGATTGTGACTGTGCGATTGTGTGATTGTGATTGTGTGACTGTGATTGTGTGATTGTGATTGTGGGATTGTGATTGTGTGATTGTGATTGTGTGATCGTGACTGTGATTGTGTGATCGTGATTGTGATTGTGATTGTGATTGTGATTGTGATTGTGATTGTGATTGTGATTGTGATTGTGATTGTGATTGTGATTGTGATTGTGATTGTGATTGTGATTGTGATTGTGATTGTGTGACTGTGTGATTGTGATTGTGTGACTGTGATTGTGTGATCGTGATAGTGTGATCGTGATTGTGTGATCGTGACTGTGTGGTCGTGATTGTGTGATCGTGATTGTGGGATTGTGACTGTGTCATGGTGTGGTTGTGGTTGTGTGACTGTGATTGTGTGATTGTGATTGTGTGATTGCGATTGTGTGATTGCGATTGTGTGATTGCGATTGTGTGATTGTGATCGTGTGATTGCGATCGTGTGATTGTGATCGTGTGATTGCGATCGTGTGATGGCGACCGTGTGATTGAGATCGTGTGATTGCGATCGTGTGATTGCGATGGTGTGATTGTGATTGTGCGATTGTGATTGTGATTGTGCGATTGCGATTGTGCGATTGTGATTGTGCGATTGTGATTGTGCGATTGTGATTGTGCGATTGTGATTGTGCGATTGTGATTGTGCGATTGTGTTTGTGCGATTGTGATTGTGCGATTGTGATTGTGCGATTGTGATTATGCGATTGTGATTGTGCGATTGCGATTGTGCGATTGTGATTGTGCGATTGTGATTGTGATTGTGTGATTGTGATTGTGTGATCGTGATAGTGTGATCGTGATTGTGTGATCGTGATTGTGTGATCGTGATTGTGTGATCGTGATGGTGTGATTGTGATTGTGTGATTGTGGTTGTGTGATTGTGGTTGTGTGATTGTGATTGTGTGATTGCGATTGTGTGATCGTGACTGTGTGGTCGTGATTGTGTGATCGTGATTATGGGATTGTGACTGTGTGATTGTGTGGTTGTGGTTGTGCGTTTGTGATTGTGTGATTGTGATTGTGGGACTGTGATTGCGATTGTGTGATTGTGACTGTGTGGTCGTGATTGTGTGATCGTGATTGTGGGATTGAGACTGTGTGGTTGTGTGATTGTTTGATTGTGTGATTGCGATTGTGTGATTGCGATTGTGTGATTGCGATTGTGTGATTGCGATTGTGTGATTGCGATCGTGTGATTGCGTTTGTGTGATTGCGTATGTGTGATTGCGATTGTGTGATTGGGATTGTGCGATTGTGATTGTGGGATTGTGGTTGTGTGATTGTTTGATTGTGTGATTGCGATTGTGTGATTGCGATTGTGTGATAGCGATTGGGTGATTGCGATTGTGTGATTGCGATTGTGTGACTGTGATTGTGTGATTGTGATTGTGGGATTGTGATTGTGTGATTGTGATTGTGTGATCGTGACTGTGATTGTGTGATTGTGATTGTGATTGTGATTGTGACTGTGATTGTGATTGTGATTCTGATTGTGATTGTGATTGTGATTGTGTGACTGTGTGATTGTGATTGTGTGACTGTGATTGTGCGATCGTGATAGTGTGATTGTGATCGTGTGATTGCGATCGTGTGATTGCGATCGTGTGATGGCCATCGTGTGATTGCGATCGTGTGATTGCGATCGTGTGATTGCGATGGTGTGATTGCGATTGTGCGATTGTGATTGTGGGATTGTGGTTGTGTGATTGTGATTGTGCGATTGCGATTCTGTGATTGCGTTTGTGTGATTGCGATTGTGTGATTGCGATTGTGTGATTGCGATTGTGTGATTATGATTGTTTGATTGCGATTGTTTGATTGTGTGATTGTGATTGTGTGATTGTGATTGTGTGATTGTGATTGAGTGATTGTGATTGTGTGATTGTGATTGTGAGATTGTGATTGTGTGATTGTGATTGTGTGATTGTGATTGTGTGATTGTGATTGTGTGATTGTGATTGTGTGATTGTGATTGTGTGATTGTGATTGTGTGATTGTGATTGTGTGATTGTGATTGTGTGATTGTGATTGTGTGATTGTGATTGTGTGATTGTGATTGTGTGATTGTGATTGTGTGATTGTGATTGTGTGATTGTGATTGTGTGATTGTGATTGTGTGATTGTGATTGTGTGATTGTGATCGTGTGATTGTGATTGTGTGATTGTGATTGTGTGATTGTGATTGTATCATTGTGATTGTGTGAACGTGATCGTGTGATCGTGATTGGGTGACCGTGATTGGGTGATCGTGATTGGGTGATCGTGATTTGGTGATCATGATTGTGTGATCGTGATTGGGTGATCGTGATTGAGTGATCGTGATTGTGGGATTGTGACTGTGTGATTGTGTGATCGTGACTGTGTGGTCGTGATTGTGTGATCGTGATTGTGGGATTGTGACTGTGTGATTGTGTGGTTGTGGTTGTGTGACTGTGATTGTGTGATTGCGATTGTGTGATCGCGATTGTGTGATCGCGATTGTGTGATCGCGATTGTGTGATCGCGATTGTGTGATCGCGATTGCGTGATCGCGATTGCGTGATCGCGATTGTGCGATTGTGTGATTGCGATTGTGTGACTGTGATTGTGTGATTGTGATTGTGGGATTGTGATTGTGTGATTGTGATTGTGTGATTGTGATTGTGTGATCGTGACTGTGATTGTGTGATTGTGATTGCGATTGTGATTGTGATTGTGATTGTGATTGTGATTGTGATTGTGATTGTGGTTGTGATTGTGATTGTGATTGTGATTGTGATTGTGATTGTGATTGTGATTGTGATTGTGATTGTGATTGTGATTGTGATTGTGATTGTGATTGTGATTGTGATTGTGATTGTGATTGTGTGACTGTGTGATTGTGATTGTGTGACTGTGATTGTGTGATCGTGATAGTGTGATCGTGATAGTGTGATCGTGATTGTGTGATCGTGACTGTGTGGTCGTGATTGTGGGATTGTGACTGTGCGATTGTGTGATTGTGATTGTGTGACTGTGATTGTGTGATTGTGATTGTGGGATTGTGATTGTGTGATTGTGATTGTGTGATCGTGACTGTGATTGTGTGATCGTGATTGTGATTGTGATTGTGATTGTGATTGTGATTGTGATTGTGATTGTGATTGTGATTGTGATTGTGATTGTGATTGTGATTGTGATTGTGATTGTGATTGTGATTGTGTGACTGTGTGATTGTGATTGTGTGACTGTGATTGTGTGATCGTGATAGTGTGATCGTGATTGTGTGATCGTGACTGTGTGGTCGTGATTGTGTGATCGTGATTGTGGGATTGTGACTGTGTCATGGTGTGGTTGTGGTTGTGTGACTGTGATTGTGTGATTGTGATTGTGTGATTGCGATTGTGTGATTGCGATTGTGTGATTGCGATTGTGTGATTGTGATCGTGTGATTGCGATCGTGTGATTGTGATCGTGTGATTGCGATCGTGTGATGGCGACCGTGTGATTGAGATCGTGTGATTGCGATCGTGTGATTGCGATGGTGTGATTGTGATTGTGCGATTGTGATTGTGATTGTGCGATTGCGATTGTGCGATTGTGATTGTGCGATTGTGATTGTGCGATTGTGATTGTGCGATTGTGATTGTGCGATTGTGATTGTGCGATTGTGTTTGTGCGATTGTGATTGTGCGATTGTGATTGTGCGATTGTGATTATGCGATTGTGATTGTGCGATTGCGATTGTGCGATTGTGATTGTGCGATTGTGATTGTGATTGTGTGATTGTGATTGTGTGATCGTGATAGTGTGATCGTGATTGTGTGATCGTGATTGTGTGATCGTGATTGTGTGATCGTGATGGTGTGATTGTGATTGTGTGATTGTGGTTGTGTGATTGTGGTTGTGTGATTGTGATTGTGTGATTGCGATTGTGTGATCGTGACTGTGTGGTCGTGATTGTGTGATCGTGATTATGGGATTGTGACTGTGTGATTGTGTGGTTGTGGTTGTGCGTTTGTGATTGTGTGATTGTGATTGTGGGACTGTGATTGCGATTGTGTGATTGTGACTGTGTGGTCGTGATTGTGTGATCGTGATTGTGGGATTGAGACTGTGTGGTTGTGTGATTGTTTGATTGTGTGATTGCGATTGTGTGATTGCGATTGTGTGATTGCGATTGTGTGATTGCGATTGTGTGATTGCGATCGTGTGATTGCGTTTGTGTGATTGCGTATGTGTGATTGCGATTGTGTGATTGGGATTGTGCGATTGTGATTGTGGGATTGTGGTTGTGTGATTGTTTGATTGTGTGATTGCGATTGTGTGATTGCGATTGTGTGATAGCGATTGGGTGATTGCGATTGTGTGATTGCGATTGTGTGACTGTGATTGTGTGATTGTGATTGTGGGATTGTGATTGTGTGATTGTGATTGTGTGATCGTGACTGTGATTGTGTGA
Organism: Megachile rotundata; assembly: GCF_050947335.1. NCBI lineage: Eukaryota > Metazoa > Arthropoda > Insecta > Hymenoptera > Megachilidae > Megachile > Megachile rotundata. The sequence continues at coordinate 427,926 of NC_134997.1, read as the reverse complement.
TTGTGATTGTGATTGTGATTGTGACTGTGATTGTGATTGTGATTCTGATTGTGATTGTGATTGTGATTGTGTGACTGTGTGATTGTGATTGTGTGACTGTGATTGTGGGATCGTGATAGTGTGATTGTGATCGTGTGATTGCGATCGTGTGATTGCGATCGTGTGATGGCCATCGTGTGATTGCGATCGTGTGATTGCGATCGTGTGATTGCGATGGTGTGATTGCGATTGTGCGATTGTGATTGTGGGATTGTGGTTGTGTGATTGTGATTGTGCGATTGCGATTGTGCGATTGTGATTGTGCGATTGTGATTGTGCGATTGTGATTGTGCGATTGTGATTGTGCGATTGTGATTGTGCGATTGTGATTGTGCGATTGTGATTGTGCGATTGTGATTGTGCGATTGTGATTGTGCGATTGTGATTATGCGATTGTGATTGTGATTGTGTGACTGTGTGATTGTGATTGTGTGATCGTGATAGTGTGATCGTGATTGTGTGATCGTGATTGTGTGATCGTGATTGTGTGATCGTGATGGTGTGATTGTGATTGTGTGATTGTGGTTGTGTGATTGTGGTTGTGTGATTGTGATTGTGTGATTGCGATTGTGTGATCGTGACTGTGTGGTCGTGATTGTGTGATCGTGATTATGGGATTGTGACTGTGTGATTGTGTGGTTGTGGTTGTGCGTTTGTGATTGTGTGATTGTGATTGTGGGACTGTGATTGCGATTGTGTGATTGTGACTGTGTGGTCGTGATTGTGTGATCGTGATTGTGGGATTGAGACTGTGTGGTTGTGTGATTGTTTGATTGTGTGATTGCGATTGTGTGATTGCGATTGTGTGATTGCGATTGTGTGATTGCGATTGTGTGATTGCGATTGTGTGATTGCGATTGTGTGATTGCGTTTGTGTGATTGCGATTGTGTGATTGCGATTGTGTGATTGCGATTGTGTGATTGCGATTGTTTGATTGCGATTGTGTGATTGCGATTGTGTGATTGTGATTGTGTGATTGTGATTGTGTGATTGTGATTGTGTGATTGTGATTGTGTGATTGTGATTGTGTGATTGTGATTGTGTGATTGTGATTGTGTGATTGTGATTGTGTGATTGTGATTGTGTGATTGTGTGATTGTGATTGTGTGATTGTGATTGTGTGATTGTGATTGTGTGATCGTGATTGTGTGATCGTGATCGTGTGATCGTGATAGGGTGACCGTGATTGGGTGATCGTGATTGGGTGATCGTGATTTGGTGATTGTGATTGTGTGATCGTGATTGGGTGATCGTGATTGGGTGATCGTGATTGGGTGATCGTGATTGTGGGATTGTGACTGTGTGATTGTGTGATTGTGATTGTGTGACTGTGGTTGTGTGATTGTGATTGTGGGATCGTGATCGTGTGATCGTGATTGGGTGACCGTGATTGGGTGATCGTGATTGGGTGATCGTGATTTGGTGATCGTGATTGTGTGATCGTGATTGGGTGATCGTGATTGGGTGGTCGTGATTGTGGGATTGTGACTGTGTGATTGTGTGATTGTCATTGTGTGACTGTGATTGTGTGATTGTGATTCTGGGATTGTGATTGTGTGATTGTGATTGTGTGATTGTGATTGTGTGATTGTGATTGTGCGATTGTGATTGTGCGATTGTGATTGTGCGATTGTGATTATGCGATTGTGATTGCGATTGTGTGACTGTGTGATTGTGATTGTGTGATCGTGATAGTGTGATCGTGATATTGTGATCGTGATTGTGTGATCGTGATTGTGTGATCGTGATGGTGTGATTGTGATTGTGTGATTGTGGTTGTGTGATAGTGGTTGTGTGATTGTGATTGTGTGATTGCGATTGTGTGATTGCGATTCTGTGATTGCGTTTGTGTGATTGCGATTGTGTGATTGCGATTGTGTGATTGCGATTGTGTGATTATGATTGTTTGATTGCGATTGTTTGATTGTGTGATTGTGATTGTGTGATTGTGATTGTGTGATTGTGATTGAGTGATTGTGATTGTGTGATTGTGATTGTGTGATTGTGATTGTGTGATTGTGATTGTGTGATTGTGATTGTGTGATTGTGATTGTGTGATTGTGATTGTGTGATCGCGATTGCGTGATCGCGATTGCGTGCTCGCGATTGTGTGATCGCGATTGTGTGATCGCGATTGTGTGATCGCGATTGTGCGATTGTGTGATTGCGATTTTGTGACTGTGATTGTGTGATTGTGATTGTGGGATTGTGATTGTGTGATTGTGATTGTATCATTGTGATTGTGTGAACGTGGTTGTGGGATTGTGACTGTGTGATTGTGTGGTTGTGGTTGTGTGACTGTGATTGTGTGATTGCGATTGTGTGATCGCGATTGTGTGATCGCGATTGTGTGATCGCGATTGTGTGATCGCGATTGTGTGATCGCGATTGCGTGATCGCGATTGCGTGCTCGCGATTGTGTGATCGCGATTGTGTGATCGCGATTGTGTGATCGCGATTGTGCGATTGTGTGATTGCGATTTTGTGACTGTGATTGTGTGATTGTGATTGTGGGATTGTGATTGTGTGATTGTGATTGTGTGATCGTGACTGTGATTGTGTGATTGTGATTGCGATTGTGATTGTGATTGTGATTGTGATTGTGATTGTGATTGTGGTTGTGATTGTGATTGTGATTGTGATTGTGATTGTGATTGTGATTGTGATTGTGATTGTGATTGTGATTGTGATTGTGTGACTGTGTGATTGTGATTGTGTGACTGTGATTGTGTGATCGTGATAGTGTGATCGTGATAGTGTGATCGTGATTGTGTGATCGTGACTGTGTGGTCGTGATTGTGGGATTGTGACTGTGCGATTGTGTGATTGTGATTGTGTGACTGTGATTGTGTGATTGGGATTGTGGGATTGTGATTGTGTGATTGTGATTGTGTGATCGTGACTGTAATTGTGTGATCGTGATTGTGATTGTGATTGTGATTGTGATTGTGATTGTGATTGTGATTGTGATTGTGATTGTGATTGTGATTGTGATTGTGATTGTGATTGTGATTGTGATTGTGACTGTGATGGTGATTGTGATTGTGATTGTGATTGTGTGACTGTGTGATTGTGATTGTGTGATCGTGATAGTGTGATCGTGATAGTGTGATCGTGATTGTGTGATCGTGATTGTGTGATCGTGATTGTGTGATCGTGATTGCGATTGTGTGATCGCGATTGTGTGATCGCGATTGCGTGATCGCGATTGCGTGCTCGCGATTGTGTGATCGCGATTGTGTGATCGCGATTGTGTGATCGCGATTGTGCGATTGTGTGATTGCGATTTTGTGACTGTGATTGTGTGATTGTGATTGTGGGATTGTGATTGTGTGATTGTGATTGTGTGATCGTGACTGTGATTGTGTGATTGTGATTGCGATTGTGATTGTGATTGTGATTGTGATTGTGATTGTGATTGTGGTTGTGATTGTGATTGTGATTGTGATTGTGATTGTGATTGTGATTGTGATTGTGATTGTGATTGTGATTGTGATTGTGATTGTGATTGTGATTGTGTGACTGTGTGATTGTGATTGTGTGACTGTGATTGTGTGATCGTGATAGTGTGATCGTGATAGTGTGATCGTGATTGTGTGATCGTGACTGTGTGGTCGTGATTGTGGGATTGTGACTGTGCGATTGTGTGATTGTGATTGTGTGACTGTGATTGTGTGATTGGGATTGTGGGATTGTGATTGTGTGATTGTGATTGTGTGATCGTGACTGTGATTGTGTGATCGTGATTGTGATTGTGATTGTGATTGTGATTGTGATTGTGATTGTGATTGTGATTGTGATTGTGATTGTGATTGTGATTGTGATTGTGATTGTGATTGTGATTGTGATTGTGATTGTGACTGTGATGGTGATTGTGATTGTGATTGTGATTGTGTGACTGTGTGATTGTGATTGTGTGATCGTGATAGTGTGATCGTGATAGTGTGATCGTGATTGTGTGATCGTGATTGTGTGATCGTGATTGTGTGATCGTGATTGCGATTGTGTGATCGCGATTGTGCGATCGCGATTGTGCGATCGTGATTGTGTGATTGTGTGATTGTGATTGTGTGATTGTGATTGTGTGACTGTGATTGTGTGATTGTGATTGTGTGATTGTGATTGTATGATCGTGACTGTGATTGTGTGATCGTGATTGTGATTGTGATTGTGATTGTGATTGTGATTGTGATTGTGATTGTGATTGTGATTCTGATTGTGATTGTGATTGTGATTGTGATTGTGATTGTGATTGTGATTGTGATTGTGATTGTGATTGTGATTGTGATTGTGATTGTGATTGTGATTGTGATTGTGATTGTGATTGTGATTGTGATTGTGATTGTGATTGTGATTGTGATAGTGATTGTGTGACTGTGTGATTGTGATTGTGTGACTGTGATTGTGTGATCGTGATAGTGTGATCGTGATTGTGTGATCGTGACTGTGTGGTCGTGATTGTGTGATCGTGATTGTGGGATTGTGACTGTGTCATGGTGTGGTTGTGGTTGTGTGACTGTGATTGTGTGATTGCGATTGTGTGATTGCGATTGTGTGATTGCGATTGTGTGATTGCGATTGTGTGATTGCGATTGTGTGATTGCGACTGTGTGGTCGTGATTGTGTGATCGTGATTGTGGGATTGTGACTGTGTGATTGTGTGGTTGTGGTTGTGTGATCGTGACTGTGTGATCATGATTGTGTGACCGTGATTGTGTGACCGTGATTATGTGATCGTGATTGTGTGATCCTGATTGTGTGATTAGGATTCTGTGATCGTGATTGTGTAATCGTGATTGTGTGATCGTGATTGCGATCGTGATTTTGTGATCGTGATTGTGTGATGGTGATTGTGTGATCGTGATTGTGTGATCGTGATTGTGTGATTGTGATTGTGTGATTGTGATTGTGTGGTTGTGATTGTGTGATTGTGGTTGTGTGATTGTGATTGTGTGATTGCGATTGTGTGATCGTGACTGTGTGGTCGTGATTGTGTGATCGTGATTGTGGAATTGTGATTGTGGGATTGTGTGGTTGTGGGTGTGTGATTGTGATTGTGTGAATGTGATTGTGTGATTGTGATTGTGGGATTGTGATTGCGATTGTGTGATTGTGACTGTGTGGTCGTGATTGTGTGATCGTGATTGTGGGATTGTGACTGTGTGATTGTGTGATCGTGATTGTGTGATCGTGGTTGTGTGATCGTGATTGGGTGATCGTGATTGTGTGATCGTGATTGTGTGATCGTGATTGTGTGATCGTGATTGGGTGATCGTGATTGGGTGATCGTGATTGGGTGATCGTGATTGTGGGATTGTGACTGTGCGATTGTGTGACTGTGATTGTGTGACTGTGATTGTGTGATTGAGATTGTGGGATTGTGATTGTGTGATTGTGATTGTGTGATCGTGACTGTGATTGTGTGATTGTGATTGTGACTGTGATTGTGATTGTGATTGTGATTCTGATTGTGATTGTGACTGTGATTGTGATTGTGTGACTGTGTGATTGTGATTGTGTGACTGTGATTGTGTGATTGTGATTGCGATTGTGTGATTGTGACTGTGTGGTCGTGATTGTGTGATCGTGATTGTGGGATTGTGACTGTGTGATTGTGTGATCGTGATTGTGTGATCGTGGTTGTGTGATCGTGATTGTGTGATCGTGATTGTGTGACCGTGATTGTGTGACCGTGATTAGGTGATCGTGATTGGGTGATCGTGATTGGGTGATCGTTATTGTGGGATTGTGACTGTGCGATTGTGTGATTGTGATTGTGTGATTGTGATCGTGTGATCGTGATTGGGTGATCGTGATTTGGTGATCGTGATTGGGTGATCGTGATTGGGTGATCGTGATTGGATGATCGTGATTGGGTGATCGTGATTGGGTGATCGTGATTGTGGGATTGTGACTGTGTGATTGTGTGATTGTGATTGTGTGACTGTGATTGTGTGATTGTGATTGTGGGATTGTGATTGTGTGATTGTGATTGTGTGATCGTGACTGTGATTGTGTGATTGTGATTGTGATTGTGATTGTGATTGTGATTGTGATTGTGTGACTGTGTGATTGTGATTGTGTGACTGTGATTGTGTGATCGTGATAGTGTGATCGTGATAGTGTGATCGTGATTGTGTGATCGTGACTGTGTGGTCGTGATAGTGTGATCGTGATTGTGGGATTTTGACTGTGTGATTGTGTGGTTGTGGTTGTGTGATTGTGATTGTGTGACTGTGATTGTGTGATTGTGATTGTGGGATTGTGATTGCGATTGTGTGATTGTGACTGTGTGGTCGTGATTGTGTGATCGTGATTGTGGGATTGTGACTGTGTGATTGTGTGGTTGTGGTTGTGTGATCGTGATTGTGTGACCGTGATTGTGTGATCGTGATTGTGTGATCGTGATTGTGTGATCGTGATTGTGTGATCGTGATTGGGTGATCGTGATTGGGTGATCGTGATTGGGTGATCGTGATTGGGTGATCGTGATTGGGTGATCGTGATTGGGTGATCGTGATTGTGGGATTGTGGCTGTGCGATTGTGTGATTGTGATGGTGTGACTGTGATTGTGTGATTGTGATTGTGGGATTGTGATTGTGTGATTGTGATTGTGTGATCGTGACTGTGATTGTGTGATTGTGATTGTGATTGTGATTGTGATTGTGATTGTGATTGTGATCCTGATTGTGATTGTGATTGTGATTGTGATTGTGTGACTGTGTGATTGTGATTGTGTGACTGTGATTGTGTGATCGTGATAGTGTGATCGTGAAAGTGTGATCGTGATTGTGTGATCGTGACTGTGTGGTCGTGATTGTGTGATCGTGATTGTGGGATTGTGACTGTGTGATTGTGTGATTGTGATTGTGTGATTGCGATTGTGTGATTGTGATTGTGTGATTGTGATTGTGTGATTGCGATCGTGTGATTGTGATTCTGTGATCGTGATTGGGTGACCGTGATTGGGTGATCGTGATTGGGTGATCGTGATTTGGTGATCGTGATTGGGTGATCGTGATTGGGTGATCGTGATTGGGTGATCGTGATTGTGGGATTGTGACTGTGTGATTGTGTGATTGTGATTGTGTGACTGTGATTGTGTGATTGTGATTGTGGGATTGTGATTGTGTGATTGTGATTGTGCGATCGTGACTGTGATTGTGTGATTGTGATTGTGATTGTGATTGTGATTGTGATTGTGATTGTGATTGTGATTGTGATTGTGATTGTGATTGTGATTGTGATTGTGATTGTGATTGTGATTGTGATTGTGATTGTGTGACTGTGTGATTGTGATTGTGTGACTGTGATTGTGTGATCGTGATAGTGTGATCGTGATAGTGTGATCGTGATTGTGTGATCGTGACTGTGTGGTCGTGATTGTGTGATCGTGATTGTGGGATTGTGACAGTGTGATTGTGTGGTTGTAATTATGTGATTGTGATTGTGTGATTGTGATTGCGATTGTGTGATTGTGACTGTGATTGTGATTGTGTGATTGTGTGATCGTGATTGTGTGTCCGTGATTGTGTGACCGTGATTGGGTGATCGTGATTGGGTGATCATGATTGGGTGAACGTGATTGGGTGATCGTGATTGTGGGATTGTGACTGTGCGATTGTGTGATTGTGATTGTGTGATTGTGATTGTGGGATTGTGATTGCGATTGTGTGGTTGTGACTGTGTGGTCGTGATTGTGTGATCGTGATTGTGGGATTGTGACTGTGTGATTGTGTGGTTGTGGTTGTGTGATTGTGATTGTGTGATTGCGATTGTGTGATCGTGACTGTGTGGTCGTGATTGTGTGATCGTGATTGTGGGATTGTGACTGTGGGATTGTGTGGTTGTGGTTGTGCGATTGTGATTGTGTGACTGTGATTGTGTGATTGTGATTGCGATTGTGTGATTGTGACTCTGTGGTCGTGATTGTGTGATCGTGATTGTGGGATTGTGACTGTGTGATTGTGTGATCGTGATTGTGTGATCGTGATTGTGTGATCGTGATTGTGTGATCGTGATTGGGTGATCGTGATTGGGTGATCGTGATTGGGTGATCGTGATTGTGTGATCGTGATTGTTTGATCGTGATTGTTTGATCGTGATTGCGATTGTGCGATCGCGATTGTGTGATTGTGTGATTGTGATTGTGTGATTGTGATTGTGTGATTGTGATTGTGTGGTTGTGATTGTGTGATTGTGGTTGTGTGATTGTGATTGTGTGATTGCGATTGTGTGATCGTGACTGCGTGGTCGTGATTGTGTGATCGTGATTGTGGGATTGTGACTGTGGGATTGTGTGGTTGTGGTTGTGTGATTGTAATTGTGTGACTGTGATTGTGTGATTGTGATTGCGATTGTGTGATTGTGACTGTGTGGTCGTGATTGTGTGATCGTGATTGTGGGATTGTGACTGTGTGATTGTGACTGTGTGATTGTGTGATCGTGATTGTGTGAGCGTGATTGTGTGATCGTGATTGTGTGATCGTGATTGGGTGATCGTGATTGGGTGATCGTGATTGGGTGATCGTGATTGGGTGATCGTGATTGTGGGATTGTGACTGTGCGATTGTGTGATTGTGATTGTGTGACTGTGATTGTGTGATTGTGATTGTGGGATTGTGATTGTGTGGTTGTGATTGTGTGATCGTGACTGTGATTGTGTGATTGTGATTGTGATTGTGATTGTGATTGTGATTGTGATTGTGATTGTGATTGTGATTGTGATTGTGATTGTGATTGTGATTGTGATTGTGATTGTGATTGTGATTGTGATTGTGATTGTGATTGTGATTGTGATTGTGATTGTGATTGTGATTGTGATTGTGATTGTGATTGTGATTGTGATTGTGATTGTGATTGTGGTTGTGGTTGTGTGATCGTGATAGTGTGATCGTGATTGTGTGATCGTGACTGTGTGGTCGTGATTGTGTGATCGTGATTGTGTGATCGTGATTGTGTGATCGTGATTGTGTGATCGTGATTGGGTGATCGTGATTGGATGATCGTGATTGGGTGATCGTGATTGGGTGATCGTGATTGTGGGATTGTGACTGTGTGATTGTGTGATTGTGATTGTGTGACTGTGATTGTGTGATTGTGATTGTGGGATTGTGATTGTGTGATTGTGATTGTGTGATCGTGACTGTGATTGTGTGATTGTGATTGTGATTGTGATTGTGATTGTGATTGTGATTGTGTGACTGTGTGATTGTGATTGTGTGACTGTGATTGTGTGATCGTGATAGTGTGATCGTGATAGTGTGATCGTGATTGTGTGATCGTGACTGTGTGGTCGTGATAGTGTGATCGTGATTGTGGGATTTTGACTGTGTGATTGTGTGGTTGTGGTTGTGTGATTGTGATTGTGTGACTGTGATTGTGTGATTGTGATTGTGGGATTGTGATTGCGATTGTGTGATTGTGACTGTGTGGTCGTGATTGTGTGATCGTGATTGTGGGATTGTGACTGTGTGATTGTGTGGTTGTGGTTGTGTGATCGTGATTGTGTGACCGTGATTGTGTGATTGTGATTGTGGGATTGTGATTGTGTGATTGTGATTGTGCGATCGTGACTGTGATTGTGTGATTGTGATTGTGATTGTGATTGTGATTGTGATTGTGATTGTGATTGTGATTGTGATTGTGATTGTGATTGTGATTGTGATTGTGATTGTGATTGTGATTGTGTGACTGTGTGATTGTGATTGTGTGACTGTGATTGTGTGATCGTGATAGTGTGATCGTGATAGTGTGATCGTGATTGTGTGATCGTGACTGTGTGGTCGTGATTGTGTGATCGTGATTGTGGGATTGTGACAGTGTGATTGTGTGGTTGTAATTATGTGATTGTGATTGTGTGATTGTGATTGCGATTGTGTGATTGTGACTGTGATTGTGATTGTGTGATTGTGTGATCGTGATTGTGTGTCCGTGATTGTGTGACCGTGATTGGGTGATCGTGATTGGGTGATCATGATTGGGTGAACGTGATTGGGTGATCGTGATTGTGGGATTGTGACTGTGCGATTGTGTGATTGTGATTGTGTGATTGTGATTGTGGGATTGTGATTGCGATTGTGTGGTTGTGACTGTGTGGTCGTGATTGTGTGATCGTGATTGTGGGATTGTGACTGTGTGATTGTGTGGTTGTGGTTGTGTGATTGTGATTGTGTGATTGCGATTGTGTGATCGTGACTGTGTGGTCGTGATTGTGTGATCGTGATTGTGGGATTGTGACTGTGGGATTGTGTGGTTGTGGTTGTGCGATTGTGATTGTGTGACTGTGATTGTGTGATTGTGATTGCGATTGTGTGATTGTGACTCTGTGGTCGTGATTGTGTGATCGTGATTGTGGGATTGTGACTGTGTGATTGTGTGATCGTGATTGTGTGATCGTGATTGTGTGATCGTGATTGTGTGATCGTGATTGGGTGATCGTGATTGGGTGATCGTGATTGGGTGATCGTGATTGTGTGATCGTGATTGTTTGATCGTGATTGTTTGATCGTGATTGCGATTGTGCGATCGCGATTGTGTGATTGTGTGATTGTGATTGTGTGATTGTGATTGTGTGATTGTGATTGTGTGGTTGTGATTGTGTGATTGTGGTTGTGTGATTGTGATTGTGTGATTGCGATTGTGTGATCGTGACTGCGTGGTCGTGATTGTGTGATCGTGATTGTGGGATTGTGACTATGGGATTGTGTGGTTGTGGTTGTGTGATTGTAATTGTGTGACTGTGATTGTGTGATTGTGATTGCGATTGTGTGATTGTGACTGTGTGGTCGTGATTGTGTGATCGTGATTGTGGGATTGTGACTGTGTGATTGTGACTGTGTGATTGTGTGATCGTGATTGTGTGAGCGTGATTGTGTGATCGTGATTTTGTGATCGTGATTGGGTGATCGTGATTGGGTGATCGTGATTGGGTGATCGTGATTGGGTGATCGTGATTGTGGGATTGTGACTGTGCGATTGTGTGATTGTGATTGTGTGACTGTGATTGTGTGATTGTGATTGTGGGATTGTGATTGTGTGGTTGTGATTGTGTGATCGTGACTGTGATTGTGTGATTGTGATTGTGATTGTGATTGTGATTGTGATTGTGATTGTGATTGTGATTGTGATTGTGATTGTGATTGTGATTGTGATTGTGATTGTGATTGTGATTGTGATTGTGATTGTGATTGTGATTGTGATTGTGATTGTGATTGTGATTGTGATTGTGATTGTGATTGTGATTGTGATTGTGATTGTGATTGTGATTGTGATTGTGATTGTGGTTGTGGTTGTGTGATCGTGATAGTGTGATCGTGATTGTGTGATCGTGACTGTGTGGTCGTGATTGTGTGATCGTGATTGTGGGATTGTGACTGTGTGATTGTGTGGTTGTGGTTGTGTGACTGTGATTGTGTGATCGTGATTGTGTGATCGTGATTGTGTGATCGTGATTGTGTGATCGTGATTGTGTGATCGTGATTGTGTGATCGTGATTGTGTGATCGTGATTGTGTGATCGTGATTGTGTGATTGTGATTGTGTGATTGTGATTGTGTGATTGTGATTGTGTGATTGTGATTGTGTGATTGTGATTGTGTGATTGTGATTGTGTGATTGTGATTGTGTGATTGTGATTGTGTGATTGTGATTGTGTGATTGTGATTGTGTGATTGTGATTGTGTGATTGTGATTGTGTGATTGTGATTGTGTGATTGTGATTGTGTGATTGTGATTGTGTGATTGTGATTGTGTGATTGTGATTGTGTGATTGTGATTGTGTGATTGTGATTGTGTGATTGTGATTGTGTGATTGTGATTGTGTGATTGTGATTGTGTGATTGTGATTGTGTGATTGTGATTGTGTGATTGTGATTGTGTGATTGTGATTGTGTGATTGTGATTGTGTGATTGTGATTGTGTGATTGTGATTGTGTGATTGTGATTGTGTGATTGTGATTGTGTGATTGTGATTGTGTGATTGTGATTGTGTGATTGTGATTGTGTGATTGTGATTGTGTGATTGTGATTGTGTGATTGTGATTGTGTGATTGTGATTGTGTGATTGTGATTGTGTGATTGTGATTGTGTGATTGTGATTGTGTGATTGTGATTGTGTGATTGTGATTGTGTGATTGTGATTGTTTGATTGTGATTGTGTGATTGTGATTGTGTGATTGTGATTGTGTGATTGTGATTGTGTGATTGTGATTGTGTGATTGTGATTGTGTGATTGTGATTGTGTGATTGTGATTGTGTGATTGTGATTGTGTGATTGTGATTGTGTGATTGTGATTGTGTGATTGTGATTGTGTGATTGTGATTGTGTGATTGTGATTGTGTGATTGTGATTGTGTGATTGTGATTGTGTGATTGTGATTGTGTGATTGTGATTGTGTGATTGTGATTGTGTGATTGTGATTGTGTGATTGTGATTGTGTGATTGTGATTGTGTGATTGTGATTGTGTGATTGTGATTGTGTGATTGTGATTGTGTGATTGTGATTGTGTGATTGTGATTGTGTGATTGTGATTGTGTGATTGTGATTGTGTGATTGTGATTGTGTGATTGTGATTGTGTGATTGTGATTGTGTGATTGTGATTGTGTGATTGTGATTGTGTGATTGTGATTGTGTGATTGTGATTGTGTGATTGTGATTGTGTGATTGTGATTGTGTGATTGTGATTGTGTGATTGTGATTGTGTGATTGTGATTGTGTGATTGTGATTGTGTGATTGTGATTGTGTGATTGTGATTGTGTGATTGTGATTGTGTGATTGTGATTGTGTGATTGTGATTGTGTGATTGTGATTGTGTGATTGTGATTGTGTGATTGTGATTGTGTGATTGTGATTGTGTGATTGTGATTGTGTGATTGTGATTGTGTGATTGTGATTGTGTGATTGTGATTGTGTGATTGTGATTGTGTGATTGTGATTGTGTGATTGTGATTGTGTGATTGTGATTGTGTGATTGTGATTGTGTGATTGTGATTGTGTGATTGTGATTGTGTGATTGTGATTGTGTGATTGTGATTGTGTGATTGTGATTGTGTGATTGTGATTGTGTGATTGTGATTGTGTGATTGTGATTGTGTGATTGTGATTGTGTGATTGTGATTGTGTGATTGTGATTGTGTGATTGTGATTGTGTGATTGTGATTGTGTGATTGTGATTGTGTGATTGTGATTGTGTGATTGTGATTGTGTGATTGTGATTGTGTGATTGTGATTGTGTGATTGTGATTGTGTGATTGTGATTGTGTGATTGTGATTGTGTGATTGTGATTGTGTGATTGTGATTGTGTGATTGTGATTGTGTGATTGTGATTGTGTGATTGTGATTGTGTGATTGTGTTTGTGTGATTGTGTTTGTGTGATTGTGTGATTGTGATTGTGTGATTGTGATCGTGTGATTGTGATCGTGTGATCGCGATTGGGTGACCGTGATTGGGTGATCGTGATTGGGTGATCGTGATTTGGTGATCGTGATTGGGTGGTCGAGATTGGGTGATCGTGATTGGGTGATCGTGATTGTGGGATTGTGACTGTGTGATTGTGTGATTGTGATTGTGTGACTGTGATTGTGTGATTGTGATTGTGGGATTGTGATTGTGTGATTGTGATTGTGTGATTGTGATTGTGTGATCGTGACTGTGATCGTGTGATTGTGATTGTGATTGTGATTGTGATTGTGATTGTGATTGTGATTGTGTGACTGTGTGATTGTGATTGTGTGACTGTGATTGTGTGATCGTGATAGTGTGATCGTGATAGTGTGATCGTGATTGTGTGATCGTGACTGTGTGGTCGTGATTTTGTGATCGTGATTGTGGTATTGTGACTGTGTGATTGTGTGGTTGTGGTTATGTGATTGTGATTGTGTGACTGTGATTGTGTGATTGTGATTGCGATTGTGTGATTGTGACTGTGTGGTCGTGATTGTGTGATCGTGATTGTGGGATTGTGACTGTGTGATTGTGTGATCGTGATTGTGTGATCGCGATTGCGTGATCGCGATTGCGTGATCGCGATTGCGTGATCGCGATTGCGTGATCGCGATTGCGTGATCGCGATTGTGTGATTGTGGTTGTGACTGTGATTGTGTGATTGTGTGATCGTGATTGTGTGATCGTGACTGTGATTGTGTGATTGTGATTGTGATTGTGATTGTGATTGTGTGACTGTGTGATTGTGATTGTGTGATTGCGATTGTGTGATCGTGACTGTGTGGTCGTGATTGTGTGATCGTGATTGTTGGATTGTGACTGTGGGATTGTGTGATTGTGATTGTGATTGTGATTGTGATTGTGATTGTGATTGTGTTTCTGATTCTGATTCTGATTCTGATTCTGATTGTGATTGTGATTGTGATTGTGATTGTGATTGTGTGACTGTGTGATTGTGATTGTGTGACTGTGATTGTGCGATCGTGATAGTGTGATTGCGATCGTGTGATTGCGATCGTGTGATTGCGATCGTGTGATTGCGTTTGTGTGATTGCGATTGTGCGATTGTGATTGTGCGATTGTGATTGTGGGATTGTGGTTGTGTGATTGTTTGATTGTGTGATTGCGATTGTGTGATTGCGATTGTGTGATTGCGATTGTGTGATTGCGATTGTGTGATTGCGATTGTGTGATTGCGATTGTGTGATTGCGATTGTGTGATTGCGATTGTGTGATTGCGATTGTGTGATTGCGTTTGTGTGATTGCGATTGTGTGATTGCGATTGTTTGATTGCGATTGTTTGATTGTGTGATTGTGATTGTGTGATTGTGATTGTGTGATTGTGATTGTGTGATTGTGATTGTGTGATTGTGATTGTGTGATTGTGATTGTGTGATTGTGATTGTGTGATTGTGATTGTGTGATTGTGATTGTGTGATTGTGATTGTGTGATTGTGATTGTGTGATTGTGATTGTGTGATTGTGATTGTGTGATTGTGATTGTGTGATTGTGTGATTGTGTGATTGTGATTGTGTGATTGTGATCGTGTGATTGTGATCGTGTGATCGTGATTGGGTGACCGTGATTGGGTGATCGTGATTGGGTGGTCGTGATTGGGTGATCGTGATTGGGTGATCATGATTGTGGGATTGTGACTGTGTGATTGTGTGATTGTGATTGTGTGACTGTGATTGTGTGATTGTGATTGTGGGATTGTGATTGTGTGATTGTGATTGTGTGATCGTGACTGTGATCGTGTGATTGTGATTGTGATTGTGATTGTGATTGTGATTGTGATTGTGATTGTGATTGTGATTGTGATTGTGATTGTGATTGTGATTGTGATTGTGATTGTGATTGTGATTGTGATTGTGTGACTGTGTGATTGTGATTGTGTGACTGTGATTGTGTGACCGTGATTGTGTGATCGTGATAGTGTGATCGTGATTGTGTGATCGTGATTGTGTGGTCGTGATTGTGTGGTCGTGATTGTGCGATTGTGATTGTGTGATCGTGATTGTGGGATCGTGACTGTGGGATCGTGATTGTGTGATTGTGATTGTGGGATTGTGACGGTGTGATTGTGTGATCGTGATTGTGTGATCGTGATTGTGGGATTGTGACTGTGTGATTGTGTGGTTGTGGTTGTGTGATTGTGATTGTGTGACTGTGATTGTGTGATTGTGATAGTGGGATTGTGATTGCTATTGTGTGATTGTGACTGTGTGGTCGTGATTGTGTGATCGTGATTGTGGGATTGTGACTGTGTAATTGTGTGGTTGTGATTGTGTGATCGTGATTGTGTGATCGTGATTGTGTGATCGTGATTGTGTGATCGTGATTGGGTGATCGTGATTGGGTGATCGTGATTGGGTGATCGTGATTGTGGGATTGTGACTGTGCGATTGTGTGATTGTGATTGTGTGACTGTGATTGTGTGATTGTGATTGTGGGATTGTGATTGTGTGATTGTGATTGTGTGATCGTGACTGTGATTGTGTGATTGTGATTGTGATTGTGATTGTGATTGTGATTGTGATTGTGATTGTGATTGTGATTGTGATTGTGATTCTGATTGTGACTGTGATTGTGATTGTGATTGTGTGACTGTGTGATTGTGATTGTGTGACTGTGATTGTGCGATCGTGATAGTGTGATTGTGATCGTGTGATTGCGATCGTGTGATTGCGATCGTGTGATTGCGATTGTGTGATTGCGTTTGTGTGATTGCGATTGTGTGATTGTGATTGTGCGATTGTGATTGTGGGATTGTGGTTGTGTGATTGTTTGATTGTGTGATTGCGATTGTGTGATTGCGATTGTGTGATTGCGATTGTGTGATTGCGATTGTGTGATTGCGTTTGTGTGATTGCGATTGTGTGATTGCGATTGTTTGATTGCGATTGTTTGATTGTGTGATTGTGATTGTGTGATTGTGATTGTGTGATTGTGATTGTGTGATTGTGATTGTGTGATTGTGATTGTGTGATTGTGATTGTGTGATTGTGATTGTGTGATTGTGATTGTGTGATTGTGATTGTGTGATTGTGATTGTGTGATTGTGATTGTGTGATTGTGATTGTGTGATTGTGATTGTGTGATTGTGATTGTGTGATTGTGATTGTGTGATTGTGATAGTGTGATTGTGATTGTGTGATTGTGATTGTGTGATTGTGATTGTGTGATTGTGATTGTGTGATTGTGATTGTGTGATTGTGATTGTGTGATTGTGATTGTGTGATTGTGATTGTGTGATTGTGATTGTGTGATTGTGATTGTGTGATTGTGATTGTGTGATTGTGATTGTGTGATTGTGATTGTGTGATTGTGATTGTGTGATTGTGATTGTGTGATTGTGATTGTGTGATTGTGATTGTGTGATTGTGATTGTGTGATTGTGATTGTGTGATTGTGATTGTGTGATTGTGATTGTGTGATTGTGATTGTGTGATTGTGATTGTGTGATTGTGATTGTGTGATTGTGATTGTGTGATTGTGATTGTGTGATTGTGATTGTGTGATTGTGATTGTGTGATTGTGATTGTGTGATTGTGATTGTGTGATTGTGATTGTGTGATTGTGATTGTGTGATTGTGATTGTGTGATTGTGATTGTGTGATTGTGATTGTGTGATTGTGATTGTGTGATTGTGATTGTGTGATTGTGATTGTGTGATTGTGATTGTGTGATTGTGATTGTGTGATTGTGATTGTGTGATTGTGATTGTGTGATTGTGATTGTGTGATTGTGATTGTGTGATTGTGATTGTGTGATTGTGATTGTGTGATTGTGATTGTGTGACTGTGATTGTGTGATTGTGATTGTGGGATTGTGATTGTGTGATTGTGATTGTGTGATCGTGACTGTGATTGTGTGATTGTGATTGTGATTGTGATTGTGATTGTGATTGTGATTGTGATTGTGATTCTGATTGTGATTGTGATTGTGATTGTGTGACTGTGTGATTGTGATTGTGTGACTGTGATTGTGCGATCGTGATAGTGTGATTGTGATCGTGTGATTGCGATCGTGTGATTGCGATCGTGTGATTGCGATCGTGTGATTGCGATTGTGTGATTGCGTTTGTGTGATTGCGATTGTGTGATTGTGATTGTGCGATTGTGATTGTGGGATTGTGGTTGTGTGATTGTTTGATTGTGTGATTGCGATTGTGTGATTGCGATTGTGTGATTGCGATTGTGTGATTGCGATTGTGTGATTGCGATTGTGTGATTGCGATTGTGTCATTGCGATTGTGTGATTGCGATTGTTTGATTGTGTGATTGTGATTGTGTGATTGTGATTGTGTGATTGTGATTGTGTGATTGTGATTGTGTGATTGTGATTGTGTGACTGTGATTGTGTGATTGTGATTGTGTGATTGGGATTGTGTGATTGTGATTGTGTGATTGTGATTGTGTGATTGTGATTGTGTGATTGTGATTGCGTGATTGTGTTTGTGTGATTGCGATTGTGTGATTGCGATCGTGTGATTGCGTTTGTGTGATTGCGTTTGTGTGATTGCGATCGTGTGATTGGGATTGTGCGATTGTGATTGTGGGATTGTGGTTGTGTGATTGTTTGATTGTGTGATTGCGATTGTGTGATTGCGATTGTGTGATTGCGATTGGGTGATTGCGATTGTGTGATTGCGATTGTGTGATTGCGATTGTGTGATTGCGATTGTGTGATTGCGATTGTGTGATTGCGATTGTGTGATTGCGATTGTTTGATTGCGATTGTTTGATTGTGTGATTGTGATTGTGTGATTGTGATTGAGTGATTGTGATTGTGTGATTGTGATTGTGTGATTGTGATTGTGTGATTGTGATTGTGTGATTGTGATTGTGTGATTGTGATTGTGTGATTGTGATTGTGTGATTGTGATTGTGTGATTGTGATTGTGTGATTGTGATTGTGTGATTGTGATTGTGTGATTGTGATTGTGTGATTGTGATTGTGTGATTGTGATTGTGTGATTGTGATTGTGTGATTGTGATTGTGTGATTGTGAGTGTGTGATTGTGATTGTGTGATTGTGATTGTGTGATTGTGATTGTGTGATTGTGATTGTGTGATTGTGATTGTGTGATTGTGATTGTGTGATTGTGATTGTGTGATTGTGATTGTGTGATTGTGATTGTGTGATTGTGATTGTGTGATTGTGATTGTGTGATTGTGATTGTGTGATTGTGATTGTGTGATTGTGATTGTGTGATTGTGATTGTGTGATTGTGATTGTGTGATTGTGATTGTGTGATTGTGATTGTGTGATTGTGATTGTGTGATTGTGATTGTGTGATTGTGATTGTGTGATTGTGATTGTGTGATTGTGATTGTGTGATTGTGATTGTGTGATTGTGATTGTGTGATTGTGATTGTGTGATTGTGATTGTGTGATTGTGATTGTGTGATTGTGATTGTGTGATTGTGATTGTGTGATTGTGATTGTGTGATTGTGATTGTGTGATTGTGATTGTGTGATTGTGATTGTGTGATTGTGATTGTGTGATTGTGATTGTGTGATTGTGATTGTGTGATTGTGATTGTGTGATTGTGATTGTGTGATTGTGATTGTGTGATTGTGATTGTGTGATTGTGATTGTGTGATTGTGATTGTGTGATTGTGATTGTGTGATTGTGATTGTGTGATTGTGATTGTGTGATTGTGATTGTGTGATTGTGATTGTGTGATTGTGATTGTGTGATTGTGATTGTGTGATTGTGATTGTGTGATTGTGATTGTGTGATTGTGATTGTGTGATTGTGATTGTGTGATTGTGATTGTGTGATTGTGATTGTGTGATTGTGATTGTGTGATTGTGATTGTGTGATTGTGATTGTGTGATTGTGATTGTGTGATTGTGATTGTGTGATTGTGATTGTGTGATTGTGATTGTGTGATTGTGATTGTGTGATTGTGATTGTGTGATTGTGATTGTGTGATTGTGATTGTGTGATTGTGATTGTGTGATTGTGATTGTGTGATTGTGATTGTGTGATTGTGATTGTGTGATTGTGATTGTGTGATTGTGATTGTGTGATTGTGATTGTGTGATTGTGATTGTGTGATTGTGATTGTGTGATTGTGATTGTGTGATTGTGATTGTGTGATTGTGATTGTGTGATTGTGATTGTGTGATTGTGATTGTGTGATTGTGATTGTGTGATTGTGATTGTGTGATTGTGATTGTGTGATTGTGATTGTGTGATTGTGATTGTGTGATTGTGATTGTGTGATTGTGATTGTGTGATTGTGATTGTGTGATTGTGATTGTGTGATTGTGATTGTGTGATTGTGATTGTGTGATTGTGATTGTGTGATTGTGATTGTGTGATTGTGATTGTGTGATTGTGATTGTGTGATTGTGATTGTGTGATTGTGATTGTGTGATTGTGATTGTGTGATTGTGATTGTGTGATTGTGATTGTGTGATTGTGATTGTGTGATTGTGATTGTGTGATTGTGATTGTGTGATTGTGATTGTGTGATTGTGATTGTGTGATTGTGATTGTGTGATTGTGATTGTGTGATTGTGATTGTGTGATTGTGATTGTGTGATTGTGATTGTGTGATTGTGATTGTGTGATTGTGATTGTGTGATTGTGATTGTGTGATTGTGTTTGTGTGATTGTGTTTGTGTGATTGTGTGATTGTGATTGTGTGATTGTGATCGTGTGATTGTGATCGTGTGATCGCGATTGGGTGACCGTGATTGGGTGATCGTGATTGGGTGATCGTGATTTGGTGATCGTGATTGGGTGGTCGAGATTGGGTGATCGTGATTGGGTGATCGTGATTGTGGGATTGTGACTGTGTGATTGTGTGATTGTGATTGTGTGACTGTGATTGTGTGATTGTGATTGTGGGATTGTGATTGTGTGATTGTGATTGTGTGATTGTGATTGTGTGATCGTGACTGTGATCGTGTGATTGTGATTGTGATTGTGATTGTGATTGTGATTGTGATTGTGTGACTGTGTGATTGTGATTGTGTGACTGTGATTGTGTGATCGTGATAGTGTGATCGTGATAGTGTGATCGTGATTGTGTGATCGTGACTGTGTGGTCGTGATTTTGTGATCGTGATTGTGGTATTGTGACTGTGTGATTGTGTGGTTGTGGTTATGTGATTGTGATTGTGTGACTGTGATTGTGTGATTGTGATTGCGATTGTGTGATTGTGACTGTGTGGTCGTGATTGTGTGATCGTGATTGTGGGATTGTGACTGTGTGATTGTGTGATCGTGATTGTGTGATCGCGATTGCGTGATCGCGATTGCGTGATCGCGATTGCGTGATCGCGATTGCGTGATCGCGATTGCGTGATCGCGATTGTGTGATTGTGGTTGTGACTGTGATTGTGTGATTGTGTGATCGTGATTGTGTGATCGTGACTGTGATTGTGTGATTGTGATTGTGATTGTGATTGTGATTGTGTGACTGTGTGATTGTGATTGTGTGATTGCGATTGTGTGATCGTGACTGTGTGGTCGTGATTGTGTGATCGTGATTGTTGGATTGTGACTGTGGGATTGTGTGATTGTGATTGTGATTGTGATTGTGATTGTGATTGTGATTGTGTTTCTGATTCTGATTCTGATTCTGATTCTGATTGTGATTGTGATTGTGATTGTGATTGTGATTGTGTGACTGTGTGATTGTGATTGTGTGACTGTGATTGTGCGATCGTGATAGTGTGATTGCGATCGTGTGATTGCGATCGTGTGATTGCGATCGTGTGATTGCGTTTGTGTGATTGCGATTGTGCGATTGTGATTGTGCGATTGTGATTGTGGGATTGTGGTTGTGTGATTGTTTGATTGTGTGATTGCGATTGTGTGATTGCGATTGTGTGATTGCGATTGTGTGATTGCGATTGTGTGATTGCGATTGTGTGATTGCGATTGTGTGATTGCGATTGTGTGATTGCGATTGTGTGATTGCGATTGTGTGATTGCGTTTGTGTGATTGCGATTGTGTGATTGCGATTGTTTGATTGCGATTGTTTGATTGTGTGATTGTGATTGTGTGATTGTGATTGTGTGATTGTGATTGTGTGATTGTGATTGTGTGATTGTGATTGTGTGATTGTGATTGTGTGATTGTGATTGTGTGATTGTGATTGTGTGATTGTGATTGTGTGATTGTGATTGTGTGATTGTGATTGTGTGATTGTGATTGTGTGATTGTGTGATTGTGTGATTGTGATTGTGTGATTGTGATCGTGTGATTGTGATCGTGTGATCGTGATTGGGTGACCGTGATTGGGTGATCGTGATTGGGTGGTCGTGATTGGGTGATCGTGATTGGGTGATCGTGATTGTGGGATTGTGACTGTGTGATTGTGTGATTGTGATTGTGTGACTGTGATTGTGTGATTGTGATTGTGGGATTGTGATTGTGTGATTGTGATTGTGTGATCGTGACTGTGATCGTGTGATTGTGATTGTGATTGTGATTGTGATTGTGATTGTGATTGTGATTGTGATTGTGATTGTGATTGTGATTGTGTGACTGTGTGATTGTGATTGTGTGACTGTGATTGTGTGACCGTGATTGTGTGATCGTGATAGTGTGATCGTGATTGTGTGATCGTGATTGTGTGGTCGTGATTGTGTGGTCGTGATTGTGCGATTGTGATTGTGTGATCGTGATTGTGGGATCGTGACTGTGGGATCGTGATTGTGTGATTGTGATTGTGGGATTGTGACGGTGTGATTGTGTGATCGTGATTGTGTGATCGTGATTGTGGGATTGTGACTGTGTGATTGTGTGGTTGTGGTTGTGTGATTGTGATTGTGTGACTGTGATTGTGTGATTGTGATAGTGGGATTGTGATTGCTATTGTGTGATTGTGACTGTGTGGTCGTGATTGTGTGATCGTGATTGTGGGATTGTGACTGTGTAATTGTGTGGTTGTGATTGTGTGATCGTGATTGTGTGATCGTGATTGTGTGATCGTGATTGTGTGATCGTGATTGGGTGATCGTGATTGGGTGATCGTGATTGGGTGATCGTGATTGTGGGATTGTGACTGTGCGATTGTGTGATTGTGATTGTGTGACTGTGATTGTGTGATTGTGATTGTGGGATTGTGATTGTGTGATTGTGATTGTGTGATCGTGACTGTGATTGTGTGATTGTGATTGTGATTGTGATTGTGATTGTGATTGTGATTGTGATTGTGATTGTGATTGTGATTGTGATTGTGATTCTGATTGTGATTGTGATTGTGATTGTGATTGTGTGACTGTGTGATTGTGATTGTGTGACTGTGATTGTGCGATCGTGATAGTGTGATTGTGATCGTGTGATTGCGATCGTGTGATTGCGATCGTGTGATTGCGATTGTGTGATTGCGTTTGTGTGATTGCGATTGTGTGATTGTGATTGTGCGATTGTGATTGTGGGATTGTGGTTGTGTGATTGTTTGATTGTGTGATTGCGATTGTGTGATTGCGATTGTGTGATTGCGATTGTGTGATTGCGATTGTGTGATTGCGTTTGTGTGATTGCGATTGTGTGATTGCGATTGTTTGATTGCGATTGTTTGATTGTGTGATTGTGATTGTGTGATTGTGATTGTGTGATTGTGATTGTGTGATTGTGATTGTGTGATTGTGATTGTGTGATTGTGATTGTGTGATTGTGATTGTGTGATTGTGATTGTGTGATTGTGATTGTGTGATTGTGATTGTGTGATTGTGATTGTGTGATTGTGATTGTGTGATTGTGATTGTGTGATTGTGATTGTGTGATTGTGATTGTGTGATTGTGATTGTGTGATTGTGATTGTGTGATTGTGATTGTGTGATTGTGATTGTGTGATTGTGATTGTGTGATTGTGATTGTGTGATTGTGATTGTGTGATTGTGATTGTGTGATTGTGATTGTGTGATTGTGATTGTGTGATTGTGATTGTGTGATTGTGATTGTGTGATTGTGATTGTGTGATTGTGATTGTGTGATTGTGATTGTGTGATTGTGATTGTGTGATTGTGATTGTGTGATTGTGATTGTGTGATTGTGATTGTGTGATTGTGATTGTGTGATTGTGATTGTGTGATTGTGATTGTGTGATTGTGATTGTGTGATTGTGATTGTGTGATTGTGATTGTGTGATTGTGATTGTGTGATTGTGATTGTGTGATTGTGATTGTGTGATTGTGATTGTGTGATTGTGATTGTGTGATTGTGATTGTGTGATTGTGATTGTGTGATTGTGATTGTGTGATTGTGATTGTGTGATTGTGATTGTGTGATTGTGATTGTGTGATTGTGATTGTGTGATTGTGATTGTGTGATTGTGATTGTGTGATTGTGATTGTGTGATTGTGATTGTGTGATTGTGATTGTGTGATTGTGATTGTGTGATTGTGATTGTGTGATTGTGATTGTGTGATTGTGATTGTGTGATTGTGATTGTGTGATTGTGATTGTGTGATTGTGATTGTGTGACTGTGATTGTGTGATTGTGATTGTGGGATTGTGATTGTGTGATTGTGATTGTGTGATCGTGACTGTGATTGTGTGATTGTGATTGTGATTGTGATTGTGATTGTGATTGTGATTGTGATTGTGATTCTGATTGTGATTGTGATTGTGATTGTGTGACTGTGTGATTGTGATTGTGTGACTGTGATTGTGCGATCGTGATAGTGTGATTGTGATCGTGTGATTGCGATCGTGTGATTGCGATCGTGTGATTGCGATCGTGTGATTGCGATTGTGTGATTGCGTTTGTGTGATTGCGATTGTGTGATTGTGATTGTGCGATTGTGATTGTGGGATTGTGGTTGTGTGATTGTTTGATTGTGTGATTGCGATTGTGTGATTGCGATTGTGTGATTGCGATTGTGTGATTGCGATTGTGTGATTGCGATTGTGTGATTGCGATTGTGTCATTGCGATTGTGTGATTGCGATTGTTTGATTGTGTGATTGTGATTGTGTGATTGTGATTGTGTGATTGTGATTGTGTGATTGTGATTGTGTGATTGTGATTGTGTGATTGTGATTGTGTGACTGTGATTGTGTGATTGTGATTGTGTGATTGGGATTGTGTGATTGTGATTGTGTGATTGTGATTGTGTGATTGTGATTGTGTGATTGTGATTGCGTGATTGTGTTTGTGTGATTGCGATTGTGTGATTGCGATCGTGTGATTGCGTTTGTGTGATTGCGTTTGTGTGATTGCGATCGTGTGATTGGGATTGTGCGATTGTGATTGTGGGATTGTGGTTGTGTGATTGTTTGATTGTGTGATTGCGATTGTGTGATTGCGATTGTGTGATTGCGATTGGGTGATTGCGATTGTGTGATTGCGATTGTGTGATTGCGATTGTGTGATTGCGATTGTGTGATTGCGATTGTGTGATTGCGATTGTGTGATTGCGATTGTTTGATTGCGATTGTTTGATTGTGTGATTGTGATTGTGTGATTGTGATTGAGTGATTGTGATTGTGTGATTGTGATTGTGTGATTGTGATTGTGTGATTGTGATTGTGTGATTGTGATTGTGTGATTGTGATTGTGTGATTGTGATTGTGTGATTGTGATTGTGTGATTGTGATTGTGTGATTGTGATTGTGTGATTGTGATTGTGTGATTGTGATTGTGTGATTGTGATTGTGTGATTGTGATTGTGTGACTGTGATTGTGTGATTGTGATTGTGGGATTGTGATTGTGATTGTGATTGTGATTGTGATTGTGATTGTGATTGTGATTGTGATTGTGATTGTGATTCTGATTGTGATTGTGATTGTGATTGTGATTGTGATTGTGATTGTGTGACTGTGTGATTGTGATTGTGTGACTGTGATTGTGTGATCGTGATAGTGTGATCGTGATAGTGTGATCGTGATAGTGTGATCGTGATAGTGTGATCGTGATTGTGTGATCGTGACTGTGTGGTCGTGATTGTGTGATCGTGACTGTGATCGTGTGATTGTGATTGTGATTGTGATTGTGATTGTGATTGTGATTGTGATTGTGATTGTGATTGTGATTGTGATTGTGATTGTGATTGTGATTGTGATTGTGATTGTGATTGTGATTGTGATTGTGATTGTGATTGTGATTGTGTGACTGTGTGATTGTGATTGTGTGACTGTGATTGTGTGATTGTGATTGTGTGATTGTGATTGTGTGATTGTGATTGTGTGATTGTGATTGTGTGATTGTGATTGTGTGATTGTGATTGTGTGATTGTGATTGTGTGATTGTGATTGTGTGATTGTGATTGTGTGATTGTGATTGTGTGATTGTGATTGTGTGATTGTGATTGTGTGATTGTGATTGTGTGATTGTGATTGTGTGATTGTGATTGTGTGATTGTGATTGTGTGATTGTGATTGTGTGATTGTGATTGTGTGATTGTGATTGTGTGATTGTGATTGTGTGATTGTGATTGTGTGATTGTGATTGTGTGATTGTGATTGTGTGATTGTGATTGTGTGATTGTGATTGTGTGATTGTGATTGTGTGATTGTGATTGTGTGATTGTGATTGTGTGATTGTGATTGTGTGATTGTGATTGTGTGATTGTGATTGTGTGATTGTGATTGTGTGATTGTGATTGTGTGATTGTGATTGTGTGATTGTGATTGTGTGATTGTGATTGTGTGATTGTGATTGTGTGATTGTGATTGTGTGATTGTGATTGTGTGATTGTGATTGTGTGATTGTGATTGTGTGATTGTGATTGTGTGATTGTGATTGTGTGATTGTGATTGTGTGATTGTGATTGTGTGATTGTGATTGTGTGATTGTGATTGTGTGATTGTGATTGTGTGATTGTGATTGTGTGATTGTGATTGTGTGATTGTGATTGTGTGATTGTGATTGTGTGATTGTGATTGTGTGATTGTGATTGTGTGATTGTGATTGTGTGATTGTGATTGTGTGATTGTGATTGTGTGATTGTGATTGTGTGATTGTGATTGTGTGATTGTGATTGTGTGATTGTGATTGTGTGATTGTGATTGTGTGATTGTGATTGTGTGATTGTGATTGTGTGATTGTGATTGTGTGATTGTGATTGTGTGATTGTGATTGTGTGATTGTGATTGTGTGATTGTGATTGTGTGATTGTGATTGTGTGATTGTGATTGTGTGATTGTGATTGTGTGATTGTGATTGTGTGATTGTGATTGTGTGATTGTGATTGTGTGATTGTGTTTGTGTGATTGTGTTTGTGTGATTGTGTGATTGTGATTGTGTGATTGTGATCGTGTGATTGTGATCGTGTGATCGCGATTGGGTGACCGTGATTGGGTGATCGTGATTGGGTGATCGTGATTTGGTGATCGTGATTGGGTGGTCGAGATTGGGTGATCGTGATTGGGTGATCGTGATTGTGGGATTGTGACTGTGTGATTGTGTGATTGTGATTGTGTGACTGTGATTGTGTGATTGTGATTGTGGGATTGTGATTGTGTGATTGTGATTGTGTGATTGTGATTGTGTGATCGTGACTGTGATCGTGTGATTGTGATTGTGATTGTGATTGTGATTGTGATTGTGATTGTGTGACTGTGTGATTGTGATTGTGTGACTGTGATTGTGTGATCGTGATAGTGTGATCGTGATAGTGTGATCGTGATTGTGTGATCGTGACTGTGTGGTCGTGATTTTGTGATCGTGATTGTGGTATTGTGACTGTGTGATTGTGTGGTTGTGGTTATGTGATTGTGATTGTGTGACTGTGATTGTGTGATTGTGATTGCGATTGTGTGATTGTGACTGTGTGGTCGTGATTGTGTGATCGTGATTGTGGGATTGTGACTGTGTGATTGTGTGATCGTGATTGTGTGATCGCGATTGCGTGATCGCGATTGCGTGATCGCGATTGCGTGATCGCGATTGCGTGATCGCGATTGCGTGATCGCGATTGTGTGATTGTGGTTGTGACTGTGATTGTGTGATTGTGTGATCGTGATTGTGTGATCGTGACTGTGATTGTGTGATTGTGATTGTGATTGTGATTGTGATTGTGTGACTGTGTGATTGTGATTGTGTGATTGCGATTGTGTGATCGTGACTGTGTGGTCGTGATTGTGTGATCGTGATTGTTGGATTGTGACTGTGGGATTGTGTGATTGTGATTGTGATTGTGATTGTGATTGTGATTGTGATTGTGTTTCTGATTCTGATTCTGATTCTGATTCTGATTGTGATTGTGATTGTGATTGTGATTGTGATTGTGTGACTGTGTGATTGTGATTGTGTGACTGTGATTGTGCGATCGTGATAGTGTGATTGCGATCGTGTGATTGCGATCGTGTGATTGCGATCGTGTGATTGCGTTTGTGTGATTGCGATTGTGCGATTGTGATTGTGCGATTGTGATTGTGGGATTGTGGTTGTGTGATTGTTTGATTGTGTGATTGCGATTGTGTGATTGCGATTGTGTGATTGCGATTGTGTGATTGCGATTGTGTGATTGCGATTGTGTGATTGCGATTGTGTGATTGCGATTGTGTGATTGCGATTGTGTGATTGCGATTGTGTGATTGCGTTTGTGTGATTGCGATTGTGTGATTGCGATTGTTTGATTGCGATTGTTTGATTGTGTGATTGTGATTGTGTGATTGTGATTGTGTGATTGTGATTGTGTGATTGTGATTGTGTGATTGTGATTGTGTGATTGTGATTGTGTGATTGTGATTGTGTGATTGTGATTGTGTGATTGTGATTGTGTGATTGTGATTGTGTGATTGTGATTGTGTGATTGTGATTGTGTGATTGTGATTGTGTGATTGTGTGATTGTGTGATTGTGATTGTGTGATTGTGATCGTGTGATTGTGATCGTGTGATCGTGATTGGGTGACCGTGATTGGGTGATCGTGATTGGGTGGTCGTGATTGGGTGATCGTGATTGGGTGATCATGATTGTGGGATTGTGACTGTGTGATTGTGTGATTGTGATTGTGTGACTGTGATTGTGTGATTGTGATTGTGGGATTGTGATTGTGTGATTGTGATTGTGTGATCGTGACTGTGATCGTGTGATTGTGATTGTGATTGTGATTGTGATTGTGATTGTGATTGTGATTGTGATTGTGATTGTGATTGTGATTGTGATTGTGATTGTGTGACTGTGTGATTGTGATTGTGTGACTGTGATTGTGTGACCGTGATTGTGTGATCGTGATAGTGTGATCGTGATTGTGTGATCGTGATTGTGTGGTCGTGATTGTGTGGTCGTGATTGTGCGATTGTGATTGTGTGATCGTGATTGTGGGATCGTGACTGTGGGATCGTGATTGTGTGATTGTGATTGTGGGATTGTGACGGTGTGATTGTGTGATCGTGATTGTGTGATCGTGATTGTGGGATTGTGACTGTGTGATTGTGTGGTTGTGGTTGTGTGATTGTGATTGTGTGACTGTGATTGTGTGATTGTGATAGTGGGATTGTGATTGCTATTGTGTGATTGTGACTGTGTGGTCGTGATTGTGTGATCGTGATTGTGGGATTGTGACTGTGTAATTGTGTGGTTGTGATTGTGTGATCGTGATTGTGTGATCGTGATTGTGTGATCGTGATTGTGTGATCGTGATTGGGTGATCGTGATTGGGTGATCGTGATTGGGTGATCGTGATTGTGGGATTGTGACTGTGCGATTGTGTGATTGTGATTGTGTGACTGTGATTGTGTGATTGTGATTGTGGGATTGTGATTGTGTGATTGTGATTGTGTGATCGTGACTGTGATTGTGTGATTGTGATTGTGATTGTGATTGTGATTGTGATTGTGATTGTGATTGTGATTGTGATTGTGATTGTGATTCTGATTGTGATTGTGATTGTGATTGTGATTGTGTGACTGTGTGATTGTGATTGTGTGACTGTGATTGTGCGATCGTGATAGTGTGATTGTGATCGTGTGATTGCGATCGTGTGATTGCGATCGTGTGATTGCGATTGTGTGATTGCGTTTGTGTGATTGCGATTGTGTGATTGTGATTGTGCGATTGTGATTGTGGGATTGTGGTTGTGTGATTGTTTGATTGTGTGATTGCGATTGTGTGATTGCGATTGTGTGATTGCGATTGTGTGATTGCGATTGTGTGATTGCGTTTGTGTGATTGCGATTGTGTGATTGCGATTGTTTGATTGCGATTGTTTGATTGTGTGATTGTGATTGTGTGATTGTGATTGTGTGATTGTGATTGTGTGATTGTGATTGTGTGATTGTGATTGTGTGATTGTGATTGTGTGATTGTGATTGTGTGATTGTGATTGTGTGATTGTGATTGTGTGATTGTGATTGTGTGATTGTGATTGTGTGATTGTGATTGTGTGATTGTGATTGTGTGATTGTGATTGTGTGATTGTGATTGTGTGATTGTGATTGTGTGATTGTGATTGTGTGATTGTGATTGTGTGATGTGATTGTGTGATTGTGATTGTGTGATTGTGATTGTGTGATTGTGATTGTGTGATTGTGATTGTGTGATTGTGATTGTGTGATTGTGATTGTGTGATTGTGATTGTGTGATTGTGATTGTGTGATTGTGATTGTGTGATTGTGATTGTGTGATTGTGATTGTGTGATTGTGATTGTGTGATTGTGATTGTGTGATTGTGATTGTGTGATTGTGATTGTGTGATTGTGATTGTGTGATTGTGATTGTGTGATTGTGATTGTGTGATTGTGATTGTGTGATTGTGATTGTGTGATTGTGATTGTGTGATTGTGATTGTGTGATTGTGATTGTGTGATTGTGATTGTGTGATTGTGATTGTGTGATTGTGATTGTGTGATTGTGATTGTGTGATTGTGATTGTGTGATTGTGATTGTGTGATTGTGATTGTGTGATTGTGATTGTGTGATTGTGATTGTGTGATTGTGATTGTGTGATTGTGATTGTGTGATTGTGATTGTGTGATTGTGATTGTGTGATTGTGATTGTGTGATTGTGATTGTGTGATTGTGATTGTGTGATTGTGATTGTGTGATTGTGATTGTGTGATTGTGATTGTGTGATTGTGATTGTGTGATTGTGATTGTGTGATTGTGATTGTGTGATTGTGATTGTGTGACTGTGATTGTGTGATTGTGATTGTGTGATTGTGATTGTGTGATTGTGATTGTGTGATTGTGATTGTGTGATTGTGATTGTGTGATTGTGATTGTGTGATTGTGATTGTGTGATTGTGATTGTGTGATTGTGATTGTGTGATTGTGATTGTGTGATTGTGATTGTGTGATTGTGATTGTGTGATTGTGATTGTGTGATTGTGATTGTGTGATTGTGATTGTGTGATTGTGATTGTGTGATTGTGATTGTGTGATTGTGATTGTGTGATTGTGATTGTGTGATTGTGATTGTGTGATTGTGATTGTGTGATTGTGATTGTGTGATTGTGATTGTGTGATTGTGATTGTGTGATTGTGATTGTGTGATTGTGATTGTGTGATTGTGATTGTGTGATTGTGATTGTGTGATTGTGATTGTGTGATTGTGATTGTGTGATTGTGATTGTGTGATTGTGATTGTGTGATTGTGATT
The DNA here is from genome assembly GCF_050947335.1 of Megachile rotundata. Taxonomy (NCBI): domain Eukaryota; kingdom Metazoa; phylum Arthropoda; class Insecta; order Hymenoptera; family Megachilidae; genus Megachile; species Megachile rotundata. The sequence goes on along the minus strand of NC_134997.1, from coordinate 396,911 downwards.
GTGTGATTGTGATTGTGTGATTGTGATTGTGTGATTGTGATTGTGTGATTGTGATTGTGTGATTGTGATTGTGTGATTGTGATTGTGTGATTGTGATTGTGTGATTGTGATTGTGTGATTGTGATTGTGTGATTGTGATTGTGTGATTGTGATTGTGTGATTGTGATTGTGTGATTGTGATTGTGTGATTGTGATTGTGTGATTGTGATTGTGTGATTGTGATTGTGTGATTGTGATTGTGTGATTGTGATTGTGTGATTGTGATTGTGTGATTGTGTTTGTGTGATTGTGTTTGTGTGATTGTGTGATTGTGATTGTGTGATTGTGATCGTGTGATTGTGATCGTGTGATCGCGATTGGGTGACCGTGATTGGGTGATCGTGATTGGGTGATCGTGATTTGGTGATCGTGATTGGGTGGTCGAGATTGGGTGATCGTGATTGGGTGATCGTGATTGTGGGATTGTGACTGTGTGATTGTGTGATTGTGATTGTGTGACTGTGATTGTGTGATTGTGATTGTGGGATTGTGATTGTGTGATTGTGATTGTGTGATTGTGATTGTGTGATCGTGACTGTGATCGTGTGATTGTGATTGTGATTGTGATTGTGATTGTGATTGTGATTGTGTGACTGTGTGATTGTGATTGTGTGACTGTGATTGTGTGATCGTGATAGTGTGATCGTGATAGTGTGATCGTGATTGTGTGATCGTGACTGTGTGGTCGTGATTTTGTGATCGTGATTGTGGTATTGTGACTGTGTGATTGTGTGGTTGTGGTTATGTGATTGTGATTGTGTGACTGTGATTGTGTGATTGTGATTGCGATTGTGTGATTGTGACTGTGTGGTCGTGATTGTGTGATCGTGATTGTGGGATTGTGACTGTGTGATTGTGTGATCGTGATTGTGTGATCGCGATTGCGTGATCGCGATTGTGTGATTGTGGTTGTGACTGTGATTGTGTGATTGTGTGATCGTGATTGTGTGATCGTGACTGTGATTGTGTGATTGTGATTGTGATTGTGATTGTGATTGTGTGACTGTGTGATTGTGATTGTGTGATTGCGATTGTGTGATCGTGACTGTGTGGTCGTGATTGTGTGATCGTGATTGTTGGATTGTGACTGTGGGATTGTGTGATTGTGATTGTGATTGTGATTGTGATTGTGATTGTGATTGTGTTTCTGATTCTGATTCTGATTCTGATTCTGATTGTGATTGTGATTGTGATTGTGATTGTGATTGTGATTGTGTGACTGTGTGATTGTGATTGTGTGACTGTGATTGTGCGATCGTGATAGTGTGATTGCGATCGTGTGATTGCGATCGTGTGATTGCGATCGTGTGATTGCGTTTGTGTGATTGCGATTGTGCGATTGTGATTGTGCGATTGTGATTGTGGGATTGTGGTTGTGTGATTGTTTGATTGTGTGATTGCGATTGTGTGATTGCGATTGTGTGATTGCGATTGTGTGATTGCGATTGTGTGATTGCGATTGTGTGATTGCGATTGTGTGATTGCGATTGTGTGATTGCGATTGTGTGATTGCGATTGTGTGATTGCGTTTGTGTGATTGCGATTGTGTGATTGCGATTGTTTGATTGCGATTGTTTGATTGTGTGATTGTGATTGTGTGATTGTGATTGTGTGATTGTGATTGTGTGATTGTGATTGTGTGATTGTGATTGTGTGATTGTGATTGTGTGATTGTGATTGTGTGATTGTGATTGTGTGATTGTGATTGTGTGATTGTGATTGTGTGATTGTGATTGTGTGATTGTGATTGTGTGATTGTGATTGTGTGATTGTGTGATTGTGTGATTGTGATTGTGTGATTGTGATCGTGTGATTGTGATCGTGTGATCGTGATTGGGTGACCGTGATTGGGTGATCGTGATTGGGTGGTCGTGATTGGGTGATCGTGATTGGGTGATCGTGATTGTGGGATTGTGACTGTGTGATTGTGTGATTGTGATTGTGTGACTGTGATTGTGTGATTGTGATTGTGGGATTGTGATTGTGTGATTGTGATTGTGTGATCGTGACTGTGATCGTGTGATTGTGATTGTGATTGTGATTGTGATTGTGATTGTGATTGTGATTGTGATTGTGATTGTGATTGTGATTGTGTGACTGTGTGATTGTGATTGTGTGACTGTGATTGTGTGACCGTGATTGTGTGATCGTGATAGTGTGATCGTGATTGTGTGATCGTGATTGTGTGGTCGTGATTGTGTGGTCGTGATTGTGCGATTGTGATTGTGTGATCGTGATTGTGGGATCGTGACTGTGGGATCGTGATTGTGTGATTGTGATTGTGGGATTGTGACGGTGTGATTGTGTGATCGTGATTGTGTGATCGTGATTGTGGGATTGTGACTGTGTGATTGTGTGGTTGTGGTTGTGTGATTGTGATTGTGTGACTGTGATTGTGTGATTGTGATAGTGGGATTGTGATTGCTATTGTGTGATTGTGACCGTGTGGTCGTGATTGTGTGATCGTGATTGTGGGATTGTGACTGTGTAATTGTGTGGTTGTGATTGTGTGATCGTGATTGTGTGATCGTGATTGTGTGATCGTGATTGTGTGATCGTGATTGGGTGATCGTGATTGGGTGATCGTGATTGGGTGATCGTGATTGTGGGATTGTGACTGTGCGATTGTGTGATTGTGATTGTGTGACTGTGATTGTGTGATTGTGATTGTGGGATTGTGATTGTGTGATTGTGATTGTGTGATCGTGACTGTGATTGTGTGATTGTGATTGTGATTGTGATTGTGATTGTGATTGTGATTGTGATTGTGATTGTGATTGTGATTGTGATTGTGATTCTGATTGTGATTGTGATTGTGATTGTGATTGTGTGACTGTGTGATTGTGATTGTGTGACTGTGATTGTGCGATCGTGATAGTGTGATTGTGATCGTGTGATTGCGATCGTGTGATTGCGATCGTGTGATTGCGATTGTGTGATTGCGTTTGTGTGATTGCGATTGTGTGATTGTGATTGTGCGATTGTGATTGTGGGATTGTGGTTGTGTGATTGTTTGATTGTGTGATTGCGATTGTGTGATTGCGATTGTGTGATTGCGATTGTGTGATTGCGATTGTGTGATTGCGTTTGTGTGATTGCGATTGTGTGATTGCGATTGTTTGATTGCGATTGTTTGATTGTGTGATTGTGATTGTGTGATTGTGATTGTGTGATTGTGATTGTGTGATTGTGATTGTGTGATTGTGATTGTGTGATTGTGATTGTGTGATTGTGATTGTGTGATTGTGATTGTGTGATTGTGATTGTGTGATTGTGATTGTGTGATTGTGATTGTGTGATTGTGATTGTGTGATTGTGATTGTGTGATTGTGATTGTGTGATTGTGATTGTGTGATTGTGATTGTGTGATTGTGATTGTGTGATTGTGATTGTGTGATTGTGATTGTGTGATTGTGATTGTGTGATTGTGATTGTGTGATTGTGATTGTGTGATTGTGATTGTGTGATTGTGATTGTGTGATTGTGATTGTGTGATTGTGATTGTGTGATTGTGATTGTGTGATTGTGATTGTGTGATTGTGATTGTGTGATTGTGATTGTGTGATTGTGATTGTGTGATTGTGATTGTGTGATTGTGATTGTGTGATTGTGATTGTGTGATTGTGATTGTGTGATTGTGATTGTGTGATTGTGATTGTGTGATTGTGATTGTGTGATTGTGATTGTGTGATTGTGATTGTGTGATTGTGATTGTGTGATTGTGATTGTGTGATTGTGATTGTGTGATTGTGATTGTGTGATTGTGATTGTGTGATTGTGATTGTGTGATTGTGATTGTGTGATTGTGATTGTGTGATTGTGATTGTGTGATTGTGATTGTGTGATTGTGATTGTGTGATTGTGATTGTGTGATTGTGATTGTGTGATTGTGATTGTGTGATTGTGATTGTGTGATTGTGATTGTGTGATTGTGATTGTGTGATTGTGATTGTGTGATTGTGATTGTGTGATTGTGATTGTGTGATTGTGATTGTGTGATTGTGATTGTGTGATTGTGATTGTGTGATTGTGATTGTGTGATTGTGATTGTGTGATTGTGATTGTGTGATTGTGATTGTGTGATTGTGATTGTGTGATTGTGATTGTGTGATTGTGATTGTCTGATTGTGATTGTGTGATTGTGATTGTGTGATTGTGATTGTGTGACTGTGATTGTGTGATTGTGATTGTGGGATTGTGATTGTGTGATTGTGATTGTGTGATCGTGACTGTGATTGTGTGATTGTGATTGTGATTGTGATTGTGATTGTGATTGTGATTGTGATTGTGATTGTGATTCTGATTGTGATTGTGATTGTGATTGTGTGACTGTGTGATTGTGATTGTGTGACTGTGATTGTGCGATCGTGATAGTGTGATTGTGATCGTGTGATTGCGATCGTGTGATTGCGATCGTGTGATTGCGATCGTGTGATTGCGATTGTGTGATTGCGTTTGTGTGATTGCGATTGTGTGATTGTGATTGTGCGATTGTGATTGTGGGATTGTGGTTGTGTGATTGTTTGATTGTGTGATTGCGATTGTGTGATTGCGATTGTGTGATTGCGATTGTGTGATTGCGATTGTGTGATTGCGATTGTGTGATTGCGATTGTGTCATTGCGATTGTGTGATTGCGATTGTTTGATTGTGTGATTGTGATTGTGTGATTGTGATTGTGTGATTGTGATTGTGTGATTGTGATTGTGTGATTGTGATTGTGTGACTGTGATTGTGTGATTGTGATTGTGTGATTGGGATTGTGTGATTGTGATTGTGTGATTGTGATTGTGTGATTGTGATTGTGTGATTGTGATTGCGTGATTGTGTTTGTGTGATTGCGATTGTGTGATTGCGATCGTGTGATTGCGTTTGTGTGATTGCGTTTGTGTGATTGCGATCGTGTGATTGGGATTGTGCGATTGTGATTGTGGGATTGTGGTTGTGTGATTGTTTGATTGTGTGATTGCGATTGTGTGATTGCGATTGTGTGATTGCGATTGGGTGATTGCGATTGTGTGATTGCGATTGTGTGATTGCGATTGTGTGATTGCGATTGTGTGATTGCGATTGTGTGATTGCGATTGTGTGATTGCGATTGTTTGATTGCGATTGTTTGATTGTGTGATTGTGATTGTGTGATTGTGATTGAGTGATTGTGATTGTGTGATTGTGATTGTGTGATTGTGATTGTGTGATTGTGATTGTGTGATTGTGATTGTGTGATTGTGATTGTGTGATTGTGATTGTGTGATTGTGATTGTGTGATTGTGATTGTGTGATTGTGATTGTGTGATTGTGATTGTGTGATTGTGATTGTGTGATTGTGATTGTGTGATTGTGATTGTGTGATTGTGATTGTGTGACTGTGATTGTGTGATTGTGATTGTGGGATTGTGATTGTGATTGTGATTGTGATTGTGATTGTGATTGTGATTGTGATTGTGATTGTGATTGTGATTCTGATTGTGATTGTGATTGTGATTGTGATTGTGATTGTGTGACTGTGTGATTGTGATTGTGTGACTGTGATTGTGTGATCGTGATAGTGTGATCGTGATAGTGTGATCGTGATAGTGTGATCGTGATTGTGTGATCGTGACTGTGTGGTCGTGATTGTGTGATCGTGACTGTGATCGTGTGATTGTGATTGTGATTGTGATTGTGATTGTGATTGTGATTGTGATTGTGATTGTGATTGTGATTGTGATTGTGATTGTGATTGTGATTGTGATTGTGATTGTGATTGTGATTGTGATTGTGATTGTGATTGTGATTGTGATTGTGATTGTGATTGTGATTGTGTGACTGTGTGATTGTGATTGTGTGACTGTGATTGTGTGATCGTGATAGTGTGATCGTGAAAGTGTGATCGTGATTGTGTGATCGTGACTATGTGGTCGTGATTGTGTGATCGTGATTGTGGGATTGTGACTGTGTGATTGTGTGGTTGTGGTTGTGTGATTGTGATTGTGTGACGGTGATTGTGTGATTTTGTGATCGTGATTGTGTGATAGTGATTGTGTGATCGTGATTGTGTGATCGTGATTGTGTGATCGTGATTGTGTGATCGTGATTGGGTGATCGTGATTGGGTGATCGTGATTGGGTGATCGTGATTGGGTGATCGTGATCGTGGGTTTGTGACTGTGCGATTGTGTGATTGTGATGGTGTGACTGTGATTGTGTGATTGTGATTGTGGGATTGTGATTGTGTGATTGTGATTGTGTGATCGTGACTGTGATTGTGTGATTGTGATTGTGATTGTGATTGTGATTGTGATTGTGATTGTGATTGTGATTCTGAATGTGATTGTGATTGTGATTGTGATTGTGATTGTGTGACTGTGTGATTGTGATTGTGTGACTGTGATTGTGTGATTGTGATTGTGTGATTGTGATTGTGTGATTGTGATTGTGTGATTGTGATTGTGTGATTGTGATTGTGTGATTGTGATTGTGTGATTGTGATTGTGTGATTGTGATTGTGTGATTGTGATTGTGTGATTGTGATTGTGTGATTGTGATTGTGTGATTGTGATTGTGTGATTGTGATTGTGTGATTGTGATTGTGTGATTGTGATTGTGTGATTGTGATTGTGTGATTGTGATTGTGTGATTGTGATTGTGTGATTGTGATTGTGTGATTGTGATTGTGTGATTGTGATTGTGTGATTGTGATTGTGTGATTGTGATTGTGTGATTGTGATTGTGTGATTGTGATTGTGTGATTGTGATTGTGTGATTGTGATTGTGTGATTGTGATTGTGTGATTGTGATTGTGTGATTGTGATTGTGTGATTGTGATTGTGTGATTGTGATTGTGTGATTGTGATTGTGTGATTGTGATTGTGTGATTGTGATTGTGTGATTGTGATTGTGTGATTGTGATTGTGTGATTGTGATTGTGTGATTGTGATTGTGTGATTGTGATTGTGTGATTGTGATTGTGTGATTGTGATTGTGTGATTGTGATTGTGTGATTGTGATTGTGTGATTGTGATTGTGTGATTGTGATTGTGTGATTGTGATTGTGTGATTGTGATTGTGTGATTGTGATTGTGTGATTGTGATTGTGTGATTGTGATTGTGTGATTGTGATTGTGTGATTGTGATTGTGTGATTGTGATTGTGTGATTGTGATTGTGTGATTGTGATTGTGTGATTGTGATTGTGTGATTGTGATTGTGTGATTGTGATTGTGTGATTGTGATTGTGTGATTGTGATTGTGTGATTGTGATTGTGTGATTGTGATTGTGTGATTGTGATTGTGTGATTGTGATTGTGTGATTGTGATTGTGTGATTGTGATTGTGTGATTGTGATTGTGTGATTGTGATTGTGTGATTGTGATTGTGTGATTGTGATTGTGTGATTGTGATTGTGTGATTGTGTTTGTGTGATTGTGTTTGTGTGATTGTGTGATTGTGATTGTGTGATTGTGATCGTGTGATTGTGATCGTGTGATCGCGATTGGGTGACCGTGATTGGGTGATCGTGATTGGGTGATCGTGATTTGGTGATCGTGATTGGGTGGTCGAGATTGGGTGATCGTGATTGGGTGATCGTGATTGTGGGATTGTGACTGTGTGATTGTGTGATTGTGATTGTGTGACTGTGATTGTGTGATTGTGATTGTGGGATTGTGATTGTGTGATTGTGATTGTGTGATTGTGATTGTGTGATCGTGACTGTGATCGTGTGATTGTGATTGTGATTGTGATTGTGATTGTGATTGTGATTGTGTGACTGTGTGATTGTGATTGTGTGACTGTGATTGTGTGATCGTGATAGTGTGATCGTGATAGTGTGATCGTGATTGTGTGATCGTGACTGTGTGGTCGTGATTTTGTGATCGTGATTGTGGTATTGTGACTGTGTGATTGTGTGGTTGTGGTTATGTGATTGTGATTGTGTGACTGTGATTGTGTGATTGTGATTGCGATTGTGTGATTGTGACTGTGTGGTCGTGATTGTGTGATCGTGATTGTGGGATTGTGACTGTGTGATTGTGTGATCGTGATTGTGTGATCGCGATTGCGTGATCGCGATTGCGTGATCGCGATTGCGTGATCGCGATTGCGTGATCGCGATTGCGTGATCGCGATTGTGTGATTGTGGTTGTGACTGTGATTGTGTGATTGTGTGATCGTGATTGTGTGATCGTGACTGTGATTGTGTGATTGTGATTGTGATTGTGATTGTGATTGTGTGACTGTGTGATTGTGATTGTGTGATTGCGATTGTGTGATCGTGACTGTGTGGTCGTGATTGTGTGATCGTGATTGTTGGATTGTGACTGTGGGATTGTGTGATTGTGATTGTGATTGTGATTGTGATTGTGATTGTGATTGTGTTTCTGATTCTGATTCTGATTCTGATTCTGATTCTGATTGTGATTGTGATTGTGATTGTGATTGTGATTGTGTGACTGTGTGATTGTGATTGTGTGACTGTGATTGTGCGATCGTGATAGTGTGATTGCGATCGTGTGATTGCGATCGTGTGATTGCGATCGTGTGATTGCGTTTGTGTGATTGCGATTGTGCGATTGTGATTGTGCGATTGTGATTGTGGGATTGTGGTTGTGTGATTGTTTGATTGTGTGATTGCGATTGTGTGATTGCGATTGTGTGATTGCGATTGTGTGATTGCGATTGTGTGATTGCGATTGTGTGATTGCGATTGTGTGATTGCGATTGTGTGATTGCGATTGTGTGATTGCGATTGTGTGATTGCGTTTGTGTGATTGCGATTGTGTGATTGCGATTGTTTGATTGCGATTGTTTGATTGTGTGATTGTGATTGTGTGATTGTGATTGTGTGATTGTGATTGTGTGATTGTGATTGTGTGATTGTGATTGTGTGATTGTGATTGTGTGATTGTGATTGTGTGATTGTGATTGTGATTGTGTGATTGTGATTGTGTGATTGTGATTGTGTGATTGTGATTGTGTGATTGTGATTGTGTGATTGTGATTGTGTGATTGTGATTGTGTGATTGTGTGATTGTGTGATTGTGATTGTGTGATTGTGATCGTGTGATTGTGATCGTGTGATCGTGATTGGGTGACCGTGATTGGGTGATCGTGATTGGGTGGTCGTGATTGGGTGATCGTGATTGGGTGATCATGATTGTGGGATTGTGACTGTGTGATTGTGTGATTGTGATTGTGTGACTGTGATTGTGTGATTGTGATTGTGGGATTGTGATTGTGTGATTGTGATTGTGTGATCGTGACTGTGATCGTGTGATTGTGATTGTGATTGTGATTGTGATTGTGATTGTGATTGTGATTGTGATTGTGATTGTGATTGTGATTGTGATTGTGATTGTGTGACTGTGTGATTGTGATTGTGTGACTGTGATTGTGTGACCGTGATTGTGTGATCGTGATAGTGTGATCGTGATTGTGTGATCGTGATTGTGTGGTCGTGATTGTGTGGTCGTGATTGTGCGATTGTGATTGTGTGATCGTGATTGTGGGATCGTGACTGTGGGATCGTGATTGTGTGATTGTGATTGTGGGATTGTGACGGTGTGATTGTGTGATCGTGATTGTGTGATCGTGATTGTGGGATTGTGACTGTGTGATTGTGTGGTTGTGGTTGTGTGATTGTGATTGTGTGACTGTGATTGTGTGATTGTGATAGTGGGATTGTGATTGCTATTGTGTGATTGTGACTGTGTGGTCGTGATTGTGTGATCGTGATTGTGGGATTGTGACTGTGTAATTGTGTGGTTGTGATTGTGTGATCGTGATTGTGTGATCGTGATTGTGTGATCGTGATTGTGTGATCGTGATTGGGTGATCGTGATTGGGTGATCGTGATTGGGTGATCGTGATTGTGGGATTGTGACTGTGCGATTGTGTGATTGTGATTGTGTGACTGTGATTGTGTGATTGTGATTGTGGGATTGTGATTGTGTGATTGTGATTGTGTGATCGTGACTGTGATTGTGTGATTGTGATTGTGATTGTGATTGTGATTGTGATTGTGATTGTGATTGTGATTGTGATTGTGATTGTGATTGTGATTCTGATTGTGATTGTGATTGTGATTGTGATTGTGTGACTGTGTGATTGTGATTGTGTGACTGTGATTGTGCGATCGTGATAGTGTGATTGTGATCGTGTGATTGCGATCGTGTGATTGCGATCGTGTGATTGCGATTGTGTGATTGCGTTTGTGTGATTGCGATTGTGTGATTGTGATTGTGCGATTGTGATTGTGGGATTGTGGTTGTGTGATTGTTTGATTGTGTGATTGCGATTGTGTGATTGCGATTGTGTGATTGCGATTGTGTGATTGCGATTGTGTGATTGCGTTTGTGTGATTGCGATTGTGTGATTGCGATTGTTTGATTGCGATTGTTTGATTGTGTGATTGTGATTGTGTGATTGTGATTGTGTGATTGTGATTGTGTGATTGTGATTGTGTGATTGTGATTGTGTGATTGTGATTGTGTGATTGTGATTGTGTGATTGTGATTGTGTGATTGTGATTGTGTGATTGTGATTGTGTGATTGTGATTGTGTGATTGTGATTGTGTGATTGTGATTGTGTGATTGTGATTGTGTGATTGTGATTGTGTGATTGTGATTGTGTGATTGTGATTGTGTGATTGTGATTGTGTGATTGTGATTGTGTGATTGTGATTGTGTGATTGTGATTGTGTGATTGTGATTGTGTGATTGTGATTGTGTGATTGTGATTGTGTGATTGTGATTGTGTGATTGTGATTGTGTGATTGTGATTGTGTGATTGTGATTGTGTGATTGTGATTGTGTGATTGTGATTGTGTGATTGTGATTGTGTGATTGTGATTGTGTGATTGTGATTGTGTGATTGTGATTGTGTGATTGTGATTGTGTGATTGTGATTGTGTGATTGTGATTGTGTGATTGTGATTGTGTGATTGTGATTGTGTGATTGTGATTGTGTGATTGTGATTGTGTGATTGTGATTGTGTGATTGTGATTGTGTGATTGTGATTGTGTGATTGTGATTGTGTGATTGTGATTGTGTGATTGTGATTGTGTGATTGTGATTGTGTGATTGTGATTGTGTGATTGTGATTGTGTGATTGTGATTGTGTGATTGTGATTGTGTGATTGTGATTGTGTGATTGTGATTGTGTGATTGTGATTGTGTGATTGTGATTGTGTGATTGTGATTGTGTGATTGTGATTGTGTGATTGTGATTGTGTGATTGTGATTGTGTGATTGTGATTGTGTGATTGTGATTGTGTGATTGTGATTGTGTGATTGTGATTGTGTGATTGTGATTGTGTGATTGTGATTGTGTGATTGTGATTGTGTGATTGTGATTGTGTGATTGTGATTGTGTGATTGTGATTGTGTGATTGTGATTGTGTGATTGTGATTGTGTGATTGTGATTGTGTGATTGTGATTGTGTGATTGTGATTGTGTGATTGTGATTGTGTGATTGTGATTGTGTGATTGTGATTGTGTGATTGTGATTGTGTGATTGTGATTGTGTGACTGTGATTGTGTGATTGTGATTGTGGGATTGTGATTGTGTGATTGTGATTGTGTGATCGTGACTGTGATTGTGTGATTGTGATTGTGATTGTGATTGTGATTGTGATTGTGATTGTGATTGTGATTCTGATTGTGATTGTGATTGTGATTGTGTGACTGTGTGATTGTGATTGTGTGACTGTGATTGTGCGATCGTGATAGTGTGATTGTGATCGTGTGATTGCGATCGTGTGATTGCGATCGTGTGATTGCGATCGTGTGATTGCGATTGTGTGATTGCGTTTGTGTGATTGCGATTGTGTGATTGTGATTGTGCGATTGTGATTGTGGGATTGTGGTTGTGTGATTGTTTGATTGTGTGATTGCGATTGTGTGATTGCGATTGTGTGATTGCGATTGTGTGATTGCGATTGTGTGATTGCGATTGTGTGATTGCGATTGTGTCATTGCGATTGTGTGATTGCGATTGTTTGATTGTGTGATTGTGATTGTGTGATTGTGATTGTGTGATTGTGATTGTGTGATTGTGATTGTGTGATTGTGATTGTGTGACTGTGATTGTGTGATTGTGATTGTGTGATTGGGATTGTGTGATTGTGATTGTGTGATTGTGATTGTGTGATTGTGATTGCGTGATTGTGTTTGTGTGATTGCGATTGTGTGATTGCGATCGTGTGATTGCGATCGTGTGATTGCGTTTGTGTGATTGCGATCGTGTGATTGGGATTGTGCGATTGTGATTGTGGGATTGTGGTTGTGTGATTGTTTGATTGTGTGATTGCGATTGTGTGATTGCGATTGTGTGATTGCGATTGTGTGATTGCGATTGGGTGATTGCGATTGTGTGATTGCGATTGTGTGATTGCGATTGTGTGATTGCGATTGTGTGATTGCGATTGTGTGATTGCGATTGTGTGATTGCGATTGTTCGATTGCGATTGTTTGATTGTGTGATTGTGATTGTGTGATTGTGATTGAGTGATTGTGATTGTGTGATTGTGATTGTGCGATTGTGATTGTGTGATTGTGATTGTGTGATTGTGATTGTGTGATTGTGATTGTGTGATTGTGATTGTGTGATTGTGATTGTGTGATTGTGATTGTGTGATTGTGATTGTGTGATTGTGATTGTGTGATTGTGATTGTGTGATTGTGATTGTGTGATTGTGATTGTGTGATTGTGATTGTGTGATTGTGATTGTGTGATTGTGATTGTGTGATTGTGATTGTGTGATTGTGAGTGTGTGATTGTGATTGTGTGATTGTGATTGTGTGATTGTGATTGTGTGATTGTGATTGTGTGATTGTGATTGTGTGATTGTGATTGTGTGATTGTGATTGTGTGATTGTGATTGTGTGATTGTGATTGTGTGATTGTGATTGTGTGATTGTGATTGTGTGATTGTGATTGTGTGATTGTGATTGTGTGATTGTGATTGTGTGATTGTGATTGTGTGATTGTGATTGTGTGATTGTGATTGTGTGATTGTGATTGTGTGATTGTGATTGTGTGATTGTGATTGTGTGATTGTGATTGTGTGATTGTGATTGTGTGATTGTGATTGTGTGATTGTGATTGTGTGATTGTGATTGTGTGATTGTGATTGTGTGATTGTGATTGTGTGATTGTGATTGTGTGATTGTGATTGTGTGATTGTGATTGTGTGATTGTGATTGTGTGATTGTGATTGTGTGATTGTGATTGTGTGATTGTGATTGTGTGATTGTGATTGTGTGATTGTGATTGTGTGATTGTGATTGTGTGATTGTGATTGTGTGATTGTGATTGTGTGATTGTGATTGTGTGATTGTGATTGTGTGATTGTGATTGTGTGATTGTGATTGTGTGATTGTGATTGTGTGATTGTGATTGTGTGATTGTGATTGTGTGATTGTGATTGTGTGATTGTGATTGTGTGATTGTGATTGTGTGATTGTGATTGTGTGATTGTGATTGTGTGATTGTGATTGTGTGATTGTGATTGTGTGATTGTGATTGTGTGATTGTGATTGTGTGATTGTGATTGTGTGATTGTGATTGTGTGATTGTGATTGTGTGATTGTGATTGTGTGATTGTGATTGTGTGATTGTGATTGTGTGATTGTGATTGTGTGATTGTGATTGTGTGATTGTGATTGTGTGATTGTGATTGTGTGATTGTGATTGTGTGATTGTGATTGTGTGATTGTGATTGTGTGATTGTGATTGTGTGATTGTGATTGTGTGATTGTGATTGTGTGATTGTGATTGTGTGATTGTGATTGTGTGATTGTGATTGTGTGATTGTGATTGTGTGATTGTGATTGTGTGATTGTGATTGTGTGATTGTGATTGTGTGATTGTGATTGTGTGATTGTGATTGTGTGATTGTGATTGTGTGATTGTGATTGTGTGATTGTGATTGTGTGATTGTGATTGTGTGATTGTGATTGTGTGATTGTGATTGTGTGATTGTGATTGTGTGATTGTGATTGTGTGATTGTGATTGTGTGATTGTGATTGTGTGATTGTGATTGTGTGATTGTGATTGTGTGATTGTGATTGTGTGATTGTGATTGTGTGATTGTGATTGTGTGATTGTGATTGTGTGATTGTGATTGTGTGATTGTGATTGTGTGATTGTGATTGTGTGATTGTGATTGTGTGATTGTGATTGTGTGATTGTGATTGTGTGATTGTGATTGTGTGATTGTGATTGTGTGATTGTGATTGTGTGATTGTGATTGTGTGATTGTGATTGTGTGATTGTGATTGTGTGATTGTGATTGTGTGATTGTGATTGTGTGATTGTGATTGTGTGATTGTGATTGTGTGATTGTGATTGTGTGATTGTGATTGTGTGATTGTGATTGTGTGATTGTGATTGTGTGATTGTGATTGTGTGATTGTGATTGTGTGATTGTGATTGTGTGATTGTGATTGTGTGATTGTGATTGTGTGATTGTGATTGTGTGATTGTGATTGTGTGATTGTGATTGTGTGATTGTGATTGTGTGATTGTGATTGTGTGATTGTGATTGTGTGATTGTGATTGTGTGATTGTGATTGTGTGATTGTGATTGTGTGATTGTGATTGTGTGATTGTGATTGTGTGATTGTGATTGTGTGATTGTGATTGTGTGATTGTGATTGTGTGATTGTGATTGTGTGATTGTGATTGTGTGATTGTGATTGTGTGATTGTGATTGTGTGATTGTGATTGTGTGATTGTGATTGTGTGATTGTGATTGTGTGATTGTGATTGTGTGATTGTGATTGTGTGATTGTGATTGTGTGATTGTGATTGTGTGATTGTGTTTGTGTGATTGTGTTTGTGTGATTGTGTGATTGTGATTGTGTGATTGTGATCGTGTGATTGTGATCGTGTGATCGCGATTGGGTGACCGTGATTGGGTGATCGTGATTGGGTGATCGTGATTTGGTGATCGTGATTGGGTGGTCGAGATTGGGTGATCGTGATTGGGTGATCGTGATTGTGGGATTGTGACTGTGTGATTGTGTGATTGTGATTGTGTGACTGTGATTGTGTGATTGTGATTGTGGGATTGTGATTGTGTGATTGTGATTGTGTGATTGTGATTGTGTGATCGTGACTGTGATCGTGTGATTGTGATTGTGATTGTGATTGTGATTGTGATTGTGATTGTGTGACTGTGTGATTGTGATTGTGTGACTGTGATTGTGTGATCGTGATAGTGTGATCGTGATAGTGTGATCGTGATTGTGTGATCGTGACTGTGTGGTCGTGATTTTGTGATCGTGATTGTGGTATTGTGACTGTGTGATTGTGTGGTTGTGGTTATGTGATTGTGATTGTGTGACTGTGATTGTGTGATTGTGATTGCGATTGTGTGATTGTGACTGTGTGGTCGTGATTGTGTGATCGTGATTGTGGGATTGTGACTGTGTGATTGTGTGATCGTGATTGTGTGATCGCGATTGCGTGATCGCGATTGCGTGATCGCGATTGCGTGATCGCGATTGCGTGATCGCGATTGCGTGATCGCGATTGCGTGATCGCGATTGTGTGATTGTGGTTGTGACTGTGATTGTGTGATTGTGTGATCGTGATTGTGTCATCGTGACTGTGATTGTGTGATTGTGATTGTGATTGTGATTGTGATTGTGTGACTGTGTGATTGTGATTGTGTGATTGCGATTGTGTGATCGTGACTGTGTGGTCGTGATTGTGTGATCGTGATTGTTGGATTGTGACTGTGGGATTGTGTGATTGTGATTGTGATTGTGATTGTGATTGTGATTGTGATTGTGTTTCTGATTCTGATTCTGATTCTGATTCTGATTGTGATTGTGATTGTGATTGTGATTGTGATTGTGTGACTGTGTGATTGTGATTGTGTGACTGTGATTGTGCGATCGTGATAGTGTGATTGCGATCGTGTGATTGCGATCGTGTGATTGCGATCGTGTGATTGCGTTTGTGTGATTGCGATTGTGCGATTGTGATTGTGCGATTGTGATTGTGGGATTGTGGTTGTGTGATTGTTTGATTGTGTGATTGCGATTGTGTGATTGCGATTGTGTGATTGCGATTGTGTGATTGCGATTGTGTGATTGCGATTGTGTGATTGCGATTGTGTGATTGCGATTGTGTGATTGCGATTGTGTGATTGCGATTGTGTGATTGCGATTGTGTGATTGCGTTTGTGTGATTGCGATTGTGTGATTGCGATTGTTTGATTGCGATTGTTTGATTGTGTGATTGTGATTGTGTGATTGTGATTGTGTGATTGTGATTGTGTGATTGTGATTGTGTGATTGTGATTGTGTGATTGTGATTGTGTGATTGTGATTGTGTGATTGTGATTGTGTGATTGTGATTGTGTGATTGTGATTGTGTGATTGTGATTGTGTGATTGTGATTGTGTGATTGTGATTGTGTGATTGTGTGATTGTGTGATTGTGATTGTGTGATTGTGATCGTGTGATTGTGATCGTGTGATCGTGATTGGGTGACCGTGATTGGGTGATCGTGATTGGGTGGTCGTGATTGGGTGATCGTGATTGGGTGATCGTGATTGTGGGATTGTGACTGTGTGATTGTGTGATTGTGATTGTGTGACTGTGATTGTGTGATTGTGATTGTGGGATTGTGATTGTGTGATTGTGATTGTGTGATCGTGACTGTGATCGTGTGATTGTGATTGTGATTGTGATTGTGATTGTGATTGTGATTGTGATTGTGATTGTGATTGTGATTGTGATTGTGATTGTGATTGTGATTGTGATTGTGTGACTGTGTGATTGTGATTGTGTGACTGTGATTGTGTGACCGTGATTGTGTGATCGTGATAGTGTGATCGTGATTGTGTGATCGTGATTGTGTGGTCGTGATTGTGTGGTCGTGATTGTGCGATTGTGATTGTGTGATCGTGATTGTGGGATCGTGACTGTGGGATCGTGATTGTGTGATTGTGATTGTGGGATTGTGACGGTGTGATTGTGTGATCGTGATTGTGTGATCGTGATTGTGGGATTGTGACTGTGTGATTGTGTGGTTGTGGTTGTGTGATTGTGATTGTGTGACTGTGATTGTGTGATTGTGATAGTGGGATTGTGATTGCTATTGTGTGATTGTGACTGTGTGGTCGTGATTGTGTGATCGTGATTGTGGGATTGTGACTGTGTAATTGTGTGGTTGTGATTGTGTGATCGTGATTGTGTGATCGTGATTGTGTGATCGTGATTGTGTGATCGTGATTGGGTGATCGTGATTGGGTGATCGTGATTGGGTGATCGTGATTGTGGGATTGTGACTGTGCGATTGTGTGATTGTGATTGTGTGACTGTGATTGTGTGATTGTGATTGTGGGATTGTGATTGTGTGATTGTGATTGTGTGATCGTGACTGTGATTGTGTGATTGTGATTGTGATTGTGATTGTGATTGTGATTGTGATTGTGATTGTGATTGTGATTGTGATTGTGATTGTGATTGTGATTCTGATTGTGATTGTGATTGTGATTGTGATTGTGTGACTGTGTGATTGTGATTGTGTGACTGTGATTGTGCGATCGTGATAGTGTGATTGTGATCGTGTGATTGCGATCGTGTGATTGCGATCGTGTGATTGCGATTGTGTGATTGCGTTTGTGTGATTGCGATTGTGTGATTGTGATTGTGCGATTGTGATTGTGGGATTGTGGTTGTGTGATTGTTTGATTGTGTGATTGCGATTGTGTGATTGCGATTGTGTGATTGCGATTGTGTGATTGCGATTGTGTGATTGCGTTTGTGTGATTGCGATTGTGTGATTGCGATTGTTTGATTGCGATTGTTTGATTGTGTGATTGTGATTGTGTGATTGTGATTGTGTGATTGTGATTGTGTGATTGTGATTGTGTGATTGTGATTGTGTGATTGTGATTGTGTGATTGTGATTGTGTGATTGTGATTGTGTGATTGTGATTGTGTGATTGTGATTGTGTGATTGTGATTGTGTGATTGTGATTGTGTGATTGTGATTGTGTGATTGTGATTGTGTGATTGTGATTGTGTGATTGTGATTGTGTGATTGTGATTGTGTGATTGTGATTGTGTGATTGTGATTGTGTGATTGTGATTGTGTGATTGTGATTGTGTGATTGTGATTGTGTGATTGTGATTGTGTGATTGTGATTGTGTGATTGTGATTGTGTGATTGTGATTGTGTGATTGTGATTGTGTGATTGTGATTGTGTGATTGTGATTGTGTGATTGTGATTGTGTGATTGTGATTGTGTGATTGTGATTGTGTGATTGTGATTGTGTGATTGTGATTGTGTGATTGTGATTGTGTGATTGTGATTGTGTGATTGTGATTGTGTGATTGTGATTGTGTGATTGTGATTGTGTGATTGTGATTGTGTGATTGTGATTGTGTGATTGTGATTGTGTGATTGTGATTGTGTGATTGTGATTGTGTGATTGTGATTGTGTGATTGTGATTGTGTGATTGTGATTGTGTGATTGTGATTTTGTGATTGTGATTGTGTGATTGTGATTGTGTGATTGTGATTGTGTGATTGTGATTGTGTGATTGTGATTGTGTGATTGTGATTGTGTGATTGTGATTGTGTGATTGTGATTGTGTGATTGTGATTGTGTGATTGTGATTGTGTGACTGTGATTGTGTGATTGTGATTGTGGGATTGTGATTGTGTGATTGTGATTGTGTGATCGTGACTGTGATTGTGTGATTGTGATTGTGATTGTGATTGTGATTGTGATTGTGATTGTGATTGTGATTCTGATTGTGATTGTGATTGTGATTGTGTGACTGTGTGATTGTGATTGTGTGACTGTGATTGTGCGATCGTGATAGTGTGATTGTGATCGTGTGATTGCGATCGTGTGATTGCGATCGTGTGATTGCGATCGTGTGATTGCGATTGTGTGATTGCGTTTGTGTGATTGCGATTGTGTGATTGTGATTGTGCGATTGTGATTGTGGGATTGTGGTTGTGTGATTGTTTGATTGTGTGATTGCGATTGTGTGATTGCGATTGTGTGATTGCGATTGTGTGATTGCGATTGTGTGATTGCGATTGTGTGATTGCGATTGTGTCATTGCGATTGTGTGATTGCGATTGTTTGATTGTGTGATTGTGATTGTGTGATTGTGATTGTGTGATTGTGATTGTGTGATTGTGATTGTGTGATTGTGATTGTGTGACTGTGATTGTGTGATTGTGATTGTGTGATTGGGATTGTGTGATTGTGATTGTGTGATTGTGATTGTGTGATTGTGATTGTGTGATTGTGATTGCGTGATTGTGTTTGTGTGATTGCGATTGTGTGATTGCGATCGTGTGATTGCGTTTGTGTGATTGCGTTTGTGTGATTGCGATCGTGTGATTGGGATTGTGCGATTGTGATTGTGGGATTGTGGTTGTGTGATTGTTTGATTGTGTGATTGCGATTGTGTGATTGCGATTGTGTGATTGCGATTGGGTGATTGCGATTGTGTGATTGCGATTGTGTGATTGCGATTGTGTGATTGCGATTGTGTGATTGCGATTGTGTGATTGCGATTGTGTGATTGCGATTGTTTGATTGCGATTGTTTGATTGTGTGATTGTGATTGTGTGATTGTGATTGAGTGATTGTGATTGTGTGATTGTGATTGTGTGATTGTGATTGTGTGATTGTGATTGTGTGATTGTGATTGTGTGATTGTGATTGTGTGATTGTGATTGTGTGATTGTGATTGTGTGATTGTGATTGTGTGATTGTGATTGTGTGATTGTGATTGTGTGATTGTGATTGTGTGATTGTGATTGTGTGACTGTGATTGTGTGATTGTGATTGTGGGATTGTGATTGTGATTGTGATTGTGATTGTGATTGTGATTGTGATTGTGATTGTGATTGTGATTGTGATTCTGATTGTGATTGTGATTGTGATTGTGATTGTGATTGTGTGACTGTGTGATTGTGATTGTGTGACTGTGATTGTGTGATCGTGATAGTGTGATCGTGATAGTGTGATCGTGATAGTGTGATCGTGATAGTGTGATCGTGATTGTGTGATCGTGACTGTGTGGTCGTGATTGTGTGATCGTGACTGTGATCGTGTGATTGTGATTGTGATTGTGATTGTGATTGTGATTGTGATTGTGATTGTGATTGTGATTGTGATTGTGATTGTGATTGTGATTGTGATTGTGATTGTGATTGTGATTGTGATTGTGATTGTGATTGTGATTGTGATTGTGATTGTGATTGTGTGACTGTGTGATTGTGATTGTGTGACTGTGATTGTGTGATCGTGATAGTGTGATCGTGAAAGTGTGATCGTGATTGTGTGATCGTGACTATGTGGTCGTGATTGTGTGATCGTGATTGTGGGATTGTGACTGTGTGATTGTGTGGTTGTGGTTGTGTGATTGTGATTGTGTGACGGTGATTGTGTGATTTTGTGATCGTGATTGTGTGATAGTGATTGTGTGATCGTGATTGTGTGATCGTGATTGTGTGATCGTGATTGTGTGATCGTGATTGGGTGATCGTGATTGGGTGATCGTGATTGGGTGATCGTGATTGGGTGATCGTGATCGTGGGTTTGTGACTGTGCGATTGTGTGATTGTGATGGTGTGACTGTGATTGTGTGATTGTGATTGTGGGATTGTGATTGTGTGATTGTGATTGTGTGATCGTGACTGTGATTGTGTGATTGTGATTGTGATTGTGATTGTGATTGTGATTGTGATTGTGATTGTGATTCTGAATGTGATTGTGATTGTGATTGTGATTGTGATTGTGTGACTGTGTGATTGTGATTGTGTGACTGTGATTGTGTGATTGTGATTGTGTGATTGTGATTGTGTGATTGTGATTGTGTGATTGTGATTGTGTGATTGTGATTGTGTGATTGTGTTTGTGTGATTGTGATTGTGTGATTGTGATTGTGTGATTGTGTGATTGTGATTGTGTGATTGTGATCGTGTGATTGTGATCGTGTGATCGTGATTGGGTGACCGTGATTGGGTGATCGTGATTGGGTGATCGTGATTTGGTGATCGTGATTGGGTGGTCGTGATTGGGTGATCGTGATTGGGTGATCGTGATTGTGGGATTGTGACTGTGTGATTGTGTGATTGTGATTGTGTGACTGTGATTGTGTGATTGTGATTGTGGGATTGTGATTGTGTGATTGTGATTGTGTGATCGTGACTGTGATTGTGTGATTGTGATTTTGATTGTGATTGTGATTGTGATTGTGATTGTGATTGTGATTGTGATTGTGTGACTGTGTGATTGTGATTGTGTGACTGTGATTGTGTGACCGTGATTGTGTGATCGTGATAGTGTGATCGTGATTGTGTGATCGTGATTGTGTGGTCGTGATTGTGTGGTCGTGATTGTGTGATTGTGATTGTGTGATCGTGATTGTGGGATCGTGACTGTGGGATCGTGATTGTGTGATTGTGATTGTGGGATTGTGACGGTGTGATTGTGTGATCGTGATTGTGTGATCGTGATTGTGGGATTGTGACTGTGTGATTGTGTGGTTGTGGTTGTGTGATTGTGATTGTGTGACTGTGATTGTGTGATTGTGATTGTGGGATTGTGATTGCTATTGTGTGATTGTGACTGTGTGGTCGTGATTGTGTGATCGTGATTGTGGGATTGTGACAGTGTGATTGTGTGGTTGTGGTTGTGTGATTGTGATTGTGTGATCGTGATTGTGTGATTGTGATTGTGTGGTCGTGATTGTGTGATAGTGATTGTGTGATTGTGATTGTGTGATTGTGATTGTGTGATTGTGATTGTGTGATTGTGATTGTGGGATTGTGATTGTGTGATTGTGATTGTGTGATCGTGACTGTGATTGTGTGATTGTGATTGTGATTTTAATTGTGATTGTGATTGTGATCCTGATTGTGAATGTGATTGTGATTGTGATTGTGATTGTGATTGTGATTGTGTGACTGTGTGATTGTGATTGTGTGACTGTGATTGTGCGATCGTGATAGTGTGATTGTGATCGTGTGATTGCGATCGTGTGATTGTGATCGTGTGATTGCGATCGTGTGATGGCCATCGTGTGATTGCGATCGTGTGATTGCGATCGTGTGATTGCGATGGTGTGATTGCGATTGTGCGATTGTGATTGTGGGATTGTGATTGTGTGATTGTGATTGTGTGATTGTGATTGTGTGATTGTGATTGTGTGATTGTGATTGTGTGATTGTGATTGTGTGATTGTGATTGTGTGATTGTGATTGTGTGATTGTGATTGTGTGATCGTGATTGTGTGATCGTGATCGTGTGATCGTGATAGGGTGACCGTGATTGGGTGATCGTGATTGGGTGATCGTGATTTGGTGATCGTGATTGTGTGATCGTGATTGGGTGATCGTGATTGGGTGATCGTGATTGTGGGATTGTGACTGTGTGATTGTGTGATTGTGATTGTGTGACTGTGGTTGTGTGATTGTGATTGTGGGATTGTGATTGTGTGATTGCGATTGTGTGATTGCGATTGTGTGATTGCGATTGTGTGATTGCGATTGTGTGATTGCGACTGTGTGGTCGTGATTGTGTGATCGTGATTGTGGGATTGTGACTGTGTGATTGTGTGGTTGTGGTTGTGTGATCGTGACTGTGTGATCATGATTGTGTGACCGTGATTGTGTGACCGTGATTATGTGATCGTGATTGTGTGATCCTGATTGTGTGATTAGGATTCTGTGATCGTGATTGTGTAATCGTGATTGTGTGATCACACAATCACACAGTCACAATCCCACAATCACGATCACCCAATCACGATCACCCAATCACGATCACACAATCACAATCACACAATCACAATCCCACAATCACAATCGCACAATCGCTATCACACCATCGCAATCACACGATCGCAATCACACGATCGCAATCACACGATGGCCATCACACGATCGCAATCACACGATCACAATCACACGATCGCAATCACACGATCACAATCACACTATCACGATCGCACAATCACAGTCACACAATCACAATCACACAGTCACACAATCACAATCACAATCACAATCACAATCACAATCACATTCACAATCAGGATCACAATCACAATCACAATTAAAATCACAATCACAATCACACAATCACAGTCACGATCACACAATCACAATCACACAATCACAATCCCACAATCACAATCACACAATCACAATCACACAATCACAATCACACAATCACAATCACACAATCACTATCACACAATCACGACCACACAATCACAATCACACAATCACGATCACACAATCACAATCACACAACCACAACCACACAATCACACTGTCACAATCCCACAATCACGATCACACAATCACGACCACACAGTCACAATCACACAATAGCAATCACAATCCCACAATCACAATCACACAATCACAGTCACACAATCACAATCACACAACCACAACCACACAATCACACAGTCACAATCCCACAATCACGATCACACAATCACGATCACACAATCACACCGTCACAATCCCACAATCACAATCACACAATCACGATCCCACAGTCACGATCCCACAATCACGATCACACAATCACAATCACACAATCACGACCACACAATCACGACCACACAATCACGATCACACAATCACGATCACACTATCACGATCACACAATCACGGTCACACAATCACAGTCACACAATCACAATCACACAGTCACACAATCACAATCACAATCACAATCACAATCACAATCACAATCACAATCAAAATCACAATCACACAATCACAGTCACGATCACACAATCACAATCACACAATCACAATCCCACAATCACAATCACACAATCACAGTCACACAATCACAATCACACAATCACACAGTCACAATCCCACAATCACGATCACCCAATCACGATCACCCAATCACGACCACCCAATCACGATCACCAAATCACGATCACCCAATCACGATCACCCAATCACGGTCACCCAATCACGATCACACGATCACAATCACACGATCACAATCACACAATCACAATCACACAATCACACAATCACAATCACACAATCACAATCACACAAACACAATCACACAATCACAATCACACAATCACAATCACACAATCACAATCACACAATCACAATCCCACAATCACAATCACACAATCACAGTCACACAATCACAATCACACAATCACACAGTCACAATCCCACAATCACGATCACCCAATCACGATCACCCAATCACGACCACCCAATCACGATCACCAAATCACGATCACCCAATCACGATCACCCAATCACGGTCACCCAATCACGATCACACGATCACAATCACACGATCACAATCACACAATCACAATCACACAATCACACAATCACAATCACACAATCACAATCACACAAACACAATCACACAATCACAATCACACAATCACAATCACACAATCACAATCACACAATCACAATCACACAATCACAATCACACAATCACAGTCACACAATCACAATCACACAGTCACACAATCACAATCACAATCACAATCACAATCACATTCAGAATCACAATCACAATCACAATCACAATCACAATCACAATCACAATCACAATCACACAATCACAGTCACGATCACACAATCACAATCACACAATCACAATCCCACAATCACAATCACACAATCACAGTCACACCATCACAATCACACAATCGCACAGTCACAAACCCACGATCACGATCACCCAATCACGATCACCCAATCACGATCACCCAATCACGATCACCCAATCACGATCACACAATCACGATCACACAATCACGATCACACAATCACGATCACACAATCACTATCACACAATCACGATCACACAATCACACAATCACCGTCACACAATCACAATCACACAACCACAACCACACAATCACACAGTCACAATCCCACAATCACGATCACACAATCACGACCACATAGTCACGATCACACAATCACGATCACACTTTCACGATCACACTATCACGATCACACAATCACAGTCACACAATCACAATCACACAGTCACACAATCACAATCACAATCACAATCACAATCACAATCACAATCACAATCACAATCACAATCACAATCACAATCACAATCACAATCACAATCACAATCACAATCACAATCACAATCACAATCACAATCACAATCACAATCACAATCACAATCACACGATCACAGTCACGATCACACAATCACGACCACACAGTCACGATCACACAATCACGATCACACTATCACGATCACACTATCACGATCACACTATCACGATCACACTATCACGATCACACAATCACAGTCACACAATCACAATCACACAGTCACACAATCACAATCACAATCACAATCACAATCACAATCAGAATCACAATCACAATCACAATCACAATCACAATCACAATCACAATCACAATCACAATCACAATCACAATCACAATCCCACAATCACAATCACACAATCACAGTCACACAATCACAATCACACAATCACAATCACACAATCACAATCACACAATCACAATCACACAATCACAATCACACAATCACAATCACACAATCACAATCACACAATCACAATCACACAATCACAATCACACAATCACAATCACACAATCACAATCACACAATCACAATCACACAATCACAATCACTCAATCACAATCACACAATCACAATCACACAATCACAATCACACAATCAAACAATCGCAATCAAACAATCGCAATCACACAATCGCAATCACACAATCGCAATCACACAATCGCAATCACACAATCGCAATCACACAATCGCAATCACACAATCGCAATCACCCAATCGCAATCACACAATCGCAATCACACAATCGCAATCACACAATCAAACAATCACACAACCACAATCCCACAATCACAATCGCACAATCCCAATCACACGATCGCAATCACACAAACGCAATCACACAAACGCAATCACACGATCGCAATCACACAATCGCAATCACACAAACACAATCACGCAATCACAATCACACAATCACAATCACACAATCACAATCACACAATCACAATCACACAATCCCAATCACACAATCACAATCACACAATCACAGTCACACAATCACAATCACACAATCACAATCACACAATCACAATCACACAATCACAATCACACAATCACAATCACACAATCAAACAATCGCAATCACACAATCGCAATGACACAATCGCAATCACACAATCGCAATCACACAATCGCAATCACACAATCGCAATCACACAATCGCAATCACACAATCGCAATCACACAATCAAACAATCACACAACCACAATCCCACAATCACAATCGCACAATCACAATCACACAATCGCAATCACACAAACGCAATCACACAATCGCAATCACACGATCGCAATCACACGATCGCAATCACACGATCGCAATCACACGATCACAATCACACTATCACGATCGCACAATCACAGTCACACAATCACAATCACACAGTCACACAATCACAATCACAATCACAATCAGAATCACAATCACAATCACAATCACAATCACAATCACAATCACAATCACAATCACAATCACAATCACACAATCACAGTCACGATCACACAATCACAATCACACAATCACAATCCCACAATCACAATCACACAATCACAGTCACACAATCACAATCACACAATCACAATCACACAATCACAATCACACAATCACAATCACACAATCACAATCACACAATCACAATCACACAATCACAATCACACAATCACAATCACACAATCACAATCACACAATCACAATCACACAATCACAATCACACAATCACAATCACACAATCACAATCACACAATCACAATCACACAATCACAATCACACAATCACAATCACACAATCACAATCACACAATCACAATCACACAATCACAATCACACAATCACAATCACACAATCACAATCACACAATCACAATCACACAATCACAATCACACAATCACAATCACACAATCACACAATCACAATCACACAATCACAATCACACAATCACAATCACACAATCACAATCACACAATCACAATCACACAATCACAATCACACAATCACAATCACACAATCACAATCACACAATCACAATCACACAATCACAATCACACAATCACACAATCGCAATCACACAATCGCAATCAGACAATCGCAATCACACAATCGCAATCACACAATCGCAATCACCCAATCGCAATCACACAATCGCAATCACACAATCAAACAATCACACAACCACAATCCCACAATCACAATCGCACAATCCCAATCACACGATCGCAATCACACAAACGCAATCACACAAACGCAATCACACGATCGCAATCACACAATCGCAATCACACAAACACAATCACACAATCACAATCACACAATCACAATCACAATCACACAATCACAATCACACAATCACAATCACACAATCACAATCACACAATCACAATCACACAATCACAATCACACAATCACAATCACACAATCGCAATCACACAATCACAATCACACAATCACAATCACACAATCACAATCACACAATCACAATCACACAATCACAATCACACAATCACAATCACACAATCACAATCACACAATCACAATCACACAATCACAATCACACAATCACAATCACACAATCAAACAATCGCAATCAAACAATCGCAATCACACAATCGCAATCACACAAACGCAATCACACAATCGCAATCACACAATCGCAATCACACAATCGCAATCACACAATCGCAATCACACAATCGCAATCACACAATCGCAATCACACAATCGCAATCACACAATCGCAATCACACAATCAAACAATCACACAACCACAATCCCACAATCACAATCGCACAATCACAATTACACAATCGCAATCACACAAACGCAATCACACAATCGCAATCACACGATCGCAATCACACGATCGCAATCACACGATCACAATCACACGATCGCAATCACACGATCACAATCACACTATCACGATCGCACAATCACAGTCACACAATCACAATCACACAGTCACACAATCACAATCACAATCACAATCACAATCAGAATCACAATCACAATCACAATCACAATCACAATCACAATCACAATCACAATCACAATCACAATCACAATCACAATCACAATCACAATCACACAATCACAGTCACGATCACACAATCACAATCACACAATCACAATCCCACAATCACAATCACACAATCACAGTCACACAATCACAGTCACACAATCACAATCACACAATCGCACAGTCACAATCCCACAATCACGATCACCCAATCACGATCACCCAATCACGACCACCCAATCACGATCACCCAATCACGATCACCCAATCACGATCACACAATCACGATCACACAATCACAACCACACAATTACACAGTCACAATCCCACAATCACGATCACACAATCACGACCACACAGTCACAATCACACAATAGCAATCACAATCCCACAATCACAATCACACAATCACAGTCACACAATCACAATCACACAACCACAACCACACAATCACACAGTCACAATCCCACAATCACGATCACACAATCACGATCACACAATCACGATCACACAATCACGATCACACAATCACACCGTCACAATCCCACAATCACAATCACACAATCACGATCCCACAGTCACGATCCCACAATCACGATCACACAATCACAATCACACAATCACGACCACACAATCACGACCACACAATCACGATCACACAATCACGATCACACTATCACGATCACACAATCACGGTCACACAATCACAGTCACACAATCACAATCACACAGTCACACAATCACAATCACAATCACAATCACAATCGCAATCACAATCACAATCACACAATCACAGTCACGATCACACAATCACAATCACAGAATCACAATCCCACAATCACAATCACACAATCACAGTCACACAATCACAATCACACAATCACACAGTCACAATCCCACAATCACGATCACCCAATCACGATCACCCAATCACGACCACCCAATCACGATCACCCAATCACGATCACCAAATCACGATCACCCAATCACGATCACCCAATCACGATCACAGGATCACAATCACACGATCACAATCACACAATCACAATCACACAATCACACAATCACAATCACACAATCACAATCACACAAACACAATCACACAATCACAATCACACAATCACAATCACACAATCACAATCACACAATCACAATCACACAATCACAATCACACAATCACAATCACAGTCACAATCACAATCACAATCACAATCACAATCACAATCACAATCACAATCACACGATCACAGTCACGATCACACAATCACAATCACACAATCACAATCACACAATCACAATCACACAATCACAATCACACAATCAAACAATCGCAATCACACAATCGCAATGACACAATCGCAATCACACAATCGCAATCACACAATCGCAATCACACAATCGCAATCACACAATCGCAATCACACAATCAAACAATCACACAACCACAATCCCACAATCACAATCGCACAATCACAATCACACAATCGCAATCACACAAACGCAATCACACAATCGCAATCACACGATCGCAATCACACGATCGCAATCACACGATCGCAATCACACGATCACAATCACACTATCACGATCGCACAATCACAGTCACACAATCACAATCACACAGTCACACAATCACAATCACAATCACAATCAGAATCACAATCACAATCACAATCACAATCACAATCACAATCACAATCACAATCACAATCACAATCACACAATCACAGTCACGATCACACAATCACAATCACACAATCACAATCCCACAATCACAATCACACAATCACAGTCACACAATCACAATCACACAATCACAATCACACAATCACAATCACACAATCACAATCACACAATCACAATCACACAATCACAATCACACAATCACAATCACACAATCACAATCACACAATCACAATCACACAATCACAATCACACAATCACAATCACACAATCACAATCACACAATCACAATCACACAATCACAATCACACAATCACAATCACACAATCACAATCACACAATCACAATCACACAATCACAATCACACAATCACAATCACACAATCACAATCACACAATCACAATCACACAATCACAATCACACAATCACAATCACACAATCACAATCACACAATCACACAATCACAATCACACAATCACAATCACACAATCACAATCACACAATCACAATCACACAATCACAATCACACAATCACAATCACACAATCACAATCACACAATCACAATCACACAATCACAATCACACAATCACACAATCGCAATCACACAATCGCAATCAGACAATCGCAATCACACAATCGCAATCACACAATCGCAATCACCCAATCGCAATCACACAATCGCAATCACACAATCAAACAATCACACAACCACAATCCCACAATCACAATCGCACAATCCCAATCACACGATCGCAATCACACAAACGCAATCACACAAACGCAATCACACGATCGCAATCACACAATCGCAATCACACAAACACAATCACACAATCACAATCACACAATCACAATCACAATCACACAATCACAATCACACAATCACAATCACACAATCACAATCACACAATCACAATCACACAATCACAATCACACAATCACAATCACACAATCGCAATCACACAATCACAATCACACAATCACAATCACACAATCACAATCACACAATCACAATCACACAATCACAATCACACAATCACAATCACACAATCACAATCACACAATCACAATCACACAATCACAATCACACAATCACAATCACACAATCACAATCACACAATCAAACAATCGCAATCAAACAATCGCAATCACACAATCGCAATCACACAAACGCAATCACACAATCGCAATCACACAATCGCAATCACACAATCGCAATCACACAATCGCAATCACACAATCGCAATCACACAATCGCAATCACACAATCGCAATCACACAATCGCAATCACACAATCAAACAATCACACAACCACAATCCCACAATCACAATCGCACAATCACAATTACACAATCGCAATCACACAAACGCAATCACACAATCGCAATCACACGATCGCAATCACACGATCGCAATCACACGATCACAATCACACGATCGCAATCACACGATCACAATCACACTATCACGATCGCACAATCACAGTCACACAATCACAATCACACAGTCACACAATCACAATCACAATCACAATCACAATCAGAATCACAATCACAATCACAATCACAATCACAATCACAATCACAATCACAATCACAATCACAATCACAATCACAATCACACAATCACAGTCACGATCACACAATCACAATCACACAATCACAATCCCACAATCACAATCACACAATCACAGTCACACAATCACAGTCACACAATCACAATCACACAATCGCACAGTCACAATCCCACAATCACGATCACCCAATCACGATCACCCAATCACGACCACCCAATCACGATCACCCAATCACGATCACCCAATCACGATCACACAATCACGATCACACAATCACAACCACACAATTACACAGTCACAATCCCACAATCACGATCACACAATCACGACCACACAGTCACAATCACACAATAGCAATCACAATCCCACAATCACAATCACACAATCACAGTCACACAATCACAATCACACAACCACAACCACACAATCACACAGTCACAATCCCACAATCACGATCACACAATCACGATCACACAATCACGATCACACAATCACGATCACACAATCACACCGTCACAATCCCACAATCACAATCACACAATCACGATCCCACAGTCACGATCCCACAATCACGATCACACAATCACAATCACACAATCACGACCACACAATCACGACCACACAATCACGATCACACAATCACGATCACACTATCACGATCACACAATCACGGTCACACAATCACAGTCACACAATCACAATCACACAGTCACACAATCACAATCACAATCACAATCACAATCGCAATCACAATCACAATCACACAATCACAGTCACGATCACACAATCACAATCACACAATCACAATCCCACAATCACAATCACACAATCACAGTCACACAATCACAATCACACAATCACACAGTCACAATCCCACAATCACGATCACCCAATCACGATCACCCAATCACGACCACCCAATCACGATCACCCAATCACGATCACCAAATCACGATCACCCAATCACGATCACCCAATCACGATCACAGGATCACAATCACACGATCACAATCACACAATCACAATCACACAATCACACAATCACAATCACACAATCACAATCACACAAACACAATCACACAATCACAATCACACAATCACAATCACACAATCACAATCACACAATCACAATCACACAATCACAATCACACAATCACAATCACACAATCACAATCACAGTCACAATCACAATCACAATCACAATCACAATCACAATCACAATCACACGATCACAGTCACGATCACACAATCACAATCACACAATCACAATCACACAATCACAATCACACAATCACAATCACACAATCACAATCACACAATCACAATCACACAATCACAATCACACAATCACAATCACACAATCACAATCACACAATCACAATCACACAATCACAATCACACAATCACAATCACACAATCACAATCACACAATCACAATCACACAATCACAATCACACAATCACAATCACACAATCACAATCACACAATCACAATCACACAATCACAATCACACAATCACAATCACACAATCACAATCACACAATCACAATCACACAATCACAATCACACAATCACAATCACACAATCACAATCACACAATCACAATCACACAATCACAATCACACAATCACAATCACACAATCACAATCACACAATCACAATCACACAATCACAATCACACAATCACAATCACACAATCACAATCACACAATCACAATCACACAATCACAATCACACAATCACAATCACACAATCACAATCACACAATCACAATCACACAATCACAATCACACAATCACAATCACACAATCACAATCACACAATCACAATCACACAATCACAATCACACAATCACAATCACACAATCACAATCACACAATCACAATCACACAATCACAATCACACAATCACAATCACACAATCACAATCACACAATCACAATCACACAATCACAATCACACAATCACAATCACACAATCACAATCACACAATCACAATCACACAATCACAATCACACAATCACAATCACACAATCACAATCACACAATCACAATCACACAATCACAATCACACAATCACAATCACACAATCACAATCACACAATCACAATCACACAATCACAATCACACAATCACAATCACACAATCACAATCACACAATCACAATCACACAATCACAATCACACAATCACAATCACACAATCACAATCACACAATCACAATCACACAATCACAATCACACAATCACAATCACACAATCACAATCACACAATCAAACAATCGCAATCAAACAATCGCAATCACACAATCGCAATCACACAAACGCAATCACACAATCGCAATCACACAATCGCAATCACACAATCGCAATCACACAATCGCAATCACACAATCAAACAATCACACAACCACAATCCCACAATCACAATCGCACAATCACAATCACACAATCGCAATCACACAAACGCAATCACACAATCGCAATCACACGATCGCAATCACACGATCGCAATCACACGATCACAATCACACTATCACGATCGCACAATCACAGTCACACAATCACAATCACACAGTCACACAATCACAATCACAATCACAATCACAATCAGAATCACAATCACAATCACAATCACAATCACAATCACAATCACAATCACAATCACAATCACAATCACAATCACACAATCACAGTCACGATCACACAATCACAATCACACAATCACAATCCCACAATCACAATCACACAATCACAGTCACACAATCACAATCACACAATCGCACAGTCACAATCCCACAATCACGATCACCCAATCACGATCACCCAATCACGATCACCCAATCACGATCACCCAATCACGATCACACAATCACGATCACACAATCACAACCACACAATTACACAGTCACAATCCCACAATCACGATCACACAATCACGACCACACAGTCACAATCACACAATAGCAATCACAATCCCACAATCACAATCACACAATCACAGTCACACAATCACAATCACACAACCACAACCACACAATCACACAGTCACAATCCCACAATCACGATCACACAATCACGATCACACAATCACGATCACACAATCACGATCACACAATCACACCGTCACAATCCCACAATCACAATCACACAATCACGATCCCACAGTCACGATCCCACAATCACGATCACACAATCACAATCACACAATCACGACCACACAATCACGACCACACAATCACGATCACACAATCACGATCACACTATCACGATCACACAATCACGGTCACACAATCACAGTCACACAATCACAATCACACAGTCACACAATCACAATCACAATCACAATCACAATCGCAATCACAATCACAATCACACAATCACAGTCACGATCACACAATCACAATCACACAATCACAATCCCACAATCACAATCACACAATCACAGTCACACAATCACAATCACACAATCACACAGTCACAATCCCACAATCACGATCACCCAATCACGATCACCCAATCACGACCACCCAATCACGATCACCCAATCACGATCACCAAATCACGATCACCCAATCACGATCACCCAATCACGATCACAGGATCACAATCACACGATCACAATCACACAATCACAATCACACAATCACACAATCACAATCACACAATCACAATCACACAAACACAATCACACAATCACAATCACACAATCACAATCACACAATCACAATCACACAATCACAATCACACAATCACAATCACAATCACAATCACAATCACAATCACACAATCACAGTAACGATCACACAATCACAATCACACAATCACAATCCCACAATCACAATCACACAATCACAGTCACACAATCACAATCACACAATCACACAGTCACAATCCCACAATCACGATCACCCAATCACGATCACCCAATCACGACCACCCAATCACGATCACCCAATCACGATCACCAAATCAAGATCACCCAATCACGATCACCCAATCACGGTCACCCAATCACGATCACACGATCACAATCACACGATCACAATCACACAATCACAATCACACAATCACACAATCACAATCACACAATCACAATCACACAAACACAAACACAATCACATAATCACAATCACACAATCACAATCACACAATCACAATCACACAATCACAATCACACAATCACAATCACACAATCACAATCACACAATCACAATCACACAATCACAATCACACAATCACAATCACACAATCACAATCACACAATCACAATCACACAATCACATCACACAATCACAATCACACAATCACAGTCCCACAATCACAATCACACAATCACACAATCACAATCACACAATCACAATCACACAATCACAATCACACAATCACAATCACACAATCACAATCACACAATCACAATCACACAATCACAATCACACAATCACAATCACACAATCACAATCACACAATCACAATCACACAATCACAATCACACAATCACAATCACACAATCACAATCACACAATCACAATCACACAATCACAATCACACAATCACAATCACACAATCACAATCACACAATCACAATCACACAATCACAATCACACAATCACAATCACACAATCACAATCACACAATCACAATCACACAATCACAATCACACAATCACAATCACACAATCACAATCACACAATCACAATCACACAATCACAATCACACAATCACAATCACACAATCACAATCACACAATCACAATCACACAATCACAATCACACAATCACACAATCGCAATCACACAATCGCAATCACACAATCGCAATCACACAATCGCAATCACACAATCGCAATCACCCAATCGCAATCACACAATCGCAATCACACAATCAAACAATCACACAACCACAATCCCACAATCACAATCGCACAATCCCAATCACACGATCGCAATCACACAAACGCAATCACACAAACGCAATCACACGATCGCAATCACACAATCGCAATCACACAAACACAATCACACAATCACAATCACACAATCACAATCACACAATCACAATCACACAATCACAATCACACAATCACAATCACACAATCACAATCACACAATCACAATCACACAATCACAATCACACAATCGCAATCACACAATCACAATCACACAATCGCAATCACACAATCACAATCACACAATCACAATCACACAATCACAATCACACAATCACAATCACACAATCACAATCACACAATCACAATCACAATCACACAATCACAATCACACAATCACAATCACACAATCACAATCACACAATCACAATCACACAATCAAACAATCGCAATCAAACAATCGCAATCACACAATCGCAATCACACAAACGCAATCACACAATCGCAATCACACAATCGCAATCACACAATCGCAATCACACAATCGCAATCACACAATCGCAATCACACAATCGCAATCACACAATCGCAATCACACAATCGCAATCACACAATCAAACAATCACACAACCACAATCCCACAATCACAATCGCACAATCACAATCACACAATCGCAATCACACAAACGCAATCACACAATCGCAATCACACGATCGCAATCACACGATCGCAATCACACGATCACAATCACACGATCGCAATCACACGATCACAATCACACTATCACGATCGCACAATCACAGTCACACAATCACAATCACACAGTCACACAATCACAATCACAATCACAATCACAATCAGAATCACAATCACAATCACAATCACAATCACAATCACAATCACAATCACAATCACAATCACAATCACAATCACAATCACACAATCACAGTCACGATCACACAATCACAATCACACAATCACAATCCCACAATCACAATCACACAATCACAGTCACACAATCACAGTCACACAATCACAATCACACAATCGCACAGTCACAATCCCACAATCACGATCACCCAATCACGATCACCCAATCACGATCACCCAATCACGATCACCCAATCACGATCACACAGTCACGATCACACATTCACAACCACACAATTACACAGTCACAATCCCACAATCACGATC
Organism: Megachile rotundata; assembly: GCF_050947335.1. NCBI lineage: Eukaryota > Metazoa > Arthropoda > Insecta > Hymenoptera > Megachilidae > Megachile > Megachile rotundata. The sequence continues at coordinate 359,388 of NC_134997.1, read as the reverse complement.
ACACAATCACGACCACACAGTCACAATCACACAATAGCAATCACAATCCCACAATCACAATCACACAATCACAGTCACACAATCACAATCACACAACCACAACCACACAATCACACAGTCACAATCCCACAATCACGATCACACAATCACGATCACATAATCACGATCACACAATCACGATCACACAATCACACCGTCACAATCCCACAATCACAATCACACAATCACGATCCCACAGTCACGATCCCACAATCACGATCACACAATCACAATCACACAATCACGACCACACAATCACGACCACACAATCACGATCACACAATCACGATCACACTATCACGATCACACAATCACGGTCACACAATCACAGTCACACAATCACAATCACACAGTCACACAATCACAATCACAATCACAATCGCAATCACAATCACAATCACACAATCACAGTCACGATCACACAATCACAATCACACAATCACAATCCCACAATCACAATCACACAATCACAGTCACACAATCACAATCACACAATCACACAGTCACAATCCCACAATCACGATCACCCAATCACGATCACCCAATCACGACCACCCAATCACGATCACCCAATCACGATCACCAAATCACGATCACCCAATCACGATCACCCAATCACGATCACAGGATCACAATCACACGATCACAATCACACAATCACAATCACACAATCACACAATCACAATCACACAATCACAATCACACAAACACAATCACACAATCACAATCACACAATCACAATCACACAATCACAATCACACAATCACAATCACACAATCACAATCACACAATCACAATCACACAATCACAATCACAATCACAATCACAATCACAATCACAATCACAATCACAATCACAATCACAATCACACAATCACAGTAACGATCACACAATCACAATCACACAATCACAATCCCACAATCACAATCACACAATCACAGTCACACAATCACAATCACACAATCACACAGTCACAATCCCACAATCACGATCACCCAATCACGATCACCCAATCACGACCACCCAATCACGATCACCCAATCACGATCACCAAATCAAGATCACCCAATCACGATCACCCAATCACGGTCACCCAATCACGATCACACGATCACAATCACACGATCACAATCACACAATCACAATCACACAATCACACAATCACAATCACACAATCACAATCACACAAACACAAACACAATCACATAATCACAATCACACAATCACAATCACACAATCACAATCACACAATCACAATCACACAATCACAATCACACAATCACAATCACACAATCACAATCAGACAATCACAATCACACAATCACAATCACACAATCACAATCACACAATCACAATCACACAATCACAATCACACAATCACAATCACACAATCACATCACACAATCACAATCACACAATCACAGTCCCACAATCACAATCACACAATCACACAGTCACAATCCCACAATCACGATCACCCATTCACGATCACCCAATCACGATCATCCAATCACGATCACCCAATCACGATCACCTAATCACTATCACCAAATCACGATCACCCAATCACGATCACACGATCACAATCACACGATCACCATCACACAATCACAATCACACAATCGCACAGTCACAATCCCACAATCACGATCACCCAATCACGATCACCCAATCACGATCACCCAATCACCGTCACACAATCACGGTCACACAATCACGATCACACAATCACGATCACACAATCACACAATCACAATCACAATCACAATCACACAATCGCGATCACGCAATCGCGATCACGCAATCGCGATCACGCAATCGCGATCACGCAATCGCGATCACACAATCACGATCACACAATCACACAGTCACAATCCCACAATCACGATCACACAATCACGACCACACAGTCACAATCACACAATCGCAATCACAATCACACAATCACAGTCACACAATCACAATCACATAACCACAACCACACAATCACACAGTCACAATCCCACAATCACGATCACAAAATCACGACCACACAGTCACGATCACACAATCACGATCACACTATCACGATCACACTATCACGATCACACAATCACAGTCACACAATCACAATCACACAGTCACACAATCACAATCACAATCACAATCACAATCACAATCACAATCACAATCACAATCACACGATCACAGTCACGATCACACAATCACAATCACACAATCACAATCACACAATCACAATCACACAATCACAATCACACAATCACAATCACACAATCACAATCACACAATCACAATCACACAATCACAATCACACAATCACAATCACACAATCACAATCACACAATCACAATCACACAATCACAATCACACAATCACAATCACACAATCACAATCACACAATCACAATCACACAATCACAATCACACAATCACAATCACACAATCACAATCACACAATCACAATCACACAATCACAATCACACAATCACAATCACACAATCACAATCACAATCACACAATCACAATCACACAATCACAATCACACAATCACAATCACACAATCACAATCACACAATCACAATCACACAATCACAATCACACAATCACAATCACACAATCACAATCACACAATCACAATCACACAATCACAATCACACAATCACAATCACACAATCACAATCACACAATCACAATCACACAATCACAATCACACAATCACAATCACACAATCACAATCACACAATCACAATCACACAATCACAATCACACAATCACAATCACACAATCACAATCACACAATCACAATCACACAATCACAATCACACAATCACAATCACACAATCACAATCACACAATCACAATCACACAATCACAATCACACAATCACAATCACACAATCACAATCACACAATCACAATCACACAATCACAATCACACAATCACAATCACACAATCACAATCACACAATCACAATCACACAATCACAATCACACAATCACAATCACACAATCAAACAATCGCAATCAAACAATCGCAATCACACAATCGCAATCACACAAACGCAATCACACAATCGCAATCACACAATCGCAATCACACAATCGCAATCACACAATCGCAATCACACAATCGCAATCACACAATCAAACAATCACACAACCACAATCCCACAATCACAATCGCACAATCACAATCACACAATCGCAATCACACAAACGCAATCACACAATCGCAATCACACGATCGCAATCACACGATCGCAATCACACGATCACAATCACACTATCACGATCGCACAATCACAGTCACACAATCACAATCACACAGTCACACAATCACAATCACAATCACAATCACAATCAGAATCACAATCACAATCACAATCACAATCACAATCACAATCACAATCACAATCACAATCACAATCACAATCACACAATCACAGTCACGATCACACAATCACAATCACACAATCACAATCCCACAATCACAATCACACAATCACAGTCACACAATCACAATCACACAATCGCACAGTCACAATCCCACAATCACGATCACCCAATCACGATCACCCAATCACGATCACCCAATCACGATCACCCAATCACGATCACACAATCACGATCACACAATCACAACCACACAATTACACAGTCACAATCCCACAATCACGATCACACAATCACGACCACACAGTCACAATCACACAATAGCAATCACAATCCCACAATCACAATCACACAATCACAGTCACACAATCACAATCACACAACCACAACCACACAATCACACAGTCACAATCCCACAATCACGATCACACAATCACGATCACACAATCACGATCACACAATCACACCGTCACAATCCCACAATCACAATCACACAATCACGATCCCACAGTCACGATCCCACAATCACGATCACACAATCACAATCACACAATCACGACCACACAATCACGACCACACAATCACGATCACACAATCACGATCACACTATCACGATCACACAATCACGGTCACACAATCACAGTCACACAATCACAATCACACAGTCACACAATCACAATCACAATCACAATCACAATCGCAATCACAATCACAATCACACAATCACAGTCACGATCACACAATCACAATCACACAATCACAATCCCACAATCACAATCACACAATCACAGTCACACAATCACAATCACACAATCACACAGTCACAATCCCACAATCACGATCACCCAATCACGATCACCCAATCACGACCACCCAATCACGATCACCCAATCACGATCACCAAATCACGATCACCCAATCACGATCACCCAATCACGGTCACAGGATCACAATCACACGATCACAATCACACAATCACAATCACACAATCACACAATCACAATCACACAATCACAATCACACAAACACAATCACACAATCACAATCACACAATCACAATCACACAATCACAATCACACAATCACAATCACACAATCACAATCACACAATCACAATCACAATCACAATCACAATCACAATCACAATCACAATCACAATCACACAATCACAGTAACGATCACACAATCACAATCACACAATCACAATCCCACAATCACAATCACACAATCACAGTCACACAATCACAATCACACAATCACACAGTCACAATCCCACAATCACGATCACCCAATCACGATCACCCAATCACGACCACCCAATCACGATCACCCAATCACGATCACCAAATCAAGATCACCCAATCACGATCACCCAATCACGGTCACCCAATCACGATCACACGATCACAATCACACGATCACAATCACACAATCACAATCACACAATCACACAATCACAATCACACAATCACAATCACACAAACACAAACACAATCACATAATCACAATCACACAATCACAATCACACAATCACAATCACACAATCACAATCACACAATCACAATCACACAATCACAATCACACAATCACAATCACACAATCACAATCACACAATCACAATCACACAATCACAATCACACAATCACAATCACACAATCACAATCACACAATCACAATCACACAATCACAATCACACAATCACAATCACACAATCACATCACACAATCACAATCACACAATCACAGTCCCACAATCACAATCACACAATCACACAGTCACAATCCCACAATCACGATCACCCATTCACGATCACCCAATCACGATCATCCAATCACGATCACCCAATCACGATCACCTAATCACTATCACCAAATCACGATCACCCAATCACGATCACACGATCACAATCACACGATCACCATCACACAATCACAATCACACAATCGCACAGTCACAATCCCACAATCACGATCACCCAATCACGATCACCCAATCACGATCACCCAATCACCGTCACACAATCACGGTCACACAATCACGATCACACAATCACGATCACACAATCACACAATCACAATCACAATCACAATCACACAATCGCGATCACGCAATCGCGATCACGCAATCGCGATCACGCAATCGCGATCACGCAATCGCGATCACACAATCACGATCACACAATCACACAGTCACAATCCCACAATCACGATCACACAATCACGACCACACAGTCACAATCACACAATCGCAATCACAATCACACAATCACAGTCACACAATCACAATCACATAACCACAACCACACAATCACACAGTCACAATCCCACAATCACGATCACAAAATCACGACCACACAGTCACGATCACACAATCACGATCACACTATCACGATCACACTATCACGATCACACAATCACAGTCACACAATCACAATCACACAGTCACACAATCACAATCACAATCACAATCACAATCACAATCACAATCACAATCACAATCACAATCACACGATCACAGTCACGATCACACAATCACAATCACACAATCACAATCACACAATCACAATCACACAATCACAATCACACAATCACAATCACACAATCACAATCACACAATCACAATCACACAATCACAATCACACAATCACAATCACACAATCACAATCACACAATCACAATCACACAATCACAATCACACAATCACAATCACACAATCACAATCACACAATCACAATCACACAATCACAATCACACAATCACAATCACACAATCACAATCACACAATCACAATCACACAATCACAATCACACAATCACAATCACACAATCACAATCACACAATCACAATCACACAATCACAATCACACAATCACAATCACACAATCACAATCACACAATCACAATCACACAATCACAATCACACAATCACAATCACACAATCACAATCACACAATCACAATCACACAATCACAATCACACAATCACAATCACACAATCACAATCACACAATCACAATCACACAATCACAATCACACAATCACAATCACACAATCACAATCACACAATCACAATCACACAATCACAATCACACAATCACAATCACACAATCACAATCACACAATCACAATCACACAATCACAATCACACAATCACAATCACACAATCACAATCACACAATCACAATCACACAATCACAATCACACAATCACAATCACACAATCACAATCACACAATCACAATCACACAATCACAATCACACAATCACAATCACACAATCACAATCACACAATCACAATCACACAATCACAATCACACAATCACAATCACACAATCACAATCACACAATCACAATCACACAATCACAATCACACAATCACAATCACACAATCACAATCACACAATCACAATCACACAATCACAATCACACAATCACAATCACACAATCACAATCACACAATCACAATCACACAATCACAATCACACAATCACAATCACACAATCACAATCACACAATCACAATCACACAATCACAATCACACAATCAAACAATCGCAATCAAACAATCGCAATCACACAATCGCAATCACACAAACGCAATCACACAATCACAATCACACAATCACAATCACACAATCACAATCACACAATCACAATCACACAATCACAATCACACAATCACAATCACACAATCACAATCACACAATCACAATCACACAATCACAATCACACAATCACAATCACACAATCACAATCACACAATCACAATCACACAATCACAATCACACAATCACAATCACACAATCACAATCACACAATCACAATCACACAATCACAATCACACAATCACAATCACACAATCACAATCACACAATCACAATCACACAATCACAATCACACAATCACAATCACACAATCACAATCACACAATCACAATCACACAATCACAGTCCCACAATCACAATCACACAATCACACAGTCACAATCCCACAATCACGATCACCCATTCACGATCACCCAATCACGATCATCCAATCACGATCACCCAATCACGATCACCTAATCACTATCACCAAATCACGATCACCCAATCACGATCACACGATCACAATCACACGATCACCATCACACAATCACAATCACACAATCGCACAGTCACAATCCCACAATCACGATCACCCAATCACGATCACCCAATCACGATCACCCAATCACCGTCACACAATCACGGTCACACAATCACGATCACACAATCACGATCACACAATCACACAATCACAATCACAATCACAATCACACAATCGCGATCACGCAATCGCGATCACGCAATCGCGATCACGCAATCGCGATCACGCAATCGCGATCACACAATCACGATCACACAATCACACAGTCACAATCCCACAATCACGATCACACAATCACGACCACACAGTCACAATCACACAATCGCAATCACAATCACACAATCACAGTCACACAATCACAATCACATAACCACAACCACACAATCACACAGTCACAATCCCACAATCACGATCACAAAATCACGACCACACAGTCACGATCACACAATCACGATCACACTATCACGATCACACTATCACGATCACACAATCACAGTCACACAATCACAATCACACAGTCACACAATCACAATCACAATCACAATCACAATCACAATCACAATCACAATCACAATCACAATCACACGATCACAGTCACGATCACACAATCACAATCACACAATCACAATCACACAATCACAATCACACAATCACAATCACACAATCACAATCACACAATCACAATCACACAATCACAATCACACAATCACAATCACACAATCACAATCACACAATCACAATCACACAATCACAATCACACAATCACAATCACACAATCACAATCACACAATCACAATCACACAATCACAATCACACAATCACAATCACACAATCACAATCACACAATCACAATCACACAATCACAATCACACAATCACAATCACACAATCACAATCACACAATCACAATCACACAATCACAATCACACAATCACAATCACACAATCACAATCACACAATCACAATCACACAATCACAATCACACAATCACAATCACACAATCACAATCACACAATCACAATCACACAATCACAATCACACAATCACAATCACACAATCACAATCACACAATCACAATCACACAATCACAATCACACAATCACAATCACACAATCACAATCACACAATCACAATCACACAATCACAATCACACAATCACAATCACACAATCACAATCACACAATCACAATCACACAATCACAATCACACAATCACAATCACACAATCACAATCACACAATCACAATCACACAATCACAATCACACAATCACAATCACACAATCACAATCACACAATCACAATCACACAATCACAATCACACAATCACAATCACACAATCACAATCACACAATCACAATCACACAATCACAATCACACAATCACAATCACACAATCACAATCACACAATCACAATCACACAATCACAATCACACAATCACAATCACACAATCACAATCACACAATCACAATCACACAATCACAATCACACAATCACAATCACACAATCACAATCACACAATCACAATCACACAATCACAATCACACAATCACAATCACACAATCACAATCACACAATCAAACAATCGCAATCAAACAATCGCAATCACACAATCGCAATCACACAAACGCAATCACACAATCGCAATCACACAATCGCAATCACACAATCGCAATCACACAATCGCAATCACACAATCAAACAATCACACAACCACAATCCCACAATCACAATCGCACAATCACAATCACACAATCGCAATCACACAAACGCAATCACACAATCGCAATCACACGATCGCAATCACACGATCGCAATCACACGATCACAATCACACTATCACGATCGCACAATCACAGTCACACAATCACAATCACACAGTCACACAATCACAATCACAATCACAATCACAATCAGAATCACAATCACAATCACAATCACAATCACAATCACAATCACAATCACAATCACAATCACAATCACAATCACAATCACAATCACACAATCACAGTCACGATCACACAATCACAATCACACAATCACAATCCCACAATCACAATCACACAATCACAGTCACACAATCACAATCACACAATCGCACAGTCACAATCCCACAATCACGATCACCCAATCACGATCACCCAATCACGATCACCCAATCACGATCACACAATCACGATCACACAATCACGATCACACAATCACAACCACACAATTACACAGTCACAATCCCACAATCACGATCACACAATCACGACCACACAGTCACAATCACACAATAGCAATCACAATCCCACTATCACAATCACACAATCACAGTCACACAATCACAATCACACAACCACAACCACACAATCACACAGTCACAATCCCACAATCACGATCACACAATCACGATCACACAATCACACCGTCACAATCCCACAATCACAATCACACAATCACGATCCCACAGTCACGATCCCACAATCACGATCACACAATCACAATCGCACAATCACGACCACACAATCACGACCACACAATCACGATCACACAATCACGATCACACTATCACGATCACACAATCACGGTCACACAATCACAGTCACACAATCACAATCACACAGTCACACAATCACAATCACAATCACAATCACAATCACAATCACAATCACAATCACAATCACAATCACACGATCACAGTCACGATCACACAATCACAATCACACAATCACAATCCCACAATCACAATCACACAATCACAGTCACACAATCACAATCACACAATCACACAGTCACAATCCCACAATCACGATCACCCAATCACGATCACCCAATCACGACCACCCAATCACGATCACCCAATCACGGTCACCCAATCACGATCACACGATCACAATCACACGATCACAATCACACAATCACAATCACACAATCACACAATCACACAATCACAATCACACAATCACAATCACACAATCACAATCACACAATCACAATCACACAATCACAATCACACAATCACAATCACACAATCACAATCACACAATCACAATCACACAATCACAATCACACAATCACAATCACACAATCACAATCACACAATCACAATCACACAATCACAATCACACAATCAAACAATCGCAATCAAACAATCGCAATCACACAATCGCAATCACACAAACGCAATCACACAATCGCAATCACACAATCGCAATCACACAATCGCAATGACACAATCGCAATCACACAATCGCAATCACACAATCGCAATCACACAATCGCAATCACACAATCGCAATCACACAATCGCAATCACACAATCAAACAATCACACAACCACAATCCCACAATCACAATCGCACAATCACAATCGCACAATCGCAATCACACAAACGCAATCACACGATCGCAATCACACGATCGCAATCACACGATCGCAATCACACTATCACGATCGCACAATCACAGTCACACAATCACAATCACACAGTCACACAATCACAATCACAATCACAATCACAATCACAATCAGAATCAGAATCAGAATCAGAATCAGAATCAGAAACACAATCACAATCACAATCACAATCACAATCACAATCACAATCACAATCACACAATCCCACAGTCACAATCCAACAATCACGATCACACAATCACGACCACACAGTCACGATCACACAATCGCAATCACACAATCACAATCACACAGTCACACAATCACAATCACAATCACAATCACAATCACAATCACACAATCACAGTCACGATCACACAATCACGATCACACAATCACACAATCACAGTCACAACCACAATCACACAATCGCGATCACGCAATCGCGATCACGCAATCGCGATCACGCAATCGCGATCACGCAATCGCGATCACGCAATCGCGATCACGCAATCGCGATCACACAATCACGATCACACAATCACACAGTCACAATCCCACAATCACGAACACACAATCACGACCACACAGTCACAATCACACAATCGCAATCACAATCACACAATCACAGTCACACAATCACAATCACATAACCACAACCACACAATCACACAGTCACAATACCACAATCACGATCACAAAATTACGACCACACAGTCACGATCACACAATCACGATCACACTATCACGATCACACTATCACGATCACACAATCACAGTCACACAATCACAATCACACAGTCACACAATCACAATCACAATCACAATCACAATCACAATCACACGATCACAGTCACGATCACACAATCACAATCACACAATCACAATCACACAATCACAATCCCACAATCACAATCACACAATCACAGTCACACAATCACAATCACACAATCACACAGTCACAATCCCACAATCACGATCACCCAATCACGATCACCCAATCTCGACCACCCAATCACGATCACCAAATCACGATCACCCAATCACGATCACCCAATCACGGTCACCCAATCACGATCACACGATCACAATCACACGATCACAATCACACAATCACAATCACACAATCACACAAACACAATCACACAAACACAATCACACAATCACAATCACACAATCACAATCACACAATCACAATCACACAATCACAATCACACAATCACAATCACACAATCACAATCACACAATCACAATCACACAATCACAATCACACAATCACAATCACACAATCACAATCACACAATCACAATCACACAATCACAATCACACAATCACAATCACACAATCACAATCACACAATCACAATCACACAATCACAATCACACAATCACAATCACACAATCACAATCACACAATCACAATCACACAATCACAATCACACAATCACAATCACACAATCACAATCACACAATCACAATCACACAATCACAATCACACAATCACAATCACACAATCACAATCACACAATCACAATCACACAATCACAATCACACAATCACAATCACACAATCACAATCACACAATCACAATCACACAATCACAATCACACAATCACAATCACACAATCACAATCACACAATCACAATCACACAATCACAATCACACAATCACAATCACACAATCACAATCACACAATCACAATCACACAATCACAATCACACAATCACAATCACACAATCACAATCACACAATCACAATCACACAATCACAATCACACAATCACAATCACACAATCACAATCACACAATCACAATCACACAATCACAATCACACAATCACAATCACACAATCACAATCACACAATCACAATCACACAATCACAATCACACAATCACAATCACACAATCACAATCACACAATCACAATCACACAATCACAATCACACAATCACAATCACACAATCACAATCACACAATCACAATCACACAATCACAATCACACAATCACAATCACACAATCACAATCACACAATCACAATCACACAATCACAATCACACAATCACAATCACACAATCACAATCACACAATCACAATCACACAATCACAATCACACAATCACAATCACACAATCACAATCACACAATCACAATCACACAATCACAATCACACAATCACAATCACACAATCACAATCACACAATCACAATCACACAATCACAATCACACAATCACAATCACACAATCACAATCACACAATCACAATCACACAATCACAATCACACAATCACAATCACACAATCACAATCACACAATCACAATCACACAATCACAATCACACAATCACAATCACACAATCACAATCACACAATCACAATCACACAATCACAATCACACAATCACAATCACACAATCACAATCACACAATCACAATCACACAATCACAATCACACAATCACAATCACACAATCACAATCACACAATCACAATCACACAATCACAATCACACAATCACAATCACACAATCACAATCACACAATCACAATCACACAATCACAATCACACAATCACAATCACACAATCACAATCACACAATCACAATCACAATCACAATCACACAATCACAATCACACAATCACAATCACACAATCACAATCACACAATCACAATCACACAATCACAATCACACAATCACAATCACACAATCACAATCACACAATCACAATCACACAATCACAATCACACAATCACAATCACACAATCACAATCACACAATCACAATCACACAATCACAATCACACAATCACAATCACACAATCACAATCACACAATCACAATCACACAATCACAATCACACAATCACAATCACACAATCACAATCACACAATCACAATCACACAATCACAATCACACAATCACAATCACACAATCACAATCACACAATCACAATCACACAATCACAATCACACAATCACAATCACACAATCACAATCACACAATCACAATCACACAATCACAATCACACAATCACAATCACACAATCACAATCACACAATCACAATCACACAATCACAATCACACAATCACAATCACACAATCACAATCACACAATCACAATCACACAATCACAATCACACAATCACAATCACACAATCACAATCACACAATCACAATCACACAATCACAATCACACAATCACAATCACACAATCACAATCACACAATCACAATCACACAATCACAATCACACAATCACAATCACACAATCACAATCACACAATCACAATCACACAATCACAATCACACAATCACAATCACACAATCACAATCACACAATCACAATCACACAATCACAATCACACAATCACAATCACACAATCACAATCACACAATCACAATCACACAATCACAATCACACAATCACAATCACACAATCACAATCACACAATCACAATCACACAATCACAATCACACAATCACAATCACACAATCACAATCACACAATCACAATCACACAATCACAATCACACAATCACAATCACACAATCACAATCACACAATCACAATCACACAATCACAATCACACAATCACAATCACACAATCACAATCACACAATCACAATCACACAATCACAATCACACAATCACAATCACACAATCACAATCACACAATCACAATCACACAATCACAATCACACAATCACAATCACACAATCACAATCACACAATCACAATCACACAATCACAATCACACAATCACAATCACACAATCACAATCACACAATCACAATCACACAATCACAATCACACAATCACAATCACACAATCACAATCACACAATCACAATCACACAATCACAATCACACAATCACAATCACACAATCACAATCACACAATCACAATCACACAATCACAATCACACAATCACAATCACACAATCACAATCACACAATCACAATCACACAATCACAATCACACAATCACAATCACACAATCACAATCACACAATCACAATCACACAATCACAATCACACAATCACAATCACACAATCACAATCACACAATCACAATCACACAATCACAATCACACAATCACAATCACACAATCACAATCACACAATCACAATCACACAATCACAATCACACAATCACAATCACACAATCACAATCACACAATCACAATCACACAATCACAATCACACAATCACAATCACACAATCACAATCACACAATCACAATCACACAATCACAATCACACAATCACAATCACACAATCACAATCACACAATCACAATCACACAATCACAATCACACAATCACAATCACACAATCACAATCACACAATCACAATCACACAATCACAATCACACAATCACAATCACACAATCACAATCACACAATCACAATCACACAATCACAATCACACAATCACAATCACACAATCACAATCACACAATCACAATCACACAATCACAATCACACAATCACAATCACACAATCACAATCACACAATCACAATCACACAATCACAATCACACAATCACAATCACACAATCACAATCACACAATCACAATCACACAATCACAATCACACAATCACAATCACACAATCACAATCACACAATCACAATCACACAATCACAATCACACAATCACAATCACACAATCACAATCACACAATCACAATCACACAATCACAATCACACAATCACAATCACACAATCACAATCACACAATCACAATCACACAATCACAATCACACAATCACAATCACACAATCACAATCACACAATCACAATCACACAATCACAATCACACAATCACAATCACACAATCACAATCACACAATCACAATCACACAATCACAATCACACAATCACAATCACACAATCACAATCACACAATCACAATCACACAATCACAATCACACAATCACAATCACACAATCACAATCACACAATCACAATCACACAATCACAATCACACAATCACAATCACACAATCACAATCACACAATCACAATCACACAATCACAATCACACAATCACAATCACACAATCACAATCACACAATCACAATCACACAATCACAATCACACAATCACAATCACACAATCACAATCACACAATCACAATCACACAATCACAATCACACAATCACAATCACACAATCACAATCACACAATCACAATCACACAATCACAATCACACAATCACAATCACACAATCACAATCACACAATCACAATCACACAATCACAATCACACAATCACAATCACACAATCACAATCACACAATCACAATCACACAATCACAATCACACAATCACAATCACACAATCACAATCACACAATCACAATCACACAATCACAATCACACAATCACAATCACACAATCACAATCACACAATCACAATCACACAATCACAATCACACAATCACAATCACACAATCACAATCACACAATCACAATCACACAATCACAATCACACAATCACAATCACACAATCACAATCACACAATCACAATCACACAATCACAATCACACAATCACAATCACACAATCACAATCACACAATCACAATCACACAATCACAATCACACAATCACAATCACACAATCACAATCACACAATCACAATCACACAATCACAATCACACAATCACAATCACACAATCACAATCACACAATCACAATCACACAATCACAATCACACAATCACAATCACACAATCACAATCACACAATCACAATCACACAATCACAATCACACAATCACAATCACACAATCACAATCACACAATCACAATCACACAATCACAATCACACAATCACAATCACACAATCACAATCACACAATCACAATCACACAATCACAATCACACAATCACAATCACACAATCACAATCACACAATCACAATCACACAATCACAATCACACAATCACAATCACACAATCACAATCACACAATCACAATCACACAATCACAATCACACAATCACAATCACACAATCACAATCACACAATCACAATCACACAATCACAATCACACAATCACAATCACACAATCACAATCACACAATCACAATCACACAATCACAATCACACAATCACAATCACACAATCACAATCACACAATCACAATCACACAATCACAATCACAATCACACAATCACAATCACAATCACACAATCACAATCACACAATCACAATCACACAATCACAATCACACAATCACAATCACACAATCACAATCACACAATCACAATCACACAATCACAATCACACAATCACAATCACACAATCACAATCACACAATCACAATCACACAATCACAATCACACAATCACAATCACACAATCACAATCACACAATCACAATCACACAATCACAATCACACAATCACAATCACACAATCACAATCACACAATCACAATCACACAATCACAATCACACAATCACAATCACACAATCACAATCACACAATCACAATCACACAATCACAATCACACAATCACAATCACACAATCACAATCACACAATCACAATCACACAATCACAATCACACAATCACAATCACACAATCACAATCACACAATCACAATCACACAATCACAATCACACAATCACAATCACACAATCACAATCACACAATCACAATCACACAATCACAATCACACAATCACAATCACACAATCACAATCACACAATCACAATCACACAATCACAATCACACAATCACAATCACACAATCACAATCACACAATCACAATCACACAATCACAATCACACAATCACAATCACACAATCACAATCACACAATCACAATCACACAATCACAATCACACAATCACAATCACACAATCACAATCACACAATCACAATCACACAATCACAATCACACAATCACAATCACACAATCACAATCACACAATCACAATCACACAATCACAATCACACAATCACAATCACGCAATCACAATCACGCAATCACAATCACGCAATCACAATCACGCAATCACAATCACGCAATCACAATCACGCAATCACAATCACGCAATCACAATCACACAATCACAATCACACAATCACAATCACACAATCACAATCACACAATCACAATCACACAATCACAATCACACAATCACAATCACACAATCACAATCACACAATCACAATCACACAATCACAATCACACAATCACAATCACACAATCACAATCACACAATCACAATCACACAATCACAATCACACAATCACAATCACACAATCACAATCACACAATCACAATCACACAATCACAATCACACAATCACAATCACACAATCACAATCACACAATCACAATCACACAATCACAATCACACAATCACAATCACACAATCACAATCACACAATCACAATCACACAATCACAATCACACAATCACAATCACACAATCACAATCACACAATCACAATCACACAATCACAATCACACAATCACAATCACACAATCACAATCACACAATCACAATCACACAATCACAATCACACAATCACAATCACACAATCACAATCACACAATCACAATCACACAATCACAATCACACAATCACAATCACACAATCACAATCACACAATCACAATCACACAATCACAATCACACAATCACAATCACACAATCACAATCACACAATCACAATCACACAATCACAATCACACAATCACAATCACACAATCACAATCACACAATCACAATCACACAATCACAATCACACAATCACAATCACACAATCACAATCACACAATCACAATCACACAATCACAATCACACAATCACAATCACACAATCACAATCACACAATCACAATCACACAATCACAATCACACAATCACAATCACACAATCACAATCACACAATCACAATCACACAATCACAATCACACAATCACAATCACACAATCACAATCACACAATCACAATCACACAATCACAATCACACAATCACAATCACACAATCACAATCACACAATCACAATCACACAATCACAATCACACAATCACAATCACACAATCACAATCACACAATCACAATCACACAATCACAATCACACAATCACAATCACACAATCACAATCACACAATCACAATCACACAATCACAATCACACAATCACAATCACACAATCACAATCACACAATCACAATCACACAATCACAATCACACAATCACAATCACACAATCACAATCACACAATCACAATCACACAATCACAATCACACAATCACAATCACACAATCACAATCACACAATCACAATCACACAATCACAATCACACAATCACAATCACACAATCACAATCACACAATCACAATCACACAATCACAATCACACAATCACAATCACACAATCACAATCACACAATCACAATCACACAATCACAATCACACAATCACAATCACACAATCACAATCACACAATCACAATCACACAATCACAATCACACAATCACAATCACACAATCACAATCACACAATCACAATCACACAATCACAATCACACAATCACAATCACACAATCACAATCACACAATCACAATCACACAATCACAATCACACAATCACAATCACACAATCACAATCACACAATCACAATCACACAATCACAATCACACAATCACAATCACACAATCACAATCACACAATCACAATCACACAATCACAATCACACAATCACAATCACACAATCACAATCACACAATCACAATCACACAATCACAATCACACAATCACAATCACACAATCACAATCACACAATCACAATCACACAATCACAATCACACAATCACAATCACACAATCACAATCACACAATCACAATCACACAATCACAATCACACAATCACAATCACACAATCACAATCACACAATCACAATCACACAATCACAATCACACAATCACAATCACACAATCACAATCA
This sequence comes from Megachile rotundata, assembly GCF_050947335.1. Taxonomy (NCBI): domain Eukaryota; kingdom Metazoa; phylum Arthropoda; class Insecta; order Hymenoptera; family Megachilidae; genus Megachile; species Megachile rotundata. The sequence continues at coordinate 339,505 of NC_134997.1, read as the reverse complement.
CACAATCACAATCACACAATCACAATCACACAATCACAATCACAATCACACAATCACAATCACACAATCACAATCACACAATCACAATCACACAATCACAATCACACAATCACAATCACACAATCACAATCACACAATCACAATCACACAATCACAATCACACAATCACAATCACACAATCACAATCACACAATCACAATCACACAATCACAATCACACAATCACAATCACACAATCACAATCACACAATCACAATCACACAATCACAATCACACAATCACAATCACACAATCACAATCACACAATCACAATCACACAATCACAATCACACAATCACAATCACACAATCACAATCACACAATCACAATCACACAATCACAATCACACAATCACAATCACACAATCACAATCACACAATCACAATCACACAATCACAATCACACAATCACAATCACACAATCACAATCACACAATCACAATCACACAATCACAATCACACAATCACAATCACACAATCACAATCACACAATCACAATCACACAATCACAATCACACAATCACAATCACACAATCACAATCACACAATCACAATCACACAATCACAATCACACAATCACAATCACACAATCACAATCACACAATCACAATCACACAATCACAATCACACAATCACAATCACACAATCACAATCACACAATCACAATCACACAATCACAATCACACAATCACAATCACACAATCACAATCACACAATCACAATCACACAATCACAATCACACAATCACAATCACACAATCACAATCACACAATCACAATCACACAATCACAATCACACAATCACAATCACACAATCACAATCACACAATCACAATCACACAATCACAATCACACAATCACAATCACACAATCACAATCACACAATCACAATCACACAATCACAATCACACAATCACAATCACACAATCACAATCACACAATCACAATCACACAATCACAATCACACAATCACAATCACACAATCACAATCACACAATCACAATCACACAATCACAATCACACAATCACAATCACACAATCACAATCACACAATCACAATCACACAATCACAATCACACAATCACAATCACACAATCACAATCACACAATCACAATCACACAATCACAATCACACAATCACAATCACACAATCACAATCACACAATCACAATCACACAATCACAATCACACAATCACAATCACACAATCACAATCACACAATCACAATCACACAATCACAATCACACAATCACAATCACACAATCACAATCACACAATCACAATCACACAATCACAATCACACAATCACAATCACACAATCACAATCACACAATCACAATCACACAATCACAATCACAATCACACAATCACAATCACAATCACACAATCACAATCACAATCACACAATCACAATCACACAATCACAATCACACAATCACAATCACACAATCACAATCACACAATCACAATCACACAATCACAATCACACAATCACAATCACACAATCACAATCACACAATCACAATCACACAATCACAATCACACAATCACAATCACACAATCACAATCACACAATCACAATCACACAATCACAATCACACAATCACAATCACACAATCACAATCACACAATCACAATCACACAATCACAATCACACAATCACAATCACACAATCACAATCACACAATCACAATCACACAATCACAATCACACAATCACAATCACACAATCACAATCACACAATCACAATCACACAATCACAATCACACAATCACAATCACACAATCACAATCACACAATCACAATCACACAATCACAATCACACAATCACAATCACACAATCACAATCACACAATCACAATCACACAATCACAATCACACAATCACAATCACACAATCACAATCACACAATCACAATCACACAATCACAATCACACAATCACAATCACACAATCACAATCACACAATCACAATCACACAATCACAATCACACAATCACAATCACACAATCACAATCACACAATCACAATCACACAATCACAATCACACAATCACAATCACACAATCACAATCACACAATCACAATCACACAATCACAATCACACAATCACAATCACACAATCACAATCACACAATCACAATCACACAATCACAATCACACAATCACAATCACACAATCACAATCACACAATCACAATCACACAATCACAATCACACAATCACAATCACACAATCACAATCACACAATCACAATCACACAATCACAATCACACAATCACAATCACACAATCACAATCACACAATCACAATCACACAATCACAATCACACAATCACAATCACACAATCACAATCACACAATCACAATCACACAATCACAATCACACAATCACAATCACACAATCACAATCACACAATCACAATCACACAATCACAATCACACAATCACAATCACACAATCACAATCACACAATCACAATCACACAATCACAATCACACAATCACAATCACACAATCACAATCACACAATCACAATCACACAATCACAATCACACAATCACAATCACACAATCACAATCACACAATCACAATCACACAATCACAATCACACAATCACAATCACACAATCACAATCACACAATCACAATCACACAATCACAATCACACAATCACAATCACACAATCACAATCACACAATCACAATCACACAATCACAATCACACAATCACAATCACACAATCACAATCACACAATCACAATCGCACAATCACAATCACACAATCACAATCACACAATCACAATCGCACAATCACAATCGCACAATCACAATCACACAATCACAATCACACAATCACAATCACACAATCACAATCACACAATTACAATCACACAATCACAATCACACAATCACAATCACACAATCACAATCACACAATCACAATCACACAATCACAATCACACAATCACAATCACACAATCACAATCACACAATCACAATCACACAATCACAATCACACAATCACAATCACACAATCACAATCACACAATCAAACAATCGCAATCAAACAATCGCAATCACACAATCGCAATCACACAAACGCAATCACACCATCGCAATCACACGATCGCAGTCACACGATCGCAATCACACGATCGCAATCACACGATCACAATCACACTATCACGTTCGCACAATCACAGTCACACAATCACAATCACACAGTCACACAATCACAATCACAATCACAATCAGAATCACAATCACAATCACAATCACAATCACAATCACAATCACAATCACACAATCACAGTCACGATCACACAATCACAATCACACAATCGCAATCACAGTCCCACAATCACAATCATACAATCACAGTCACAATCACATAATCACAATCACACAATCACAATCACACAATCACAATCGCACAATCACAATCACACAATCACCATCACACAATCACAATCACACAATCACAATCACACAATCACCATCAAACAATCACGATCACACAATCACGATCACACAATCACGATCACACAATCACGATCACACAATCACAACCACACAACCACAAGCACACAATCACACAGTCACGATCACACAATCGCGATCACACAATCGCGATCACACAATCGCGATCACACAATCGCTATCACACAATCGCGATCACACAATCGCGGTCACACAATCGCGATCACACAATCGCGATCACACAATCGCGATCACACAATCGCGATCACACAATCGCGATCACACAATCGCGATCACACAATCACGATCACACAATCACGATCACACAATCACGATCACACAATCACAGTCACACAACCACAACCACACAATCACACAGTCACAATCCCACAATCACGATCACACCATCACGACCACACAGTCACGATCACACAATCACGATCACACTATCACGATCACACAACCACAACCACAATCACAATCACAATCACAATCACAATCACAATCACAATCACAATCACAATCACAATCACAATCACAATCACAATCACAATCACAATCACAATCACAATCACAATCACAATCACAATCACAATCACAATCACAATCACAATCACAATCACAATCACAATCACAATCACAATCACAATCACAATCACAATCACACAATCACAGTCACGATCACACAATCACAACCACACAATCACAATCCCACAATCACAATCACACAATCACAGTCACACAATCACAATCACACAATCGCACAGTCACAATCCCACAATCACGATCACCCAATCACGATCACCCAATCACGATCACCCAATCACGATCACCCAATCACGGTCACCCAATCACGATCACAGAATCACAATCACACGATCGCAATCACACAATCACAATCACACAATCACAATCACACAATCGCAATCACACAATCACAATCACACAATCACACAGTCACAATCCCACAATCACGATCACACAATCACGACCACACAGTCACGATCACACAATCACGATCACACTTTCACGATCACACTATCACGATCACACAATCACAGTCACACAATCACAATCACACAGTCACACAATCACAATCACAATCACAATCACAATCAGGATCACAATCACAATCACAATCACAATCACAATCACAATCACAATCACACAATCACAGTCACGATCACACAATCACAATCACACAATCACAATCCCACAATCACAATCACACAATCACAGTCACACCATCACAATCACACAATCGCACAGCCACAATCCCACAATCACGATCACCCAATCACGATCACCCAATCACGATCACCCAATCACGATCACCCAATCACGATCACCCAATCACGATCACCCAATCACGATCACACAATCACGATCACACAATCACGATCACACAATCACGATCACACAATCACGATCACACAATCACGATCACACAACCACAACCACACAATCACACAGTCACAATCCCACAATCACGATCACACAATCACGACCACACAGTCACAATCACACAATCGCAATCACAATCCCACAATCACAATCACACAATCACAGTCACACAATCACAATCACACAACCACAACCACATAATCACACAGTCAAAATCCCACAATCACGATCACACTATCACGACCACACAGTCACGATCACACAATCACGATCACACTATCACGATCACACTATCACGATCACACAATCACAGTCACACAATCACAATCACACAGTCACACAATCACAATCACAATCACAATCACAATCACAATCACACAATCACAGTCACGATCACACAATCACAATCACACAATCACAATCCCACAATCACAATCACACAATCACAGTCACACAATCACAATCACACAATCACACAGTCACAATCCCACAATCACGATCACCCAATCACGATCACCCAATCACGATCATCCAATCACGATCACCCAATCACGATCACCCAATCACGATCACCAAATCACGATCACCCAATCACGATCACACGATCACAATCACACAATCACAATCACACAATCACAATCACACAATCGCACAGTCACAATCCCACAATAACGATCACCCAATCACGATCACCCAATCACGATCACCTAATCACGGTCACACAATCACGGTCACACAATCACGATCACACAATCACGATCACACAACCACGATCACACAATCACGATCACACAATCACACAGTCACAATCCCACAATCACGATCACACAATCACGACCACACAGTCACAATCACACAATCGCAATCACAATCACACAATCACAGTCACACAATCACAATCACACAGTCACACAATCACAATCACAGTCACAATCACAATCAGAATCACAATCACAATCACAATCACAGTCACAATCACAATCACACAATCACAGTCACGATCACACAATCACAATCACACAATCACAATCCCACAATCTCAATCACACAATCACAGTCACACAATCACAGTCACACAATCGCACAGTCACAATCCCACAATCACGATCACCCAATCACGATCACCCAATCACGATCACCCAATCACGATCACACAATCACGATCACACAATCACGATCACACAATCACGATCACCCAATCACGATCACACAACCACGATCACACAATCACGATCACACAATCACACAGTCACAATCCCACAATCACGATCACACAATCACGACCACACAGTCACAATCACACAATCGCAATCACAATCCCACAATCACAATCACACAATCACATTCACACAATCACAATCACACACCCACAACCACACAATCCCACAATCACAATTCCACAATCACGATCACACAATCACGACCACACAGTCACGATCACACAATCGCAATCACACAATCACAATCACACAACCACAATCACACAATCACAACCACACAATCACAATCACACAATCACAATCACACAATCACGATCACACAATCACGATCACACAATCACCATCACACAATCACGATCACAAAATCACGATCGCAATCACGATCACACAATCACGATTACACAATCACGATCACAGAATCCTAATCACACAATCAGGATCACACAATCACGATCACATAATCACGGTCACACAATCACGGTCACACAATTGTGATCACACAGTCACGATCACACAACCACAACCACACAATCACACAGTCACAATCCCACAATCACGATCACACAATCACGACCACACAGTCGCAATCACACAATCGCAATCACACAATCGCAATCACACAATCGCAATCACACAATCGCAATCACACAATCGCAATCACACAATCACAGTCACACAACCACAACCACACCATGACACAGTCACAATCCCACAATCACGATCACACAATCACGACCACACAGTCACGATCACACAATCACGATCACACTATCACGATCACACAATCACAGTCACACAATCACAATCACACAGTCACACAATCACTATCACAATCACAATCACAATCACAATCACAATCACAATCACAATCACAATCACAATCACAATCACAATCACAATCACAATCACAATCACAATCACAATCACAATCACAATCACAATCACAATCACAATCACAATCACAATCACAATCACAATCACAATCACAATCACAATCACAATCACAATCACAATCACAATCACAATCACAATCACGATCACACAATCACAGTCACGATCATACAATCACAATCACACAATCACAATCACACAATCACAGTCACACAATCACAATCACACAATCACAATCACACAATCACACAATCACGATCGCACAATCGCGATCGCACAATCGCGATCACACAATCGCAATCACGATCACACAATCACGATCACACAATCACGATCACACAATCACGATCACACTATCACGATCACACTATCACGATCACACAATCACAATCACACAGTCACACAATCACAATCACAATCACAATCACCATCACAGTCACAATCACAATCACAATCACAATCACAATCACAATCACAATCACAATCACAATCACAATCACAATCACAATCACAATCACAATCACAATCACAATCACGATCACACAATCACAGTCACGATCACACAATCACAATCACACAATCACAATCCCACAATCCCAATCACACAATCACAGTCACACAATCACAATCACACAATCGCACAGTCACAATCCCACAATCACGACCACACAGTCACGATCACACAATCACGATCACACTATCACGATCACACTATCACGATCACACAATCACAGTCACACAATCACAATCACACAGTCACACAATCACAATCACAATCACAATCACAATCACAATCACAATCACAATCACAATCACAATCACAATCACAATCACAATCACAATCACAATCACAATCACAATCACAACCACAATCACAATCACAATCACAATCACAATCACAATCACAATCGCAATCACAATCACACAATCACAGTCACGATCACACAATCACAATCACACAATCACAATCCCACAATCACAATCACACAATCACAGTCACAAAATCGCAATCACACAATCGCACAATCGCGATCACACAATCGCGATCACACAATCGCGATCACACAATCGCGAGCACGCAATCGCGATCACGCAATCGCGATCACACAATCGCGATCACACAATCGCGATCACACAATCGCGATCACACAATCGCGATCACACAATCGCAATCACACAATCACAGTCACACAACCACAACCACACAATCACACAGTCACAATCCCACAACCACGTTCACACAATCACAATGATACAATCACAATCACACAATCACAATCCCACAATCACAATCACACAATCACAGTCACAAAATCGCAATCACACAATCGCACAATCGCGATCACACAATCGCGATCACACAATCGCGATCACACAATCGCGAGCACGCAATCGCGATCACGCAATCGCGATCACACAATCACAATCACACAATCACAATCACACAATCACAATCACACAATCACAATCACACAATCACAATCACACAATCACAATCACTCAATCACAATCACACAATCACAATCACACAATCACAATCACACAATCAAACAATCGCAATCAAACAATCATAATCACACAATCGCAATCACACAATCGCAATCACACAATCGCAATCACACAAACGCAATCACAGAATCGCAATCACACAATCGCAATCACACAATCACAATCACACAACCACCATCACACAACCACAATCACACAATCACAATCACACCATCACGATCACACAATCACGATCACACAATCACGATCACAATATCACGATCACACTATCACGATCACACAATCACAATCACACAGTCACACAATCGCAATCACAATCGCATAATCACAATCGCACAATCACAATCGCACAATCACAATCGCACAATCACAATCACACAATCACAATCACACAATCACAATCACACAATCACAATCCCAGAATCACAATCACACAATCACAGTCACACAATGACAATCACACAATCACACAGTCACAATCCCACAATCACGACCACCCAATCACGATCACCCAATCACGATCACACAATCACGATCACCAAATCACGATCACCCAATCACGATCACCCAATCACGGTCACCCAATCACGATCACACGATCACGATCCCACAATCACAATCACACAACCACAGTCACACAATCACAATCACACAATCACACAGTCACAATCCCACAATCACGATCACCCAATCACGATCACCCAATCACAATCACACAATCACAATCACACAATCACAATCACACAATCACAATCACACAATCACAATCACACAATCACAATCACACAATCACAATCACACAATCACAATCACACAATCGCAATCACACAATCGCAATCACACAATCGCAATCAAACAATCGCAATCACACAATCGCAATCACACAATCGCAATCACACAATCGCAATCACACAAACGCAATCACACAATCGCAATCACACAATCGCAATCACACAATCGCAATCACACAATCGCAATCACACAATCGCAATCACACAATCGCAATCACACAATCAAACAATCACACAACCACACAGTCTCAATCCCACAATCACGATCACACAATCACGACCACACAGTCACAATCACACAATCGCAATCACAGTCCCACAATCACAATCACACAATCACAAACGCACAACCACAACCACACAATCACACAGTCACAATCCAATAATCACGATCACACAATCACGACCACACAGTCACGATCACACAATCGCAATCACACAATCACAATCACACAACCACAATCACACAACCACAATCACACAATCACAATCACACCATCACGATCACACAATCACGATCACACAATCACGATCACACAATCACGATCACACTATCACGATCACACAATCACAATCACACAGTCACACAATCACAATCACAATCGCATAATCACAATCGCACAATCACAATCGCACAATCACAATCGCACAATCACAATCGCACAATCACAATCGCACAATCACAATCGCACAATCACAATCGCACAATCACAATCGCACAATCACAATCGCACAATCACAATCGCACAATCGCAATCGCACAATCACAATCACACAACCACAATCCCACAATCACAATCGCACAATCGCAATCACACCATCGCAATCACACGATCGCAATCACACGATCGCAATCACACGATGGCCATCACACGATCGCAATCACACGATCGCAATCACACGATCACAATCACACTATCACGATCGCACAATCACAGTCACACAATCACAATCACACAGTCACACAATCACAATCACAATCACAATCAGAATCACAATCACAATCACAGTCACAATCACAATCACAATCACAATCACACAATCACAGTCACGATCACACAATCACAATCACACAATCACAATCCCACAATCACAATCACACAATCACAGTCACACAATCGCAATCACACAATCGCAATCACCCAATCGCTATCACACAATCGCAATCACACAATCGCAATCACACAATCAAACAATCACACAACCACAATCCCACAATCACAATCGCACAATCCCAATCACACAATCGCAATCACACATACGCAATCACACAAACGCAATCACACGATCGCAATCACACAATCGCAATCACACAATCGCAATCACACAATCGCAATCACACAATCGCAATCACACAATCAAACAATCACACAACCACACAGTCTCAATCCCACAATCACGATCACACAATCACGACCACACAGTCACAATCACACAATCGCAATCACAGTCCCACAATCACAATCACACAATCACAAACGCACAACCACAACCACACAATCACACAGTCACAATCCCATAATCACGATCACACAATCACGACCACACAGTCACGATCACACAATCGCAATCACACAATCACAATCACACAACCACAATCACACAACCACAATCACACAATCACAATCACACCATCACGATCACACAATCACGATCACACAATCACGATCACACAATCACGATCACACTATCACGATCACACAATCACAATCACACAATCACAATCACAATCGCACAATCACAATCGCACAATCGCAATCGCACAATCACAATCGCATAATCACAATCGCACAATCACAATCGCACAATCACAATCGCACAAACACAATCGCACAATCACAATCGCACAATCACAATCGCACAATCACAATCGCACAATCACAATCGCACAATCACAATCGCACAATCGCAATCGCACAATCACAATCACAATCGCACAATCACAATCACACCATCGCAATCACACGATCGCAATCACACGATCTCAATCACACGGTCGCCATCACACGATCGCAATCACACGATCACAATCACACGATCGCAATCACACGATCACAATCACACAATCGCAATCACACAATCGCAATCACACAATCGCAATCACACAATCACAATCACACAATCACAGTCACACAACCACAACCACACCATGACACAGTCACAATCCCACAATCACGATCACACAATCACGACCACACAGTCACGATCACACAATCACGATCACACTATCACGATCACACAATCACAGTCACACAATCACAATCACACAGTCACACAATCACAATCACAATCACAATCACAATCACAATCACAATCACAATCACAATCACAATCACAATCACAATCACAATCACAATCACAATCACAATCACAATCACAATCACGATCACACAATCACAGTCACGATCACACAATCACAATCACACAATCACAATCCCACAATCACAATCACACAATCACAGTCACACAATCACAATCACACAATCGCACAGTCACAATCCCACAATCACGACCACACAGTCACGATCACACAATCACGATCACACTATCACGATCACACTATCACGATCACACAATCACAGTCACACAATCACAATCACACAGTCACACAATCACAATCACAATCACAATCACAATCACAATCACAATCACAATCACAATCACAATCACAATCACAATCACAATCACAATCACAATCACAATCACAATCACAACCACAATCACAATCACAATCACAATCACAATCACAATCACAATCACAATCGCAATCACAATCACACAATCACAGTCACGATCACACAATCACAATCACACAATCACAATCACACAATCACAATCCCACAATCACAATCACACAATCACAGTCACACAATCGCAACCACACAATCGCACAATCGCGATCACGCAATCGCGATCACGCAATCGCGATCACACAATCGCGATCACACAATCGCGATCACACAATCGCGATCACACAATCGCGATCACACAATCGCAATCACACAATCACAGTCACACAACCACAACCACACAATCACACAGTCACAATCCCACAATCACGATCACACAATCACGACCACACAGTCACGATCACACAATCACACAGTCACAATCCCACAATCACGATCACTCAATCACGATCACCCAATCACGATCACACAATCATGATCACCAAATCACGATCACCCAATCACGATCACCCAATCACGGTCACCCAATCACGATCACACGATCACGTTCACACAATCACAATGATACAATCACAATCACACAATCACAATCACACAATCACAATCACACGATCACAATCACACAATCACAATCACACAATCACAATCACACAATCACAATCACACAATCACAATCACACAATCACAATCACACAATCACAATCACACAATCACAATCACACAATCACAATCACACAATCACAATCACACAATCACAATCACACAATCACAATCACACAATCACAATCACACAATCACAATCACACAATCACAATCACACAATCACAATCACACAATCACAATCACACAATCACAATCACACAATCACAATCACACAATCACAATCACACAATCACAATCACACAATCACAATCACAATCACACAATCACAATCACAATCACACAATCACAATCACACAATCACAATCACACAATCACAATCACACAATCACAATCACACAATCACAATCACACAATCACAATCACACAATCACAATCACACAATCACAATCACACAATCACAATCACACAATCACAATCACACAATCACAATCACACAATCACAATCACACAATCACAATCACACAATCACAATCACACAATCACAATCACACAATCACAATCACACAATCACAATCACACAATCACAATCACACAATCACAATCACACAATCACAATCACACAATCACAATCACACAATCACAATCACACAATCACAATCACACAATCACAATCACACAATCACAATCACACAATCACAATCACACAATCACAATCACACAATCACAATCACACAATCACAATCACACAATCACAATCACACAATCACAATCACACAATCACAATCACACAATCACAATCACACAATCACAATCACACAATCACAATCACACAATCACAATCACACAATCACAATCACACAATCACAATCACACAATCACAATCACACAATCACAATCACACAATCACAATCACACAATCACAATCACACAATCACAATCACACAATCACAATCACACAATCACAATCACACAATCACAATCACACAATCACAATCACACAATCACAATCACACAATCACAATCACACAATCACAATCACACAATCACAATCACACAATCACAATCACACAATCACAATCACACAATCACAATCACACAATCACAATCACACAATCACAATCACACAATCACAATCACACAATCACAATCACACAATCACAATCACACAATCACAATCACACAATCACAATCACACAATCACAATCACACAATCACAATCACACAATCACAATCACACAATCACAATCACACAATCACAATCACACAATCACAATCACACAATCACAATCACACAATCACAATCACACAATCACAATCACACAATCACAATCACACAATCACAATCACACAATCACAATCACACAATCACAATCACACAATCACAATCACACAATCACAATCACACAATCACAATCACACAATCACAATCACACAATCACAATCACACAATCACAATCACACAATCACAATCACACAATCACAATCACACAATCACAATCACACAATCACAATCACACAATCACAATCACACAATCACAATCACACAATCACAATCACACAATCACAATCACACAATCACAATCACACAATCACAATCACACAATCACAATCACACAATCACAATCACACAATCACAATCACACAATCACAATCACACAATCACAATCACACAATCACAATCACACAATCACAATCACACAATCACAATCACACAATCACAATCACACAATCACAATCACACAATCACAATCACACAATCACAATCACACAATCACAATCACACAATCACAATCACACAATCACAATCACACAATCACAATCACACAATCACAATCACACAATCACAATCACACAATCACAATCGCACAATCACAATCGCACAATCACAATCACACAATCACAATCGCACAATCACAATCGCACAATCACAATCGCACAATCACAATCGCACAATCACAATCACACAATCACAATCACACAATCACAATCACACAATCACAATCACACAATCACAATCACACAATCACAATCACACAATCACAATCACACAATCACAATCACACAATCACAATCACACAATCACAATCACACAATCACAATCACACAATCACAATCACACAATCACAATCACACAATCAAACAATCGCAATCAAACAATCGCAATCACACAATCGCAATCACACAAACGCAATCACACCATCGCAATCACACGATCGCAGTCACACGATCGCAATCACACGATCGCAATCACACGATCACAATCACACTATCACGTTCGCACAATCACAGTCACACAATCACAATCACACAGTCACACAATCACAATCACAATCACAATCAGAATCACAATCACAATCACAATCACAATCACAATCACAATCACAATCACACAATCACAGTCACGATCACACAATCACAATCACACAATCGCAATCACAGTCCCACAATCACAATCATACAATCACAGTCACAATCACATAATCACAATCACACAATCACAATCACACAATCACAATCGCACAATCACAATCACACAATCACCATCACACAATCACAATCACACAATCACAATCACACAATCACCATCAAACAATCACGATCACACAATCACGATCACACAATCACGATCACACAATCACGATCACACAATCACAACCACACAACCACAAGCACACAATCACACAGTCACGATCACACAATCGCGATCACACAATCGCGATCACACAATCGCGATCACACAATCGCTATCACACAATCGCGATCACACAATCGCGGTCACACAATCGCGATCACACAATCGCGATCACACAATCGCGATCACACAATCGCGATCACACAATCGCGATCACACAATCGCGATCACACAATCACGATCACACAATCACGATCACACAATCACGATCACACAATCACAGTCACACAACCACAACCACACAATCACACAGTCACAATCCCACAATCACGATCACACCATCACGACCACACAGTCACGATCACACAATCACGATCACACTATCACGATCACACAACCACAACCACAATCACAATCACAATCACAATCACAATCACAATCACAATCACAATCACAATCACAATCACAATCACAATCACAATCACAATCACAATCACAATCACAATCACAATCACAATCACAATCACAATCACAATCACAATCACAATCACAATCACAATCACAATCACAATCACAATCACACAATCACAGTCACGATCACACAATCACAACCACACAATCACAATCCCACAATCACAATCACACAATCACAGTCACACAATCACAATCACACAATCGCACAGTCACAATCCCACAATCACGATCACCCAATCACGATCACCCAATCACGATCACCCAATCACGATCACCCAATCACGGTCACCCAATCACGATCACAGAATCACAATCACACGATCGCAATCACACAATCACAATCACACAATCACAATCACACAATCGCAATCACACAATCACAATCACACAATCACACAGTCACAATCCCACAATCACGATCACACAATCACGACCACACAGTCACGATCACACAATCACGATCACACTTTCACGATCACACTATCACGATCACACAATCACAGTCACACAATCACAATCACACAGTCACACAATCACAATCACAATCACAATCACAATCAGGATCACAATCACAATCACAATCACAATCACAATCACAATCACAATCACACAATCACAGTCACGATCACACAATCACAATCACACAATCACAATCCCACAATCACAATCACACAATCACAGTCACACCATCACAATCACACAATCGCACAGCCACAATCCCACAATCACGATCACCCAATCACGATCACCCAATCACGATCACCCAATCACGATCACCCAATCACGATCACCCAATCACGATCACCCAATCACGATCACACAATCACGATCACACAATCACGATCACACAATCACGATCACACAATCACGATCACACAATCACGATCACACAACCACAACCACACAATCACACAGTCACAATCCCACAATCACGATCACACAATCACGACCACACAGTCACAATCACACAATCGCAATCACAATCCCACAATCACAATCACACAATCACAGTCACACAATCACAATCACACAACCACAACCACACAATCACACAGTCAAAATCCCACAATCACGATCACACTATCACGACCACACAGTCACGATCACACAATCACGATCACACTATCACGATCACACTATCACGATCACACAATCACAGTCACACAATCACAATCACACAGTCACACAATCACAATCACAATCACAATCACAATCACAATCACACAATCACAGTCACGATCACACAATCACAATCACACAATCACAATCCCACAATCACAATCACACAATCACAGTCACACAATCACAATCACACAATCACACAGTCACAATCCCACAATCACGATCACCCAATCACGATCACCCAATCACGATCATCCAATCACGATCACCCAATCACGATCACCCAATCACGATCACCAAATCACGATCACCCAATCACGATCACACGATCACAATCACACAATCACAATCACACAATCACAATCACACAATCGCACAGTCACAATCCCACAATAACGATCACCCAATCACGATCACCCAATCACGATCACCTAATCACGGTCACACAATCACGGTCACACAATCACGATCACACAATCACGATCACACAACCACGATCACACAATCACGATCACACAATCACACAGTCACAATCCCACAATCACGATCACACAATCACGACCACACAGTCACAATCACACAATCGCAATCACAATCACACAATCACAGTCACACAATCACAATCACACAGTCACACAATCACAATCACAGTCACAATCACAATCAGAATCACAATCACAATCACAATCACAGTCACAATCACAATCACACAATCACAGTCACGATCACACAATCACAATCACACAATCACAATCCCACAATCTCAATCACACAATCACAGTCACACAATCACAGTCACACAATCGCACAGTCACAATCCCACAATCACGATCACCCAATCACGATCACCCAATCACGATCACCCAATCACGATCACACAATCACGATCACACAATCACGATCACACAATCACGATCACCCAATCACGATCACACAACCACGATCACACAATCACGATCACACAATCACACAGTCACAATCCCACAATCACGATCACACAATCACGACCACACAGTCACAATCACACAATCGCAATCACAATCCCACAATCACAATCACACAATCACATTCACACAATCACAATCACACACCCACAACCACACAATCCCACAATCACAATTCCACAATCACGATCACACAATCACGACCACACAGTCACGATCACACAATCGCAATCACACAATCACAATCACACAACCACAATCACACAATCACAACCACACAATCACAATCACACAATCACAATCACACAATCACGATCACACAATCACGATCACACAATCACCATCACACAATCACGATCACAAAATCACGATCGCAATCACGATCACACAATCACGATTACACAATCACGATCACAGAATCCTAATCACACAATCAGGATCACACAATCACGATCACATAATCACGGTCACACAATCACGGTCACACAATTGTGATCACACAGTCACGATCACACAACCACAACCACACAATCACACAGTCACAATCCCACAATCACGATCACACAATCACGACCACACAGTCGCAATCACACAATCGCAATCACACAATCGCAATCACACAATCGCAATCACACAATCGCAATCACACAATCGCAATCACACAATCACAGTCACACAACCACAACCACACCATGACACAGTCACAATCCCACAATCACGATCACACAATCACGACCACACAGTCACGATCACACAATCACGATCACACTATCACGATCACACAATCACAGTCACACAATCACAATCACACAGTCACACAATCACTATCACAATCACAATCACAATCACAATCACAATCACAATCACAATCACAATCACAATCACAATCACAATCACAATCACAATCACAATCACAATCACAATCACAATCACAATCACAATCACAATCACAATCACAATCACAATCACAATCACAATCACAATCACAATCACAATCACAATCACAATCACAATCACAATCACAATCACAATCACAATCACGATCACACAATCACAGTCACGATCATACAATCACAATCACACAATCACAATCACACAATCACAGTCACACAATCACAATCACACAATCACAATCACACAATCACACAATCACGATCGCACAATCGCGATCGCACAATCGCGATCACACAATCGCAATCACGATCACACAATCACGATCACACAATCACGATCACACAATCACGATCACACTATCACGATCACACTATCACGATCACACAATCACAATCACACAGTCACACAATCACAATCACAATCACAATCACCATCACAGTCACAATCACAATCACAATCACAATCACAATCACAATCACAATCACAATCACAATCACAATCACAATCACAATCACAATCACAATCACAATCACAATCACGATCACACAATCACAGTCACGATCACACAATCACAATCACACAATCACAATCCCACAATCCCAATCACACAATCACAGTCACACAATCACAATCACACAATCGCACAGTCACAATCCCACAATCACGACCACACAGTCACGATCACACAATCACGATCACACTATCACGATCACACTATCACGATCACACAATCACAGTCACACAATCACAATCACACAGTCACACAATCACAATCACAATCACAATCACAATCACAATCACAATCACAATCACAATCACAATCACAATCACAATCACAATCACAATCACAATCACAATCACAATCACAACCACAATCACAATCACAATCACAATCACAATCACAATCACAATCGCAATCACAATCACACAATCACAGTCACGATCACACAATCACAATCACACAATCACAATCCCACAATCACAATCACACAATCACAGTCACAAAATCGCAATCACACAATCGCACAATCGCGATCACACAATCGCGATCACACAATCGCGATCACACAATCGCGAGCACGCAATCGCGATCACGCAATCGCGATCACACAATCGCGATCACACAATCGCGATCACACAATCGCGATCACACAATCGCGATCACACAATCGCAATCACACAATCACAGTCACACAACCACAACCACACAATCACACAGTCACAATCCCACAACCACGTTCACACAATCACAATGATACAATCACAATCACACAATCACAATCCCACAATCACAATCACACAATCACAGTCACAAAATCGCAATCACACAATCGCACAATCGCGATCACACAATCGCGATCACACAATCGCGATCACACAATCGCGAGCACGCAATCGCGATCACGCAATCGCGATCACACAATCACAATCACACAATCACAATCACACAATCACAATCACACAATCACAATCACACAATCACAATCACACAATCACAATCACTCAATCACAATCACACAATCACAATCACACAATCACAATCACACAATCAAACAATCGCAATCAAACAATCATAATCACACAATCGCAATCACACAATCGCAATCACACAATCGCAATCACACAAACGCAATCACAGAATCGCAATCACACAATCGCAATCACACAATCACAATCACACAACCACCATCACACAACCACAATCACACAATCACAATCACACCATCACGATCACACAATCACGATCACACAATCACGATCACAATATCACGATCACACTATCACGATCACACAATCACAATCACACAGTCACACAATCGCAATCACAATCGCATAATCACAATCGCACAATCACAATCGCACAATCACAATCGCACAATCACAATCACACAATCACAATCACACAATCACAATCACACAATCACAATCCCAGAATCACAATCACACAATCACAGTCACACAATGACAATCACACAATCACACAGTCACAATCCCACAATCACGACCACCCAATCACGATCACCCAATCACGATCACACAATCACGATCACCAAATCACGATCACCCAATCACGATCACCCAATCACGGTCACCCAATCACGATCACACGATCACGATCCCACAATCACAATCACACAACCACAGTCACACAATCACAATCACACAATCACACAGTCACAATCCCACAATCACGATCACCCAATCACGATCACCCAATCACGATCACACAATCACAATCACCAAATCACGATCACCCAATCACGATCACCCAATCACGGTCACCCTATCACGATCACACGATCACGATCACACAATCACGATCACACAATCACAATCACACAATCACAATCACACAATCACAATCACACAATCACACAATCACAATCACACAATCACAATCACACAATCACAATCACACAATCACAATCACACAATCACAATCACACAATCACAATCACACAATCACAATCACACAATCACAATCACACAATCACAATCACACAATCACAATCACACAATCACAATCACACAATCACAATCACACAATCGCAATCACACAATCGCAATCAAACAATCGCAATCACACAATCGCAATCACACAATCGCAATCACACAATCGCAATCACACAAACGCAATCACACAATCGCAATCACACAATCGCAATCACACAATCGCAATCACACAATCGCAATCACACAATCGCAATCACACAATCGCAATCACACAATCAAACAATCACACAACCACACAGTCTCAATCCCACAATCACGATCACACAATCACGACCACACAGTCACAATCACACAATCGCAATCACAGTCCCACAATCACAATCACACAATCACAAACGCACAACCACAACCACACAATCACACAGTCACAATCCAATAATCACGATCACACAATCACGACCACACAGTCACGATCACACAATCGCAATCACACAATCACAATCACACAACCACAATCACACAACCACAATCACACAATCACAATCACACCATCACGATCACACAATCACGATCACACAATCACGATCACACAATCACGATCACACTATCACGATCACACAATCACAATCACACAGTCACACAATCACAATCACAATCGCATAATCACAATCGCACAATCACAATCGCACAATCACAATCGCACAATCACAATCGCACAATCACAATCGCACAATCACAATCGCACAATCACAATCGCACAATCACAATCGCACAATCACAATCGCACAATCACAATCGCACAATCGCAATCGCACAATCACAATCACACAACCACAATCCCACAATCACAATCGCACAATCGCAATCACACCATCGCAATCACACGATCGCAATCACACGATCGCAATCACACGATGGCCATCACACGATCGCAATCACACGATCGCAATCACACGATCACAATCACACTATCACGATCGCACAATCACAGTCACACAATCACAATCACACAGTCACACAATCACAATCACAATCACAATCAGAATCACAATCACAATCACAGTCACAATCACAATCACAATCACAATCACACAATCACAGTCACGATCACACAATCACAATCACACAATCACAATCCCACAATCACAATCACACAATCACAGTCACACAATCGCAATCACACAATCGCAATCACCCAATCGCTATCACACAATCGCAATCACACAATCGCAATCACACAATCAAACAATCACACAACCACAATCCCACAATCACAATCGCACAATCCCAATCACACAATCGCAATCACACATACGCAATCACACAAACGCAATCACACGATCGCAATCACACAATCGCAATCACACAATCGCAATCACACAATCGCAATCACACAATCGCAATCACACAATCAAACAATCACACAACCACACAGTCTCAATCCCACAATCACGATCACACAATCACGACCACACAGTCACAATCACACAATCGCAATCACAGTCCCACAATCACAATCACACAATCACAAACGCACAACCACAACCACACAATCACACAGTCACAATCCCATAATCACGATCACACAATCACGACCACACAGTCACGATCACACAATCGCAATCACACAATCACAATCACACAACCACAATCACACAACCACAATCACACAATCACAATCACACCATCACGATCACACAATCACGATCACACAATCACGATCACACAATCACGATCACACAATCACGATCACACTATCACGATCACACAATCACAATCACACAATCACAATCACAATCGCACAATCACAATCGCACAATCGCAATCGCACAATCACAATCGCATAATCACAATCGCACAATCACAATCGCACAATCACAATCGCACAAACACAATCGCACAATCACAATCGCACAATCACAATCGCACAATCACAATCGCACAATCACAATCGCACAATCACAATCGCACAATCGCAATCGCACAATCACAATCACAATCGCACAATCACAATCACACCATCGCAATCACACGATCGCAATCACACGATCTCAATCACACGGTCGCCATCACACGATCGCAATCACACGATCACAATCACACGATCGCAATCACACGATCACAATCACACAATCGCAATCACACAATCGCAATCACACAATCGCAATCACACAATCACAATCACACAATCACAGTCACACAACCACAACCACACCATGACACAGTCACAATCCCACAATCACGATCACACAATCACGACCACACAGTCACGATCACACAATCACGATCACACTATCACGATCACACAATCACAGTCACACAATCACAATCACACAGTCACACAATCACAATCACAATCACAATCACAATCACAATCACAATCACAATCACAATCACAATCACAATCACAATCACAATCACAATCACAATCACAATCACAATCACAATCACAATCACGATCACACAATCACAGTCACGATCACACAATCACAATCACACAATCACAATCCCACAATCACAATCACACAATCACAGTCACACAATCACAATCACACAATCGCACAGTCACAATCCCACAATCACGACCACACAGTCACGATCACACAATCACGATCACACTATCACGATCACACTATCACGATCACACAATCACAGTCACACAATCACAATCACACAGTCACACAATCACAATCACAATCACAATCACAATCACAATCACAATCACAATCACAATCACAATCACAATCACAATCACAATCACAATCACAATCACAATCACAATCACAATCACAACCACAATCACAATCACAATCACAATCACAATCACAATCACAATCACAATCGCAATCACAATCACACAATCACAGTCACGATCACACAATCACAATCACACAATCACAATCACACAATCACAATCCCACAATCACAATCACACAATCACAGTCACACAATCGCAACCACACAATCGCACAATCGCGATCACGCAATCGCGATCACGCAATCGCGATCACACAATCGCGATCACACAATCGCGATCACACAATCGCGATCACACAATCGCGATCACACAATCGCAATCACACAATCACAGTCACACAACCACAACCACACAATCACACAGTCACAATCCCACAATCACGATCACACAATCACGACCACACAGTCACGATCACACAATCACACAGTCACAATCCCACAATCACGATCACTCAATCACGATCACCCAATCACGATCACACAATCATGATCACCAAATCACGATCACCCAATCACGATCACCCAATCACGGTCACCCAATCACGATCACACGATCACGTTCACACAATCACAATGATACAATCACAATCACACAATCACAATCACACAATCACAATCACACGATCACAATCACACAATCACAATCACACAATCACAATCACACAATCACAATCACACAATCACAATCACACAATCACAATCACACAATCACAATCACACAATCACAATCACACAATCACAATCACACAATCACAATCACACAATCACAATCACACAATCACAATCACACAATCACAATCACACAATCACAATCACACAATCACAATCACACAATCACAATCACACAATCACAATCACACAATCACAATCACACAATCACAATCACACAATCACAATCTCACAATCACAATCACACAATCACAATCACTCAATCACAATCACACAATCACAATCACACAATCACAATCACACGATCACAATCACACGATCACAATCACACAATCACAATCACACAATCACAATCACACAATCACAATCACACAATCACAATCACACAATCACAATCACACAATCACAATCACACAATCACAATCACACAATCACAATCACACAATCACAATCACACAATCACAATCACACAATCACAATCACACAATCACAATCACACAATCACAATCACACAATCACAATCACACAATCACAATCACACAATCACAATCACACAATCACAATCTCACAATCACAATCACACAATCACAATCACTCAATCACAATCACACAATCACAATCACACAATCACAATCACACAATCAAACAATCGCAATCAAACAATCATAATCACACAATCGCAATCACACAATCGCAATCACACAATCGCAATCACACAAACACAATCACAGAATCGCAATCACACAATCGCAATCACACAATCACAATCACACAACCACCATCACACAACCACAATCACACAATCACAATCACACCATCACGATCACACAATCACGATCACACAATCACGATCACAATATCACGATCACACTATCACGATCACACAATCACAATCACAATCACACAATCACAATCACACAATCACACAATCACAATCACACAATCACAATCACACAATCACAATCACACAATCACAATCACACAATCACAATCACACAATCACAATCACACAATCACAATCACACAATCACAATCACACAATCACAATCACACAATCACAATCACACAATCACAATCACACAATCACAATCACACAATCACAATCACACAATCACAATCACACAATCACAATCACACAATCACAATCACACAATCACAATCACACAATCACAATCACACAATCACAATCACACAATCACAATCACACAATCACAATCACACAATCACAATCACACAATCACAATCACACAATCACAATCACACAATCACAATCACACAATCACACAATCGCGATCGCACAATCGCGATCGCACAATCGCGATCACACAATCGCAATCACGATCAAACAATCACGATCAAACAATCACGATCACACAATCACGATCACACAATCACGATCACACAATCACGATCACACTATCACGATCACACAATCACGATCACACAACCACAACCACGATCACACAGTCACGATCACACAATCACGATCACACAATCACGACCACACAATCGCAATCACACAATCGCAATCACACAATCGCAATCACACAATCGCAATCACACAATCGCAATCACACAATCGCAATCACACAATCGCAATCACACAATCGCAATCACACAATCGCAATCCCACAATCACAATCACACAATCACAGTCACACAACCACAACCACACAATCACACAGTCACAATCCCATAATCACGACCACACAGTCACGATCACACAATCACGATCACACTATCACGATCACACTATCACGATCACACAATCACAGTCACACAATCACAATCACACAGTCACACAATCACAATCACAATCAAAATCAAAATCACAATCACAATCACAATCACAATCACAATCACAATCACACAATCACAGTCACGATCACACAATCACGATCACAATCACGATCACACAATCACGATTACACAATCACGATCACAGAATCCTAATCACGCAATCAGGACCGCACAATCACGATCACATAATCACGGTCACACAATCACGGTCACACAATCACGATCACACAATCAGGATCACACAATCACACAATCACAATCACACAATCACAATCAAACAATCACAATCACACAATCACAATCACACAATCACGATCACACAATCGCGATCACACAATCACGATCACACAATCACGATCACACAATCACGATCGCACAATCACGATCACACTATCACGACCACACAGTCACGATCACACAATCACGATCACACTATCACGATCACACTATCACGATCACACAGTCACAGTCACACAATCACAATCACACAGTCACACAATCACAATCAGAATCACAATCACAATCACAGTCACACAATCACAGTCACGATCACACAATCACAATCACACAATCACAATCCCACAATCACAATCACACAACCACAGTCACACAATCACAATCACACAATCACACAGTCACAATCCCACAATCACGATCACCCAATCACGATCACCCAATCACGATCACACAATCACGATCACCAAATCACGATCACCCAATCACGATCACCCAATCACGGTCGCCCTATCACGATCACACGATCACGATCACACAATCACGATCACACAATCACAATCACACAATCACAATCACACAATCACAATCACACAATCACAATCACACAATCACAATCACACAATCACAATCACACAATCACAATCACACAATCGCAATCAAACAATCGCAATCAAACAATCGCAATCACACAATCGCAATCACACAATCGCAATCACACAATCGCAATCACACAAACGCAATCACACAATCGCAATCACACAATCGCAATCACACAATCGCAATCACACAATCGCAATCACACAATCGCAATCACACAATCGCAATCACACAATCGCAATCACACAATCGCAATCACACAATCAAACAATCACACAGCCACACAGTCTCAATCCCACAATCACGATCACACAATCACGACCACACAGTCACAATCACACAATCGCAATCACAGTCCCACAATCACAATCACACAATCACAAACGCACAACCACAACCACACAATCACACAGTCACAATCCCATAATCACGATCACACAATCACGACCACACAGTCACGATCACACAATCGCAATCACACAATCACAATCACACAACCACAATCACACAACCACAATCACACAATCACAATCACACCATCACGATCACACAATCACGATCACACAATCACGATCACACAATCACGATCACACAATCACGATCACACTATCACGATCACACAATCACAATCACACAGTCACACAATCACAATCACAATCGCATAATCACAATCGCACAATCACAATCGCACAATCACAATCGCACAATCACAATCGCACAATCACAATCGCACAATCACAATCGCACAATCACAATCGCACAATCACAATCGCACAATCACAATCGCACAATCGCATTCGCACAATCACAATCACACAACCACAATCCCACAATCACAATCGCACAATCGCAATCACACCATCGCAATCACACGATCGCAATCACACGATCGCAATCACACGATGGCCATCACACGATCGCAATCACACGATCGCAATCACACGATCACAATCACACTATCACGATCGCACAATCACAGTCACACAATCACAATCACACAGTCACACAATCACAATCACAATCACAATCAGAATCACAATCACAATCACAATCACAGTCACAATCACAATCACAATCACAATCACACAATCACAGTCACGATCACACAATCACAATCACACAATCACAATCCCACAATCACAATCACACAATCACAGTCACACAATCGCAATCACACAATCGCAATCACCCAATCGCAATCACACAATCGCAATCAGACAATCGCAATCACACAATCAAACAATCACACAACCACAATCCCACAATCACAATCGCACAATCCCAATCACACAATCGCAATCACACAAACGCAATCACACAAACGCAATCACACGATCGCAATCACACTATCGCAATCACACAATCAAACAATCACACAACCACACAGTCTCAATCCCACAATCACGATCACACAATCACGACCACACAGTCACAATCACACAATCGCAATCACAGTCCCACAATCACAATCACACAATCACAATCACACAATCACAATCACACAATCACAATCACACAATCGCAATCACACAATCGCAATCAAACAATCGCAATCACACAATCGCAATCACACAATCGCAATCACACAATCGCAATCACACAAACGCAATCACACAATCGCAATCACACAATCGCAATCACACAATCGCAATCACACAATCGCAATCACACAATCGCAATCACACAATCGCAATCACACAATCAAACAATCACACAACCACACAGTCTCAATCCCACAATCACGATCACACAATCACGACCACACAGTCACAATCACACAATCGCAATCACAGTCCCACAATCACAATCACACAATCACAAACGCACAACCACAACCACACAATCACACAGTCACAATCCAATAATCACGATCACACAATCACGACCACACAGTCACGATCACACAATCGCAATCACACAATCACAATCACACAACCACAATCACACAACCACAATCACACAATCACAATCACACCATCACGATCACACAATCACGATCACACAATCACGATCACACAATCACGATCACACTATCACGATCACACAATCACAATCACACAGTCACACAATCACAATCACAATCGCATAATCACAATCGCACAATCACAATCGCACAATCACAATCGCACAATCACAATCGCACAATCACAATCGCACAATCACAATCGCACAATCACAATCGCACAATCACAATCGCACAATCACAATCGCACAATCACAATCGCACAATCGCAATCGCACAATCACAATCACACAACCACAATCCCACAATCACAATCGCACAATCGCAATCACACCATCGCAATCACACGATCGCAATCACACGATCGCAATCACACGATGGCCATCACACGATCGCAATCACACGATCGCAATCACACGATCACAATCACACTATCACGATCGCACAATCACAGTCACACAATCACAATCACACAGTCACACAATCACAATCACAATCACAATCAGAATCACAATCACAATCACAGTCACAATCACAATCACAATCACAATCACACAATCACAGTCACGATCACACAATCACAATCACACAATCACAATCCCACAATCACAATCACACAATCACAGTCACACAATCGCAATCACACAATCGCAATCACCCAATCGCTATCACACAATCGCAATCACACAATCGCAATCACACAATCAAACAATCACACAACCACAATCCCACAATCACAATCGCACAATCCCAATCACACAATCGCAATCACACATACGCAATCACACAAACGCAATCACACGATCGCAATCACACAATCGCAATCACACAATCGCAATCACACAATCGCAATCACACAATCGCAATCACACAATCAAACAATCACACAACCACACAGTCTCAATCCCACAATCACGATCACACAATCACGACCACACAGTCACAATCACACAATCGCAATCACAGTCCCACAATCACAATCACACAATCACAAACGCACAACCACAACCACACAATCACACAGTCACAATCCCATAATCACGATCACACAATCACGACCACACAGTCACGATCACACAATCGCAATCACACAATCACAATCACACAACCACAATCACACAACCACAATCACACAATCACAATCACACCATCACGATCACACAATCACGATCACACAATCACGATCACACAATCACGATCACACTATCACGATCACACAATCACAATCACACAATCACAATCACAATCGCACAATCACAATCGCACAATCGCAATCGCACAATCACAATCGCATAATCACAATCGCACAATCACAATCGCACAATCACAATCGCACAAACACAATCGCACAATCACAATCGCACAATCACAATCGCACAATCACAATCGCACAATCACAATCGCACAATCACAATCGCACAATCGCAATCGCACAATCACAATCACAATCGCACAATCACAATCACACCATCGCAATCACACGATCGCAATCACACGATCTCAATCACACGGTCGCCATCACACGATCGCAATCACACGATCACAATCACACGATCGCAATCACACGATCACAATCACACAATCGCAATCACACAATCGCAATCACACAATCGCAATCACACAATCACAATCACACAATCACAGTCACACAACCACAACCACACCATGACACAGTCACAATCCCACAATCACGATCACACAATCACGACCACACAGTCACGATCACACAATCACGATCACACTATCACGATCACACAATCACAGTCACACAATCACAATCACACAGTCACACAATCACAATCACAATCACAATCACAATCACAATCACAATCACAATCACAATCACAATCACAATCACAATCACAATCACAATCACAATCACAATCACAATCACAATCACGATCACACAATCACAGTCACGATCACACAATCACAATCACACAATCACAATCCCACAATCACAATCACACAATCACAGTCACACAATCACAATCACACAATCGCACAGTCACAATCCCACAATCACGACCACACAGTCACGATCACACAATCACGATCACACTATCACGATCACACTATCACGATCACACAATCACAGTCACACAATCACAATCACACAGTCACACAATCACAATCACAATCACAATCACAATCACAATCACAATCACAATCACAATCACAATCACAATCACAATCACAATCACAATCACAATCACAATCACAATCACAACCACAATCACAATCACAATCACAATCACAATCACAATCACAATCGCAATCACAATCACACAATCACAGTCACGATCACACAATCACAATCACACAATCACAATCACACAATCACAATCCCACAATCACAATCACACAATCACAGTCACACAATCGCAACCACACAATCGCACAATCGCGATCACGCAATCGCGATCACGCAATCGCGATCACACAATCGCGATCACACAATCGCGATCACACAATCGCGATCACACAATCGCGATCACACAATCGCAATCACACAATCACAGTCACACAACCACAACCACACAATCACACAGTCACAATCCCACAATCACGATCACACAATCACGACCACACAGTCACGATCACACAATCACACAGTCACAATCCCACAATCACGATCACTCAATCACGATCACCCAATCACGATCACACAATCATGATCACCAAATCACGATCACCCAATCACGATCACCCAATCACGGTCA
Organism: Megachile rotundata; assembly: GCF_050947335.1. Taxonomy (NCBI): domain Eukaryota; kingdom Metazoa; phylum Arthropoda; class Insecta; order Hymenoptera; family Megachilidae; genus Megachile; species Megachile rotundata. Next base: position 307,619 of record NC_134997.1, on the reverse strand, counting down.
CCCAATCACGATCACACGATCACGTTCACACAATCACAATGATACAATCACAATCACACAATCACAATCACACAATCACAATCACACGATCACAATCACACAATCACAATCACACAATCACAATCACACAATCACAATCACACAATCACAATCACACAATCACAATCACACAATCACAATCACACAATCACAATCACACAATCACAATCACACAATCACAATCACACAATCACAATCACACAATCACAATCACACAATCACAATCACACAATCACAATCACACAATCACAATCACACAATCACAATCACACAATCACAATCACACAATCACAATCACACAATCACAATCTCACAATCACAATCACACAATCACAATCACTCAATCACAATCACACAATCACAATCACACAATCACAATCACACGATCACAATCACACGATCACAATCACACAATCACAATCACACAATCACAATCACACAATCACAATCACACAATCACAATCACACAATCACAATCACACAATCACAATCACACAATCACAATCACACAATCACAATCACACAATCACAATCACACAATCACAATCACACAATCACAATCACACAATCACAATCACACAATCACAATCACACAATCACAATCACACAATCACAATCACACAATCACAATCACACAATCACAATCTCACAATCACAATCACACAATCACAATCACTCAATCACAATCACACAATCACAATCACACAATCACAATCACACAATCAAACAATCGCAATCAAACAATCATAATCACACAATCGCAATCACACAATCGCAATCACACAATCGCAATCACACAAACACAATCACAGAATCGCAATCACACAATCGCAATCACACAATCACAATCACACAACCACCATCACACAACCACAATCACACAATCACAATCACACCATCACGATCACACAATCACGATCACACAATCACGATCACAATATCACGATCACACTATCACGATCACACAATCACAATCACAATCACACAATCACAATCACACAATCACACAATCACAATCACACAATCACAATCACACAATCACAATCACACAATCACAATCACACAATCACAATCACACAATCACAATCACACAATCACAATCACACAATCACAATCACACAATCACAATCACACAATCACAATCACACAATCACAATCACACAATCACAATCACACAATCACAATCACACAATCACAATCACACAATCACAATCACACAATCACAATCACACAATCACAATCACACAATCACAATCACACAATCACAATCACACAATCACAATCACACAATCACAATCACACAATCACAATCACACAATCACAATCACACAATCACAATCACACAATCACAATCACACAATCACAATCACACAATCACAATCACACAATCACACAATCGCGATCGCACAATCGCGATCGCACAATCGCGATCACACAATCGCAATCACGATCAAACAATCACGATCAAACAATCACGATCACACAATCACGATCACACAATCACGATCACACAATCACGATCACACTATCACGATCACACAATCACGATCACACAACCACAACCACGATCACACAGTCACGATCACACAATCACGATCACACAATCACGACCACACAATCAAAATCACACAATCGCAATCACACAATCGCAATCACACAATCGCAATCACACAATCGCAATCACACAATCGCAATCACACAATCGCAATCACACAATCGCAATCACACAATCGCAATCCCACAATCACAATCACACAATCACAGTCACACAACCACAACCACACAATCACACAGTCACAATCCCATAATCACGACCACACAGTCACGATCACACAATCACGATCACACTATCACGATCACACTATCACGATCACACAATCACAGTCACACAATCACAATCACACAGTCACACAATCACAATCACAATCAAAATCAAAATCACAATCACAATCACAATCACAATCACAATCACAATCACACAATCACAGTCACGATCACACAATCACGATCACAATCACGATCACACAATCACGATTACACAATCACGATCACAGAATCCTAATCACGCAATCAGGACCGCACAATCACGATCACATAATCACGGTCACACAATCACGGTCACACAATCACGATCACACAATCAGGATCACACAATCACACAATCACAATCACACAATCACAATCAAACAATCACAATCACACAATCACAATCACACAATCACGATCACACAATCGCGATCACACAATCACGATCACACAATCACGATCACACAATCACGATCGCACAATCACGATCACACTATCACGACCACACAGTCACGATCACACAATCACGATCACACTATCACGATCACACTATCACGATCACACAGTCACAGTCACACAATCACAATCACACAGTCACACAATCACAATCAGAATCACAATCACAATCACAGTCACACAATCACAGTCACGATCACACAATCACAATCACACAATCACAATCCCACAATCACAATCACACAACCACAGTCACACAATCACAATCACACAATCACACAGTCACAATCCCACAATCACGATCACCCAATCACGATCACCCAATCACGATCACACAATCACGATCACCAAATCACGATCACCCAATCACGATCACCCAATCACGGTCGCCCTATCACGATCACACGATCACGATCACACAATCACGATCACACAATCACAATCACACAATCACAATCACACAATCACAATCACACAATCACAATCACACAATCACAATCACACAATCACAATCACACAATCACAATCACACAATCACAATCACAATCACAATCACAATCACACAATCACAGTCACGATCACACAATCACGATCACAATCACGATCACACAATCACGATTACACAATCACGATCACAGAATCCTAATCACGCAATCAGGACCGCACAATCACGATCACATAATCACGGTCACACAATCACGGTCACACAATCACGATCACACAATCAGGATCACACAATCACACAATCACAATCACACAATCACAATCAAACAATCACAATCACACAATCACAATCACACAATCACGATCACACAATCGCGATCACACAATCACGATCACACAATCACGATCACACAATCACGATCGCACAATCACGATCACACTATCACGACCACACAGTCACGATCACACAATCACGATCACACTATCACGATCACACTATCACGATCACACAGTCACAGTCACACAATCACAATCACACAGTCACACAATCACAATCAGAATCACAATCACAATCACAGTCACACAATCACAGTCACGATCACACAATCACAATCACACAATCACAATCCCACAATCACAATCACACAACCACAGTCACACAATCACAATCACACAATCACACAGTCACAATCCCACAATCACGATCACCCAATCACGATCACCCAATCACGATCACACAATCACGATCACCAAATCACGATCACCCAATCACGATCACCCAATCACGGTCGCCCTATCACGATCACACGATCACGATCACACAATCACGATCACACAATCACAATCACACAATCACAATCACACAATCACAATCACACAATCACAATCACACAATCACAATCACACAATCACAATCACACAATCACAATCACACAATCGCAATCAAACAATCGCAATCAAACAATCGCAATCACACAATCGCAATCACACAATCGCAATCACACAATCGCAATCACACAAACGCAATCACACAATCGCAATCACACAATCGCAATCACACAATCGCAATCACACAATCGCAATCACACAATCGCAATCACACAATCGCAATCACACAATCGCAATCACACAATCGCAATCACACAATCAAACAATCACACAGCCACACAGTCTCAATCCCACAATCACGATCACACAATCACGACCACACAGTCACAATCACACAATCGCAATCACAGTCCCACAATCACAATCACACAATCACAAACGCACAACCACAACCACACAATCACACAGTCACAATCCCATAATCACGATCACACAATCACGACCACACAGTCACGATCACACAATCGCAATCACACAATCACAATCACACAACCACAATCACACAACCACAATCACACAATCACAATCACACCATCACGATCACACAATCACGATCACACAATCACGATCACACAATCACGATCACACAATCACGATCACACTATCACGATCACACAATCACAATCACACAGTCACACAATCACAATCACAATCGCATAATCACAATCGCACAATCACAATCGCACAATCACAATCGCACAATCACAATCGCACAATCACAATCGCACAATCACAATCGCACAATCACAATCGCACAATCACAATCGCACAATCACAATCGCACAATCGCATTCGCACAATCACAATCACACAACCACAATCCCACAATCACAATCGCACAATCGCAATCACACCATCGCAATCACACGATCGCAATCACACGATCGCAATCACACGATGGCCATCACACGATCGCAATCACACGATCGCAATCACACGATCACAATCACACTATCACGATCGCACAATCACAGTCACACAATCACAATCACACAGTCACACAATCACAATCACAATCACAATCAGAATCACAATCACAATCACAATCACAGTCACAATCACAATCACAATCACAATCACACAATCACAGTCACGATCACACAATCACAATCACACAATCACAATCCCACAATCACAATCACACAATCACAGTCACACAATCGCAATCACACAATCGCAATCACCCAATCGCAATCACACAATCGCAATCAGACAATCGCAATCACACAATCAAACAATCACACAACCACAATCCCACAATCACAATCGCACAATCCCAATCACACAATCGCAATCACACAAACGCAATCACACAAACGCAATCACACGATCGCAATCACACTATCGCAATCACACAATCAAACAATCACACAACCACACAGTCTCAATCCCACAATCACGATCACACAATCACGACCACACAGTCACAATCACACAATCGCAATCACAGTCCCACAATCACAATCACACAATCACAAACGCACAACCACAACCACACAATCACACAGTCACAATCCCATAATCACGATCACACAATCACGACCACACAGTCACGATCACACAATCGCAATCACACAATCACAATCACACAACCACAATCACACAACCACAATCACACAATCACAATCACACCATCACGATCACACAATCACGATCACACAATCACGATCACACAATCACGATCACACTATCACGATCACACAATCACAATCACACAATCACAATCACAATCGCACAATCACAATCGCACAATCACAATCGCACAATCACAATCGCACAATCACAATCGCACAATCACAATCGCACAATCACAATCGCACAATCACAATCGCACAATCACAATCGCACAATCACAATCGCACAATCACAATCGCACAATCACAATCGCACAATCACAATCGCACAATCACAATCGCACAATCACAATCGCACAATCGCAATCGCACAATCGCAATCGCACAATCGCAATCGCACAATCACAATCACAATCGCACAATCACAATCACACCATCGCAATCACACGATCGCAATCACACGATCGCCATCACACGATCGCAATCACACGATCACAATCACACGATCGCAATCACACGATCACAATCACACTATCACGATCGCACAATCAGAGTCACACAATCACAATCACACAGTCACACAATCACAATCACAATCACAATCACAATCACAATCACAATCACAATCAGAATCACAATCACAGTCACGATCACACAATCACAATCACACAATCACAATCCCACAATCACAATCACACAATCACAGTCACACAATCACAATCACACAATCACAATCACACAATCACAATCACACAATCACAATCACACAATCACAATCACACAATTACAATCACACAATCACAATCACACAATCACAATCACACAATCACAATCACACAATCAAACAATCGCAATCAAACAATCGCAATCACACAATCGCAATCACACAAACGCAATCACACAATCGCAATCACACAATCGCAATCACACAATCGCAATCACACAATCGCAATCACACAATCGCAATCACACAATCGCAATCACACAATCGCAATCACACAATCGCAATCACACAATCAAACAATCACACAACCACAATCCCACAATCACAATCGCACAATCACAATCACACAATCGCAATCACACAAACGCAACCACACAATCGCAATCACACGATCGCAATCACACGATCGCAAACACACGATCACAATCACACGATCGCAATCACACGATCACAATCACACTATCACGATCGCACAATCACAGTCACACAATCACAATCACACAGTCACACAATCACAATCACAATCACAATCACAATCAGAATCACAATCACAATCACAATCACAATCACAATCACAATCACAATCACAATCACAATCACACAATCACAGTCACGATCACACAATCACAATCACACAATCACAATCCCACAATCACAATCACACAATCACAATCACAATCACAATCACACAATTGCGATCACGCAATCGCGATCACGCAATCGCGATCACGCAATCGCGATCACGCAATCGCGATCACGCAATCGCGATCACACAATCACGATCACACAATCACACAGTCACAATCCCACAATCACGATCACACAATCACGACCACACAGTCACAATCACACAATCGCAATCACAATCAAACAATCACAGTCACACAATCACAATCACATAACCACAACCACACAATCACACAGTCACAATCCCACAATCACGATCACAAAATCACGACCACACAGTCACGATCACACAATCACGATCACACTATCACGATCACACTATCACTATCACACAATCACAGTCACACAATCACAATCACACAGTCACACAATCACAATCACAATCACAATCACAATCACAATCACAATCACAATCACAATCACACGATCACAGTCACGATCACAGTCACGATCACACAATCACAATCACACAATCACAATCCCACAATCACAATCACACAATCACAGTCACACAATCACAATCACACAATCACACAGTCACAATCCCACAATCACGATCACCCAATCACGATCACCCAATCACGACCACCCAATCACGATCACCCAATCACGATCACCAAATCACGATCACCCAATCACCATCACCCAATCACGGTCACCCAATCACGATCACACGATCACAATCACACGATCACAATCACACAATCACAATCACACAATCACACAATCACAATCACACAAACACAACCACACAATCACAATCACACAATCACAATCACACAATCACAATCACACAATCACAATCACACAATCACAATCACACAATCACAATCACACAATCACAATCACACAATCAAACAATCGCAATCAAACAATCGCAATCACACAATCGCAATCACACAAACGCAATCACACAATCGCAATCACACGATCGCAATCACACGATCGCAATCACACGATCACAATCACACGATCGCAATCACACGATCACAATCACACTATCACGATCGCACAATCACAGTCACACAATCACAATCACACAGTCACACAATCACAATCACAATCACAATCACAATCAGAATCACAATCACAATCACAATCACAATCACAATCACAATCACAATCACAATCACAATCACAATCACAATCACAATCACAATCACAATCACAATCACAATCACAATCACAATCACAATCACACAATCACAGTCACGATCACACAATCACAATCACACAATCACAATCCCACAATCACAATCACACAATCACAGTCACACAATCACAATCACACAATCGCACAGTCACAATCCCACAATCACGATCACCCAATCACGATCACCCAATCACGATCACCCAATCACGATCACACAATCACGATCACACAATCACGATCATACAATCTCAACCACACAATTACACAGTCACAATCCCACAACCACGATCACACAATCACGACCACACAGTCACAATCACACAATAGCAATCACAATCCCACAATCACAATCACACAATCACAGTCACACAATCACAATCACACAACCACAACCACACAATCACACAGTCACAATCCCACAATCACGATCACACAATCACGATCACACAATCACGATCACAAAATCACGATGACACAATCACGCCGTCACAATCCCACAATCACAATCACACAATCACGATCCCACAGTCACGATCCCACAATCACGATCACACAATCACAATCACACAATCACGACCACACAATCACGACCACACAATCACGATCACACAATCACGATCACACTATCACGATCACACAATCACGGTCACACAATCACAGTCACACAATCACAATCACACAGTCACACAATCACAATCACGATCACAATCACAATCACAATCACAATCACAATCACAATCACACGATCACAGTCACGATCACACAATCACAATCACACAATCACAATCCCACAATCACAATCACACAATCACAGTCACACAATCACAATCACACAATCACACAGTCACAATCCCACAATCACGATCACCCAATCACCATCACCCAATCACGACCACCCAATCACGATCACCCAATCACGATCACCAAATCACGATCACCCAATCACGATCACCCAATCACAATCACACAATCACAATCACACAATCACAATCACACGATCACAATCACACAATCACAATCACACAATCACAATCACACAATCACAATCACACAATCACAATCACACAATCACAATCACACAATCACAATCACACAATCACAATCACACAATCACAATCACACAATCACAATCACACAATCGCAATCACACAATCAAACAATCACCCAACCACAATCCCACAATACCAATCACACAATCACAATCACACAATCGCAATCACACAATCACAATCACACAATCACAGTCACACAATCACAATCACACAATCACACAGTCACAATCCCACAATCACGATCACCCAATCACGATCACCCAATCACGACCACCCAATCACGATCACCAAATCACGATCACCCAATCACGATCACCCAATCACGGTCACCCAATCACGATCACACGATCACAATCACACAATCACACAATCACAATCACACAAACACAATCACACAATCACAATCACACAATCACAATCACACAATCACAATCACACAATCACAATCACACAATCACAATCACACAATCACAATCACACAATCACAATCACACAATCACAATCACACAATCACAATAACACAATCACAATCACACAATCACAATCACACAATCACAATCACACAATCACAATCACACAATCACACAATCGCGATCGCACAATCGCAATCACGACCAAACAATCACGATCAAACAATCACGATCACACAGTCACAATCCCACAATCACGATCACCCAATCACGATCACCCAATCACGATCACACAATCACGACCACACAGTCACGATCACACAATCGCGATCACACAATCACAATCACACAACCACAACCACACAATCACACAGTCACAATCCCACAATTACGATCACACAATCACGACCACACAGTCACAACCACACAATCGCAATCACAATCCCACAATCACAATCACACAATCACAATCACGCAATCGCACAGTCACAATCCCACAATCACGATCACCCAATCACGATCACCCAATCACGATCACCCAATCACGGTCACACAATCACGGTCACACAATCACGATCACACAATCACGATCACACAATCACACAATCACAATCACAGTCACAATCACACAATCGCAATCACAATCACACAATCACAATCACATAATTACAACCACACAATCACACTGTCACAATCCCACAATCACGATCACACAATCACGACCACACAGTCACGATAACACAATCACGATCACACTATCACGATCACACTATCACGATCACACAATCACAGTCACACAATCACAATCACACAGTCACACAATCACAATCACAATCACAATCACAATCACAATCACAATCACAATCACAATCACAATCACAATCACAATCACAATCACAATCACACAATCACAGTCACGATCACACAATCACAATCCCACAATCACAATCCCACAATCACAATCACACAATCACAGTCACACAACCACAATCACACAATCACACAGTCACAATCCCACAATCACGATCACCCAATCACGATCACCCAATCACGACCACCCAATCACGATCACCCAATCACGATCACCAAATCACGATCACCCAATCACGATCACCCAATCACGGTCACCCAATCACGATCACACAATCACAATCACACAATCGCAATCACACAATCACAATCACACAATCACAATCACGCAATCGCAATCACACAATCACAATCACACAATCAAACAATCGCAATCAAACAATCGCAATCACACAATCGCAATCACACAAACGCAATCACACAACCACAAACCCACAATCACAATCGCACAATCACAATCACACAATCGCAATCACACAAACGCAATCACACAATCGCAATCACACGATCGCAATCACACGATCGCAATTACACGATCACAATCACACGATCACAATCACACGATCACAATCACACTATCACGATCGCACAATCACAGTCACACAATCACAATCACACAGTCACACAATCACAATCACAATCACAATCACAATCACAATCAGAATCACAATCACAATCACAATCACAATCACAATCACAATCACAATCACAATCACACAATCACAGTCACGATCACACAATCACAATCACACAATCACAATCCCACAATCACAATCACACAATCACAGTCACACCATCACAATCACACAATCGCACAGTCACAATCCCACAATCACGATCACCCAATCACGATCACCCAATCACGATCACCCAATCACGATCACACAATCACGATCACACAATCACGATCACACAATCACGATCACACAATCACTATCACACAATCACGATCACACAATCACACAATCACAGTCACACAATCACAATCACACAACCACAACCACAGAATCACACAGTCACAATCCCACAATCACGATCACACAATCACGACCACACAGTCACGATCACACAATCACGATCACACTTTCACGATCACACTATCACGATCACACAATCACAGTCACACAATCACAATCACACAGTCACACAATCACAATCACAATCACAATCACAATCACAATCACAATCACAATCACAATCACAATCACAATCACAATCACAATCACAATCACAATCACAATCACAATCACAATCACAATCACAATCACAATCACAATCACAATCACAATCACAATCACAATCACAATCACAGTCACAATCACAATCACACAATCACAGTCACGATCACACAATCACAATCACACGATCACAATCCCACAATCACAATCACACAATCACAGTCACACAATCACAACCACACAATCGCACAGTCACAATCCCACAATCACGATCACCCAATCACGATCACCCAATCACGATCACCGAATCACGATCACCCAATCACGATCACCCAATCACGATCCCCCAATCACGATCACACAATCACGATCACACAATCACGATCACACAATCACGATCACACAATCACGATCACACAATCACGATCACACAATCACGATCACACAATCACGATCACACAACCACAACCACACAATCACACAGTCACAATCCCACAATCACGATCACACAATCACGACCACACAGTCACGATCACACAATCACGATCACACTATCACGATCACACAATCACAGTCACACAATCACAATCACACAGTCACACAATCACAATCACAATCACAATCACAATCACAATCACACAATCACAGTCACGATCACACAATCACAATCACACAATCACAATCCCACAATCACAATCACACAATCACAGTCACACAATCACAATCACACAATCACACAGTCACAATCCCACAATCACGATCACCCAATCACGATCACCCAATCACGATCATCCAATCACGATCACCCAATCACGATCACCCAATCACGATCACCCAATCACGGTCACCCTATCACGATCACACGATCACAATCACACGATCACAATCACACAATCACAATCACACAATCACACAATCACAATCACACAAACACAATCACACAATCACAATCACACAATCACAATCACACAATCACAATCACACAATCACAATCACACAATCACAATCACACAATCACAATCACACAATCACAATCACACAATCACAATAACACAATCACAATCACACAATCACAATAACACAATCACAATCACACAATCACAATCACACAATCACAATCACACAATCACAATCACACAATCACAATCACACAATCACAATCACACAATCACAATCACACAATCACAATCACACAATCACAATCACACAATCACAATCACACAATCACAATCACACAATCACAATCACACAATCACAATCACACAATCACAATCACACAATCACAATCACACAATCACAATCACACAATCACAATCACACAATCACAATCACACAATCACAATCACACAATCACAATCACACAATCACAATCACACAATCACAATCACACAATCACAATCACACAATCACAATCACACAATCACAATCACACAATCACAATCACACAATCACAATCACACAATCACAATCACACAATCACAATCACACAATCACAATCACACAATCACAATCACACAATCACAATCACACAATCACAATCACACAATCACAATCACACAATCACAATCACACAATCACAATCACACAATCACAATCACACAATCACAATCACACAATCACAATCACACAATCACAATCACACAATCACAATCACACAATCACAATCACACAATCACAATCACACAATCACAATCACACAATCACAATCACACAATCACAATCACACAATCACAATCACACAATCACAATCACACAATCACAATCACACAATCACAATCACACAATCACAATCACACAATCACAATCACACAATCACAATCACACAATCACAATCACACAATCACAATCACACAATCACAATCACACAATCACAATCACACAATCACAATCACACAATCACAATCACACAATCACAATCACACAATCACAATCACACAATCACAATCACACTATCACAATCACACAATCACAATCACACAATCACAATCACACAATCACAATCACACAATCACAATCACACAATCACAATCACACAATCACAATCACACAATCACAATCACACAATCACAATCACACAATCACAATCACACAATCACAATCACACAATCACAATCACACAATCACAATCACACAATCACAATCACACAATCACAATCACACAATCACAATCACACAATCACAATCACACAATCACAATCACACAATCACAATCACACAATCACAATCACACAATCACAATCACACAATCACAATCACACAATCACAATCACACAATCACAATCACACAATCACAATCACACAATCACAATCACACAATCACAATCACACAATCAAACAATCGCAATCAAACAATCGCAATCACACAATCGCAATCACACAAACGCAATCACACAATCGCAATCACACAATCGCAATCACACAATCGCAATGACACAATCGCAATCACACAATCGCAATCACACAATCGCAAACACACAATCGCAATCACACAATCGCAATCACACAATCAAACAATCACACAACCACAATCCCACAATCACAATCGCACAATCACAATCACACAATCGCAATCACACAAACGCAATCACACAATCGCAATCACACGATCGCAATCACACGATCGCAATCACACTATCACGTTCGCACAATCACAGTCACACAATCACAATCACAAAGTCACACAATCACAATCACAATCACAATCAGAATCACAATCACAATCACAATCACAATCACAATCACACAATCACAGTCACGATCACACAATCACAATCACACAATCGCAATCACAGTCCCACAATCACAATCATACAATCACAGTCACTATCACATAATCACAATCACACAATCACAATCACACAATCACAATCGCACAATCACAATCACACAATCACCATCACACAATCACAATCACACAATCACAATCACACAATCACCATCAAACAATCACGATCACACAATCACGATCACACAATCACAACCACACAACCACAAGCACACAATCACACAGTCACGATCACACAATCATGATCACACAATCGCGATCACACAATCGCGATCACACAATCGCGATCACACAATCGCTATCACACAATCGCGATCACACAATCGCGGTCACACAATCGCGATCACACAATCGCGATCACACAATCGCGATCACACAATCGCGATCACACAATCGCGATCACACAATCGCGATCACACAATCCCGATCACACAATCACGATCACACAATCACGATCACACAATCACAGTCACACAACCACAACCACACAATCACACAGTCACAATCCCACAATCACGATCACACAATCACGACCACACAGTCACGATCACACAATCACGATCACACTATCACGATCACACAACCACAACCACACAATCACACAGTCACAATCCCACAATCACGATCACACAATCACGACCACACAGTCTCGATCACACAATCACGATCACACTATCACGATCACACAATCACAGTCACACAATCACAATCACACAGTCACACAATCACAATCACAATCACAATCACAATCACAATCACAATCACAATCACAATCACAATCACAATCACAATCACAATCACAATCACAATCACAATCACAATCACACAATCACAGTCACGATCACACAATCACAACCACACAATCACAATCCCACAATCACAATCACACAATCACAGTCACACAATCACAATCACACAATCGCACAGTCACAATCCCACAATCACGATCACCCAATCACGATCACCCAATCACGATCACCCAATCACGATCACCCAATCACGATCACCCAATCACGATCACACAATCACGATCGCACAATCACGATCGCACAATCACGATCACACAATCACGATCACACAATCACACAGTCACAATCCCACAATCACGATCACACAATCACGACCACACAGTCACAATCACACAATCGCAATCACAATCACACAATCACAGTCACACAATTACAATCACACAACCACAACCACACAATCCCACAGTCACAATCCCACAATCACGATCACACAATCACGACCACGCAGTCACGATCACACAATCGCAATCACACAATCACAATCACACAACCACAATCACACAATCACAACCACACAATCACAATCACACAATCACAATCACACAATCACAATCACACAATCACACAATCGCGATCGCACAATCGCAATCACGACCAAACAATCACGATCAAACAATCACGATCACACAGTCACAATCCCACAATCACGATCACCCAATCACGATCACCCAATCACGATCACACAATCACGACCACACAGTCACGATCACACAATCGCGATCACACAATCACAATCACACAACCACAACCACACAATCACACAGTCACAATCCCACAATTACGATCACACAATCACGACCACACAGTCACAACCACACAATCGCAATCACAATCCCACAATCACAATCACACAATCACAATCACGCAATCGCACAGTCACAATCCCATAATCACGATCACCCAATCACGATCACCCAATCACGATCACCCAATCACGATCACCCAATCACGGTCACACAATCACGGTCACACAATCACGATCACACAATCACGATCACACAATCACACAATCACAATCACAGTCACAATCACACAATCGCAATCACAATCACACAATCACAATCACATAATTACAACCACACAATCACACTGTCACAATCCCACAATCACGATCACACAATCACGACCACACAGTCACAACCACACAATCGCAATCACAATCCCACAATCACAATCACACAATCACAATCACACAATCGCACAGTCACAATCCCACAATCACGATCACCCAATCACGATCACCCAATCACGATCACCCAATCACGATCACCCAATCACGGTCACACAATCACGGTCACACAATCACGATCACGCAATCGCGATCACGCAATCGCGATCACGCAATCGCGATCACACAATCACGATCACACAATCACACAGTCACAATCCCACAATCACGATCACACAATCACGACCACACAGTCACAATCACACAATCGCAATCACAATCACACAATCACAGTCACACAATCACAATCACATAACCACAACCACACAATCACACAGTCACAATCCCACAATCACGATCACAAAATCACGACCACACAGTCACGATCACACAATCACGATCACACTATCACGATCACACTATCACGATCACACAATCACAGTCACACAATCACAATCACACAGTCACACAATCACAATCACAATCACAATCACAATCACAATCACAATCACAATCACAATCACACGATCACAGTCACGATCACACAATCACAATCACACAATCACAATCCCACAATCACAATCACACAATCACAGTCACACAATCACAATCGCACAATCACACAGTCACAATCCCACAATCACGATCACCCAATCACGATCACCCAATCACGACCACCCAATCACGATCACCCAATCACGATCACCAAATCACGATCACCCAATCACCATCACCCAATCACGGTCACCCAATCACGATCACACGATCACAATCACACGGTCACAATCACACAATCACAATCACACAATCACACAATCACAATCACACAATCCCAGTCACACAACCACAACCACACAATCACACAGTCACAATCCCATAATCACGACCACACAGTCACGATCACACAATCACGATCACACTATCACGATCACACTATCACGATCACACAATCACAGTCACACAATCACAATCACACAGTCACACAATCACAATCACAATCAAAATCAAAATCACAATCAGAATCACAATCACAATCACAATCACACAATCACAGTCACGATCACACAATCACGATCACAATCACGATCACACAATCACGATTACACAATCACGATCACAGAATCCTAATCACGCAATCAGGACCGCACAATCACGATCACATAATCACGGTCACACAATCACGGTCACACAATCACGATCACACAATCAGGATCACACAATCACACAATCACAATCACACAATCACAATCAAACAATCACAATCACACAATCACAATCACACAATCACGATCACACAATCACGATTACACAATCACGATCACAGAATCCTAATCACGCAATCAGGACCGCACAATCACGATCACATAATCACGGTCACACAATCACGGTCACACAATCACGATCACACAATCAGGATCACACAATCACACAATCACAATCACACAATCACAATCAAACAATCACAATCACACAATCACAATCACACAATCACGATCCCACAATCACGATCACCCAATCACGACCACCCAATCACGATCACCCAATCACGATCACCCAATCACGATCACCCAATCACGATCACACAATCACGATCACACAATCACGATCGCACAATCACGATCACACAATCACGATCACACAATCACACAGTCACAATCCCACAATCACGATCACACAATCACGACCACACAGTCACAATCACACAATCGCAATCACAATCACACAATCACAGTCACACAATTACAATCACACAACCACAACCACACAATCCCACAGTCACAATCCCACAATCACGATCACACAATCACGACCACGCAGTCACGATCACACAATCGCAATCACACAATCACAATCACACAACCACAATCACACAATCACAACCACACAATCACAATCACACAATCACAATCACACAATCACAATCACACAATCACACAATCGCGATCGCACAATCGCAATCACGACCAAACAATCACGATCACACAGTCACAATCCCACAATCACGATCACCCAATCACGATCACCCAATCACGATCACACAATCACGACCACACAGTCACGATCACACAATCGCGATCACACAATCACAATCACACAACCACAACCACACAATCACACAGTCACAATCCCACAATTACGATCACACAATCACGACCACACAGTCACAACCACACAATCGCAATCACAATCCCACAATCACAATCACACAATCACAATCACGCAATCGCACAGTCACAATCCCATAATCACGATCACCCAATCACGATCACCCAATCACGATCACCCAATCACGATCACCCAATCACGGTCACACAATCACGGTCACACAATCACGATCACACAATCACGATCACACAATCACACAATCACAATCACAGTCACAATCACACAATCGCAATCACAATCACACAATCACAATCACATAATTACAACCACACAATCACACTGTCACAATCCCACAATCACGATCACACAATCACGACCACACAGTCACAACCACACAATCGCAATCACAATCCCACAATCACAATCACACAATCACAATCACACAATCGCACAGTCACAATCCCACAATCACGATCACCCAATCACGATCACCCAATCACGATCACCCAATCACGATCACCCAATCACGGTCACACAATCACGGTCACACAATCACGATCACGCAATCGCGATCACGCAATCGCGATCACGCAATCGCGATCACACAATCACGATCACACAATCACACAGTCACAATCCCACAATCACGATCACACAATCACGACCACACAGTCACAATCACACAATCGCAATCACAATCACACAATCACAGTCACACAATCACAATCACATAACCACAACCACACAATCACACAGTCACAATCCCACAATCACGATCACAAAATCACGACCACACAGTCACGATCACACAATCACGATCACACTATCACGATCACACTATCACGATCACACAATCACAGTCACACAATCACAATCACACAGTCACACAATCACAATCACAATCACAATCACAATCACAATCACAATCACAATCACAATCACAATCACACGATCACAGTCACGATCACACAATCACAATCACACAATCACAATCCCACAATCACAATCACACAATCACAGTCACACAATCACAATCGCACAATCACACAGTCACAATCCCACAATCACGATCACCCAATCACGATCACCCAATCACGACCACCCAATCACGATCACCCAATCACGATCACCAAATCACGATCACCCAATCACCATCACCCAATCACGGTCACCCAATCACGATCACACGATCACAATCACACGATCACAATCACACAATCACAATCACACAATCACACAATCACAATCACACAATCCCAGTCACACAACCACAACCACACAATCACACAGTCACAATCCCATAATCACGACCACACAGTCACGATCACACAATCACGATCACACTATCACGATCACACTATCACGATCACACAATCACAGTCACACAATCACAATCACACAGTCACACAATCACAATCACAATCAAAATCAAAATCACAATCAGAATCACAATCACAATCACAATCACACAATCACAGTCACGATCACACAATCACGATCACAATCACGATCACACAATCACGATTACACAATCACGATCACAGAATCCTAATCACGCAATCAGGACCGCACAATCACGATCACATAATCACGGTCACACAATCACGGTCACACAATCACGATCACACAATCAGGATCACACAATCACACAATCACAATCACACAATCACAATCAAACAATCACAATCACACAATCACAATCACACAATCACGATCACACAATCGCGATCACACAATCACGATCACACAATCACGATCACACAATCACGATCGCACAATCACGATCACACTATCACGACCACACAGTCACGATCACACAATCACGATCACACTATCACGATCACACTATCACGATCGCACAATCACAGTCACACAATCAAAATCACACAGTCACACAATCACAATCACAATCACAATCAGAATCACAATCACAATCACAGTCACAATCACAATCACAATCACAATCACACAATCACAGTCACGATCACACAATCACAATCACACAATCACAATCCCACAATCACAATCACACAATCACAGTCACACAATCGCAATCACACAATCGCAATCACCCAATCGCAATCACACAATCGCAATCACACAATCGCAATCACACAATCAAACAATCACACAACCACAATCCCACAATCACAATCGCACAATCCCAATCACACAATCGCAATCACACAAACGCAATCACACAAACGCAATCACACGATCGCAATCACACAATCGCAATCACACAATCGCAATCACACAATCGCAATCACACAATCGCAATCACACAATCGCAATCACACAATCACAATCACACAATCAAACAATCACACAACCACACAGTCTCAATCCCACAATCACGATCACACAATCACGACCACACAGTCAAAATCACACAATCGCAATCACAGTCCAACAATCACAATCACACAATCACAAACGCACAACCACAACCACACAATCACACAGTCACAATCCCATAATCACGATCACACAATCACGACCACACAGTCACGATCACACAATCGCAATCACACAATCACAATCACACAACCACAATCACACAACCACAATCACACAATCACAATCACACCATCACGATCACACAATCACGATCACACAATCACGATCACACAATCACGATCACACTATCACGATCACACAATCACAATCACACAATCACAATCACAATCGCACAATCACAATCGCACAATCACAATCGCACAATCACAATCGCACAATCACAATCGCACAATCACAATCGCACAATCACAATCGCATAATCACAACCGCACAATCACAATCGCACAATCACAATCGCACAATCACAATCGCACAATCACAATCGCACAATCACAATCGCACAATCCCAATCGCACAATCGCAATCGCACAATCGCAATCGCACAATCGCAATCGCACAATCACAATCACAATCACACAATCACAATCACACCATCGCAATCACACGATCGCAATCACACGATCGCAATCACACGATCGCCATCACACGATCGCAATCACACGATCACAATCACACGATCGCAATCACACGATCACAATCACACTATCACGATCGCACAATCACAGTCACACAATCACAATCACACAGTCACACAATCACAATCACAATCACAATCACAATCACAATCACAATCAGAATCACAATCACAGTCACGATCACACAATCACAATCACACAATCACAATCCCACAATCACAATCACACAATCACAGTCACACAATCACAATCACACAATCGCACAGTCACAATCCCACAATCACGATCACCCAATCACGATCACCCAATCACGCTCACCCAATCACGATCACACGATCACAATCACACGATCACAATCACACAATCACAATCACACAATCACACAATCACAATCACACAATCACAATCACACAAACACAATCACACAATCACAATCACACAATCTCAATCACACAATCACAATCACACAATCACAATCACACAATCACAATCACACAATCACAATCACACAATCACAATCACACAATCACAATCACACAATCACAATCACACAATTACAATCACACAATCACAATCACACAATCACAATCACACAATCACAATCACACAATCAATCAATCGCAATCAAACAATCGCAATCACACAATCGCAATCACACAAACGCAATCACACAATCGCAATCACACAATCGCAATCACACAATCGCAATCACACAATCGCAATCACACAATCGCAATCACACAATCGCAATCACACAATCAAACAATCACACAACCACAATCACACAATCACAATCGCACAATCACAATCACACAATCGCAATCACACAAACGCAATCACACAATCGCAATCACACGATCGCAATCACACGATCGCAAACACACGATCACAATCACACGATCGCAATCACACGATCACAATCACACTATCACGATCGCACAATCACAGTCACACAATCACAATCACACAGTCACACAATCACAATCACAATCACAATCACAATCAGAATCAGAATCACAATCACAATCACAATCACAATCACAATCACAATCACAATCACAATCACAATCACAATCACAATCACACAATCACAGTCACGATCACACAATCACAATCACACAATCACAATCCCACAATCACAATCACACAATCACAATCACAATCACAATCACACAATCGCGATCACGCAATCGCGATCACGCAATCGCGATCACGCAATCGCGATCACGCAATCGCGATCACGCAATCGCGATCACACAATCACGATCACACAATCACACAGTCACAATCCCACAATCACGATCACACAATCACGACCACACAGTCACAATCACACAATCGCAATCACAATCACACAATCACAGTCACACAATCACAATCACATAACCACAACCACACAATCACACAGTCACAATCCCACAATCACGATCACAAAATCACGACCACACAGTCACGATCACACAATCACGATCACACTATCACGATCACACTATCACGATCACACAATCACAGTCACACAATCACAATCACACAGTCACGCAATCACAATCACAATCACAATCACAATCCCAATCACAATCACACGATCACAGTCACGATCACACAATCACAATCACACAATCACAATCCCACAATCACAATCACACAATCACAGTCACACAATCACAATCACACAATCACACAGTCACAATCCCACAATCACGATCACCCAATCACGATCACCCAATCACGACCACCCAATCACGATCACCCAATCACGATCACCAAATCACGATCACCCAATCACCATCACCCAATCACGGTCACCCAATCACGATCACACGATCACAATCACACGATCACAATCACACAATCACAATCACACAATCACACAATCACAATCACACAAACACAATCACACAATCACAATCACACAATCACAATCACACAATCACAATCACACAATCACAATCACACAATCACAATCACACAATCAAACAATCGCAATCAAACAATCGCAATCACACAATCGCAATCACACAAACGCAATCACACAATCGCAATCACACGATCGCAATCACACGATCGCAATCACACGATCACAATCACACGATCGCAATCACGCGATCACAATCACACTATCACGATCGCACAATCACAGTCACACAATCACAATCACACAGTCACACAATCACAATCACAATCACAGTCACGATCACACAATCACAATCACACAATCACAATCCCACAATCACAATCACACAATCGCAATCACACAATCACAATCACACAATCAAACAATCGCAATCAAACAATCGCAATCACACAATCGCAATCACACAAACGCAATCACACAACCACAATCCCACAATCACAATCGCACAATCACAATCACACAATCGCAATCACACAAACGCAATCACACAATCGCAATCACACGATCGCAATCACACGATCGCAATTACACGATCACAATCACACGATCACAATCACACGATCACAATCACACTATCACGATCGCACAATCACAATCACACAATCACAGTCACACCATCACAATCACACAATCGCACAGTCACAATCCCACAATCACGATCACCCAATCACGATCACCCAATCACGATCACCCAATCACGATCACACAATCACGATCACACAATCACGATCACACAATCACGATCACACAATCACTATCACACAATCACGATCACACAATCACACAATCACAGTCACACAATCACAATCACACAACCACAACCACACAATCACACAGTCACAATCCCACAATCACGATCACACAATCACGACCACACAGTCACGATCACACAATCACGATCACACTTTCACGATCACACTATCACGATCACACAATCACAGTCACACAATCACAATCACACAGTCACACAATCACAATCACAATCACAATCACAATCACAATCACAATCACAATCACAATCACAATCACAATCACAATCACAATAACAATCACTATCACAATCACAATCACAATCACAATCACAGTCACAATCACAATCACACAATCACAGTCACGATCACACAATCACAATCACACGATCACAATCCCACAATCACAATCACACAATCACAGTCACACAATCACAATCACACAATCGCACAGTCACAATCCCACAATCACGATCACCCAATCACGATCACCCAATCACGATCACCCAATCACGATCACCCAATCACGATCACCCAGTCACGATCCCCCAATCACGATCACACAATCACGATCACACAATCACGATCACACAATCACGATCATACAATCACGATCACACAACCACAACCACACAATCACACAGTCACAATCCCACAATCACGATCACACAATCACGACCACACAGTCACAATCACACAATCGCAATCACAATCCCACAATCACAATCACACAATCACAGTCACACAATCACAATCACACAACCACAACCACACAATCACACAGTCAAAATCCCACAATCACGATCACACTATCACGACCACACAGTCACGATCACACAATCACGATCACACTATCACGATCACACAATCACAGTCACACAATCACAATCACACAGTCACACAATCACAATCACAATCACAATCACAATCACAATCACAATCACACAATCACAGTCACGATCACACAATCACAATCACACAATCACAATCCCACAATCACAATCACACAATCACAGTCACACAATCACAATCACACAATCACACAGTCACAATCCCACAATCACCATCACCCAATCACGATCACCCAATCACGATCATCCAATCACGATCACCCAATCACGATCACCCAATCACGATCACCAAATCACGATCACCCAATCACGATCACACGATCACAATCACACGATCACAATCACACAATCACAATCACACAATCGCACAGTCACAATCCCACAATAACGATCACCCAATCACGATCACCCAATCACGATCACCTAATCACGGTCACACAATCACGGTCACACAATCACGATCACACAATCACGATCACACAACCACGATCACACAATCACGATCACACAATCACACAGTCACAATCCCACAATCACGATCACACAATCACGACCACACAGTCACAATCACACAATCGCAATCACAATCACACAATCACAGTCACACAATCACAATCGCACAACCACAGCGACACAATCCCACAGTCACAATCCCACAATCACGATCACACAATCACGACCACACAAACGCAATCACACAATCGCAATCACACGATCGCAATCACACGATCGCAATTACACGATCACAATCACACGATCACAATCACACGATCACAATCACACTATCACGATCGCACAATCACAATCACACAATCACAGTCACACCATCACAATCACACAATCGCACAGTCACAATCCCACAATCACGATCACCCAATCACGATCACCCAATCACGATCACCCAATCACGATCACACAATCACGATCACACAATCACGATCACACAATCACGATCACACAATCACTATCACACAATCACGATCACACAATCACACAATCACAGTCACACAATCACAATCACACAACCACAACCACACAATCACACAGTCACAATCCCACAATCACGATCACACAATCACGACCACACAGTCACGATCACACAATCACGATCACACTTTCACGATCACACTATCACGATCACACAATCACAGTCACACAATCACAATCACACAGTCACACAATCACAATCACAATCACAATCACAATCACAATCACAATCACAATCACAATCACAATCACAATCACAATCACAATAACAATCACTATCACAATCACAATCACAATCACAATCACAGTCACAATCACAATCACACAATCACAGTCACGATCACACAATCACAATCACACGATCACAATCCCACAATCACAATCACACAATCACAGTCACACAATCACAATCACACAATCGCACAGTCACAATCCCACAATCACGATCACCCAATCACGATCACCCAATCACGATCACCCAATCACGATCACCCAATCACGATCACCCAGTCACGATCCCCCAATCACGATCACACAATCACGATCACACAATCACGATCACACAATCACGATCATACAATCACGATCACACAACCACAACCACACAATCACACAGTCACAATCCCACAATCACGATCACACAATCACGACCACACAGTCACAATCACACAATCGCAATCACAATCCCACAATCACAATCACACAATCACAGTCACACAATCACAATCACACAACCACAACCACACAATCACACAGTCAAAATCCCACAATCACGATCACACTATCACGACCACACAGTCACGATCACACAATCACGATCACACTATCACGATCACACAATCACAGTCACACAATCACAATCACACAGTCACACAATCACAATCACAATCACAATCACAATCACAATCACAATCACACAATCACAGTCACGATCACACAATCACAATCACACAATCACAATCCCACAATCACAATCACACAATCACAGTCACACAATCACAATCACACAATCACACAGTCACAATCCCACAATCACCATCACCCAATCACGATCACCCAATCACGATCATCCAATCACGATCACCCAATCACGATCACCCAATCACGATCACCAAATCACGATCACCCAATCACGATCACACGATCACAATCACACGATCACAATCACACAATCACAATCACACAATCGCACAGTCACAATCCCACAATAACGATCACCCAATCACGATCACCCAATCACGATCACCTAATCACGGTCACACAATCACGGTCACACAATCACGATCACACAATCACGATCACACAACCACGATCACACAATCACGATCACACAATCACACAGTCACAATCCCACAATCACGATCACACAATCACGACCACACAGTCACAATCACACAATCGCAATCACAATCACACAATCACAGTCACACAATCACAATCGCACAACCACAGCGACACAATCCCACAGTCACAATCCCACAATCACGATCACACAATCACGACCACACAGTCACAACCACACAATCGCAATCACAATCCCACAATCACAATCACACAATCACAATCACACAATCGCACAGTCACAATCCCACAATCACGATCACCCAATCACGATCACCCAATCACGATCACCCAATCACGATCACCCAATCACGGTCACACAATCACGGTCACACAATCACGATCACGCAATCGCGATCACGCAATCGCGATCACGCAATCGCGATCACGCAATCGCGATCACGCAATCGCGATCACGCAATCGCGATCACACAATCACGATCACACAATCACACAGTCACAATCCCACAATCACGATCACACAATCACGACCACACAGTCACAATCACACAATCGCAATCACAATCACACAATCACAGTCACACAATCACAATCACATAACCACAACCACACAATCACACAGTCACAATCCCACAATCACGATCACAAAATCACGACCACACAGTCACGATCACACAATCAC
Organism: Megachile rotundata; assembly: GCF_050947335.1. Classification (NCBI taxonomy): domain Eukaryota; kingdom Metazoa; phylum Arthropoda; class Insecta; order Hymenoptera; family Megachilidae; genus Megachile; species Megachile rotundata. Next base: position 279,988 of record NC_134997.1, on the reverse strand, counting down.
GATCACACTATCACGATCACACTATCACGATCACACAATCACAGTCACACAATCACAATCACACAGTCACACAATCACAATCACAATCACAATCACAATCACAATCACAATCACAATCACAATCACAATCACAATCACACGATCACAGTCACGATCACACAATCACAATCACACAATCACAATCCCACAATCACAATCACACAATCACAGTCACACAATCACAATCACACAATCACACAGTCACAATCCCACAATCACGATCACCCAATCACGATCACCCAATCACGACCACCCAATCACGATCACCCAATCACGATCACCAAATCACGATCACCCAATCACCATCACCCAATCACGGTCACCCAATCACGATCACACGATCACAATCACACGATCACAATCACACAATCACAATCACACAATCACACAATCACAATCACACAATCACAGTCACACAACCACAACCACACAATCACACAGTCACAATCCCATAATCACGACCACACAGTCACGATCACACAATCACGATCACACTATCACGATCACACTATCACGATCACACAATCACAGTCACACAATCACAATCACACAGTCACACAATCACAATCACAATCAAAATCAAAATCACAATCAGAATCACAATCACAATCACAATCACACAATCACAGTCACGATCACACAATCACGATCACAATCACGATCACACAATCACGATTACACAATCACGATCACAGAACCCTAATCACGCAATCAGGACCGCACAATCACGATCACATAATCACGGTCACACAATCACGGTCACACAATCACGATCACACAATCAGGATCACACAATCACACAATCACAATCACACAATCACAATCAAACAATCACAATCACACAATCACAATCACACAATCACGATCACACAATCGCGATCACACAATCACGATCACACAATCACGATCACACAATCACGATCGCACAATCACGATCACACTATCACGACCACACAGTCACGATCACACAATCACGATCACACTATCACGATCACACTATCACGATCGCACAATCACAGTCACACAATCAAAATCACACAGTCACACAATCACAATCACAATCACAATCAGAATCACAATCACAATCACAGTCACAATCACAATCACAATCACAATCACACAATCACAGTCACGATCACACAATCACAATCACACAATCACAATCCCACAATCTCAATCACACAATCACAGTCACACAATCGCAATCACACAATCGCAATCACCCAATCGCAATCACACAATCGCAATCACACAATCGCAATCACACAATCAAACAATCACACAACCACAATCCCACAATCACAATCGCACAATCCCAATCACACAATCGCAATCACACAAACGCAATCACACAAACGCAATCACACGATCGCAATCACACAATCGCAATCACACAATCGCAATCACACAATCGCAATCACACAATCGCAATCACACAATCGCAATCACACAATCGCAATCACACAATCGCAATCACACAATCGCAATCACACAATCAAACAATCACACAACCACACAGTCTCAATCCCACAATCACGATCACACAATCACGACCACACAGTCACAATCACACAATCGCAATCACAGTCCAACAATCACAATCACACAATCACAAACGCACAACCACAACCACACAATCACACAGTCACAATCCCATAATCACGATCACACAATCACGACCACACAGTCACGATCACACAATCGCAATCACACAATCACAATCACACAACCACAATCACACAACCACAATCACACAATCACAATCACACCATCACGATCACACAATCACGATCACACAATCACGATCACACAATCACGATCACACTATCACGATCACACAATCACAATCACACAATCACAATCACAATCGCACAATCACAATCGCACAATCACAATCGCACAATCACAATCGCACAATCACAATCGCACAATCACAATCGCATAATCACAACCGCACAATCACAATCGCACAATCACAATCGCACAATCACAATCGCACAATCACAATCGCACAATCACAATCGCACAATCACAATCGCACAATCGCAATCGCACAATCGCAATCGCACAATCGCAATCGCACAATCACAATCACAATCGCACAATCACAATCACACCATCGCAATCACACGATCGCAATCACACGATCGCCATCACACGATCGCAATCACACGATCACAATCACACGATCGCAATCACACGATCATAATCACACTATCACGATCGCACAATCACAGTCACACAATCACAATCACACAGTCACACAATCACAATCACAATCACAATCACAATCACAATCACAATCAGAATCACAATCACAGTCACGATCACACAATCACAATCACACAATCACAATCCCACAATCACAATCACACAATCACAGTCACACAATCACAATCACACAATCGCACAGTCACAATCCCACAATCACGATCACCCAATCACGATCACCCAATCACGCTCACCCAATCACGATCACACGATCACAATCACACGATCACAATCACACAATCACAATCACACAATCACACAATCACAATCACACAATCACAATCACACAAACACAATCACACAATCACAATCACACAATCTCAATCACACAATCACAATCACACAATCACAATCACACAATCACAATCACACAATCACAATCACACAATCACAATCACACAATCACAATCACACAATCACAATCACACAATCACAATCACACAATTACAATCACACAATCACAATCACACAATCACAATCACACAATCACAATCACACAATCAAACAATCGCAATCAAACAATCGCAATCACACAATCGCAATCACACAAACGCAATCACACAATCGCAATCACACAATCGCAATCACACAATCACAATCACACAATCACAATCACACAATCACAATCACACAATCACAATCACACAATCACAATCACACAATCACAATCACACAATCACAATCACACAATCACAATCACACAATCACAATCACACAATCACAATCACACAATCACAATCACACAATCACAATCACACAATCACAATCACACAATCACAATCACACAATCACAATCACACAATCACAATCACACAATCACAATCACACAATCACAATCACACAATCACAATCACACAATCACAATCACACAATCACAATCACACAATCACAATCACACAATCACAATCACACAATCACAATCACACAATCACAATCACACAATCACAATCACACAATCACAATCACACAATCACAATCACACAATCACAATCACACAATCACAATCACACAATCACAATCACACAATCACAATCACACAATCACAATCACACAATCACAATCACACAATCACAATCACACAATCACAATCACACAATCACAATCACACAATCACAATCACACAATCACAATCACACAATCACAATCACACAATCACAATCACACAATCACAATCACACAATCACAATCACACAATCACAATCACACAATCACAATCACACAATCACAATCACACAATCACAATCACACAATCACAATCACACAATCACAATCACACAATCACAATCACACAATCACAATCACACAATCACAATCACACAATCACAATCACACAATCACAATCACACAATCACAATCACACAATCACAATCACACAATCAAACAATCGCAATCAAACAATCGCAATCACACAATCGCAATCACACAAACGCAATCACACAATCGCAATCACACAATCGCAATCACACAATCGCAATGACACAATCGCAATCACACAATCGCAAACACACAATCGCAATCACACAATCGCAATCACACAATCAAACAATCACACAACCACAATCCCACAATCACAATCGCACAATCACAATCACACAATCGCAATCACACAAACGCAATCACACAATCGCAATCACACGATCGCAATCACACGATCGCAATCACACTATCACGTTCGCACAATCACAGTCACACAATCACAATCACAAAGTCACACAATCACAATCACAATCACAATCAGAATCACAATCACAATCACAATCACAATCACAATCACACAATCACAGTCACGATCACACAATCACAATCACACAATCGCAATCACAGTCCCACAATCACAATCATACAATCACAGTCACTATCACATAATCACAATCACACAATCACAATCACACAATCACAATCGCACAATCACAATCACACAATCACCATCACACAATCACAATCACACAATCACAATCACACAATCACCATCAAACAATCACGATCACACAATCACGATCACACAATCACAACCACACAACCACAAGCACACAATCACACAGTCACGATCACACAATCATGATCACACAATCGCGATCACACAATCGCGATCACACAATCGCGATCACACAATCGCTATCACACAATCGCGATCACACAATCGCGGTCACACAATCGCGATCACACAATCGCGATCACACAATCGCGATCACACAATCGCGATCACACAATCGCGATCACACAATCGCGATCACACAATCCCGATCACACAATCACGATCACACAATCACGATCACACAATCACAGTCACACAACCACAACCACACAATCACACAGTCACAATCCCACAATCACGATCACACAATCACGACCACACAGTCACGATCACACAATCACGATCACACTATCACGATCACACAACCACAACCACACAATCACACAGTCACAATCCCACAATCACGATCACACAATCACGACCACACAGTCTCGATCACACAATCACGATCACACTATCACGATCACACAATCACAGTCACACAATCACAATCACACAGTCACACAATCACAATCACAATCACAATCACAATCACAATCACAATCACAATCACAATCACAATCACAATCACAATCACAATCACAATCACAATCACAATCACACAATCACAGTCACGATCACACAATCACAACCACACAATCACAATCCCACAATCACAATCACACAATCACAGTCACACAATCACAATCACACAATCGCACAGTCACAATCCCACAATCACGATCACCCAATCACGATCACCCAATCACGATCACCCAATCACGATCACCCAATCACGATCACCCAATCACGATCACACAATCACGACCACACAGTCACGATCACACAATCGCGATCACACAATCACAATCACACAACCACAACCACACAATCACACAGTCACAATCCCACAATTACGATCACACAATCACGACCACACAGTCACAACCACACAATCGCAATCACAATCCCACAATCACAATCACACAATCACAATCACGCAATCGCACAGTCACAATCCCATAATCACGATCACCCAATCACGATCACCCAATCACGATCACCCAATCACGATCACCCAATCACGGTCACACAATCACGGTCACACAATCACGATCACACAATCACGATCACACAATCACACAATCACAATCACAGTCACAATCACACAATCGCAATCACAATCACACAATCACAATCACATAATTACAACCACACAATCACACTGTCACAATCCCACAATCACGATCACACAATCACGACCACACAGTCACAACCACACAATCGCAATCACAATCCCACAATCACAATCACACAATCACAATCACACAATCGCACAGTCACAATCCCACAATCACGATCACCCAATCACGATCACCCAATCACGATCACCCAATCACGATCACCCAATCACGGTCACACAATCACGGTCACACAATCACGATCACGCAATCGCGATCACGCAATCGCGATCACGCAATCGCGATCACACAATCACGATCACACAATCACACAGTCACAATCCCACAATCACGATCACACAATCACGACCACACAGTCACAATCACACAATCGCAATCACAATCACACAATCACAGTCACACAATCACAATCACATAACCACAACCACACAATCACACAGTCACAATCCCACAATCACGATCACAAAATCACGACCACACAGTCACGATCACACAATCACGATCACACTATCACGATCACACTATCACGATCACACAATCACAGTCACACAATCACAATCACACAGTCACACAATCACAATCACAATCACAATCACAATCACAATCACAATCACAATCACACGATCACAGTCACGATCACACAATCACAATCACACAATCACAATCCCACAATCACAATCACACAATCACAGTCACACAATCACAATCGCACAATCACACAGTCACAATCCCACAATCACGATCACCCAATCACGATCACCCAATCACGACCACCCAATCACGATCACCCAATCACGATCACCAAATCACGATCACCCAATCACCATCACCCAATCACGGTCACCCAATCACGATCACACGATCACAATCACACGATCACAATCACACAATCACAATCACACAATCCCAGTCACACAACCACAACCACACAATCACACAGTCACAATCCCATAATCACGACCACACAGTCACGATCACACTATCACGATCACACTATCACGATCACACAATCACAGTCACACAATCACAATCACACAGTCACACAATCACAATCACAATCAAAATCAAAATCACAATCAGAATCACAATCACAATCACAATCACACAATCACAGTCACGATCACACAATCACGATCACAATCACGATCACACAATCACGATTACACAATCACGATCACAGAATCCTAATCACGCAATCAGGACCGCACAATCACGATCACATAATCACGGTCACACAATCACGGTCACACAATCACGATCACACAATCAGGATCACACAATCACACAATCACAATCACACAATCACAATCAAACAATCACAATCACACAATCACAATCACACAATCACGATCACACAATCGCGATCACACAATCACGATCACACAATCACGATCACACAATCACGATCGCACAATCACGATCACACTATCACGACCACACAGTCACGATCACACAATCACGATCACACTATCACGATCACACTATCACGATCGCACAATCACAGTCACACAATCAAAATCACACAGTCACACAATCACAATCACAATCACAATCAGAATCACAATCACAATCACAGTCACAATCACAATCACAATCACAATCACACAATCACAGTCACGATCACACAATCACAATCACACAATCACAATCCCACAATCACAATCACACAATCACAGTCACACAATCGCAATCACACAATCGCAATCACCCAATCGCAATCACACAATCGCAATCACACAATCGCAATCACACAATCAAACAATCACACAACCACAATCCCACAATCACAATCGCACAATCCCAATCACACAATCGCAATCACACAAACGCAATCACACAAACGCAATCACACGATCGCAATCACACAATCGCAATCACACAATCGCAATCACACAATCGCAATCACACAATCGCAATCACACAATCGCAATCACACAATCACAATCACACAATCAAACAATCACACAACCACACAGTCTCAATCCCACAATCACGATCACACAATCACGACCACACAGTCAAAATCACACAATCGCAATCACAGTCCAACAATCACAATCACACAATCACAAACGCACAACCACAACCACACAATCACACAGTCACAATCCCATAATCACGATCACACAATCACGACCACACAGTCACGATCACACAATCGCAATCACACAATCACAATCACACAACCACAATCACACAACCACAATCACACAATCACAATCACACCATCACGATCACACAATCACGATCACACAATCACGATCACACAATCACGATCACACTATCACGATCACACAATCACAATCACACAATCACAATCACAATCGCACAATCACAATCGCACAATCACAATCGCACAATCACAATCGCACAATCACAATCGCACAATCACAATCGCACAATCACAATCGCATAATCACAACCGCACAATCACAATCGCACAATCACAATCGCACAATCACAATCGCACAATCACAATCGCACAATCACAATCGCACAATCCCAATCGCACAATCGCAATCGCACAATCGCAATCGCACAATCGCAATCGCACAATCACAATCACAATCACACAATCACAATCACACCATCGCAATCACACGATCGCAATCACACGATCGCAATCACACGATCGCCATCACACGATCGCAATCACACGATCACAATCACACGATCGCAATCACACGATCACAATCACACTATCACGATCGCACAATCACAGTCACACAATCACAATCACACAGTCACACAATCACAATCACAATCACAATCACAATCACAATCACAATCACAATCAGAATCACAATCACAGTCACGATCACACAATCACAATCACACAATCACAATCCCACAATCACAATCACACAATCACAGTCACACAATCACAATCACACAATCGCACAGTCACAATCCCACAATCACGATCACCCAATCACGATCACCCAATCACGCTCACCCAATCACGATCACACGATCACAATCACACGATCACAATCACACAATCACAATCACACAATCACACAATCACAATCACACAATCACAATCACACAAACACAATCACACAATCACAATCACACAATCTCAATCACACAATCACAATCACACAATCACAATCACACAATCACAATCACACAATCACAATCACACAATCACAATCACACAATCACAATCACACAATCACAATCACACAATTACAATCACACAATCACAATCACACAATCACAATCACACAATCACAATCACACAATCAATCAATCGCAATCAAACAATCGCAATCACACAATCGCAATCACACAAACGCAATCACACAATCGCAATCACACAATCGCAATCACACAATCGCAATCACACAATCGCAATCACACAATCGCAATCACACAATCGCAATCACACAATCAAACAATCACACAACCACAATCACACAATCACAATCGCACAATCACAATCACACAATCGCAATCACACAAACGCAATCACACAATCGCAATCACACGATCGCAATCACACGATCGCAAACACACGATCACAATCACACGATCGCAATCACACGATCACAATCACACTATCACGATCGCACAATCACAGTCACACAATCACAATCACACAGTCACACAATCACAATCACAATCACAATCACAATCAGAATCAGAATCACAATCACAATCACAATCACAATCACAATCACAATCACAATCACAATCACAATCACAATCACACAATCACAGTCACGATCACACAATCACAATCACACAATCACAATCCCACAATCACAATCACACAATCACAATCACAATCACAATCACACAATCGCGATCACGCAATCGCGATCACGCAATCGCGATCACGCAATCGCGATCACGCAATCGCGATCACACAATCACGATCACACAATCACACAGTCACAATCCCACAATCACGATCACACAATCACGACCACACAGTCACAATCACACAATCGCAATCACAATCACACAATCACAGTCACACAATCACAATCACATAACCACAACCACACAATCACACAGTCACAATCCCACAATCACGATCACAAAATCACGACCACACAGTCACGATCACACAATCACGATCACACTATCACGATCACACTATCACGATCACACAATCACAGTCACACAATCACAATCACACAGTCACGCAATCACAATCACAATCACAATCACAATCCCAATCACAATCACACGATCACAGTCACGATCACACAATCACAATCACACAATCACAATCCCACAATCACAATCACACAATCACAGTCACACAATCACAATCACACAATCACACAGTCACAATCCCACAATCACGATCACCCAATCACGATCACCCAATCACGACCACCCAATCACGATCACCCAATCACGATCACCAAATCACGATCACCCAATCACCATCACCCAATCACGGTCACCCAATCACGATCACACGATCACAATCACACGATCACAATCACACAATCACAATCACACAATCACACAATCACAATCACACAAACACAATCACACAATCACAATCACACAATCACAATCACACAATCACAATCACACAATCACAATCACACAATCACAATCACACAATCAAACAATCGCAATCAAACAATCGCAATCACACAATCGCAATCACACAAACGCAATCACACAATCGCAATCACACGATCGCAATCACACGATCGCAATCACACGATCACAATCACACGATCGCAATCACGCGATCACAATCACACTATCACGATCGCACAATCACAGTCACACAATCACAATCACACAGTCACACAATCACAATCACAATCACAGTCACGATCACACAATCACAATCACACAATCACAATCCCACAATCACAATCACACAATCGCAATCACACAATCACAATCACACAATCAAACAATCGCAATCAAACAATCGCAATCACACAATCGCAATCACACAAACGCAATCACACAACCACAATCCCACAATCACAATCGCACAATCACAATCACACAATCGCAATCACACAAACGCAATCACACAATCGCAATCACACGATCGCAATCACACGATCGCAATTACACGATCACAATCACACGATCACAATCACACGATCACAATCACACTATCACGATCGCACAATCACAATCACACAATCACAGTCACACCATCACAATCACACAATCGCACAGTCACAATCCCACAATCACGATCACCCAATCACGATCACCCAATCACGATCACCCAATCACGATCACACAATCACGATCACACAATCACGATCACACAATCACGATCACACAATCACTATCACACAATCACGATCACACAATCACACAATCACAGTCACACAATCACAATCACACAACCACAACCACACAATCACACAGTCACAATCCCACAATCACGATCACACAATCACGACCACACAGTCACGATCACACAATCACGATCACACTTTCACGATCACACTATCACGATCACACAATCACAGTCACACAATCACAATCACACAGTCACACAATCTCAATCACAATCACAATCACAATCACAATCACAATCACAATCACAATCACAATCACAATCACAATCACAATAACAATCACTATCACAATCACAATCACAATCACAATCACAGTCACAATCACAATCACACAATCACAGTCACGATCACACAATCACAATCACACGATCACAATCCCACAATCACAATCACACAATCACAGTCACACAATCACAATCACACAATCGCACAGTCACAATCCCACAATCACGATCACCCAATCACGATCACCCAATCACGATCACCCAATCACGATCACCCAATCACGATCACCCAATCACGATCACCCAGTCACGATCCCCCAATCACGATCACACAATCACGATCACACAATCACGATCACACAATCACGATCATACAATCACGATCACACAACCACAACCACACAATCACACAGTCACAATCCCACAATCACGATCGCACAATCACGACCACACAGTCACAATCACACAATCGCAATCACAATCCCACAATCACAATCACACAATCACAGTCACACAATCACAATCACACAACCACAACCACACAATCACACAGTCAAAATCCCACAATCACGATCACACTATCACGACCACACAGTCACGATCACACAATCACGATCACACTATCACGATCACACAATCACAGTCACACAATCACAATCACACAGTCACACAATCACAATCACAATCACAATCACAATCACAATCACAATCACACAATCACAGTCACGATCACACAATCACAATCACACAATCACAATCCCACAATCACAATCACACAATCACAGTCACACAATCACAATCACACAATCACACAGTCACAATCCCACAATCACCATCACCCAATCACGATCACCCAATCACGATCATCCAATCACGATCACCCAATCACGATCACCCAATCACGATCACCAAATCACGATCACCCAATCACGATCACACGATCACAATCACACGATCACAATCACACAATCACAATCACACAATCGCACAGTCACAATCCCACAATAACGATCACCCAATCACGATCACCCAATCACGATCACCTAATCACGGTTACACAATCACGGTCACACAATCACGATCACACAATCACGATCACACAACCACGATCACACAATCACGATCACACAATCACACAGTCACAATCCCACAATCACGATCACACAATCACGACCACACAGTCACAATCACACAATCGCAATCACAATCACACAATCACAGTCACACAATCACAATCGCACAACCACAGCGACACAATCCCACAGTCACAATCCCACAATCACGATCACACAATCACGACCACACAGTCACAACCACACAATCGCAATCACAATCCCACAATCACAATCACACAATCACAATCACACAATCGCACAGTCACAATCCCACAATCACGATCACCCAATCACGATCACCCAATCACGATCACCCAATCACGATCACCCAATCACGGTCACACAATCACGGTCACACAATCACGATCACGCAATCGCGATCACGCAATCGCGATCACGCAATCGCGATCACGCAATCGCGATCACGCAATCGCGATCACACAATCACGATCACACAATCACACAGTCACAATCCCACAATCACGATCACACAATCACGACCACACAGTCACAATCACACAATCGCAATCACAATCACACAATCACAGTCACACAATCACAATCACATAACCACAACCACACAATCACACAGTCACAATCCCACAATCACGATCACAAAATCACGACCACACAGTCACGATCACACAATCACGATCACACTATCACGATCACACTATCACGATCACACAATCACAGTCACACAATCACAATCACACAGTCACACAATCACAATCACAATCACAATCACAATCACAATCACAATCACAATCACAATCACAATCACACGATCACAGTCACGATCACACAATCACAATCACACAATCACAATCCCACAATCACAATCACACAATCACAGTCACACAATCACAATCACACAATCACACAGTCACAATCCCACAATCACGATCACCCAATCACGATCACCCAATCACGACCACCCAATCACGATCACCCAATCACGATCACCAAATCACGATCACCCAATCACCATCACCCAATCACGGTCACCCAATCACGATCACACGATCACAATCACACGATCACAATCACACAATCACAATCACACAATCACACAATCACAATCACACAATCACAGTCACACAACCACAACCACACAATCACACAGTCACAATCCCATAATCACGACCACACAGTCACGATCACACAATCACGATCACACTATCACGATCACACTATCACGATCACACAATCACAGTCACACAATCACAATCACACAGTCACACAATCACAATCACAATCAAAATCAAAATCACAATCAGAATCACAATCACAATCACAATCACACAATCACAGTCACGATCACACAATCACGATCACAATCACGATCACACAATCACGATTACACAATCACGATCACAGAATCCTAATCACGCAATCAGGACCGCACAATCACGATCACATAATCACGGTCACACAATCACGGTCACACAATCACGATCACACAATCAGGATCACACAATCACACAATCACAATCACACAATCACAATCAAACAATCACAATCACACAATCACAATCACACAATCACGATCACACAATCGCGATCACACAATCACGATCACACAATCACGATCACACAATCACGATCGCACAATCACGATCACACTATCACGACCACACAGTCACGATCACACAATCACGATCACACTATCACGATCACACTATCACGATCGCACAATCACAGTCACACAATCAAAATCACACAGTCACACAATCACAATCACAATCACAATCAGAATCACAATCACAATCACAGTCACAATCACAATCACAATCACAATCACACAATCACAGTCACGATCACACAATCACAATCACACAACCACAATCCCACAATCACAATCGCACAATCCCAATCACACAATCGCAATCACACAAACGCAATCACACAAACGCAATCACACGATCGCAATCACACAATCGCAATCACACAATCGCAATCACACAATCGCAATCACACAATCGCAATCACACAATCGCAATCACACAATCGCAATCACACAATCGCAATCACACAATCAAACAATCACACAACCACACAGTCTCAATCCCACAATCACGATCACACAATCACGACCACACAGTCACAATCACACAATCGCAATCACAGTCCAACAATCACAATCACACAATCACAAACGCACAACCACAACCACACAATCACACAGTCACAATCCCATAATCACGATCACACAATCACGACCACACAGTCACGATCACACAATCGCAATCACACAATCACTATCACACAACCACAATCACACAACCACAATCACACAATCACAATCACACCATCACGATCACACAATCACGATCACACAATCACGATCACACAATCACGATCACACAATCACGATCACACTATCACGATCACACAATCACAATCACACAATCACAATCACAATCGCACAATCACAATCGCACAATCACAATCGCACAATCACAATCGCACAATCACAATCGCACAATCACAATCGCATAATCACAACCGCACAATCACAATCGCACAATCACAATCGCACAATCACAATCGCACAATCACAATCGCACAATCACAATCGCACAATCACAATCGCACAATCGCAATCGCACAATCGCAATCGCACAATCGCAATCGCATAATCACAATCACAATCGCACAATCACAATCACAATCGCACAATCACAATCACACCATCGCAATCACACGATCGCAATCACACGATCGCCATCACACGATCGCAATCACACGATCACAATCACACGATCGCAATCACACGATCACAATCACACTATCACGATCGCACAATCACAGTCACACAATCACAATCACACAGTCACACAATCACAATCACAATCACAATCACAATCACAATCACAATCAGAATCACAATCACAGTCACGATCACACAATCACAATCACACAATCACAATCCCACAATCACAATCACACAATCACAGTCACACAATCACAATCACACAATCGCACAGTCACAATCCCACAATCACGATCACCCAATCACGATCACCCAATCACGCTCACCCAATCACGATCACACGATCACAATCACACGATCACAATCACACAATCACAATCACACAATCACACAATCACAATCACACAATCACAATCACACAAACACAATCACACAATCACAATCACACAATCTCAATCACACAATCACAATCACACAATCACAATCACACAATCACAATCACACAATCACAATCACACAATCACAATCACACAATCACAATCACACAATCACAATCACACAATCACAATCACACAATTACAATCACACAATCACAATCACACAATCACAATCACACAATCACAATCACACAATCAAACAATCGCAATCAAACAATCGCAATCACACAATCGCAATCACACAAACGCAATCACACAATCGCAATCACACAATCGCAATCACACAATCGCAATCACACAATCGCAATCACACAATCGCAATCACACAATCGCAATCACACAATCGCAATCACACAATCGCAATCACACAATCAAACAATCACACAACCACAATCACACAATCACAATCGCACAATCACAATCACACAATCGCAATCACACAAACGCAATCACACAATCGCAATCACACGATCGCAATCACACGATCGCAAACACACGATCACAATCACACGATCGCAATCACACGATCACAATCACACTATCACGATCGCACAATCACAGTCACACAATCACAATCACACAGTCACACAATCACAATCACAATCACAATCACAATCAGAATCACAATCACAATCACAATCACAATCACAATCACAATCACAATCACAATCACAATCACACAATCACAGTCACGATCACACAATCACAATCACACAATCACAATCCCACAATCACAATCACACAATCACAATCACAATCACAATCACAATCACAATCACACGATCACAGTCACGATCACACAATCACAATCACACAATCACAATCCCACAATCACAATCACACAATCACAGTCACACAATCACAATCACACAATCACACAGTCACAATCCCACAATCACGATCACCCAATCACGATCACCCAATCACGACCACCCAATCACGATCACCCAATCACGATCACCAAATCACGATCACCCAATCACCATCACCCAATCACGGTCACCCAATCACGATCACACGATCACAATCACACGATCACAATCACACAATCACAATCACACAATCACACAATCACAATCACACAAACACAATCACACAATCACAATCACACAATCACAATCACACAATCACAATCACACAATCACAATCACACAATCACAATCACACAATCACAATCACACAATCACAATCCCACAATCAAACAATCGCAATCAAACAATCGCAATCACACAATCGCAATCACACAAACGCAATCACACAATCGCAATCACACGATCGCAATCACACGATCGCAATCACACGATCACAATCACACGATCGCAATCACGCGATCACAATCACACTATCACGATCGCACAATCACAGTCACACAATCACAATCACACAGTCACACAATCACAATCACAATCACAGTCACGATCACACAATCACAATCACACAATCACAATCCCACAATCACAATCACACAATCGCAATCACACAATCACAATCACACAATCAAACAATCGCAATCAAACAATCGCAATCACACAATCGCAATCACACAAACGCAATCACACAACCACAATCCCACAATCACAATCGCACAATCACAATCACACAATCGCAATCACACAAACGCAATCACACAATCGCAATCACACGATCGCAATCACACGATCGCAATTACACGATCACAATCACACGATCACAATCACACGATCACAATCACACTATCACGATCGCACAATCACAATCACACAATCACAGTCACACCATCACAATCACACAATCGCACAGTCACAATCCCACAATCACGATCACCCAATCACGATCACCCAATCACGATCACCCAATCACGATCACACAATCACGATCACACAATCACGATCACACAATCACGATCACACAATCACTATCACACAATCATGATCACACAATCACACAATCACAGTCACACAATCACAATCACACAACCACAACCACACAATCACACAGTCACAATCCCACAATCACGATCACACAATCACGACCACACAGTCACGATCACACAATCACGATCACACTTTCACGATCACACTATCACGATCACACAATCACAGTCACACAATCACAATCACACAGTCACACAATCACAATCACAATCACAATCACAATCACAATCACAATCACAATCACAATCACAATCACAATCACAATCACAATCACAATAACAATCACTATCACAATCACAATCACAATCACAATCACAATCACAGTCACAATCACAATCACACAATCACAGTCACGATCACACAATCACAATCACACGATCACAATCCCACAATCACAATCACACAATCACAGTCACACAATCACAATCACACAATCGCACAGTCACAATCCCACAATCACGATCACCCAATCACGATCACCCAATCACGATCACCCAATCACGATCACCCAATCACGATCACCCAATCACGATCCCCCAATCACGATCACACAACCACGATCACACAATCACGATCACACAATCACGATCACACAACCACAACCACACAATCACACAGTCACAATCCCACAATCACGATCACACAATCACGACCACACAGTCACAATCACACAATCGCAATCACAATCCCACAATCACAATCACACAATCACAGTCGCACAATCACAATCACACAACCACAACCACACAATCACACAGTCAAAATCCCACAATCACGATCACACTATCACGACCACACAGTCACGATCACACAATCACGATCACACTATCACGATCACACAATCACAGTCACACAATCACAATCACACAGTCACACAATCACAATCACAATCACAATCACAATCACAATCACAATCACACAATCACAGTCACGATCACACAATCACAATCACACAATCACAATCCCACAATCACAATCACACAATCACAGTCACACAATCACAATCACACAATCACACAGTCACAATCCCACAATCACGATCACCCAATCACGATCACCCAATCACGATCATCCAATCACGATCACCCAATCACGATCACCCAATCACGATCACCAAATCACGATCACCCAATCACGATCACACGATCACAATCACACGATCACAATCACACAATCACAATCACACAATCGCACAGTCACAATCCCACAATAACGATCACCCAATCACGATCACCCAATCACGATCACCTAATCACAGTCACACAATCACGGTCACACAATCACGATCACACAATCACGATCACACAACCACGATCACACAATCACGATCACACAATCACACAGTCACAATCCCACAATCACGATCACACAATCACGACCACACAGTCACAATCACACAATCGCAATCACAATCACACAATCACAGTCACACAATCACAATCGCACAACCACAGCGACACAATCCCACAGTCACAATCCCACAATCACGATCACACAATCACGACCACACAGTCACAACCACACAATCGCAATCACAATCCCACAATCACAATCACACAATCACAATCACACAATCGCACAGTCACAATCCCACAATCACGATCACCCAATCACGATCACCCAATCACGATCACCCAATCACGATCACCCAATCACGGTCACACAATCACGGTCACACAATCACGATCACGCAATCGCGATCACGCAATCGCGATCACGCAATCGCGATCACGCAATCGCGATCACGCAATCGCGATCACGCTATCGCGATCACGCAATCGCGATCACACAATCACGATCACACAATCACACAGTCACAATCCCACAATCACGATCACACAATCACGACCACACAGTCACAATCACACAATCGCAATCACAATCACACAATCACAGTCACACAATCACAATCACATAACCACAACCACACAATCACACAGTCACAATCCCACAATCACGATCACAAAATCACGACCACACAGTCACGATCACACAATCACGATCACACTATCACGATCACACTATCACGATCACACAATCACAGTCACACAATCACAATCACACAGTCACACAATCACAATCACAATCACAATCACAATCACAATCACAATCACAATCACACGATCACAGTCACGATCACACAATCACAATCACACAATCACAATCCCATAATCACGACCACACAGTCACGATCACACAATCACGATCACACTATCACGATCACACTATCACGATCACACAATCACAGTCACACAATCACAATCACACAGTCACACAATCACAATCACAATCAAAATCAAAATCACAATCAGAATCACAATCACAATCACAATCACACAATCACAGTCACGATCACACAATCACGATCACAATCACGATCACACAATCACGATTACACAATCACGATCACAGAATCCTAATCACGCAATCAGGACCGCACAATCACGATCACATAATCACGGTCACACAATCACGGTCACACAATCACGATCACACAATCAGGATCACACAATCACACAATCACAATCACACAATCACAATCAAACAATCACAATCACACAATCACAATCACACAATCACGATCACACAATCGCGATCACACAATCACGATCACACAATCACGATCACACAATCACGATCGCACAATCACGACCACACAGTCACGATCACACAATCGCAATCACACAATCACAATCACACAACCACAATCACACAACCACAATCACACAATCACAATCACACCATCACGATCACACAATCACGATCACACAATCACGATCACACAATCACGATCACACTATCACGATCACACAATCACAATCACACAATCACAATCATAATCGCACAATCACAATCGCACAATCACAATCGCACAATCACAATCGCACAATCACAATCGCACAATCACAATCGCACAATCACAATCGCATAATCACAACCGCACAATCACAATCGCACAATCACAATCGCACAATCACAATCGCACAATCACAATCGCACAATCGCAATCGCACAATCGCAATCGCACAATCGCAATCGCACAATCGCAATCGCACAATCGCAATCGCACAATCGCAATCGCACAATCACAATCACAATCGCACAATCACAATCACACCATCGCAATCACACGATCGCAATCACACGATCGCAATCACACGATCGCCATCACACGATCGCAATCACACGATCACAATCACACGATCGCAATCACACGATCACAATCACACTATCACGATCGCACAATCACAGTCACACAATCACAATCACACAGTCACACAATCACAATCACAATCACAATCACAATCACAATCACAATCACAATCAGAATCACAATCACAGTCACGATCACACAATCACAATCACACAATCACAATCCCACAATCACAATCACACAATCACAGTCACACAATCACAATCACACAATCGCACAGTCACAATCCCACAATCACGATCACCCAATCACGATCACCCAATCACGCTCACCCAATCACGATCACACGATCACAATCACACGATCACAATCACACAATCACAATCACACAATCACACAATCACAATCACACAATCACAATCACACAAACACAATCACACAATCACAATCACACAATCTCAATCACACAATCACAATCACACAATCACAATCACACAATCACAATCACACAATCACAATCACACAATCACAATCACACAATCACAATCACACAATCACAATCACACAATCACAATCACACAATCACAATCACACAATTACAATCACACAATCACAATCACACAATCGCAATCACACAATCGCAATCACACAATCAAACAATCACACAACCACAATCACACAATCACAATCGCACAATCACAATCACACAATCGCAATCACACAAACGCAATCACACAATCGCAATCACACGATCGCAATCACACGATCGCAAACACACGATCACAATCACACGATCGCAATCACACGATCACAATCACACTATCACGATCGCACAATCACAGTCACACAATCACAATCACACAGTCACACAATCACAATCACAATCACAATCACAATCAGAATCACAATCACAATCACAATCACAATCACAATCACAATCACAATCACAATCACAATCACACAATCACAGTCACGATCACACAATCACAATCACACAATCACAATCCCACAATCACAATCACACAATCACAATCACAATCACAATCACACAATCGCGATCACGCAATCGCGATCACGCAATCGCGATCACGCAATCGCGATCACGCAATCGCGATCACGCAATCGCGATCACACAATCACGATCACACAATCACACAGTCACAATCCCACAATCACGATCACACAATCACGACCACACAGTCACAATCACACAATCGCAATCACAATCACACAATCACAGTCACACAATCACAATCACATAACCACAACCACACAATCACACAGTCACAATCCCACAATCACGATCACAAAATCACGACCACACAGTCACGATCACACAATCACGATCACACTATCACGATCACACTATCACGATCACACAATCACAGTCACACAATCACAATCACACAGTCACGCAATCACAATCACAATCACAATCACAATCACAATCACAATCACACGATCACAGTCACGATCACACAATCACAATCACACAATCACAATCCCACAATCACAATCACACAATCACAGTCACACAATCACAATCACACAATCACACAGTCACAATCCCACAATCACGATCACCCAATCACGATCACCCAATCACGACCACCCAATCACGATCACCCAATCACGATCACCAAATCACGATCACCCAATCACCATCACCCAATCACGGTCACCCAATCACGATCACACGATCACAATCACACGATCACAATCACACGATCACAATCACACAATCACAATCACACAATCACACAATCACAATCACACAAACACAATCACACAATCACAATCACACAATCACAATCACACAATCACAATCACACAATCACAATCACACAATCACAATCACACAATCACAATCACACAATCACAATCACACAATCAAACAATCGCAATCAAACAATCGCAATCACACAATCGCAATCACACAAACGCAATCACACAATCGCAATCACACGATCGCAATCACACGATCGCAATCACACGATCACAATCACACGATCGCAATCACGCGATCACAATCACACTATCACGATCGCACAATCACAGTCACACAATCACAATCACACAGTCACACAATCACAATCACAATCACAGTCACGATCACACAATCACAATCACACAATCACAATCCCACAATCACAATCACACAATCGCAATCACACAATCACAATCACACAATCAAACAATCGCAATCAAACAATCGCAATCACACAATCGCAATCACACAAACGCAATCACACAACCACAATCCCACAATCACAATCGCACAATCACAATCACAAAATCGCAATCACACAAACGCAATCACACAATCGCAATCACACGATCGCAATCACACGATCGCAATTACACGATCACAATCACACGATCACAATCACACGATCACAATCACACTATCACGATCGCACAATCACAATCACACAATCACAGTCACACCATCACAATCACACAATCGCACAGTCACAATCCCACAATCACGATCACCCAATCACGATCACCCAATCACGATCACCCAATCACGATCACACAATCACGATCACACAATCACGATCACACAATCACGATCACACAATCACTATCACACAATCACGATCACACAATCACACAATCACAGTCACACAATCACAATCACACAACCACAACCACACAATCACACAGTCACAATCCCACAATCACGATCACACAATCACGACCACACAGTCACGATCACACAATCACGATCACACTTTCACGATCACACTATCACGATCACACAATCACAGTCACACAATCACAATCACACAGTCACACAATCACAATCACAATCACAATCACAATCACAATCACAATCACAATCACAATCACAATCACAATCACAATCACAATCACAATAACAATCACTATCACAATCACAATCACAATCACAATCACAGTCACAATCACAATCACACAATCACAGTCACGATCACACAATCACAATCACACGATCACAATCCCACAATCACAATCACACAATCACAGTCACACGATCACAATCACACAATCGCACAGTCACAATCCCACAATCACGATCACCCAATCACGATCACCCAATCACGATCACCCAATCACGATCACCCAATCACGATCACCCAATCACGATCACCCAATCACGATCCCCCAATCACGATCACACAATCACGATCACACAATCACGATCACACAATCACGATCACACAACCACAACCACACAATCACACAGACACAATCCCACAATCACGATCACACAATCACGACCACACAGTCACAATCACACAATCGCAATCACAATCCCACAATCACAATCACACAATCACAGTCACACAATCACAATCACACAACCACAACCACACAATCAAACAGTCAAAATCCCACAATCACGATCACACTATCACGACCACACAGTCACGATCACACAATCACGATCACACTATCACGATCACACAATCACAGTCACACAATCACAATCACACAGTCACACAATCACAATCACAATCACAATCACAATCACAATCACAATCACAATCACAATCACACAATCACAGTCACGATCACACAATCACAATCACACAATCACAATCCCACAATCACAATCACACAATCACAGTCACACAATCACAATCACACAATCACACAGTCACAATCCCACAATCACGATCACCCAATCACGATCACCCAATCACGATCATCCAATCACGATCACCCAATCACGATCACCCAATCACGATCACCAAATCACGATCACCCAATCACGATCACACGATCACAATCACACGATCACAATCACACAATCACAATCACACAATCGCACAGTCACAATCCCACAATAACGATCACCCAATCACGATCACCCAATCACGATCACCTAATCACGGTCACACAATCACGGTCACACAATCACGATCACACAATCACGATCACACAACCACGATCACACAATCACGATCACACAATCACACAGTCACAATCCCACAATCACGATCACACAATCACGACCACACAGTCACAATCACACAATCGCAATCACAATCACACAATCACAGTCACACAATCACAATCGCACAACCACAGCGACACAATCCCACAGTCACAATCCCACAATCACGATCACACAATCACGACCACACAGTCACGATCACACAATCACGATCACACTATCACGATCACACTATCACGATCACACAATCACAGTCACACAATCACAATCACACAGTCACACAATCACAATCACAATCACAATCACAATCACAATCACAATCACAATCACAATCACAATCACACGATCACAGTCACGATCACACAATCACAATCACACAATCACAATCCCACAATCACAATCACACAATCACAGTCACACAATCACAATCACACAATCACACAGTCACAATCCCACAATCACGATCACCCAATCACGATCACCCAATCACGACCACCCAATCACGATCACCCAATCACGATCACCAAATCACGATCACCCAATCACCATCACCCAATCACGGTCACCCAATCACGATCACACGATCACAATCACACGATCACAATCACACAATCACAATCACACAATCACACAATCACAATCACACAATCACAGTCACACAACCACAACCACACAATCACACAGTCACAATCCCATAATCACGACCACACAGTCACGATCACACAATCACGATCACACTATCACGATCACACTATCACGATCACACAATCACAGTCACACAATCACAATCACACAGTCACACAATCACAATCACAATCAAAATCAAAATCACAATCAGAATCACAATCACAATCACAATCACACAATCACAGTCACGATCACACAATCACGATCACAATCACGATCACACAATCACGATTACACTATCACGACCACACAGTCACGATCACACAATCACGATCACACTATCACGATCACACTATCACGATCACACTATCACGATCGCACAATCACAGTCACACAATCAAAATCACACAGTCACACAATCACAATCACAATCACAATCAGAATCACAATCACAATCACAGTCACAATCACAATCACAATCACAATCACACAATCACAGTCACGATCACACAATCACAATCACACAATCACAATCCCACAATCACAATCACACAATCACAGTCACACAATCGCAATCACACAATCGCAATCACCCAATCGCAATCACACAATCGCAATCACACAATCGCAATCACACAATCAAACAATCACACAACCACAATCCCACAATCACAATCGCACAATCCCAATCACACAATCGCAATCACACAAACGCAATCACACAAACGCAATCACACGATCGCAATCACACAATCGCAATCACACAATCGCAATCACACAATCGCAATCACACAATCGCAATCACACAATCGCAATCACACAATCGCAATCACACAATCAAACAATCACACAACCACACAGTCTCAATCCCACAATCACGATCACACAATCACGACCACACAGTCACAATCACACAATCGCAATCACAGTCCAACAATCACAATCACACAATCACAAACGCACAACCACAACCACACAATCACACAGTCACAATCCCATAATCACGATCACACAATCACGACCACACAGTCACGATCACACAATCGCAATCACACAATCACAATCACACAACCACAATCACACAACCACAATCACACAATCACAATCACACCATCACGATCACACAATCACGATCACACAATCACGATCACACAATCACGATCACACTATCACGATCACACAATCACAATCACACAATCACAATCACAATCGCACAATCACAATCGCACAATCACAATCGCACAATCACAATCGCACAATCACAATCGCACAATCACAATCGCATAATCACAACCGCACAATCACAATCGCACAATCACAATCGCACAATCACAATCGCACAATCACAATCGCACAATCACAATCGCACAATCACAATCACACAATCGCACAGTCACAATCCCACAATCACGATCACCCAATCACGATCACCCAATCACGCTCACCCAATCACGATCACACGATCACAATCACACGATCACAATCACACAATCACAATCACACAATCACACCATCACAATCACACAATCACAATCACACAAACACAATCACACAATCACAATCACACAATCACAATCACACAATCACAATCACACAATCACAATCACACAATCACAATCACACAATCACAATCACACAATCACAATCACACAATCACAATCACACAATCACAATCACACAATCACAACCACACAATTACAATCACACAATCACAATCACACAATCACAATCACACAATCACAATCACACAATCAAACAATCGCAATCAAACAATCGCAATCACACAATCGCAATCACACAAACGCAATCACACAATCGCAATCACACAATCGCAATCACACAATCGCAATCACACAATCGCAATCACACAATCGCAATCACACAATCGCAATCACACAATCGCAATCACACAATCGCAATCACACAATCAAACAATCACACAACCACAATCACACAATCACAATCGCACAATCACAATCACACAATCGCAATCACACAAACGCAATCACACAATCGCAATCACACGATCGCAATCACACGATCGCAAACACACGATCACAATCACACGATCGCAATCACACGATCACAATCACACTATCACGATCGCACAATCACAGTCACACAATCACAATCACACAGTCACACAATCACAATCACAATCACAATCACAATCAGAATCACAATCACAATCACAATCACAATCACAATCACAATCACAATCACAATCACAATCACACAATCACAGTCACGATCACACAATCACAATCACACAATCACAATCCCACAATCACAATCACACAATCACAATCACAATCACAATCACACAATCGCGATCACGCAATCGCGATCACACAATCACGATCACACAATCACACAGTCACAATCCCACAATCACGATCACACAATGACGACCACACAGTCACAATCACACAATCGCAATCACAATCACACAATCACAGTCACACAATCACAATCACATAACCACAACCACACAATCACACAGTCACAATCCCACAATCACGATCACAAAATCACGACCACGCAGTCACGATCACACAATCACGATCACACTATCACGATCACACTATCACGATCACACAATCACAGTCACACAATCACAATCACACAGTCACGCAATCACAATCACAATCACAATCACAATCACAATCACAATCACAATCACACGATCACAGTCACGATCACACAATCACAATCACACAATCACAATCCCACAATCACAATCACACAATCACAGTCACACAATCACAATCACACAATCACACAGTCACAATCCCACAATCACGATCACCCAATCACGATCACCCAATCACGACCACCCAATCACGATCACCCAATCACGATCACCAAATCACGATCACCCAATCACCATCACCCAATCACGGTCACCCAATCACGATCACACGATCACAATCACACGATCACAATCACACAATCACAATCACACAATCACACAATCACAATCACACAAACACAATCACACAATCACAATCACACAATCACAATCACACAATCACAATCACACAATCACAATCACACAATCACAATCACACAATCACAATCACACAATCACAATCACACAATCAAACAATCGCAATCAAACAATCGCAATCACACAATCGCAATCACACAAACGCAATCACACAATCGCAATCACACGATCGCAATCACACGATCGCAATCACACGATCACAATCACACGATCGCAATCACGCGATCACAATCACACTATCACGATCGCACAATCACAGTCACACAATCACAATCACACAGTCACACAATCACAATCACAATCACAATCACAATCAGAATCACAATCACAATCACAATCACAATCACAATCACAATCACAATCACAATCACAATCACAATCACAATCACAATCACAATCACACAATCACAGTCACGATCACACAATCACAATCACACAATCACAATCCCACAATCACAATCACACAATCACAGTCACACAATCACAATCACGCAATCGCACAGTCACAATCCCACAATCACGATCACCCAATCACGATCACCCAATCACGATCACCCAATCACGATCACACAATCACGATCACACAATCACGATCACACAATCACAACCACACAATTACACAGTCACAATCCCACAATCACGATCACACAATCACGACCACACAGTCACAATCACACAATAGCAATCACAATCCCACAATCAGAATCACACAATCACAGTCACACAATCACAATCACACAACCACAACCTCACAATCACACAGTCACAATCCCACAATCACGATCACACAATCACGATCACACAATCACGATCACACAATCACGATCACACAATCACACCGTCACAATCCCACAATCACAATCACACAATCACGATCCCACAGTCACGATCCCACAATCACGATCACACAATCACAATCACACAATCACGACCACACAATCACGACCACACAATCACGATCACACAATCACGATCACACTATCACGATCACACAATCACGGTCACACAATCACAGTCACACAATCACAATCACACAGTCACACAATCACAATCACAATCACAATCACAATCACAATCACAATCACAATCACACGATCACAGTCACGATCACACAATCACAATCACACAATCACAATCCCACAATCACAATCACACAATCACAGTCACACAATCACAATCACACAATCACACAGTCACAATCCCACAATCACGATCACCCAATCACCATCACCCAATCACGACCACCCAATCACGATCACCCAATCACGATCACCAAATCACGATCACCCAATCACGATCACCCAATCACGGTCACCCAATCACGATCACACGATCACGGTCACCCAATCACGATCACACGATCACAATCACACGATCACAATCACACAATCACAATCACACAATCAAACAATCGCAATCAAACAATCGCAATCACACAATCGCAATCACACAAACGCAATCACACAATCGCAATCACACAATCGCAATCACACAATCGCAATGACACAATCGCAATCACACAATCGCAATCACACAATCGCAATCACACAATCGCAATCACACAATCGCAATCACACAATCAAACAATCACACAACCACAATCCCACAATCCCAATCGCACAATCACAATCACACAATCGCAATCACACAATCACAATCACACAATCACAGTCACACAATCACAATCACACAATCACACAGTCACAATCCCACAATCACGATCACCCAATCACGATCACCCAATCACGACCACCCAATCACGATCACCAAATCACGATCACCCAATCACGATCACCCAATCACGGTCACCCAATCACGATCACACGATCACGGTCACCCAATCACGATCACACGATCACAATCACACGATCACAATCACACAATCACAATCACACAATCAAACAATCGCAATCAAACAATCGCAATCACACAATCGCAATCACACAAAGGCAATCACACAATCGCAATCACACAATCGCAATCACACAATCGCAATGACAAAATCGCAATCACACAATCGCAATCACACAATCGCAATCACACAATCGCAATCACACAATCGCAATCACACAATCAAACAATCACACAACCACAATCCCACAATCCCAATCGCACAATCACAATCACACAATCGCAATCACACAATCACAATCACACAATCACAGTCACACAATCACAATCACACAATCACACAGTCACAATCCCACAATCACGATCACCCAATCACGATCACCCAATCACGACCACCCAATCACGATCACCAAATCACGATCACCCAATCACGATCACCCAATCACGGTCACCCAATCACGATCACACGATCACAATCACACGATCACAATCACACAATCACAATCACACAATCACACAATCACAATCACACAAACACAATCACACAATCACAATCACACAATCACAATCACACCATCACGATCACACAATCACGATCACACAATCACGATCACACAATCACGATCACACTATCACGATCACACAATCACAATCACACAATCACAATCACAATCGCACAATCACAATCGCACAATCACAATCGCACAATCACAATCGCACAATCACAATCGCACAATCACAATCGCATAATCACAACCGCACAATCACAATCGCACAATCACAATCGCACAATCACAATCGCACAATCACAATCGCACAATCACAATCGCACAATCACAATCACACAATCGCACAGTCACAATCCCACAATCACGATCACCCAATCACGATCACCCAATCACGCTCACCCAATCACGATCACACGATCACAATCACACGATCACAATCACACAATCACAATCACACAATCACACCATCACAATCACACAATCACAATCACACAAACACAATCACACAATCACAATCACACAATCACAATCACACAATCACAATCACACAATCACAATCACACAATCACAATCACACAATCACAATCACACAATCACAATCACACAATCACAATCACACAATCACAATCACACAATCACAACCACACAATTACAATCACACAATCACAATCACACAATCACAATCACACAATCACAATCACACAATCAAACAATCGCAATCAAACAATCGCAATCACACAATCGCAATCACACAAACGCAATCACACAATCGCAATCACACAATCGCAATCACACAATCGCAATCACACAATCGCAATCACACAATCGCAATCACACAATCGCAATCACACAATCGCAATCACACAATCGCAATCACACAATCGCAATCACACAATCAAACAATCACACAACCACAATCACACAATCACAATCGCACAATCACAATCACACAATCGCAATCACACAAACGCAATCACACAATCGCAATCACACGATCGCAATCACACGATCGCAAACACACGATCACAATCACACGATCGCAATCACACGATCACAATCACACTATCACGATCGCACAATCACAGTCACACAATCACAATCACACAGTCACACAATCACAATCACAATCACAATCACAATCAGAATCACAATCACAATCACAATCACAATCACAATCACAATCACAATCACAATCACAATCACACAATCACAGTCACGATCACACAATCACAATCACACAATCACAATCCCACAATCACAATCACACAATCACAATCACAATCACAATCACACAATCGCGATCACGCAATCGCGATCACACAATCACGATCACACAATCACACAGTCACAATCCCACAATCACGATCACACAATGACGACCACACAGTCACAATCACACAATCGCAATCACAATCACACAATCACAGTCACACAATCACAATCACATAACCACAACCACACAATCACACAGTCACAATCCCACAATCACGATCACAAAATCACGACCACGCAGTCACGATCACACAATCACGATCACACTATCACGATCACACTATCACGATCACACAATCACAGTCACACAATCACAATCACACAGTCACGCAATCACAATCACAATCACAATCACAATCACAATCACAATCACACGATCACAGTCACGATCACACAATCACAATCACACAATCACAATCCCACAATCACAATCACACAATCACAGTCACACAATCACAATCACACAATCACACAGTCACAATCCCACAATCACGATCACCCAATCACGATCACCCAATCACGACCACCCAATCACGATCACCCAATCACGATCACCAAATCACGATCACCCAATCACCATCACCCAATCACGGTCACCCAATCACGATCACACGATCACAATCACACGATCACAATCACACAATCACAATCACACAATCACACAATCACAATCACACAAACACAATCACACAATCACAATCACACAATCACAATCACACAATCACAATCACACAATCACAATCACACAATCACAATCACACAATCACAATCACACAATCACAATCACACAATCACAATCACACAATCAAACAATCGCAATCAAACAATCGCAATCACACAATCGCAATCACACAAACGCAATCACACAATCGCAATCACACGATCGCAATCACACGATCGCAATCACACGATCACAATCACACGATCGCAATCACGCGATCACAATCACACTATCACGATCGCACAATCACAGTCACACAATCACAATCACACAGTCACACAATCACAATCACAATCACAATCACAATCAGAATCACAATCACAATCACAATCACAATCACAATCACAATCACAATCACAATCACAATCACAATCACAATCACAATCACAATCACACAATCACAGTCACGATCACACAATCACAATCACACAATCACAATCCCACAATCACAATCACACAATCACAGTCACACAATCACAATCACGCAATCGCACAGTCACAATCCCACAATCACGATCACCCAATCACGATCACCCAATCACGATCACCCAATCACGATCACACAATCACGATCACACAATCACGATCACACAATCACAACCACACAATTACACAGTCACAATCCCACAATCACGATCACACAATCACGACCACACAGTCACAATCACACAATAGCAATCACAATCCCACAATCAGAATCACACAATCACAGTCACACAATCACAATCACACAACCACAACCTCACAATCACACAGTCACAATCCCACAATCACGATCACACAATCACGATCACACAATCACGATCACACAATCACGATCACACAATCACACCGTCACAATCCCACAATCACAATCACACAATCACGATCCCACAGTCACGATCCCACAATCACGATCACACAATCACAATCACACAATCACGACCACACAATCACGACCACACAATCACGATCACACAATCACGATCACACTATCACGATCACACAATCACGGTCACACAATCACAGTCACACAATCACAATCACACAGTCACACAATCACAATCACAATCACAATCACAATCACAATCACAATCACACGATCACAGTCACGATCACACAATCACAATCACACAATCACAATCCCACAATCACAATCACACAATCACAGTCACACAATCACAATCACACAATCACACAGTCACAATCCCACAATCACGATCACCCAATCACCATCACCCAATCACGACCACCCAATCACGATCACCCAATCACGATCACCAAATCACGATCACCCAATCACGATCACCCAATCACGGTCACCCAATCACGATCACACGATCACGGTCACCCAATCACGATCACACGATCACAATCACACGATCACAATCACACAATCACAATCACACAATCAAACAATCGCAATCAAACAATCGCAATCACACAATCGCAATCACACAAACGCAATCACACAATCGCAATCACACAATCGCAATCACACAATCGCAATGACACAATCGCAATCACACAATCGCAATCACACAATCGCAATCACACAATCGCAATCACACAATCGCAATCACACAATCAAACAATCACACAACCACAATCCCACAATCCCAATCGCACAATCACAATCACACAATCGCAATCACACAATCACAATCACACAATCACAGTCACACAATCACAATCACACAATCACACAGTCACAATCCCACAATCACGATCACCCAATCACGATCACCCAATCACGACC
The DNA here is from genome assembly GCF_050947335.1 of Megachile rotundata. Classification (NCBI taxonomy): domain Eukaryota; kingdom Metazoa; phylum Arthropoda; class Insecta; order Hymenoptera; family Megachilidae; genus Megachile; species Megachile rotundata. Next base: position 245,926 of record NC_134997.1, on the reverse strand, counting down.
ACCCAATCACGATCACCAAATCACGATCACCCAATCACGATCACCCAATCACGGTCACCCAATCACGATCACACGATCACGGTCACCCAATCACGATCACACGATCACAATCACACGATCACAATCACACAATCACAATCACACAATCAAACAATCGCAATCAAACAATCGCAATCACACAATCGCAATCACACAAAGGCAATCACACAATCGCAATCACACAATCGCAATCACACAATCGCAATGACAAAATCGCAATCACACAATCGCAATCACACAATCGCAATCACACAATCGCAATCACACAATCGCAATCACACAATCAAACAATCACACAACCACAATCCCACAATCCCAATCGCACAATCACAATCACACAATCGCAATCACACAATCACAATCACACAATCACAGTCACACAATCACAATCACACAATCACACAGTCACAATCCCACAATCACGATCACCCAATCACGATCACCCAATCACGACCACCCAATCACGATCACCAAATCACGATCACCCAATCACGATCACCCAATCACGGTCACCCAATCACGATCACACGATCACAATCACACGATCACAATCACACAATCACAATCACACAATCACACAATCACAATCACACAAACACAATCACACAATCACAATCACACAATCACAATCACACAATCACAATCACACAATCACAATCACACAATCACAATCACACAATCACAATCACACAATCACAATCACACAATCACAATCACACAATCACAATCACACAATCACAATCACACAATCACAATCACACAATCACAATCACACAATCACAATCACACAATCACAATCACACAATCACAATCACACAATCACAATCACACAATCACAATCACACAATCACAATCACACAATCACAATCACACAATCACAATCACACAATCACAATCACACAATCACAATAACACAATCACAATCACACAATCACAATCACACAATCACAATCACACAATCACAATCACACAATCACAATCACACAATCACAATCACACAATCACAATCACACAATCACAATCACACAATCACAATCACACAATCACAATCACACAATCACAATCACACAATCACAATCACACAATCACAATCACACAATCACAATCACACAATCACAATCACACAATCACAATCACACAATCACAATCACACAATCACAATCACACAATCACAATCACACAATCACAATCACACAATCACAATCACACAATCACAATCACACAATCACAATCACACAATCGCAATGACACAATCGCAATCACACAATCGCAATCACACAATCGCAATCACACAATCGCAATCACACAATCGCAATCACACAATCAAACAATCACACAACCACAATCCCACAATCCCAATCGCACAATCACAATCACACAATCGCAATCACACAATCACAATCACACAATCACAGTCACACAATCACAATCACACAATCACACAGTCACAATCCCACAATCACGATCACCCAATCACGATCACCCAATCACGACCACCCAATCACGATCACCAAATCACGATCACCCAATCACGATCACCCAATCACGGTCACCCAATCACGATCACACGATCACGGTCACCCAAACACGATCACACGATCACAATCACACGATCACAATCACACAATCACAATCACACAATCAAACAATCGCAATCAAACAATCGCAATCACACAATCGCAATCACACAAAGGCAATCACACAATCGCAATCACACAATCGCAATCACACAATCGCAATGACAAAATCGCAATCACACAATCGCAATCACACAATCGCAATCACACAATCGCAATCACACAATCGCAATCACACAATCAAACAATCACACAACCACAATCCCACAATCCCAATCGCACAATCACAATCACACAATCGCAATCACACAATCACAATCACACAATCACAGTCACACAATCACAATCACACAATCACACAGTCACAATCCCACAATCACGATCACCCAATCACGATCACCCAATCACGACCACCCAATCACGATCACCAAATCACGATCACCCAATCACGATCACCCAATCACGGTCACCCAATCACGATCACACGATCACAATCACACGATCACAATCACACAATCACAATCACACAATCACACAATCACAATCACACAAACACAATCACACAATCACAATCACACAATCACAATCACACAATCACAATCACACAATCACAATCACACAATCACAATCACACAATCACAATCACACAATCACAATCACACAATCACAATCACACAATCACAATCACACAATCACAATCACACAATCACAATCACACAATCACAATCACACAATCACAATCACACAATCACAATCACACAATCACAATCACACAATCACAATCACACAATCACAATCACACAATCACAATCACACAATCACAATCACACAATCACACAATCACAATCACACAATCACAATCACACAATCACAATCACACAATCACAATCACACAATCACAATCACACAATCACAATCACACAATCACAATCACACAATCACAATCACACAATCACAATCACACAATCACAATCACACAATCACAATCACACAATCACAATCACACAATCACAATCACACAATCACAATCACACAATCACAATCACACAATCACAATCACACAATCACAATCACACAATCACAATCACACAATCACAATCACACAATCACAATCACACAATCACAATCACACAATCACAATCACACAATCACAATCACACAATCACAATCACACAATCACAATCACACAATCACAATCGCACAATCACAATCGCACAATCACAATCGCACAATCACAATCGCATAATCACAATCACACAATCACAATCACACAATCACAATCACACAATCACAATCACACAATCACAATCACACAATCACAATCACACAATCACAATCACACAATCACAATCACACAATCACAATCACACAATCAAACAATCGCAAACAAACAATCGCAATCACACAATCGCAATCACACAAACGCAATCACACAATCGCAATCACACAATCGCAATCACACAATCGCAATGACACAATCGCAATCACACAATCGCAATCACACAATCGCAAACACACAATCGCAATCACACAATCGCAATCACACAATCAATCAATCACACAACCACAATCCCACAATCACAATCGCACAATCACAATCACACAATCGCAATCACACAAACGCAATCACACAATCGCAATCACACGATCGCAATCACACGATCGCAATCACACTATCACGTTCGCACAATCACAGTCACACAATCACAATCACACTGTCACACAATCACAATCACAATCACAATCAGAATCACAATCACAATCACAATCACAATCACAATCACAATCACAATCACAATCACAATCACAATCACAATCACACAATCACAGTCACGATCACACAATCACAATCACACAATCGCAATCACAGTCCCACAATCACAATCATACAATCACAGTCACAATCACATAATCACAATCACACAATCACAATCACACAATCACAATCGCACAATCACAATCACACAATCACCATCACACAATCACAATCACACAATCACAATCACACAATCACCATCAAACAATCACGATCACACAATCACGATCACACAATCACGATCACACAATCACGATCACACAATCACAACCACACAACCACAAGCACACAATCACACAGTCACGATCACACAATCGCGATCACACAATCGCGATCACACAATCGCGATCACACAATCGCGATCACACAATCGCTATCACACAATCGCGATCACACAATCGCGGTCACACAATCGCGATCACACAATCGCGATCACACAATCGCGATCACACAATCGCGATCACACAATCGCGATCACACAATCGCGATCACACAATCCCGATCACACAATCACGATCACACAATCACGATCACACAATCACAGTCACACAACCGCAACCACACAATCACACAGTCACAATCCCACAATCACGATCACACAATCACGACCACACAGTCACGATCACACAATCACGATCACACTATCACGATCACACAACCACAACCACACAATCACACAGTCACAATCCCACAATCACGATCACACAATCACGACCACACAGTCTCGATCACACAATCACGATCACACTATCACGATCACACAATCACAGTCACACAATCGCACAGTCACAATCCCACAATCACGATCACCCAATCACGATCACCCAATCACGATCACCCAATCACGATCACCCAATCACGATCACCCAATCACGATCACCCAGTCACGATCCCCCAATCACGATCACACAATCACGATCACACAATCACGATCACACAATCACGATCATACAATCACGATCACACAACCACAACCACACAATCACACAGTCACAATCCCACAATCACGATCACACAATCACGACCACACAGTCACAATCACACAATCGCAATCACAATCCCACAATCACAATCACACAATCACAGTCACACAATCACAATCACACAACCACAACCACACAATCACACAGTCAAAATCCCACAATCACGATCACACTATCACGACCACACAGTCACGATCACACAATCACGATCACACTATCACGATCACACAATCACAGTCACACAATCACAATCACACAGTCACACAATCACAATCACAATCACAATCACAATCACAATCACAATCACACAATCACAGTCACGATCACACAATCACAATCACACAATCACAATCCCACAATCACAATCACACAATCACAGTCACACAATCACAATCACACAATCACACAGTCACAATCCCACAATCACCATCACCCAATCACGATCACCCAATCACGATCATCCAATCACGATCACCCAATCACGATCACCCAATCACGATCACCAAATCACGATCACCCAATCACGATCACACGATCACAATCACACGATCACAATCACACAATCACAATCACACAATCGCACAGTCACAATCCCACAATAACGATCACCCAATCACGATCACCCAATCACGATCACCTAATCACGGTCACACAATCACGGTCACACAATCACGATCACACAATCACGATCACACAACCACGATCACACAATCACGATCACACAATCACACAGTCACAATCCCACAATCACGATCACACAATCACGACCACACAGTCACAATCACACAATCGCAATCACAATCACACAATCACAGTCACACAATCACAATCGCACAACCACAGCGACACAATCCCACAGTCACAATCCCACAATCACGATCACACAATCACGACCACACAGTCACAACCACACAATCGCAATCACAATCCCACAATCACAATCACACAATCACAATCACACAATCGCACAGTCACAATCCCACAATCACGATCACCCAATCACGATCACCCAATCACGATCACCCAATCACGATCACCCAATCACGGTCACACAATCACGGTCACACAATCACGATCACGCAATCGCGATCACGCAATCGCGATCACGCAATCGCGATCACGCAATCGCGATCACGCAATCGCGATCACGCAATCGCGATCACACAATCACGATCACACAATCACACAGTCACAATCCCACAATCACGATCACACAATCACGACCACACAGTCACAATCACACAATCGCAATCACAATCACACAATCACAGTCACACAATCACAATCACATAACCACAACCACACAATCACACAGTCACAATCCCACAATCACGATCACAAAATCACGACCACACAGTCACGATCACACAATCACGATCACACTATCACGATCACACTATCACGATCACACAATCACAGTCACACAATCACAATCACACAGTCACACAATCACAATCACAATCACAATCACAATCACAATCACAATCACAATCACAATCACACGATCACAGTCACGATCACACAATCACAATCACACAATCACAATCCCACAATCACAATCACACAATCACAGTCACACAATCACAATCACACAATCACACAGTCACAATCCCACAATCACGATCACCCAATCACGATCACCCAATCACGACCACCCAATCACGATCACCCAATCACGATCACCAAATCACGATCACCCAATCACCATCACCCAATCACGGTCACCCAATCACGATCACACGATCACAATCACACGATCACAATCACACAATCACAATCACACAATCACACAATCACACAATCACAATCACACAATCACAGTCACACAACCACAACCACACAATCACACAGTCACAATCCCATAATCACGACCACACAGTCACGATCACACAATCACGATCACACTATCACGATCACACTATCACGATCACACAATCACAGTCACACAATCACAATCACACAGTCACACAATCACAATCACAATCAAAATCAAAATCACAATCAGAATCACAATCACAATCACAATCACACAATCACAGTCACGATCACACAATCACGATCACAATCACGATCACACAATCACGATTACACAATCACGATCACAGAATCCTAATCACGCAATCAGGACCGCACAATCACGATCACATAATCACGGTCACACAATCACGGTCACACAATCACGATCACACAATCAGGATCACACAATCACACAATCACAATCACACAATCACAATCAAACAATCACAATCACACAATCACAATCACACAATCACGATCACACAATCGCGATCACACAATCACGATCACACAATCACGATCACACAATCACGATCGCACAATCACGATCACACTATCACGACCACACAGTCACGATCACACAATCACGATCACACTATCACGATCACACTATCACGATCGCACAATCACAGTCACACAATCAAAATCACACAGTCACACAATCACAATCACAATCACAATCAGAATCACAATCACAATCACAGTCACAATCACAATCACAATCACAATCACACAATCACAGTCACGATCACACAATCACAATCACACAATCACAATCCCACAATCTCAATCACACAATCACAGTCACACAATCGCAATCACACAATCGCAATCACCCAATCGCAATCACACAATCGCAATCACACAATCGCAATCACACAATCAAACAATCACACAACCACAATCCCACAATCACAATCGCACAATCCCAATCACACAATCGCAATCACACAAACGCAATCACACAAACGCAATCACACGATCGCAATCACACAATCGCAATCACACAATCGCAATCACACAATCGCAATCACACAATCGCAATCACACAATCGCAATCACTCAATCGCAATCACACAATCGCAATCACACAATCAAACAATCACACAACCACACAGTCTCAATCCCACAATCACGATCACACAATCACGACCACACAGTCACAATCACACAATCGCAATCACAGTCCAACAATCACAATCACACAATCACAAACGCACAACCACAACCACACAATCACACAGTCACAATCCCATAATCACGATCACACAATCACGACCACACAGTCACGATCACACAATCGCAATCACACAATCACAATCACACAACCACAATCACACAACCACAATCACACAATCACAATCACACCATCACGATCACACAATCACGATCACACAATCACGATCACACAATCACGATCACACTATCACGATCACACAATCACAATCACACAATCACAATCACAATCGCACAATCACAATCGCACAATCACAATCGCACAATCACAATCGCACAATCACAATCGCACAATCACAATCGCATAATCACAACCGCACAATCACAATCGCACAATCACAATCGCACAATCACAATCGCACAATCACAATCGCACAATCACAATCGCACAATCACAATCGCACAATCGCAATCGCACAATCGCAATCGCACAATCGCAATCGCACAATCACAATCACAATCGCACAATCACAATCACACCATCGCAATCACACGATCGCAATCACACGATCGCCATCACACGATCGCAATCACACGATCACAATCACACGATCGCAATCACACGATCACAATCACACTATCACGATCGCACAATCACAGTCACACAATCACAATCACACAGTCACACAATCACAATCACAATCACAATCACAATCACAATCACAATCAGAATCACAATCACAGTCACGATCACACAATCACAATCACACAATCACAATCCCACAATCACAATCACACAATCACAGTCACACAATCACAATCACACAATCGCACAGTCACAATCCCACAATCACGATCACCCAATCACGATCACCCAATCACGCTCACCCAATCACGATCACACGATCACAATCACACGATCACAATCACACAATCACAATCACACAATCACACAATCACAATCACACAATCACAATCACACAAACACAATCACACAATCACAATCACACAATCTCAATCACACAATCACAATCACACAATCACAATCACACAATCACAATCACACAATCACAATCACACAATCACAATCACACAATCACAATCACACAATCACAATCACACAATCACAATCACACAATTACAATCACACAATCACAATCACACAATCACAATCACACAATCACAATCACACAATCAAACAATCGCAATCAAACAATCGCAATCACACAATCGCAATCACACAAACGCAATCACACAATCGCAATCACACAATCGCAATCACACAATCGCAATCACACAATCGCAATCACACAATCGCAATCACACAATCGCAATCACACAATCGCAATCACAAAATCAAACAATCACACAACCACAATCACACAATCACAATCGCACAATCACAATCACACAATCGCAATCACACAAACGCAATCACACAATCGCAATCACACGATCGCAATCACACGATCGCAAACACACGATCACAATCACACGATCGCAATCACACGATCACAATCACACTATCACGATCGCACAATCACAGTCACACAATCACAATCACACAGTCACACAATCACAATCACAATCACAATCACAATCAGAATCACAATCACAATCACAATCACAATCACAATCACAATCACAATCACAATCACAATCACAATCACACAATCACAGTCACGATCACACAATCACAATCACACAATCACAATCCCACAATCACAATCACACAATCACAATCACAATCACAATCACAATCACAATCACACGATCACAGTCACGATCACACAATCACAATCACACAATCACAATCCCACAATCACAATCACACAATCACAGTCACACAATCACAATCACACAATCACACAGTCACAATCCCACAATCACGATCACCCAATCACGATCACCCAATCACGACCACCCAATCACGATCACCCAATCACGATCACCAAATCACGATCACCCAATCACCATCACCCAATCACGGTCACCCAATCACGATCACACGATCACAATCACACGATCACAATCACACAATCACAATCACACAATCACACAATCACAATCACACAAACACAATCACACAATCACAATCACACAATCACAATCACACAATCACAATCACACAATCACAATCACACAATCACAATCACACAATCACAATCACACAATCAAACAATCGCAATCAAACAATCGCAATCACACAATCGCAATCACACAAACGCAATCACACAATCGCAATCACACGATCGCAATCACACGATCGCAATCACACGATCACAATCACACGATCGCAATCACGCGATCACAATCACACTATCACGATCGCACAATCACAGTCACACAATCACAATCACACAGTCACACAATCACAATCACAATCACAGTCACGATCACACAATCACAATCACACAATCACAATCCCACAATCACAATCACACAATCGCAATCACACAATCACAATCACACAATCAAACAATCGCAATCAAACAATCGCAATCACACAATCGCAATCACACAAACGCAATCACACAACCACAATCCCACAATCACAATCGCACAATCACAATCACACAATCGCAATCACACAAACGCAATCACACAATCGCAATCACACGATCGCAATCACACGATCGCAATTACACGATCACAATCACACGATCACAATCACACGATCACAATCACACTATCACGATCGCACAATCACAATCACACAATCACAGTCACACCATCACAATCACACAATCGCACAGTCACAATCCCACAATCACGATCACCCAATCACGATCACCCAATCACGATCACCCAATCACGATCACACAATCACGATCACACAATCACGATCACACAATCACGATCACACAATCACTATCACACAATCATGATCACACAATCACACAATCACAGTCACACAATCACAATCACACAACCACAACCACACAATCACACAGTCACAATCCCACAATCACGATCACACAATCACGACCACACAGTCACGATCACACAATCACGATCACACTTTCACGATCACACTATCACGATCACACAATCACAGTCACACAATCACAATCACACAGTCACACAATCACAATCACAATCACAATCACAATCACAATCACAATCACAATCACAATCACAATCACAATCACAATAACAATCACTATCACAATCACAATCACAATCACAATCACAGTCACAATCACAATCACACAATCACAGTCACGATCACACAATCACAATCACACGATCACAATCCCACAATCACAATCACACAATCACAGTCACACAATCACAATCACACAATCGCACAGTCACAATCCCACAATCACGATCACCCAATCACGATCACCCAATCACGATCACCCAATCACGATCACCCAATCACGATCACCCAATCACGATCCCCCAATCACGATCACACAATCACGATCACACAATCACGATCACACAATCACGATCACACAACCACAACCACACAATCACACAGTCACAATCCCACAATCACGATCACACAATCACGACCACACAGTCACAATCACACAATCGCAATCACAATCCCACAATCACAATCACACAATCACAGTCGCACAATCACAATCACACAACCACAACCACACAATCACACAGTCAAAATCCCACAATCACGATCACACTATCACGACCACACAGTCACGATCACACAATCACGATCACACTATCACGATCACACAATCACAGTCACACAATCACAATCACACAGTCACACAATCACAATCACAATCACAATCACAATCACAATCACAATCACACAATCACAGTCACGATCACACAATCACAATCACACAATCACAATCCCACAATCACAATCACACAATCACAGTCACACAATCACAATCACACAATCACACAGTCACAATCCCACAATCACGATCACCCAATCACGATCACCCAATCACGATCATCCAATCACGATCACCCAATCACGATCACCCAATCACGATCACCAAATCACGATCACCCAATCACGATCACACGATCACAATCACACGATCACAATCACACAATCACAATCACACAATCGCACAGTCACAATCCCACAATAACGATCACCCAATCACGATCACCCAATCACGATCACCTAATCACGGTCACACAATCACGGTCACACAATCACGATCACACAATCACGATCACACAACCACGATCACACAATCACGATCACACAATCACACAGTCACAATCCCACAATCACGATCACACAATCACGACCACACAGTCACAATCACACAATCGCAATCACAATCACACAATCACAGTCACACAATCACAATCGCACAACCACAGCGACACAATCCCACAGTCACAATCCCACAATCACGATCACACAATCACGACCACACAGTCACAACCACACAATCGCAATCACAATCCCACAATCACAATCACACAATCACAATCACACAATCGCACAGTCACAATCCCACAATCACGATCACCCAATCACGATCACCCAATCACGATCACCCAATCACGATCACCCAATCACGATCACCCAATCACGGTCACACAATCACGGTCACACAATCACGATCACGCAATCGCGATCACGCAATCGCGATCACGCAATCGCGATCACGCAATCGCGATCACGCAATCGCGATCACGCAATCGCGATCACGCAATCGCGATCACGCAATCGCGATCACACAATCACGATCACACAATCACACAGTCACAATCCCACAATCACGATCACACAATCACGACCACACAGTCACAATCACACAATCGCAATCACAATCACACAATCACAGTCACACAATCACAATCACATAACCACAACCACACAATCACACAGTCACAATCCCACAATCACGATCACAAAATCACGACCACACAGTCACGATCACACAATCACGATCACACTATCACGATCACACTATCACGATCACACAATCACAGTCACACAATCACAATCACACAGTCACACAATCACAATCACAATCACAATCACAATCACAATCACAATCACAATCACACGATCACAGTCACGATCACACAATCACAATCACACAATCACAATCCCACAATCACAATCACACAATCACAGTCACACAATCACAATCACACAATCACACAGTCACAATCCCACAATCACGATCACCCAATCACGATCACCCAATCACGACCACCCAATCACGATCACCCAATCACGATCACCAAATCACGATCACCCAATCACCATCACCCAATCACGGTCACCCAATCACGATCACACGATCACAATCACACGATCACAATCACACAATCACAATCACACAATCACACAATCACAATCACACAATCACAGTCACACAACCACAACCACACAATCACACAGTCACAATCCCATAATCACGACCACACAGTCACGATCACACAATCACGATCACACTATCACGATCACACTATCACGATCACACAATCACAGTCACACAATCACAATCACACAGTCACACAATCACAATCACAATCAAAATCAAAATCACAATCAGAATCACAATCACAATCACAATCACACAATCACAGTCACGATCACACAATCACGATCACAATCACGATCACACAATCACGATTACACAATCACGATCACAGAATCCTAATCACGCAATCAGGACCGCACAATCACGATCACATAATCACGGTCACACAATCACGGTCACACAATCACGATCACACAATCAGGATCACACAATCACACAATCACAATCACACAATCACAATCAAACAATCACAATCACACAATCACAATCACACAATCACGATCACACAATCGCGATCACACAATCACGATCACACAATCACGATCACACAATCACGATCGCACAATCACGATCACACTATCACGACCACACAGTCACGATCACACAATCACGATCACACTATCACGATCACACTATCACGATCGCACAATCACAGTCACACAATCAAAATCACACAGTCACACAATCACAATCACAATCACAATCAGAATCACAATCACAATCACAGTCACAATCACAATCACAATCACAATCACACAATCACAGTCACGATCACACAATCACAATCACACAATCACAATCCCACAATCTCAATCACACAATCACAGTCACACAATCGCAATCACACAATCGCAATCACCCAATCGCAATCACACAATCGCAATCACACAATCGCAATCACACAATCAAACAATCACACAACCACAATCCCACAATCACAATCGCACAATCCCAATCACACAATCGCAATCACACAAACGCAATCACACAAACGCAATCACACGATCGCAATCACACAATCGCAATCACACAATCGCAATCACACAATCGCAATCACACAATCGCAATCACACAATCGCAATCACTCAATCGCAATCACACAATCGCAATCACACAATCAAACAATCACACAACCACACAGTCTCAATCCCACAATCACGATCACACAATCACGACCACACAGTCACAATCACACAATCGCAATCACAGTCCAACAATCACAATCACACAATCACAAACGCACAACCACAACCACACAATCACACAGTCACAATCCCATAATCACGATCACACAATCACGACCACACAGTCACGATCACACAATCGCAATCACACAATCACAATCACACAACCACAATCACACAACCACAATCACACAATCACAATCACACCATCACGATCACACAATCACGATCACACAATCACGATCACACAATCACGATCACACTATCACGATCACACAATCACAATCACACAATCACAATCACAATCGCACAATCACAATCGCACAATCACAATCGCACAATCACAATCGCACAATCACAATCGCACAATCACAATCGCATAATCACAACCGCACAATCACAATCGCACAATCACAATCGCACAATCACAATCGCACAATCACAATCGCACAATCACAATCGCACAATCACAATCGCACAATCGCAATCGCACAATCGCAATCGCACAATCGCAATCGCACAATCACAATCACAATCGCACAATCACAATCACACCATCGCAATCACACGATCGCAATCACACGATCGCCATCACACGATCGCAATCACACGATCACAATCACACGATCGCAATCACACGATCACAATCACACTATCACGATCGCACAATCACAGTCACACAATCACAATCACACAGTCACACAATCACAATCACAATCACAATCACAATCACAATCACAATCAGAATCACAATCACAGTCACGATCACACAATCACAATCACACAATCACAATCCCACAATCACAATCACACAATCACAGTCACACAATCACAATCACACAATCGCACAGTCACAATCCCACAATCACGATCACCCAATCACGATCACCCAATCACGCTCACCCAATCACGATCACACGATCACAATCACACGATCACAATCACACAATCACAATCACACAATCACACAATCACAATCACACAATCACAATCACACAAACACAATCACACAATCACAATCACACAATCTCAATCACACAATCACAATCACACAATCACAATCACACAATCACAATCACACAATCACAATCACACAATCACAATCACACAATCACAATCACACAATCACAATCACACAATCACAATCACACAATCACAATCACACAATTACAATCACACAATCACAATCACACAATCACAATCACACAATCACAATCACACAATCAAACAATCGCAATCAAACAATCGCAATCACACAATCGCAATCACACAAACGCAATCACACAATCGCAATCACACAATCGCAATCACACAATCGCAATCACACAATCGCAATCACACAATCGCAATCACACAATCGCAATCACACAATCGCAATCACACAATCAAACAATCACACAACCACAATCACACAATCACAATCGCACAATCACAATCACACAATCGCAATCACACAAACGCAATCACACAATCGCAATCACACGATCGCAATCACACGATCGCAAACACACGATCACAATCACACGATCGCAATCACACGATCACAATCACACTATCACGATCGCACAATCACAGTCACACAATCACAATCACACAGTCACACAATCACAATCACAATCACAATCACAATCAGAATCACAATCACAATCACAATCACAATCACAATCACAATCACAATCACAATCACAATCACACAATCACAGTCACGATCACACAATCACAATCACACAATCACAATCCCACAATCACAATCACACAATCACAATCACAATCACAATCACAATCACAATCACACGATCACAGTCACGATCACACAATCACAATCACACAATCACAATCCCACAATCACAATCACACAATCACAGTCACACAATCACAATCACACAATCACACAGTCACAATCCCACAATCACGATCACCCAATCACGATCACCCAATCACGACCACCCAATCACGATCACCCAATCACGATCACCAAATCACGATCACCCAATCACCATCACCCAATCACGGTCACCCAATCACGATCACACGATCACAATCACACGATCACAATCACACAATCACAATCACACAATCACACAATCACAATCACACAAACACAATCACACAATCACAATCACACAATCACAATCACACAATCACAATCACACAATCACAATCACACAATCACAATCACACAATCACAATCACACAATCAAACAATCGCAATCAAACAATCGCAATCACACAATCGCAATCACACAAACGCAATCACACAATCGCAATCACACGATCGCAATCACACGATCGCAATCACACGATCACAATCACACGATCGCAATCACGCGATCACAATCACACTATCACGATCGCACAATCACAGTCACACAATCACAATCACACAGTCACACAATCACAATCACAATCACAGTCACGATCACACAATCACAATCACACAATCACAATCCCACAATCACAATCACACAATCGCAATCACACAATCACAATCACACAATCAAACAATCGCAATCAAACAATCGCAATCACACAATCGCAATCACACAAACGCAATCACACAACCACAATCCCACAATCACAATCGCACAATCACAATCACACAATCGCAATCACACAAACGCAATCACACAATCGCAATCACACGATCGCAATCACACGATCGCAATTACACGATCACAATCACACGATCACAATCACACGATCACAATCACACTATCACGATCGCACAATCACAATCACACAATCACAGTCACACCATCACAATCACACAATCGCACAGTCACAATCCCACAATCACGATCACCCAATCACGATCACCCAATCACGATCACCCAATCACGATCACACAATCACGATCACACAATCACGATCACACAATCACGATCACACAATCACTATCACACAATCATGATCACACAATCACACAATCACAGTCACACAATCACAATCACACAACCACAACCACACAATCACACAGTCACAATCCCACAATCACGATCACACAATCACGACCACACAGTCACGATCACACAATCACGATCACACTTTCACGATCACACTATCACGATCACACAATCACAGTCACACAATCACAATCACACAGTCACACAATCACAATCACAATCACAATCACAATCACAATCACAATCACAATCACAATCACAATCACAATCACAATAACAATCACTATCACAATCACAATCACAATCACAATCACAGTCACAATCACAATCACACAATCACAGTCACGATCACACAATCACAATCACACGATCACAATCCCACAATCACAATCACACAATCACAGTCACACAATCACAATCACACAATCGCACAGTCACAATCCCACAATCACGATCACCCAATCACGATCACCCAATCACGATCACCCAATCACGATCACCCAATCACGATCACCCAATCACGATCCCCCAATCACGATCACACAATCACGATCACACAATCACGATCACACAATCACGATCACACAACCACAACCACACAATCACACAGTCACAATCCCACAATCACGATCACACAATCACGACCACACAGTCACAATCACACAATCGCAATCACAATCCCACAATCACAATCACACAATCACAGTCGCACAATCACAATCACACAACCACAACCACACAATCACACAGTCAAAATCCCACAATCACGATCACACTATCACGACCACACAGTCACGATCACACAATCACGATCACACTATCACGATCACACAATCACAGTCACACAATCACAATCACACAGTCACACAATCACAATCACAATCACAATCACAATCACAATCACAATCACACAATCACAGTCACGATCACACAATCACAATCACACAATCACAATCCCACAATCACAATCACACAATCACAGTCACACAATCACAATCACACAATCACACAGTCACAATCCCACAATCACGATCACCCAATCACGATCACCCAATCACGATCATCCAATCACGATCACCCAATCACGATCACCCAATCACGATCACCAAATCACGATCACCCAATCACGATCACACGATCACAATCACACGATCACAATCACACAATCACAATCACACAATCGCACAGTCACAATCCCACAATAACGATCACCCAATCACGATCACCCAATCACGATCACCTAATCACGGTCACACAATCACGGTCACACAATCACGATCACACAATCACGATCACACAACCACGATCACACAATCACGATCACACAATCACACAGTCACAATCCCACAATCACGATCACACAATCACGACCACACAGTCACAATCACACAATCGCAATCACAATCACACAATCACAGTCACACAATCACAATCGCACAACCACAGCGACACAATCCCACAGTCACAATCCCACAATCACGATCACACAATCACGACCACACAGTCACAACCACACAATCGCAATCACAATCCCACAATCACAATCACACAATCACAATCACACAATCGCACAGTCACAATCCCACAATCACGATCACCCAATCACGATCACCCAATCACGATCACCCAATCACGATCACCCAATCACGGTCACACAATCACGGTCACACAATCACGATCACGCAATCGCGATCACGCAATCGCGATCACGCAATCGCGATCACGCAATCGCGATCACGCAATCGCGATCACGCAATCGCGATCACGCAATCGCGATCACGCAATCGCGATCACACAATCACGATCACACAATCACACAGTCACAATCCCACAATCACGATCACACAATCACGACCACACAGTCACAATCACACAATCGCAATCACAATCACACAATCACAGTCACACAATCACAATCACATAACCACAACCACACAATCACACAGTCACAATCCCACAATCACGATCACAAAATCACGACCACACAGTCACGATCACACAATCACGATCACACTATCACGATCACACTATCACGATCACACAATCACAGTCACACAATCACAATCACACAGTCACACAATCACAATCACAATCACAATCACAATCACAATCACAATCACACGATCACAGTCACGATCACACAATCACAATCACACAATCACAATCCCATAATCACGACCACACAGTCACGATCACACAATCACGATCACACTATCACGATCACACTATCACGATCACACAATCACAGTCACACAATCACAATCACACAGTCACACAATCACAATCACAATCAAAATCAAAATCACAATCAGAATCACAATCACAATCACAATCACACAATCACAGTCACGATCACACAATCACGATCACAATCACGATCACACAATCACGATTACACAATCACGATCACAGAATCCTAATCACGCAATCAGGACCGCACAATCACGATCACATAATCACGGTCACACAATCACGGTCACACAATCACGATCACACAATCAGGATCACACAATCACACAATCACAATCACACAATCACAATCAAACAATCACAATCACACAATCACAATCACACAATCACGATCACACAATCGCGATCACACAATCACGATCACACAATCACGATCACACAATCACGATCGCACAATCACGACCACACAGTCACGATCACACAATCGCAATCACAATCACAATCAGAATCACAATCACAATCACAATCACAATCACAATCACAATCACAATCACAATCACAATCACACAATCACAGTCACGATCACACAATCACAATCACACAATCACAATCCCACAATCACAATCACACAATCACAATCACAATCACAATCACACAATCGCGATCACGCAATCGCGATCACGCAATCGCGATCACGCAATCGCGATCACGCAATCGCGATCACGCAATCGCGATCACACAATCACGATCACACAATCACACAGTCACAATCCCACAATCACGATCACACAATCACGACCACACAGTCACAATCACACAATCGCAATCACAATCACACAATCACAGTCACACAATCACAATCACATAACCACAACCACACAATCACACAGTCACAATCCCACAATCACGATCACAAAATCACGACCACACAGTCACGATCACACAATCACGATCACACTATCACGATCACACTATCACGATCACACAATCACAGTCACACAATCACAATCACACAGTCACGCAATCACAATCACAATCACAATCACAATCACAATCACAATCACACGATCACAGTCACGATCACACAATCACAATCACACAATCACAATCCCACAATCACAATCACACAATCACAGTCACACAATCACAATCACACAATCACACAGTCACAATCCCACAATCACGATCACCCAATCACGATCACCCAATCACGACCACCCAATCACGATCACCCAATCACGATCACCAAATCACGATCACCCAATCACCATCACCCAATCACGGTCACCCAATCACGATCACACGATCACAATCACACGATCACAATCACACAATCACAATCACACAATCACACAATCACAATCACACAAACACAATCACACAATCACAATCACACAATCACAATCACACAATCACAATCACACAATCACAATCACACAATCACAATCACACAATCACAATCACACAATCAAACAATCGCAATCAAACAATCGCAATCACACAATCGCAATCACACAAACGCAATCACACAATCGCAATCACACGATCGCAATCACACGATCGCAATCACACGATCACAATCACACGATCGCAATCACGCGATCACAATCACACTATCACGATCGCACAATCACAGTCACACAATCACAATCACACAGTCACACAATCACAATCACAATCACAGTCACGATCACACAATCACAATCACACAATCACAATCCCACAATCACAATCACACAATCGCAATCACACAATCACAATCACACAATCAAACAATCGCAATCAAACAATCGCAATCACACAATCGCAATCACACAAACGCAATCACACAACCACAATCCCACAATCACAATCGCACAATCACAATCACAAAATCGCAATCACACAAACGCAATCACACAATCGCAATCACACGATCGCAATCACACGATCGCAATTACACGATCACAATCACACGATCACAATCACACGATCACAATCACACGATCACAATCACACTATCACGATCGCACAATCACAATCACACAATCACAGTCACACCATCACAATCACACAATCGCACAGTCACAATCCCACAATCACGATCACCCAATCACGATCACCCAATCACGATCACCCAATCACGATCACCCAATCACGATCACACAATCACGATCACACAATCACGATCACACAATCACGATCACACAATCACTATCACACAATCACAATCACACAATCACAATCATAATCGCACAATCACAATCGCACAATCACAATCGCACAATCACAATCGCACAATCACAATCGCACAATCACAATCGCACAATCACAATCGCATAATCACAACCGCACAATCACAATCGCACAATCACAATCGCACAATCACAATCGCACAATCACAATCGCACAATCGCAATCGCACAATCGCAATCGCACAATCGCAATCGCACAATCGCAATCGCACAATCACAATCACAATCGCACAATCACAATCACACCATCGCAATCACACGATCGCAATCACACGATCGCAATCACACGATCGCCATCACACGATCGCAATCACACGATCACAATCACACGATCGCAATCACACGATCACAATCACACTATCACGATCGCACAATCACAGTCACACAATCACAATCACACAGTCACACAATCACAATCACAATCACAATCACAATCACAATCACAATCAGAATCACAATCACAGTCACGATCACACAATCACAATCACACAATCACAATCCCACAATCACAATCACACAATCACAGTCACACAATCACAATCACACAATCGCACAGTCACAATCCCACAATCACGATCACCCAATCACGATCACCCAATCACGCTCACCCAATCACGATCACACGATCACAATCACACGATCACAATCACACAATCACAATCACACAATCACACAATCACAATCACACAATCACAATCACACAAACACAATCACACAATCACAATCACACAATCTCAATCACACAATCACAATCACACAATCACAATCACACAATCACAATCACACAATCACAATCACACAATCACAATCACACAATCACAATCACACAATCACAATCACACAATCACAATCACACAATCACAATCACACAATCACAATCACACAATTGCAATCACACAATCACAATCACACAATCGCAATCACACAATCGCAATCACACAATCAAACAATCACACAACCACAATCACACAATCACAATCGCACAATCACAATCACACAATCGCAATCACACAAACGCAATCACACAATCGCAATCACACGATCGCAATCACACGATCGCAAACACACGATCACAATCACACGATCGCAATCACACGATCACAATCACACTATCACGATCGCACAATCACAGTCACACAATCACAATCACACAGTCACACAATCACAATCACAATCACAATCACAATCAGAATCACAATCACAATCACAATCACAATCACAATCACACAATCACAGTCACGATCACACAATCACAATCACACAATCACAATCCCACAATCACAATCACACAATCACAATCACAATCACAATCACACAATCGCGATCACGCAATCGCGATCACGCAATCGCGATCACGCAATCGCGATCACGCAATCGCGATCACGCAATCGCGATCACGCAATCGCGATCACACAATCACGATCACACAATCACACAGTCACAATCCCACAACCACGATCACACAATCACGACCACACAGTCACAATCACACAATCGCAATCACAATCACACAATCACAGTCACACAATCACAATCACATAACCACAACCACACAATCACACAGTCACAATCCCACAATCACGATCACAAAATCACGACCACACAGTCACGATCACACAATCACGATCACACTATCACGATCACACTATCACGATCACACAATCACAGTCACACAATCACAATCACACAGTCACGCAATCACAATCACAATCACAATCACAATCACAATCACAATCACACGATCACAGTCACGATCACACAATCACAATCACACAATCACAATCCCACAATCACAATCACACAATCACAGTCACACAATCACAATCACACAATCACACAGTCACAATCCCACAATCACGATCACCCAATCACGATCACCCAATCACGACCACCCAATCACGATCACCCAATCACGATCACCAAATCACGATCACCCAATCACCATCACCCAATCACGGTCACCCAATCACGATCACACGATCACAATCACACGATCACAATCACACAATCACAATCACACAATCACAATCACACAATCACACAATCACAATCACACAAACACAATCACACAATCACAATCACACAATCACAATCACACAATCACAATCACACAATCACAATCACACAATCACAATCACACAATCACAATCACACAATCACAATCACACAATCACAATCACACAATCAAACAATCGCAATCAAACAATCGCAATCACACAATCGCAATCACACAAACGCAATCACACAATCGCAATCACACGATCGCAATCACACGATCGCAATCACACGATCACAATCACACGATCGCAATCACGCGATCACAATCACACTATCACGATCGCACAATCACAGTCACACAATCACAATCACACAGTCACACAATCACAATCACAATCACAGTCACGATCACACAATCACAATCACACAATCACAATCCCACAATCACAATCACACAATCGCAATCACACAATCACAATCACACAATCAAACAATCGCAATCAAACAATCGCAATCACACAATCGCAATCACACAAACGCAATCACACAACCACAATCCCACAATCACAATCGCACAATCACAATCACAAAATCGCAATCACACAAACGCAATCACACAATCGCAATCACACGATCGCAATCACACGATCGCAATTACACGATCACAATCACACGATCACAATCACACGATCACAATCACACTATCACGATCGCACAATCACAATCACACAATCACAGTCACACCATCACAATCACACAATCGCACAGTCACAATCCCACAATCACGATCACCCAATCACGATCACCCAATCACGATCACCCAATCACGATCACCCAATCACGATCACACAATCACGATCACACAATCACGATCACACAATCACGATCACACAATCACTATCACACAATCACGATCACACAATCACACAATCACAGTCACACAATCACAATCACACAACCACAACCACACAATCACACAGTCACAATCCCACAATCACGATCACACAATCACGACCACACAGTCACGATCACACAATCACGATCACACTTTCACGATCACACTATCACGATCACACAATCACAGTCACACAATCACAATCACACAGTCACACAATCACAATCACAATCACAATCACAATCACAATCACAATCACAATCACAATCACAATCACAATCACAATCACAATAACAATCACTATCACAATCACAATCACAATCACAATCACAGTCACAATCACAATCACACAATCACAGTCACGATCACACAATCACAATCACACGATCACAATCCCACAATCACAATCACACAATCACAGTCACACGATCACAATCACACAATCGCACAGTCACAATCCCACAATCACGATCACCCAATCACGATCACCCAATCACGATCACCCAATCACGATCACCCAATCACGATCACCCAATCACGATCACCCAATCACGATCCCCCAATCACGATCACACAATCACGATCACACAATCACGATCACACGATCACAATCACACGATCACAATCACACAATCACAATCACACAATCGCACAGTCACAATCCCACAATAACGATCACCCAATCACGATCACCCAATCACGATCACCTAATCACGGTCACACAATCACGGTCACACAATCACGATCACACAATCACGATCACACAACCACGATCACACAATCACGATCACACAATCACACAGTCACAATCCCACAATCACGATCACACAATCACGACCACACAGTCACAATCACACAATCGCAATCACAATCACACAATCACAGTCACACAATCACAATCGCACAACCACAGCGACACAATCCCACAGTCACAATCCCACAATCACGATCACACAATCACGACCACACAGTCACAACCACACAATCGCAATCACAATCCCACAATCACAATCACACAATCACAATCACACAATCGCACAGTCACAATCCCACAATCACGATCACCCAATCACGATCACCCAATCACGATCACCCAATCACGATCACCCAATCACGGTCACACAATCACGGTCACACAATCACGATCACGCAATCGCGATCACGCAATCGCGATCACGCAATCGCGATCACGCAATCGCGATCACGCAATCGCGATCACGCAATCGCGATCACGCAATCGCGATCACGCAATCGCGATCACACAATCACGATCACACAATCACACAGTCACAATCCCACAATCACGATCACACAATCACGACCACACAGTCACAATCACACAATCGCAATCACAATCACACAATCACAGTCACACAATCACAATCACATAACCACAACCACACAATCACACAGTCACAATCCCACAATCACGATCACAAAATCACGACCACACAGTCACGATCACACAATCACGATCACACTATCACGATCACACTATCACGATCACACAATCACAGTCACACAATCACAATCACACAGTCACACAATCACAATCACAATCACAATCACAATCACAATCACAATCACACGATCACAGTCACGATCACACAATCACAATCACACAATCACAATCCCATAATCACGACCACACAGTCACGATCACACAATCACGATCACACTATCACGATCACACTATCACGATCACACAATCACAGTCACACAATCACAATCACACAGTCACACAATCACAATCACAATCAAAATCAAAATCACAATCAGAATCACAATCACAATCACAATCACACAATCACAGTCACGATCACACAATCACGATCACAATCACGATCACACAATCACGATTACACAATCACGATCACAGAATCCTAATCACGCAATCAGGACCGCACAATCACGATCACATAATCACGGTCACACAATCACGGTCACACAATCACGATCACACAATCAGGATCACACAATCACACAATCACAATCACACAATCACAATCAAACAATCACAATCACACAATCACAATCACACAATCACGATCACACAATCGCGATCACACAATCACGATCACACAATCACGATCACACAATCACGATCGCACAATCACGACCACACAGTCACGATCACACAATCGCAATCACACAATCACAATCACACAACCACAATCACACAACCACAATCACACAATCACAATCACACCATCACGATCACACAATCACGATCACACAATCACGATCACACAATCACGATCACACTATCACGATCACACAATCACAATCACACAATCACAATCATAATCGCACAATCACAATCGCACAATCACAATCGCACAATCACAATCGCACAATCACAATCGCACAATCACAATCGCACAATCACAATCGCATAATCACAACCGCACAATCACAATCGCACAATCACAATCGCACAATCACAATCGCACAATCACAATCGCACAATCACAATCGCACAATCGCAATCGCACAATCGCAATCGCACAATCGCAATCGCACAATCGCAATCGCACAATCACAATCACAATCGCACAATCACAATCACACCATCGCAATCACACGATCGCAATCACACGATCGCAATCACACGATCGCCATCACACGATCGCAATCACACGATCACAATCACACGATCGCAATCACACGATCACAATCACACTATCACGATCGCACAATCACAGTCACACAATCACAATCACACAGTCACACAATCACAATCACAATCACAATCACAATCACAATCACAATCAGAATCACAATCACAGTCACGATCACACAATCACAATCACACAATCACAATCCCACAATCACAATCACACAATCACAGTCACACAATCACAATCACACAATCGCACAGTCACAATCCCACAATCACGATCACCCAATCACGATCACCCAATCACGCTCACCCAATCACGATCACACGATCACAATCACACGATCACAATCACACAATCACAATCACACAATCACACAATCACAATCACACAATCACAATCACACAAACACAATCACACAATCACAATCACACAATCTCAATCACACAATCACAATCACACAATCACAATCACACAATCACAATCACACAATCACAATCACACAATCACAATCACACAATCACAATCACACAATCACAATCACACAATCACAATCACACAATCACAATCACACAATTACAATCACACAATCACAATCACACAATCGCAATCACACAATCGCAATCACACAATCAAACAATCACACAACCACAATCACACAATCACAATCGCACAATCACAATCACACAATCGCAATCACACAAACGCAATCACACAATCGCAATCACACGATCGCAATCACACGATCGCAAACACACGATCACAATCACACGATCGCAATCACACGATCACAATCACACTATCACGATCGCACAATCACAGTCACACAATCACAATCACACAGTCACACAATCACAATCACAATCACAATCACAATCAGAATCACAATCACAATCACAATCACAATCACAATCACAATCACAATCACAATCACAATCACACAATCACAGTCACGATCACACAATCACAATCACACAATCACAATCCCACAATCACAATCACACAATCACAATCACAATCACAATCACACAATCGCGATCACGCAATCGCGATCACGCAATCGCGATCACGCAATCGCGATCACGCAATCGCGATCACGCAATCGCGATCACACAATCACGATCACACAATCACACAGTCACAATCCCACAATCACGATCACACAATCACGACCACACAGTCACAATCACACAATCGCAATCACAATCACACAATCACAGTCACACAATCACAATCACATAACCACAACCACACAATCACACAGTCACAATCCCACAATCACGATCACAAAATCACGACCACACAGTCACGATCACACAATCACGATCACACTATCACGATCACACTATCACGATCACACAATCACAGTCACACAATCACAATCACACAGTCACGCAATCACAATCACAATCACAATCACAATCACAATCACAATCACACGATCACAGTCACGATCACACAATCACAATCACACAATCACAATCCCACAATCACAATCACACAATCACAGTCACACAATCACAATCACACAATCACACAGTCACAATCCCACAATCACGATCACCCAATCACGATCACCCAATCACGACCACCCAATCACGATCACCCAATCACGATCACCAAATCACGATCACCCAATCACCATCACCCAATCACGGTCACCCAATCACGATCACACGATCACAATCACACGATCACAATCACACAATCACAATCACACAATCACACAATCACAATCACACAAACACAATCACACAATCACAATCACACAATCACAATCACACAATCACAATCACACAATCACA
The DNA here is from genome assembly GCF_050947335.1 of Megachile rotundata. NCBI lineage: Eukaryota > Metazoa > Arthropoda > Insecta > Hymenoptera > Megachilidae > Megachile > Megachile rotundata. Next base: position 217,423 of record NC_134997.1, on the reverse strand, counting down.
ATCACACAATCACAATCACACAATCACAATCACACAATCAAACAATCGCAATCAAACAATCGCAATCACACAATCGCAATCACACAAACGCAATCACACAATCGCAATCACACGATCGCAATCACACGATCGCAATCACACGATCACAATCACACGATCGCAATCACGCGATCACAATCACACTATCACGATCGCACAATCACAGTCACACAATCACAATCACACAGTCACACAATCACAATCACAATCACAGTCACGATCACACAATCACAATCACACAATCACAATCCCACAATCACAATCACACAATCGCAATCACACAATCACAATCACACAATCAAACAATCGCAATCAAACAATCGCAATCACACAATCGCAATCACACAAACGCAATCACACAACCACAATCCCACAATCACAATCGCACAATCACAATCACAAAATCGCAATCACACAAACGCAATCACACAATCGCAATCACACGATCGCAATCACACGATCGCAATTACACGATCACAATCACACGATCACAATCACACGATCACAATCACACGATCACAATCACACTATCACGATCGCACAATCACAATCACACAATCACAGTCACACCATCACAATCACACAATCGCACAGTCACAATCCCACAATCACGATCACCCAATCACGATCACCCAATCACGATCACCCAATCACGATCACCCAATCACGATCACACAATCACGATCACACAATCACGATCACACAATCACGATCACACAATCACTATCACACAATCACAATCACACAATCACAATCATAATCGCACAATCACAATCGCACAATCACAATCGCACAATCACAATCGCACAATCACAATCGCACAATCACAATCGCACAATCACAATCGCATAATCACAACCGCACAATCACAATCGCACAATCACAATCGCACAATCACAATCGCACAATCACAATCGCACAATCGCAATCGCACAATCGCAATCGCACAATCGCAATCGCACAATCGCAATCGCACAATCACAATCACAATCGCACAATCACAATCACACCATCGCAATCACACGATCGCAATCACACGATCGCAATCACACGATCGCCATCACACGATCGCAATCACACGATCACAATCACACGATCGCAATCACACGATCACAATCACACTATCACGATCGCACAATCACAGTCACACAATCACAATCACACAGTCACACAATCACAATCACAATCACAATCACAATCACAATCACAATCAGAATCACAATCACAGTCACGATCACACAATCACAATCACACAATCACAATCCCACAATCACAATCACACAATCACAGTCACACAATCACAATCACACAATCGCACAGTCACAATCCCACAATCACGATCACCCAATCACGATCACCCAATCACGCTCACCCAATCACGATCACACGATCACAATCACACGATCACAATCACACAATCACAATCACACAATCACACAATCACAATCACACAATCACAATCACACAAACACAATCACACAATCACAATCACACAATCTCAATCACACAATCACAATCACACAATCACAATCACACAATCACAATCACACAATCACAATCACACAATCACAATCACACAATCACAATCACACAATCACAATCACACAATCACAATCACACAATCACAATCACACAATCACAATCACACAATCACAATCACACAATTGCAATCACACAATCACAATCACACAATCGCAATCACACAATCGCAATCACACAATCAAACAATCACACAACCACAATCACACAATCACAATCGCACAATCACAATCACACAATCGCAATCACACAAACGCAATCACACAATCGCAATCACACGATCGCAATCACACGATCGCAAACACACGATCACAATCACACGATCGCAATCACACGATCACAATCACACTATCACGATCGCACAATCACAGTCACACAATCACAATCACACAGTCACACAATCACAATCACAATCACAATCACAATCAGAATCACAATCACAATCACAATCACAATCACAATCACACAATCACAGTCACGATCACACAATCACAATCACACAATCACAATCCCACAATCACAATCACACAATCACAATCACAATCACAATCACACAATCGCGATCACGCAATCGCGATCACGCAATCGCGATCACGCAATCGCGATCACGCAATCGCGATCACGCAATCGCGATCACGCAATCGCGATCACACAATCACGATCACACAATCACACAGTCACAATCCCACAACCACGATCACACAATCACGACCACACAGTCACAATCACACAATCGCAATCACAATCACACAATCACAGTCACACAATCACAATCACATAACCACAACCACACAATCACACAGTCACAATCCCACAATCACGATCACAAAATCACGACCACACAGTCACGATCACACAATCACGATCACACTATCACGATCACACTATCACGATCACACAATCACAGTCACACAATCACAATCACACAGTCACGCAATCACAATCACAATCACAATCACAATCACAATCACAATCACACGATCACAGTCACGATCACACAATCACAATCACACAATCACAATCCCACAATCACAATCACACAATCACAGTCACACAATCACAATCACACAATCACACAGTCACAATCCCACAATCACGATCACCCAATCACGATCACCCAATCACGACCACCCAATCACGATCACCCAATCACGATCACCAAATCACGATCACCCAATCACCATCACCCAATCACGGTCACCCAATCACGATCACACGATCACAATCACACGATCACAATCACACAATCACAATCACACAATCACAATCACACAATCACACAATCACAATCACACAAACACAATCACACAATCACAATCACACAATCACAATCACACAATCACAATCACACAATCACAATCACACAATCACAATCACACAATCACAATCACACAATCACAATCACACAATCACAATCACACAATCAAACAATCGCAATCAAACAATCGCAATCACACAATCGCAATCACACAAACGCAATCACACAATCGCAATCACACGATCGCAATCACACGATCGCAATCACACGATCACAATCACACGATCGCAATCACGCGATCACAATCACACTATCACGATCGCACAATCACAGTCACACAATCACAATCACACAGTCACACAATCACAATCACAATCACAGTCACGATCACACAATCACAATCACACAATCACAATCCCACAATCACAATCACACAATCGCAATCACACAATCACAATCACACAATCAAACAATCGCAATCAAACAATCGCAATCACACAATCGCAATCACACAAACGCAATCACACAACCACAATCCCACAATCACAATCGCACAATCACAATCACAAAATCGCAATCACACAAACGCAATCACACAATCGCAATCACACGATCGCAATCACACGATCGCAATTACACGATCACAATCACACGATCACAATCACACGATCACAATCACACTATCACGATCGCACAATCACAATCACACAATCACAGTCACACCATCACAATCACACAATCGCACAGTCACAATCCCACAATCACGATCACCCAATCACGATCACCCAATCACGATCACCCAATCACGATCACCCAATCACGATCACACAATCACGATCACACAATCACGATCACACAATCACGATCACACAATCACTATCACACAATCACGATCACACAATCACACAATCACAGTCACACAATCACAATCACACAACCACAACCACACAATCACACAGTCACAATCCCACAATCACGATCACACAATCACGACCACACAGTCACGATCACACAATCACGATCACACTTTCACGATCACACTATCACGATCACACAATCACAGTCACACAATCACAATCACACAGTCACACAATCACAATCACAATCACAATCACAATCACAATCACAATCACAATCACAATCACAATCACAATCACAATCACAATAACAATCACTATCACAATCACAATCACAATCACAATCACAGTCACAATCACAATCACACAATCACAGTCACGATCACACAATCACAATCACACGATCACAATCCCACAATCACAATCACACAATCACAGTCACACGATCACAATCACACAATCGCACAGTCACAATCCCACAATCACGATCACCCAATCACGATCACCCAATCACGATCACCCAATCACGATCACCCAATCACGATCACCCAATCACGATCACCCAATCACGATCCCCCAATCACGATCACACAATCACGATCACACAATCACGATCACACAATCACGATCACACAACCACAACCACACAATCACACAGACACAATCCCACAATCACGATCACACAATCACGACCACACAGTCACAATCACACAATCGCAATCACAATCCCACAATCACAATCACACAATCACAGTCACACAATCACAATCACACAACCACAACCACACAATCACACAGTCAAAATCCCACAATCACGATCACACTATCACGACCACACAGTCACGATCACACAATCACGATCACACTATCACGATCACACAATCACAGTCACACAATCACAATCACACAGTCACACAATCACAATCACAATCACAATCACAATCACAATCACAATCACAATCACAATCACAATCACACAATCACAGTCACGATCACACAATCACAATCACACAATCACAATCCCACAATCACAATCACACAATCACAGTCACACAATCACAATCACACAATCACACAGTCACAATCCCACAATCACGATCACCCAATCACGATCACCCAATCACGATCATCCAATCACGATCACCCAATCACGATCACCCAATCACGATCACCAAATCACGATCACCCAATCACGATCACACGATCACAATCACACGATCACAATCACACAATCACAATCACACAATCGCACAGTCACAATCCCACAATAACGATCACCCAATCACGATCACCCAATCACGATCACCTAATCACGGTCACACAATCACGGTCACACAATCACGATCACACAATCACGATCACACAACCACGATCACACAATCACGATCATACAATCACACAGTCACAATCCCACAATCACGATCACACAATCACGACCACACAGTCACAATCACACAATCGCAATCACAATCACACAATCACAGTCACACAATCACAATCGCACAACCACAGCGACACAATCCCACAGTCACAATCCCACAATCACGATCACACAATCACGACCACACAGTCACGATCACACAATCACGATCACACTATCACGATCACACTATCACGATCACACAATCACAGTCACACAATCACAATCACACAGTCACACAATCACAATCACAATCACAATCACAATCACAATCACAATCACAATCACACGATCACAGTCACGATCACACAATCACAATCACACAATCACAATCCCACAATCACAATCACACAATCACAGTCACACAATCACAATCACACAATCACACAGTCACAATCCCACAATCACGATCACCCAATCACGATCACCCAATCACGACCACCCAATCACGATCACCCAATCACGATCACCAAATCACGATCACCCAATCACCATCACCCAATCACGGTCACCCAATCACGATCACACGATCACAATCACACGATCACAATCACACAATCACAATCACACAATCACACAATCACAATCACACAATCACAGTCACACAACCACAACCACACAATCCCACAGTCACAATCCCACAATCACGATCACACAATCACGACCACACAGTCACGATCACACAATCGCAATCACACAATCACAATCACACAACCACAATCACACAACCACAATCACACAATCACAATCACACCATCACGATCACACAATCACGATCACACAATCACGATCACACAATCACGATCACACTATCACGATCACACAATCACGATCACCCAATCACGCTCACCCAATCACGATCACACGATCACAATCACACGATCACAATCACACAATCACAATCACACAATCACACAATCACAATCACACAATCACAATCACACAAACACAATCACACAATCACAATCACACAATCACAATCACACAATCACAATCACACAATCACAATCACACAATCACAATCACACAATCACAATCACACAATCACAATCACACAATCACAATCACACAATCACAATCACACAATCACAACCACACAATTACAATCACACAATCACAATCACACAATCACAATCACACAATCACAATCACACAATCAAACAATCGCAATCAAACAATCGCAATCACACAATCGCAATCACACAAACGCAATCACACAATCGCAATCACACAATCGCAATCACACAATCGCAATCACACAATCGCAATCACACAATCGCAATCACACAATCGCAATCACACAATCGCAATCACACAATCGCAATCACACAATCAAACAATCACACAACCACAATCACACAATCACAATCGCACAATCACAATCACACAATCGCAATCACACAAACGCAATCACACAATCGCAATCACACGATCGCAATCACACGATCGCAAACACACGATCACAATCACACGATCGCAATCACACGATCACAATCACACTATCACGATCGCACAATCACAGTCACACAATCACAATCACACAGTCACACAATCACAATCACAATCACAATCACAATCAGAATCACAATCACAATCACAATCACAATCACAATCACAATCACAATCACAATCACAATCACAATCACACAATCACAGTCACGATCACACAATCACAATCACACAATCACAATCCCACAATCACAATCACACAATCACAATCACAATCACAATCACACAATCGCGATCACGCAATCGCGATCACACAATCACGATCACACAATCACACAGTCACAATCCCACAATCACGATCACACAATCACGACCACACAGTCACAATCACACAATCGCAATCACAATCACACAATCACAGTCACACAATCACAATCACATAACCACAACCACACAATCACACAGTCACAATCCCACAATCACGATCACAAAATCACGACCACGCAGTCACGATCACACAATCACGATCACACTATCACGATCACACTATCACGATCACACAATCACAGTCACACAATCACAATCACACAGTCACGCAATCACAATCACAATCACAATCACAATCACAATCACAATCACACGATCACAGTCACGATCACACAATCACAATCACACAATCACAATCCCACAATCACAATCACACAATCACAGTCACACAATCACAATCACACAATCACACAGTCACAATCCCACAATCACGATCACCCAATCACGATCACCCAATCACGACCACCCAATCACGATCACCCAATCACGATCACCAAATCACGATCACCCAATCACCATCACCCAATCACGGTCACCCAATCACGATCACACGATCACAATCACACGATCACAATCACACAATCACAATCACACAATCACACAATCACAATCACACAAACACAATCACACAATCACAATCACACAATCACAATCACACAATCACAATCACACAATCACAATCACACAATAACAATCACACAATCACAATCACACAATCAAACAATCGCAATCAAACAATCGCAATCACACAATCGCAATCACACAAACGCAATCACACAATCGCAATCACACGATCGCAATCACACGATCGCAATCACACGATCACAATCACACGATCGCAATCACGCGATCACAATCACACTATCACGATCGCACAATCACAGTCACACAATCACAATCACACAGTCACACAATCACAATCACAATCACAATCACAATCAGAATCACAATCACAATCACAATCACAATCACAATCACAATCACAATCACAATCACAATCACAATCACAATCACAATCACAATCACACAATCACAGTCACGATCACACAATCACAATCACACAATCACAATCCCACAATCACAATCACACAATCACAGTCACACAATCACAATCACGCAATCGCACAGTCACAATCCCACAATCACGATCACCCAATCACGATCACCCAATCACGATCACCCAATCACGATCACACAATCACGATCACACAATCACGATCACACAATCACAACCACACAATTACACAGTCACAATCCCACAATCACGATCACACAATCACGACCACACAGTCACAATCACACAATAGCAATCACAATCCCACAATCAGAATCACACAATCACAGTCACACAATCACAATCACACAACCACAACCTCACAATCACACAGTCACAATCCCACAATCACGATCACACAATCACGATCACACAATCACGATCACACAATCACGATCACACAATCACACCGTCACAATCCCACAATCACAATCACACAATCACGATCCCACAGTCACGATCCCACAATCACGATCACACAATCACAATCACACAATCACGACCACACAATCACGACCACACAATCACGATCACACAATCACGATCACACTATCACGATCACACAATCACGGTCACACAATCACAGTCACACAATCACAATCACACAGTCACACAATCACAATCACAATCACAATCACAATCACAATCACAATCACAATCACACGATCACAGTCACGATCACACAATCACAATCACACAATCACAATCCCACAATCACAATCACACAATCACAGTCACACAATCACAATCACACAATCACACAGTCACAATCCCACAATCACGATCACCCAATCACCATCACCCAATCACGACCACCCAATCACGATCACCCAATCACGATCACCAAATCACGATCACCCAATCACGATCACCCAATCACGGTCACCCAATCACGATCACACGATCACGGTCACCCAATCACGATCACACGATCACAATCACACGATCACAATCACACAATCACAATCACACAATCAAACAATCGCAATCAAACAATCGCAATCACACAATCGCAATCACACAAACGCAATCACACAATCGCAATCACACAATCGCAATCACACAATCGCAATGACACAATCGCAATCACACAATCGCAATCACACAATCGCAATCACACAATCGCAATCACACAATCGCAATCACACAATCAAACAATCACACAACCACAATCCCACAATCCCAATCGCACAATCACAATCACACAATCGCAATCACACAATCACAATCACACAATCACAGTCACACAATCACAATCACACAATCACACAGTCACAATCCCACAATCACGATCACCCAATCACGATCAGCCAATCACGACCACCCAATCACGATCACCAAATCACGATCACCCAATCACGATCACCCAATCACGGTCACCCAATCACGATCACACGATCACGGTCACCCAATCACGATCACACGATCACAATCACACGATCACAATCACACAATCACAATCACACAATCAAACAATCGCAATCAAACAATCGCAATCACACAATCGCAATCACACAAAGGCAATCACACAATCGCAATCACACAATCGCAATCACACAATCGCAATGACAAAATCGCAATCACACAATCGCAATCACACAATCGCAATCACACAATCGCAATCACACAATCGCAATCACACAATCAAACAATCACACAACCACAATCCCACAATCCCAATCGCACAATCACAATCACACAATCGCAATCACACAATCACAATCACACAATCACAGTCACACAATCACAATCACACAATCACACAGTCACAATCCCACAATCACGATCACCCAATCACGATCACCCAATCACGACCACCCAATCACGATCACCAAATCACGATCACCCAATCACGATCACCCAATCACGGTCACCCAATCACGATCACACGATCACAATCACACAATCACAATCACACAATCACACAATCACAATCACACAATCACAATCACACAAACACAATCACACAATCACAATCACACAATCACAATCACACAATCACAATCACACAATCACAATCACACAATCACAATCACACAATCACAATCACACAATCACAATCACACAATCACAATCACACAATCACAATCACACAATCACAATCACACAATCACAATCACACAATCACAATCACACAATCACAATCACACAATCACAATCACACAATCACAATCACACAATCACAATCACACAATCACAATCACACAATCACAATCACACAATCACAATAACACAATCACAATCACACAATCACAATCACACAATCACAATCACACAATCACAATCACACAATCACAATCACACAATCACAATCACACAATCACAATCACACAATCACAATCACACAATCACAATCACACAATCACAATCACACAATCACAATCACACAATCACAATCACACAATCACAATCACACAATCACAATCACACAATCACAATCACACAATCACAATCACACAATCACAATCACACAATCACAATCACACAATCACAATCACACAATCACAATCGCACAATCACAATCACACAATCACAATCACACAATCACAATCACACAATCGCAATGACACAATCGCAATGACACAATCGCAATCACACAATCGCAATCACACAATGGCAATCACACAATCGCAATCACACAATCGCAATCACACAATCAAACAATCACACAACCACAATCCCACAATCCCAATCGCACAATCACAATCACACAATCGCAATCACACAATCACAATCACACAATCACAGTCACACAATCACAATCACACAATCACACAGTCACAATCCCACAATCACGATCACCCAATCACGATCACCCAATCACGACCACCCAATCACGATCACCAAATCACGATCACCCAATCACGATCACCCAATCACGGTCACCCAATCACGATCACACGATCACAATCACACGATCACAATCACACAATCACAATCACACAATCACACAATCACAATCACACAAACACAATCACACAATCACAATCACACAATCACAATCACACAATCACAATCACACAATCACAATCACACAATCACAATCACACAATCACAATCACACAATCACAATCACACAATCACAATCACACAATCACAATCACACAATCACAATCACACAATCACAATCACACAATCACAATCACACAATCACAATCACACAATCACAATCACACAATCACAATCACACAATCACAATCACACAATCACAATCACACAATCACAATCACACAATCACACAATCACAATCACACAATCACAATCACACAATCACAATCACACAATCACAATCACACAATCACAATCACACAATCACAATCACACAATCACAATCACACAATCACAATCACACAATCACAATCACACAATCACAATCACACAATCACAATCACACAATCACAATCACACAATCACAATCACACAATCACAATCACACAATCACAATCACACAATCACAATCACACAATCATAATCACACAATCACAATCACACAATCACAATCGCACAATCACAATCGCACAATCACAATCGCACAATCACAATCGCACAATCACAATCGCACAATCACAATCGCACAATCACAATCACATAATCACAATCACACAATCACAATCACACAATCACAATCACACAATCACAATCACACAATCACAATCACACAATCACAATCACACAATCACAATCACACAATCACAATCACACAATCAAACAATCGCAAACAAACAATCGCAATCACACAATCGCAATCACACAAACGCAATCACACAATCGCAATCACACAATCGCAATCACACAATCGCAATGACACAATCGCAATCACACAATCGCAATCACACAATCGCAAACACACAATCGCAATCACACAATCGCAATCACACAATCAATCAATCACACAACCACAATCCCACAATCACAATCGCACAATCACAATCACACAATCGCAATCACACAAACGCAATCACACAATCGCAATCACACGATCGCAATCACACGATCGCAATCACACTATCACGTTCGCACAATCACAGTCACACAATCACAATCACACAGTCACACAATCACAATCACAATCACAATCAGAATCACAATCACAATCACAATCACAATCACAATCACAATCACAATCACAATCACAATCACAATCACACAATCACAGTCACGATCACACAATCACAATCACACAATCGCAATCACAGTCCCACAATCACAATCATACAATCACAGTCACAATCACATAATCACAATCACACAATCACAATCACACAATCACAATCGCACAATCACAATCACACAATCACCATCACACAATCACAATCACACAATCACAATCACACAATCACCATCAAACAATCACGATCACACAATCACGATCACACAATCACGACCACACAATCACGATCACACAATCACAACCACACAACCACAAGCACACAATCACACAGTCACGATCACACAATCGCGATCACACAATCGCGATCACACAATCGCGATCACACAATCGCGATCACACAATCGCTATCACACAATCGCGATCACACAATCGCGGTCACACAATCGCGATCACACAATCGCGATCACACAATCGCGTTCACACAATCGCGATCACACAATCGCGATCACACAATCGCGATCACACAATCCCGATCACACAATCACGATCACACAATCACGATCACACAATCACAGTCACACAACCACAACCACACAATCACACAGTCACAATCCCACAATCACGATCACACAATCACGACCACACAGTCACGATCACACAATCACGATCACACTATCACGATCACACAACCACAACCACACAATCACACAGTCACAATCCCACAATCACGATCACACAATCACGACCACACAGTCTCGATCACACAATCACGATCACACTATCACGATCACACAATCACAGTCACACAATCGCACAGTCACAATCCCACAATCACGATCACCCAATCACGATCACCCAATCACGATCACCCAATCACGATCACCCAATCACGATCACCCAATCACGATCACACAATCACGATCACACAATCACGATCACGCAATCGCGATCACGCAATCGCGATCACGCAATCGCGATCACGCAATCGCGATCACACAATCACGATCACACAATCACAATCACACAACCACAATCACACAATCACAACCACACAATCACAATCACACAATCACAATCACACAAACACACAATCGCGATCGCACAATCGCAATCACGACCAAACAATCACGATCAAACAATCACGATCACACAGTCACAATCCCACAATCACGATCACCCAATCACGATCACCCAATCACGATCACACAATCACGACCACACAGTCACGATCACACAATCGCGATCACACAATCACAATCACACAACCACAACCACACAATCACACAGTCACAATCCCACAATTACGATCACACAATCACGACCACACAGTCACAACCACACAATCGCAATCACAATCCCACAATCACAATCACACAATCACAATCACGCAATCGCACAGTCACAATCCCACAATCACGATCACCCAATCACGATCACCCAATCACGATCACCCAATCACGATCACCCAATCACGGTCACACAATCACGGTCACACAATCACGATCACACAATCACGATCACACAATCACACAATCACAATCACAGTCACAATCACACAATCGCAATCACAATCACACAATCACAATCACATAATTACAACAACACAATCACACTGTCACAATCCCACAATCACGATCACACAATCACGACCACACAGTCACGATCACACAATCACGATCTCACTATCACGATCACACTATCACGATCACACAATCACAGTCACACAATCACAATCACACAGTCACACAATCACAATCACAATCACAATCACAATCACAATCACAATCACAATCACAATCACAATCACAATCACAATCACAATCACAATCACAATCACAATCACAATCACAATCACAATCACAATCACAATCACAATCACAATCACAATCACAATCACAATCACAATCACAATCACAATCACAATCACAATCACAATCACAATCACAATCACAATCACAATCACAATCACAATCACAATCACACAATCACAGTCACGATCACACAATCGCAATCACACAATCACTATCCCACAATAACAATCACACAATCACAGTCACACAATCACAATCACACAATCACACAGTCACAATCCCACAATCACGATCACCCAATCACGATCACCCAATCACGACCACCCAATCACGATCACCCAATCACGATCACCAAATCACGATCACCCAATCACCATCACCCAATCACGGTCACCCAATCACGATCACACGATCACAATCACACGATCACAATCACACAATCACAATCACACAATCACACAATCACAATCACACAAACACAATCACACAATCACAATCACACAATCACAATCACACAATCACAATCACACAATCACAATCACACAATCACAATCACACAATCACAATCACACAATCACAATCACACAATCACAATCACACAATCACAATCACACAATCAAACAATCGCAATCAAACAATCGCAATCACACAATCGCAATCACACAAACGCAATCACACAATCGCAATCACACGATCGCAATCACACGATCGCAATCACACGATCACAATCACACGATCGCAATCACACGATCACAATCACACTATCACGATCGCACAATCACAGTCACACAATCACAATCACACAATCGCACAGTCACAATCCCACAATCACGATCACCCAATCACGATCACCCAATCACGATCACCCAATCACGATCACACAATCACGATCACACAATCACGATCACACAATCACAACCACACAATTACACAGTCACAATCCCACAATCACGATCACACAATCACGACCACACAGTCACAATCACACAATAGCAATCACAATCCCACAATCACAATCACACAATCACAGTCACACAATCACAATCACACAACCACAACCACACAATCACACAGTCGCAATCCCACAATCACGATCACACAATCACGATCACACAATCACGATCACACAATCACACCGTCACAATCCCACAATCACAATCACACAATCACGATCCCACAGTCACGATCCCACAATCACGATCACACAATCACAATCACACAATCACGACCACACAATCACGACCACACAATCACGATCACACAATCACGATCACACTATCACGATCACACAATCACGGTCACACAATCACAGTCACACAATCACAATCACACAGTCACACAATCACAATCACAATCACAATCACAATCACAATCACAATCACAATCACACGATCACAGTCACGATCACACAATCACAATCACACAACCACAATCCCACAATCACAATCACACAATCACAGTCACACAATCACAATCACACAATCACACAGTCACAATCCCACAATCACGATCACCCAATCACGATCACCCAATCACGACCACCCAATCACGATCACCCAATCACGATCACCAAATAACGATCACCCAATCACGATCACCCAATCACGGTCACCCAATCACGATCACACGGTCACAATCACACGATCACAATCACACGATCACAATCACACAATCACACAATCACAATCACACAATCACAATCACACAAACACAATCACACAATCACAATCACACAATCACAATCACACAATCACAATCACACAATCACAATCACACAATCACAATCACACAATCACAATCACACAATCACAATCACACAATCACAATCACACAATCACAATCACACAATCACAATCACACAATCACAATCACACAATCACAATCACACAATCACAATCACACAATCACAATCACACAATCACAATCACACAATCACAATCACACAATCACAATCACACAATCACAATCACACAATCACAATCACACAATCACAATCGCACAATCACAATCACACAATCACAATCACACAATCAAACAATCGCAATCAAACAATCGCAATCACACAATCGCAATCACACAAACGCAATCACACAATCGCAATCACACAATCGCAATCACACAATCGCAATGACACAATCGCAATCACACAATCGCAATCACACAATCGCAATCACACAATCGCAATCACACAATCGCAATCACACAATCAAACAATCACACAACCACAATCCCACAATCCCAATCGCACAATCACAATCACACAATCGCAATCACACAAACGCAATCACACGATCGCAATCACACGATCGCAATCACACGATCGCAATCACACGATCACAATCACACTATCACGATCGCACAATCACAGTCACACAATCACAATCACACAGTCACACAATCACAATCACAATCACAATCACAATCACAATCAGAATCACAAACACAATCACAATCACAATCACAATCACAATCACAATCACAATCACACAATCCCACAGTCACAATCCAACAATCACGATCACACAATCACGACCACACAGTCACGATCACACAATCGCAATCACACAATCACAATCACACAACCACAAACACACAATCACAACCACACAATCACAATCACACAATCGCAATCACACAATCACGATCACACAATCACGATCACACAATCACGATCACACAATCACGATCACACAACCACAACCACACAATCACACAGTCACAATCCCACAATCACGATCACACAATCACGACCACACAGTCACAATCACACAATCGCAATCACAATCCCACAATCACAATCACACAATCACAGTCACACAATCACAATCACACAACCACAACCACACAATCACACAGTCAAAATCCCACAATCACGATCACACTATCACGACCACACAGTCACGATCACACAATCACGATCACACTATCACGATCACAGTATCACGATCACACAATCACAGTCACACAATCACAATCACACAGTCACACAATCACAATCACAATCACAATCACAATCACAATCACACAATCACAGTCACGATCACACAATCACAATCACACAATCACAATCCCACAATCACAATCACACAATCACAGTCCCACAACACAATCACACAATCACACAGTCACAATCCCACAATCACGATCACCCATTCACGATCACCCAATCACGATCATCCAATCACGATCACCCAATCACGATCACCCAATCACTATCACCAAATCACGATCACCCAATCACGATCACACGATCACAATCACACGATCACAATCACACAATCACAATCACACAATCACAATCACACAATCGCACAGTCACAATCCCACAATCACGATCACCCAATCACGATCACCCAATCACGATCACCCAATCACGATCACCCAATCACCGTCACACAATCACGGTCACACAATCACGATCACACAATCACGATCACACAATCACACAATCACAATCACAATCACAATCACACAATCGCGATCACGCAATCGCGATCACGCAATCGCGATCACGCAATCGCGATCACGCAATCGCGATCACACAATCACGATCACACAATCACACAGTCACAATCCCACAATCACGATCACACAATCACGACCACACAGTCACGATCACACAATCGCAATCACACAATCACAATCATACAATCACAATCACACAATCACAATCACACAATCACAATCACACAATCACAATCACACAATCACGATCCCACAGTCACTATCCCACAGTCACTATCCCACAATCACGATCACACAATCACAATCACACAATCACGACCACACAATCACGACCACACAATCACGATCACACAATCACGATCACACTATCACGATCACACAATCACGATCACACAATCACGATCACACAGTCACGATCACACAGTCACGATCACACAATCACGATCACACAATCACAATCACACAATCACTATCACACAATCACGACCACACAATCACAATCACACAATCACAATCACACAATCACAATCACACAATCACAATCACACAATCACGAGTACACTATCACGATCACACAATCACGATCACACAATCACGATCACACAATCACGATCACACAATCACAATCACACAATCACGATCACACAATCACAATCACACAACCACAACCACACAATCACACAGTCACAATCCCACAATCACGATCACACAATCACGACCACACAGTCACAATCACACAATAGCAATCACAATCCCACAATCACAATCACACAATCACAGTCACACAATCACAATCACACAACCACAACCACACAATCACACAGTCACAATCCCACAATCACGATCACACAATCACGATCACACAATCACGATCACACAATCACACCGTCACAATCCCACAATCACAATCACACAATCACGATCCCACAGTCACGATCCCACAATCACGATCACACAATCACAATCACACAATCACGACCACACAATCACGACCACACAATCACGATCACACAATCACGATCACACTATCACGATCACACAATCACGGTCACACAATCACAGTCACACAATCACAATCACACAGTCACACAATCACAATCACAATCACAATCACAATCACAATCACAATCACAATCACAATCACAATCACAATCACAATCACAATCACAATCACAATCACACAATCACAGTCACGATCACACAATCACAATCACACAAACACAATCCCACAATCACAATCACACAATCACAGTCACACAATCACAATCACAAAATCACACAGTCACAATCCGACAATCACGATCACCCAATCACGATCACCCAATCACGATCATCCAATCACGATCACCCAATCACGATCACCCAATCACGATCACCAAATCACGATCACCCAATCACGATCACACGATCACAATCACACGATCACAATCACACAATCACAATCACACAATCGCACAGTCACAATCCCACAATAACGATCACCCAATCACGATCACCCAATCACGATCGCCCAATCACGATCACCTAATCACGGTCACACAATCACGGTCATACAGTCACGATCACACAATCACGATCACACAATCACACAATCACAATCACAATCACAATCACACAATCGCGATCACGCAATCGCGATCACGCAATCGCGATCACACAATCACGATCACACAATCACACAGTCACAATCCCACAATCACGATCACACAATCACGACCACACAGTCACAATCACACAATCGCAATCACAATCACACAATCACAGTCACACAATCACAATCACATAACCACAACCACACAATCACACAGTCACAATCCCACAATCACGATCACACAATCACGACCACACAGTCACGATCACACAATCACGATCACACTATCACGATCACACTATCACGATCACACTATCACGATCACACTATCACGACCACACAATCACAATCACAATCACAATCACAATCACAATCACAATCACAATCACACGATCACAGTCACGATCACACAATCACAATCACACAATCACAATCCCACAATCACAATCACACAATCACAGTCACACAATCACAATCACACAATCACACAGTCACAATCCCACAATCACGATCACCCAATCACGATCACCCAATCACGACCACCCAATCACGATCACCCAATCACGATCACCAAATCACGATCACCCAATCACGATCACCCAATCATGGTCCCCCAATCACGATCACACGATCACAATCACACGATCACAATCACACAATCACAATCACACAATCACACAATCACGATCACACAATCACGACCACACAGTCACAATCACACAATCGCAATCACAATCACACAATCACAGTCACACAATTACAATCGCACAACCACAACCACACAATCCCACAGTCACAATCCCACAATCACAATCACACAATCGCGACCACACAGTCACGATCACACAATCACAATCATGCAATCACAATCACACAATCACGACCACACCATCACAATCACACAATCACAATCACACAATCACAATCACACAATCACGATCCCACAGTCACGATCCCACAATCACGATCACACAATCACAATCACACAATCACGACCACACAATCACGACCACACAATCACGACCACACAATCACGATCACACAATCACGATCACACAATCACGATCACACTATCACGATCACACAATCACGATCACACAATCACGATCACACAATCACGATCACACAATCACGATCACACAATCACGATCACACAATCACGATCACACAATCACGATCACACAATCACGATCACACAATCACGATCACACAATCACGATCACACAATCACAATCACACAATCACAATCACAATCACAATCACAAAATCACAATCACACAATCACAATCACACAATCACAATCACACAATCACAATCACACAATCACAATCACACAATCACAATCACACAATCACAATCACACAATCACAATCACACAATCACAGTCACACAATCACAATCACACAATCGCACAGTCACAATCCCACAATCACGATCACCCAATCACGATCACCCAATCACGATCACCCAATCACGATCACCCAATGACGATCACACAATCACGATCACACAATCACGATCACACAATCACGATCACACAATCACGATCACACAATCACGATCACACAATCACGACCACACAGTCACAATTACACAATCGCAATCACAATCACACAATCACAGTCACACAATTACAATCGCACAACCACAACCACACAATCCCACAGTCACAATCCCACAATCACAATCACACAATCACGACCACACAGTCACGATCACACAATCGCAATCACACAATCACAATCATGCAATCACAATCACACAATCACAACCACACCATCACAATCACACAATCACAATCACACAATCACAATCACACAATCACGATCCCACAGTCACGATACCACAATCACGATCACACAATCACAATCACACAATCACAATCACACAATCACGATCACACAATCACAATCACACAACCACAACCACAACCACACAATCACACAGTCACAATCCCACAATCACGATCACACAATCACGATCACACAATCACACAATCACAATCACAATCACAAACACAATCACACAATCGCGATCACGCAATCGCGATCACGCAATCGCGATCACGCAATCGCGATCACACAATCACGATCACACAATCACACAGTCACAATCCCACAATCACGATCACACAATCACGACCACACAGTCACAATCACACAATCGCAATCAGAATCACACAATCACAATCACATAACCACAACCACACAATCACACAGTCACAATCCCACAATCACGATCACACAATCACGACCACACAGTCACGATCACACAATCACGCTCACACTATCACGATCACACTATCACGATCACACAATCACAGTCACACAATCACAATCACACAATCACACAATCACACAGTCACAATCCCACAATCACGATCACCCAATCACGATCACCCAATCACGACCACCCAATCACGATCACCCAATCACGATCACCAAATCACGATCACCCAATCACGATCACCCAATCACGGTCACCCAATCACGATCACACAATCACGATCACACAATCACAATCACACAATCACACAGTCACAATCCCACAATCACGATCACCCAATCACGATCACCCAATCACGACCACCCAATCACGATCACCCAATCACGATCACCAAATCACGATCACCCAATCACGATCACCCAATCACGGTCACCCAATCACGATCACACAATCACAATCACACAATCACAATCACACAATCACAATCACACAATCACAATCACACAATCAAACAATCGCAATCAAACAATCGCTATCACACAATCGCAATCACACAAACGCAATCACACAATCGTAATCACACAATCGCAATCACACAATCGCAATCACACAATTGCAATCACACAATCGCAATCACACAATCGCAATCACACAATCGCAATCACACAATCGCAATCACACAATCGCAATCACACAATGGCAATCACACAATCAAACAACCACACAACCACAATCCCAAAATCACAATCGCACAATCACAATCACACAATCGCAATCACACAAACGCAATCACACAATCGCAATCACACGATCGCAATCACACGATCGCAATCACACGATCGCAATCACACGATCACAATCACACGATCGCAATCACACGATCACAATCACACTATCACGATCGCACTATCACGATCGCACAATCACAGTCACACAATCACAATCACACAATCACAATCACAATCACAATCACAATCACAATCACAATATCACAGTCACGATCACACAATCACAATCACACAATCACAATCCCACAATCACAATCACACAATCACAGTCACACCATCACAATCACACAATCGCACAGTCACAATCCCACAATCACGATCACCCAATCACGATCACCCAATCACGATCACCCAATCACGATCACCCAATCACGATCACACAATCACTATCTCACAGTCTCGATCACACAATCACACAATCACAGTCACACAATCACAATCACACAGTCACACAATCACAATCACAATCACAATCACAATCACAATCACAATCACAATCACAATCACAATCACAATCACAATCACAATCACAATCACAATCACAGTCACAATCACAATCACACAATCACAGTCACGATCACACAATCACAATCACACGATCACAATCCCACAATCACAATCACACAATCACAGTCACACAATCACAATCACACAATCGCACAGTCACAATCCCACAATCACGATCACCCAATCACGATCACCCAATCACGATCACCCAATCACGATCACCCAATCACGGTCACCCAATCACGATCACCCAATCACGATCACCCAATCACGATCACCTAATCACGGTCACACAATCACGGTCACACAATCACGATCACACAATCACGATCACACAATCACACAATCACAATCACAATCACAATCACAATCACACAATCGCGATCACGCAATCGCGATCACGCAATCGCGATCACACAATCACGATCACACAATCACGATCACACAATCACACAGTCACAATCCCACAATCACGATCACACAATCACGACCACACAGTCACAATCACACAATCGCAATCACAATCACACAATCACAGTCACACAACCACAATCACATAACCACAACCACACAATCACACAGTCACAATCCCACAATCACGATCACACAATCACGACCACACATTCACGATCACACAATCACGATCACACTATCACGATCACACTATCACGATCACACTATCACGATCACACTATAACGATCACACAATCACAGTCACACAATCACAATCACACAGTCACACAATCACAATCACAATCACAATCACAATCACAATCACAATCACAATCACAATCACAATCACAATCACAATCACACGATCACAGTCACGATCACACAATCACAATCACACAATCACAATCCCACAATCACAATCACACAATCACAGTCACACAATCACAATCACACAATCACACAGTCACAATCCCACAATCACGATCACCCAATCACGATCACCCAATCACGACCACCCAATCACGATCACCCAATCACGATCACCAAATCACGATCACCCAATCACGATCACCCAATCACGGTCACCCAATCACGATCACACGATCACAATCACACGATCACAATCACACAATCACAATCACACAATCACACAATCACACAATCACAATCACACAATCACAATCACACAAACACAATCACACAATCACAATCACACAATCACAATCACACAATCACAATCACACAATCACAATCACACAATCACAATCACACAATCACAATCACACAATCACAATCACACAATCACAATCACACAATCACAATCACACAATCACAATCACACAATCACAATCACACAATCACAATCACACAATCACAATCACACAATCACAATCACACAATCACAATCACACAATCACAATCACACAATCACAATCACACAATCACAATCACACAATCACAAACACACAATCACAATCACACAATCACTATCACACAATCACGACCACACAATCACAATCACACAATCACAATCACACAATCACAATCACACAATCACAATCACACAATCACGAGTACACTATCACGATCACACAATCACGATCACACAATCACGATCACACAATCACGATCACACAATCACAATCACACAATCACGATCACACAATCACAATCACACAACCACAACCACACAATCACACAGTCACAATCCCACAATCACGATCACACAATCACGACCACACAGTCACAATCACACAATAGCAATCACAATCCCACAATCACAATCACACAATCACAGTCACACAATCACAATCACACAACCACAACCACACAATCACACAGTCACAATCCCACAATCACGATCACACAATCACGATCACACATCACGATCACACAATCACGATCACACAATCACACCGTCACAATCCCACAATCACAATCACACAATCACGATCCCACAGTCACGATCCCACAATCACGATCACACAATCACAATCACACAATCACGACCACACAATCACGACCACACAATCACGATCACACAATCACGATCACACTATCACGATCACACAATCACGGTCACACAATCACAGTCACACAATCACAATCACACAGTCACACAATCACTATCACAATCACAATCACAATCACAATCACAATCACAATCACAATCACAATCACAATCACAATCACAATCACAATCACAATCACAATCACACAATCACAGTCACGATCACACAATCACAATCACACAATCACAATCCCACAATCACAATCACACAATCACAGTCACACAATCACAATCACACAATCACACAGTCACAATCCCACAATCACGATCACCCAATCACGATCACCCAATCACGATCATCCAATCACGATCACCCAATCACGATCACCCAATCACGATCACCAAATCACGATCACCCAATCACGATCACACGATCACAATCACACGATCACAATCACACAATCACAATCACACAATCGCACAGTCACAATCCCACAATAACGATCACCCAATCACGATCACCCAATCACGATCGCCCAATCACGATCACCTAATCACGGTCACACAATCACGGTCATACAGTCACGATCACACAATCACGATCACACAATCACACAATCACAATCACAATCACAATCACACAATCGCGATCACGCAATCGCGATCACGCAATCGCGATCACACAATCACGATCACACAATCACACAGTCACAATCCCACAATCACGATCACACAATCACGACCACACAGTCACAATCACACAATCGCAATCACAATCACACAATCACAGTCACACAATCACAATCACATAACCACAACCACACAATCACACAGTCACAATCCCACAATCACGATCACACAATCACGACCACACAGTCACGATCACACAATCACGATCACACTATCACGATCACACTATCACGATCACACTATCACGATCACACAATCACAGTCACACAATCACAATCACAATCACAATCACAATCACAATCACAATCACAATCACAATCACACGATCACAGTCACGATCACACAATCACAATCACACAATCACAATCCCACAATCACAATCACACAATCACAGTCACACAATCACAATCACACAATCACACAGTAACAATCCCACAATCACGATCACCCAATCACGATCACCCAATCACGACCACCCAATCACGATCACCCAATCACGATCACCAAATCACGATCACCCAATCACGATCACCCAATCATGGTCACCCAATCACGATCACACGATCACAATCACACGATCACAATCACACAATCACAATCACACAATCAAAATCACACAATCACAAACACACAATCACAATCACACAATCACAGTCACACAATCACAATCACACAATCGCACAGTCACAATCCCACAATCACGATCACCCAATCACGATCACCCAATCACGATCACCCAATCACGATCACCCAATCACGATCACACAATCACGATCACACAATCACGATCACACAATCACGATCACACAATCACGATCACACAATCACGATCACACAATCACACAATCACGACCACACAGTCACAATCACACAATCGCAATCACAATCACACAATCACAGTCACACAATTACAATCGCACAACCACAACCACACAATCCCACAGTCACAATCCCACAATCACAATCACACAATCGCGACCACACAGTCACGATCACACAATCACAATCATGCAATCACAATCACACAATCACGACCACACCATCACAATCACACAATCACAATCACACAATCACAATCACACAATCACGATCCCACAGTCACGATCCCACAATCACGATCACACAATCACGACCACACAATCACGATCACACAATCACAACCACACAACCACAAGCACACAATCACACAGTCACGATCACACAATCGCGATCACACAATCGCGATCACACAATCGCGATCACACAATCGCGATCACACAATCGCTATCACACAATCGCGATCACACAATCGCGGTCACACAATCGCGATCACACAATCGCGATCACACAATCGCGTTCACACTATCACGATCACACAATCACAGTCACACAATCGCACAGTCACAATCCCACAATCACGATCACCCAATCACGATCACCCAATCACGATCACCCAATCACGATCACCCAATCACGATCACCCAATCACGATCACACAATCACGATCACACAATCACGATCACGCAATCGCGATCACGCAATCGCGATCACGCAATCGCGATCACGCAATCGCGATCACACAATCACGATCACACAATCACAATCACACAACCACAATCACACAATCACAACCACACAATCACAATCACACAATCACAATCACACAAACACACAATCGCGATCGCACAATCGCAATCACGACCAAACAATCACGATCAAACAATCACGATCACACAGTCACAATCCCACAATCACGATCACCCAATCACGATCACCCAATCACGATCACACAATCACGACCACACAGTCACGATCACACAATCGCGATCACACAATCACAATCACACAACTACAACCACACAATCACACAGTCACAATCCCACAATTACGATCACACAATCACGACCACACAGTCACAACCACACAATCGCAATCACAATCCCACAATCACAATCACACAATCACAATCACGCAATCGCACAGTCACAATCCCACAATCACGATCACCCAATCACGATCACCCAATCACGATCACCCAATCACGATCACCCAATCACGGTCACACAATCACGGTCACACAATCACGATCACACAATCACGATCACACAATCACACAATCACAATCACAGTCACAATCACACAATCGCAATCACAATCACACAATCACAATCACATAATTACAACAACACAATCACACTGTCACAATCCCACAATCACGATCACACAATCACGACCACACAGTCACGATCACACAATCACGATCTCACTATCACGATCACACTACCACGATCACACAATCACAGTCACACAATCACAATCACACAGTCACACAATCACAATCACAATCACAATCACAATCACAATCACAATCACAATCACAATCACAATCACAATCACAATCACAATCACAATCACAATCACAATCACAATCACAATCACAATCACAATCACAATCACAATCACAATCACAATCACAATCACAATCACAATCACAATCACAATCACAATCACAATCACAATCACAATCACAATCACAATCACACAATCACAGTCACGATCACACAATCGCAATCACACAATCACTATCCCACAATAACAATCACACAATCACAGTCACACAATCACAATCACACAATCACACAGTCACAATCCCACAATCACGATCACCCAATCACGATCACCCAATCACGACCACCCAATCACGATCACCCAATCACGATCACCAAATCACGATCACCCAATCACCATCACCCAATCACGGTCACCCAATCACGATCACACGATCACAATCACACGATCACAATCACACAATCACAATCACACAATCACACAATCACAATCACACAAACACAATCACACAATCACAATCACACAATCACAATCACACAATCACAATCACACAATCACAATCACACAATCACAATCACACAATCACAATCACACAATCACAATCACACAATCACAATCACACAATCACAATCACACAATCAAACAATCGCAATCAAACAATCGCAATCACACAATCGCAATCACACAAACGCAATCACACAATCGCAATCACACGATCGCAATCACACGATCGCAATCACACGATCACAATCACACGATCGCAATCACACGATCACAATCACACTATCACGATCGCACAATCACAGTCACACAATCACAATCACACAATCGCACAGTCACAATCCCACAATCACGATCACCCAATCACGATCACCCAATCACGATCACCCAATCACGATCACACAATCACGATCACACAATCACGATCACACAATCACAACCACACAATTACACAGTCACAATCCCACAATCACGATCACACAATCACGACCACACAGTCACAATCACACAATAGCAATCACAATCCCACAATCACAATCACACAATCACAGTCACACAATCACAATCACACAACCACAACCACACAATCACACAGTCGCAATCCCACAATCACGATCACACAATCACGATCACACAATCACGATCACACAATCACACCGTCACAATCCCACAATCACAATCACACAATCACGATCCCACAGTCACGATCCCACAATCACGATCACACAATCACAATCACACAATCACGACCACACAATCACGACCACACAATCACGATCACACAATCACGATCACACTATCACGATCACACAATCACGGTCACACAATCACAGTCACACAATCACAATCACACAGTCACACAATCACAATCACAATCACAATCACAATCACAATCACAATCACAATCACACGATCACAGTCACGATCACACAATCACAATCACACAACCACAATCCCACAATCACAATCACACAATCACAGTCACACAATCACAATCACACAATCACACAGTCACAATCCCACAATCACGATCACCCAATCACGATCACCCAATCACGACCACCCAATCACGATCACCCAATCACGATCACCAAATAACGATCACCCAATCACGATCACCCAATCACGGTCACCCAATCACGATCACACGGTCACAATCACACGATCACAATCACACGATCACAATCACACAATCACACAATCACAATCACACAATCACAATCACACAAACACAATCACACAATCACAATCACACAATCACAATCACACAATCACAATCACACAATCACAATCACACAATCACAATCACACAATCACAATCACACAATCACAATCACACAATCACAATCACACAATCACAATCACACAATCACAATCACACAATCACAATCACACAATCACAATCACACAATCACAATCACACAATCACAATCACACAATCACAATCACACAATCACAATCACACAATCACAATCGCACAATCACAATCGCACAATCACAATCGCACAATCACAATCGCACAATCACAATCGCACAATCACAATCGCACAATCACAATCACACAATCACAATCACACAATCACAATCACACAATCTCAATCACACAATCACAATCACACAATCACAATCACACAATCACAATCACACAATCACAATCACACAATCACAATCACACAATCACAATCACACAATCACAATCACACAATCACAATCACACAATCAAACAATCGCAATCAAACAATCGCAATCACACAATCGCAATCACACAAACGCAATCACACAATCGCAATCACACAATCGCAATCACACAATCGCAATGACACAATCGCAATCACACAATCGCAATCACACAATCGCAATCACACAATCGCAATCACACAATCGCAATCACACAATCAAACAATCACACAACCACAATCCCACAATCCCAATCGCACAATCACAATCACACAATCGCAATCACACAAACGCAATCACACGATCGCAATCACACGATCGCAATCACACGATCGCAATCACACGATCACAATCACACTATCACGATCGCACAATCACAGTCACACAATCACAATCACACAGTCACACAATCACAATCACAATCACAATCACAATCACAATCAGAATCACAAACACAATCACAATCACAATCACAATCACAATCACAATCACAATCACACAATCCCACAGTCACAATCCAACAATCACGATCACACAATCACGACCACACAGTCACGATCACACAATCGCAATCACACAATCACAATCACACAACCACAAACACACAATCACAACCACACAATCACAATCACACAATCGCAATCACACAATCACGATCACACAATCACGATCACACAATCACGATCACACAATCACGATCACACAACCACAACCACACAATCACACAGTCACAATCCCACAATCACGATCACACAATCACGACCACACAGTCACAATCACACAATCGCAATCACAATCCCACAATCACAATCACACAATCACAGTCACACAATCACAATCACACAACCACAACCACACAATCACACAGTCAAAATCCCACAATCACGATCACACTATCACGACCACACAGTCACGATCACACAATCACGATCACACTATCACGATCACAGTATCACGATCACACAATCACAGTCACACAATCACAATCACACAGTCACACAATCACAATCACAATCACAATCACAATCACAATCACACAATCACAGTCACGATCACACAATCACAATCACACAATCACAATCCCACAATCACAATCACACAATCACAGTCCCACAACACAATCACACAATCACACAGTCACAATCCCACAATCACGATCACCCATTCACGATCACCCAATCACGATCATCCAATCACGATCACCCAATCACGATCACCCAATCACTATCACCAAATCACGATCACCCAATCACGATCACACGATCACAATCACACGATCACAATCACACAATCACAATCACACAATCACAATCACACAATCGCACAGTCACAATCCCACAATCACGATCACCCAATCACGATCACCCAATCACGATCACCCAATCACGATCACCCAATCACCGTCACACAATCACGGTCACACAATCACGATCACACAATCACGATCACACAATCACACAATCACAATCACAATCACAATCACACAATCGCGATCACGCAATCGCGATCACGCAATCGCGATCACGCAATCGCGATCACGCAATCGCGATCACACAATCACGATCACACAATCACACAGTCACAATCCCACAATCACGATCACACAATCACGACCACACAGTCACGATCACACAATCGCAATCACACAATCACAATCATACAATCACAATCACACAATCACAATCACACAATCACAATCACACAATCACAATCACACAATCACGATCCCACAGTCACTATCCCACAGTCACTATCCCACAATCACGATCACACAATCACAATCACACAATCACGACCACACAATCACGACCACACAATCACGATCACACAATCACGATCACACTATCACGATCACACAATCACGATCACACAATCACGATCACACAGTCACGATCACACAGTCACGATCACACAATCACGATCACACAATCACAATCACACAATCACTATCACACAATCACGACCACACAATCACAATCACACAATCACAATCACACAATCACAATCACACAATCACAATCACACAATCACGAGTACACTATCACGATCACACAATCACGATCACACAATCACGATCACACAATCACGATCACACAATCACAATCACACAATCACGATCACACAATCACAATCACACAACCACAACCACACAATCACACAGTCACAATCCCACAATCACGATCACACAATCACGACCACACAGTCACAATCACACAATAGCAATCACAATCCCACAATCACAATCACACAATCACAGTCACACAATCACAATCACACAACCACAACCACACAATCACACAGTCACAATCCCACAATCACGATCACACAATCACGATCACACAATCACGATCACACAATCACACCGTCACAATCCCACAATCACAATCACACAATCACGATCCCACAGTCACGATCCCACAATCACGATCACACAATCACAATCACACAATCACGACCACACAATCACGACCACACAATCACGATCACACAATCACGATCACACTATCACGATCACACAATCACGGTCACACAATCACAGTCACACAATCACAATCACACAGTCACACAATCACAATCACAATCACAATCACAATCACAATCACAATCACAATCACAATCACAATCACAATCACAATCACAATCACAATCACAATCACAATCACACAATCACAGTCACGATCACACAATCACAATCACACAAACACAATCCCACAATCACAATCACACAATCACAGTCACACAATCACAATCACAAAATCACACAGTCACAATCCGACAATCACGATCACCCAATCACGATCACCCAATCACGATCATCCAATCACGATCACCCAATCACGATCACCCAATCACGATCACCAAATCACGATCACCCAATCACGATCACACGATCACAATCACACGATCACAATCACACAATCACAATCACACAATCGCACAGTCACAATCCCACAATAACGATCACCCAATCACGATCACCCAATCACGATCGCCCAATCACGATCACCTAATCACGGTCACACAATCACGGTCATACAGTCACGATCACACAATCACGATCACACAATCACACAATCACAATCACAATCACAATCACACAATCGCGATCACGCAATCGCGATCACGCAATCGCGATCACACAATCACGATCACACAATCACACAGTCACAATCCCACAATCACGATCACACAATCACGACCACACAGTCACAATCACACAATCGCAATCACAATCACACAATCACAGTCACACAATCACAATCACATAACCACAACCACACAATCACACAGTCACAATCCCACAATCACGATCACACAATCACGACCACACAGTCACGATCACACAATCACGATCACACTATCACGATCACACTATCACGATCACACTATCACGATCACACTATCACGACCACACAATCACAATCACAATCACAATCACAATCACAATCACAATCACAATCACACGATCACAGTCACGATCACACAATCACAATCACACAATCACAATCCCACAATCACAATCACACAATCACAGTCACACAATCACAATCACACAATCACACAGTCACAATCCCACAATCACGATCACCCAATCACGATCACCCAATCACGACCACCCAATCACGATCACCCAATCACGATCACCAAATCACGATCACCCAATCACGATCACCCAATCATGGTCCCCCAATCACGATCACACGATCACAATCACACGATCACAATCACACAATCACAATCACACAATCACACAATCACGATCACACAATCACGACCACACAGTCACAATCACACAATCGCAATCACAATCACACAATCACAGTCACACAATTACAATCGCACAACCACAACCACACAATCCCACAGTCACAATCCCACAATCACAATCACACAATCGCGACCACACAGTCACGATCACACAATCACAATCATGCAATCACAATCACACAATCACGACCACACCATCACAATCACACAATCACAATCACACAATCACAATCACACAATCACGATCCCACAGTCACGATCCCACAATCACGATCACACAATCACAATCACACAATCACGACCACACAATCACGACCACACAATCACGACCACACAATCACGATCACACAATCACGATCACACAATCACGATCACACTATCACGATCACACAATCACGATCACACAATCACGATCACACAATCACGATCACACAATCACGATCACACAATCACGATCACACAATCACGATCACACAATCACGATCACACAATCACGATCACACAATCACGATCACACAATCACGATCACACAATCACGATCACACAATCACAATCACACAATCACAATCACAATCACAATCACACAATCACAATCACACAATCACAATCACACAATCACAATCACACAATCACAATCACACAATCACAATCACACAATCACAATCACACAATCACAATCACACAATCACAATCACACAATCACAGTCACACAATCACAATCACACAATCGCACAGTCACAATCCCACAATCACGATCACCCAATCACGATCACCCAATCACGATCACCCAATCACGATCACCCAATGACGATCACACAATCACGATCACACAATCACGATCACACAATCACGATCACACAATCACGATCACACAATCACGATCACACAATCACGACCACACAGTCACAATTACACAATCGCAATCACAATCACACAATCACAGTCACACAATTACAATCGCACAACCACAACCACACAATCCCACAGTCACAATCCCACAATCACAATCACACAATCACGACCACACAGTCACGATCACACAATCGCAATCACACAATCACAATCATGCAATCACAATCACACAATCACAACCACACCATCACAATCACACAATCACAATCACACAATCACAATCACACAATCACGATCCCACAGTCACGATACCACAATCACGATCACACAATCACAATCACACAATCACAGTCACACAATCACGATCACACAATCACAATCACACAACCACAACCACAACCACACAATCACACAGTCACAATCCCACAATCACGATCACACAATCACGATCACACAATCACACAATCACAATCACAATCACAAACACAATCACACAATCGCGATCACGCAATCGCGATCACGCAATCGCGATCACGCAATCGCGATCACACAATCACGATCACACAATCACACAGTCACAATCCCACAATCACGATCACACAATCACGACCACACAGTCACAATCACACAATCGCAATCAGAATCACACAATGACAATCACATAACCACAACCACACAATCACACAGTCACAATCCCACAATCACGATCACACAATCACGACCACACAGTCACGATCACACAATCACGCTCACACTATCACGATCACACTATCACGATCACACAATCACAGTCACACAATCACAATCACACAATCACACAATCACACAGTCACAATCCCACAATCACGATCACCCAATCACGATCACCCAATCACGACCACCCAATCACGATCACCCAATCACGATCACCAAATCACGATCACCCAATCACGATCACCCAATCACGGTCACCCAATCACGATCACACAATCACGATCACACAATCACAATCACACAATCACACAGTCACAATCCCACAATCACGATCACCCAATCACGATCACCCAATCACGACCACCCAATCACGATCACCCAATCACGATCACCAAATCACGATCACCCAATCACGATCACCCAATCACGGTCACCCAATCACGATCACACAATCACAATCACACAATCACAATCACACAATCACAATCACACAATCACAATCACACAATCAAACAATCGCAATCAAACAATCGCTATCACACAATCGCAATCACACAAACGCAATCACACAATCGTAATCACACAATCGCAATCACACAATCGCAATCACACAATTGCAATCACACAATCGCAATCACACAATCGCAATCACACAATCGCAATCACACAATCGCAATCACACAATCGCAATCACACAATGGCAATCACACAATCAAACAACCACACAACCACAATCCCAAAATCACAATCGCACAATCACAATCACACAATCGCAATCACACAAACGCAATCACACAATCGCAATCACACGATCGCAATCACACGATCGCAATCACACGATCGCAATCACACGATCACAATCACACGATCGCAATCACACGATCACAATCACACTATCACGATCGCACTATCACGATCGCACAATCACAGTCACACAATCACAATCACACAATCACAATCACAATCACAATCACAATCACAATCACAATATCACAGTCACGATCACACAATCACAATCACACAATCACAATCCCACAATCACAATCACACAATCACAGTCACACCATCACAATCACACAATCGCACAGTCACAATCCCACAATCACGATCACCCAATCACGATCACCCAATCACGATCACCCAATCACGATCACCCAATCA
Source organism: Megachile rotundata (assembly GCF_050947335.1). Taxonomy (NCBI): domain Eukaryota; kingdom Metazoa; phylum Arthropoda; class Insecta; order Hymenoptera; family Megachilidae; genus Megachile; species Megachile rotundata. The sequence continues at coordinate 181,348 of NC_134997.1, read as the reverse complement.
CGATCACACAATCACTATCTCACAGTCTCGATCACACAATCACACAATCACAGTCACACAATCACAATCACACAGTCACACAATCACAATCACAATCACAATCACAATCACAATCACAATCACAATCACAATCACAATCACAATCACAATCACAATCACAATCACAATCACAGTCACAATCACAATCACACAATCACAGTCACGATCACACAATCACAATCACACGATCACAATCCCACAATCACAATCACACAATCACAGTCACACAATCACAATCACACAATCGCACAGTCACAATCCCACAATCACGATCACCCAATCACGATCACCCAATCACGATCACCCAATCACGATCACCCAATCACGGTCACCCAATCACGATCACCCAATCACGATCACCCAATCACGATCACCTAATCACGGTCACACAATCACGGTCACACAATCACGATCACACAATCACGATCACACAATCACACAATCACAATCACAATCACAATCACAATCACACAATCGCGATCACGCAATCGCGATCACGCAATCGCGATCACACAATCACGATCACACAATCACGATCACACAATCACACAGTCACAATCCCACAATCACGATCACACAATCACGACCACACAGTCACAATCACACAATCGCAATCACAATCACACAATCACAGTCACACAACCACAATCACATAACCACAACCACACAATCACACAGTCACAATCCCACAATCACGATCACACAATCACGACCACACATTCACGATCACACAATCACGATCACACTATCACGATCACACTATCACGATCACACTATCACGATCACACTATAACGATCACACAATCACAGTCACACAATCACAATCACACAGTCACACAATCACAATCACAATCACAATCACAATCACAATCACAATCACAATCACAATCACAATCACAATCACACGATCACAGTCACGATCACACAATCACAATCACACAATCACAATCCCACAATCACAATCACACAATCACAGTCACACAATCACAATCACACAATCACACAGTCACAATCCCACAATCACGATCACCCAATCACGATCACCCAATCACGACCACCCAATCACGATCACCCAATCACGATCACCAAATCACGATCACCCAATCACGATCACCCAATCACGGTCACCCAATCACGATCACACGATCACAATCACACGATCACAATCACACAATCACAATCACACAATCACACAATCACACAATCACAATCACACAATCACAATCACACAAACACAATCACACAATCACAATCACACAATCACAATCACACAATCACAATCACACAATCACAATCACACAATCACAATCACACAATCACAATCACACAATCACAATCACACAATCACAATCACACAATCACAATCACACAATCACAATCACACAATCACAATCACACAATCACAATCACACAATCACAATCACACAATCACAATCACACAATCACAATCACACAATCACAATCACACAATCACAATCACACAATCACAATCACACAATCACAAACACACAATCACAATCACACAATCACTATCACACAATCACGACCACACAATCACAATCACACAATCACAATCACACAATCACAATCACACAATCACAATCACACAATCACGAGTACACTATCACGATCACACAATCACGATCACACAATCACGATCACACAATCACGATCACACAATCACAATCACACAATCACGATCACACAATCACAATCACACAACCACAACCACACAATCACACAGTCACAATCCCACAATCACGATCACACAATCACGACCACACAGTCACAATCACACAATAGCAATCACAATCCCACAATCACAATCACACAATCACAGTCACACAATCACAATCACACAACCACAACCACACAATCACACAGTCACAATCCCACAATCACGATCACACAATCACGATCACACATCACGATCACACAATCACGATCACACAATCACACCGTCACAATCCCACAATCACAATCACACAATCACGATCCCACAGTCACGATCCCACAATCACGATCACACAATCACAATCACACAATCACGACCACACAATCACGACCACACAATCACGATCACACAATCACGATCACACTATCACGATCACACAATCACGGTCACACAATCACAGTCACACAATCACAATCACACAGTCACACAATCACTATCACAATCACAATCACAATCACAATCACAATCACAATCACAATCACAATCACAATCACAATCACAATCACAATCACAATCACAATCACACAATCACAGTCACGATCACACAATCACAATCACACAATCACAATCCCACAATCACAATCACACAATCACAGTCACACAATCACAATCACACAATCACACAGTCACAATCCCACAATCACGATCACCCAATCACGATCACCCAATCACGATCATCCAATCACGATCACCCAATCACGATCACCCAATCACGATCACCAAATCACGATCACCCAATCACGATCACACGATCACAATCACACAATCACAATCACACAATCGCACAGTCACAATCCCACAATAACGATCACCCAATCACGATCACCCAATCACGATCGCCCAATCACGATCACCTAATCACGGTCACACAATCACGGTCATACAGTCACGATCACACAATCACGATCACACAATCACACAATCACAATCACAATCACAATCACACAATCGCGATCACGCAATCGCGATCACGCAATCGCGATCACACAATCACGATCACACAATCACACAGTCACAATCCCACAATCACGATCACACAATCACGACCACACAGTCACAATCACACAATCGCAATCACAATCACACAATCACAGTCACACAATCACAATCACATAACCACAACCACACAATCACACAGTCACAATCCCACAATCACGATCACACAATCACGACCACACAGTCACGATCACACAATCACGATCACACTATCACGATCACACTATCACGATCACACTATCACGATCACACAATCACAGTCACACAATCACAATCACAATCACAATCACAATCACAATCACAATCACAATCACAATCACACGATCACAGTCACGATCACACAATCACAATCACACAATCACAATCCCACAATCACAATCACACAATCACAGTCACACAATCACAATCACACAATCACACAGTAACAATCCCACAATCACGATCACCCAATCACGATCACCCAATCACGACCACCCAATCACGATCACCCAATCACGATCACCAAATCACGATCACCCAATCACGATCACCCAATCATGGTCACCCAATCACGATCACACGATCACAATCACACGATCACAATCACACAATCACAATCACACAATCAAAATCACACAATCACAAACACACAATCACAATCACACAATCACAGTCACACAATCACAATCACACAATCGCACAGTCACAATCCCACAATCACGATCACCCAATCACGATCACCCAATCACGATCACCCAATCACGATCACCCAATCACGATCACACAATCACGATCACACAATCACGATCACACAATCACGATCACACAATCACGATCACACAATCACGATCACACAATCACACAATCACGACCACACAGTCACAATCACACAATCGCAATCACAATCACACAATCACAGTCACACAATTACAATCGCACAACCACAACCACACAATCCCACAGTCACAATCCCACAATCACAATCACACAATCGCGACCACACAGTCACGATCACACAATCACAATCATGCAATCACAATCACACAATCACGACCACACCATCACAATCACACAATCACAATCACACAATCACAATCACACAATCACGATCCCACAGTCACGATCCCACAATCACGATCACACAATCACGACCACACAATCACGACCACACAATCACGACCACACAATCACGATCACACAATCACGATCACACAATCACGATCACACTATCACGATCACACAATCACGATCACACAATCACGATCACACAATCACGATCACACAATCACGATCACACAATCACGATCACACAATCACGATCACACAATCACGATCACACAATCACGATCACACAATCACGATCACACAATCACAATCACACAATCACAATCACAATCACAATCACACAATCACAATCACACAATCACAATCACACAATCACAATCACACAATCACAATCACACAATCACAGTCACACAATCACAATCACACAATCGCACAGTCACAATCCCACAATCACGATCACCCAATCACGATCACCCAATCACGATCACCCAATCACGATCACCCAATGACGATCACACAATCACGATCACACAATCACGATCACACAATCACGATCACACAATCACGATCACACAATCACGACCACACAGTCACAATTACACAATCGCAATCACAATCACACAATCACAGTCACACAATTACAATCGCACAACCACAACCACACAATGCCACAGTCACAATCCCACAATCACAATCACACAATCACGACCACACAGTCACGATCACACAATCGCAATCACACAATCACAATCATGCAATCACAATCACACAATCACAACCACACCATCACAATCACACAATCACAATCACACAATCACAATCACACAATCACGATCCCACAGTCACGATCCCACAATCACGATCACACAATCACAATCACACAATCACAATCACACAATCACGATCACACAATCACAATCACACAACCACAACCACAACCACACAATCACACAGTCACAATCCCACAATCACGATCACACAATCACGATCACACAATCACACAATCACAATCACAATCACAAACACAATCACACAATCGCGATCACGCAATCGCGATCACGCAATCGCGATCACGCAATCGCGATCACACAATCACGATCACACAATCACACAGTCACAATCCCACAATCACGATCACACAATCACGACCACACAGTCACAATCACACAATCGCAATCAGAATCACACAATCACAATCACATAACCACAACCACACAATCACACAGTCACAATCCCACAATCACGATCACACAATCACGACCACACAGTCACGATAACACAATCACGATCACACTATCACGATCACACTATCACGATCACACAATCACAGTCACACAATCACAATCACACAATCACACAATCACACAGTCACAATCCCACAATCACGATCACCCAATCACGATCACCCAATCACGACCACCCAATCACGATCACCCAATCACGATCACCAAATCACGATCACCCAATCACGATCACCCAATCACGGTCACCCAATCACGATCACACAATCACAATCACACAATCACAATCACACAATCACAATCACACAATCACAATCACACAATCAAACAATCGCAATCAAACAATCGCAATCACACAATCGCAATCACACAAACGCAATCACACAATCGCAATCACACAATCACAATCACACAATCGCAATCACACAATTGCAATCACACAATCGCAATCACACAATCGCAATCACACAATCGCAATCACACAATCGCAATCACACAATCGCAATCACACAATGGCAATCACACAATCAAACAATCACACAACCACAATCCCAAAATCACAATCGCACAATCACAATCACACAATCGCAATCACACAAACGCAATCACACAATCGCAATCACACGATCGCAATCACACGATCGCAATCACACGATCGCAATCACACGATCACAATCACACGATCGCAATCACACGACCACAATCACACTATCACGATCGCACTATCACGATCGCACAATCACAGTCACACAATCACAATCACACAATCACAATCACAATCACAATCACAATCACAATCACAATCACAATATCACAGTCACGATCACACAATCACAATCACACAATCACAATCCCACAATCACAATCACACAATCACAGTCACACCATCACAATCACACAATCGCACAGTCACAATCCCACAATCACGATCACCCAATCACGATCACCCAATCACGATCACCCAATCACGATCACCCAATCACGATCACACAATCACGATCACACAATCACGATCACACAATCACGATCACACAATCACTATCACACAGTCACGATCACACAATCACACAATCACAGTCACACAATCACAATCACACAACCACAACCACACAATCACACAGTCACAATCCCACAATAACGATCACACAATCACGACCACACAGTCACGATCACACAATCACGATCACACTTTCACGATCACACTATCACGATCACACAATCACAGTCACACAATCACAATCACACAGTCACACAATCACAATCACAATCACAATCACAATCACAATCACAATCACAATCACAATCACAATCACAATCACAATCACAATCACAATCACAATCACAATCACAATCACAATCACAGTCACAATCACAATCACACAATCACAGTCACGATCACACAATCACAATCACACGATCACAATCCCACAATCACAATCACACAATCACAGTCACACAATCACAATCACACAATCGCACAGTCACAATCCCACAATCACGATCACCCAATCACGATCACCCAATCACGATCACCCAATCACGATCACCCAATCACGGTCACCCAATCACGATCACCCAATCACGATCACCCAATCACGATCACCTAATCACGGTCACACAATCACGGTCACACAATCACGATCACACAATCACGATCACACAATCAAACAATCACAATCACAATCACAATCACAATCACACAATCGCGATCACGCAATCGCGATCACGCAATCGCGATCACGCAATCGCGATCACGCAATCGCGATCACACAATCACGATCACACAATCACGATCACACAATCACACAGTCACAATCCCACAATCACGATCACACAATCACGACCACACAGTCACAATCACACAATCGCAATCACAATCACACAATCACAGTCACACAATCACAATCACATAACCACAACCACACAATCACACAGTCACAATCCCACAATCACGATCACACAATCACGACCACACATTCACGATCACACAATCACGATCACACTATCACGATCACACTATCACGATCACACTATCACGATCACACTATCACGATCACACTATCACGATCACACAATCACAGTCACACAATCACAATCACACAGTCACACAATCACAATCACAATCACAATCACAATCACAATCACAATCACAATCACAATCACACGATCACAGTCACGATTACACAATCACAATCACACAATCACAATCCCACAATCACAATCACACAATCACAGTCACACAATCACAATCACACAATCACACTGTCACAATCCCACAATCACGATCACCCAATCACGATCACCCAATCACGACCACCCAATCACGATCACCCAATCACGATCACCAAATCACGATCACCCAATCACGATCACCCAATCACGGTCACCCAATCACGATCACACGATCACGATCACCCAATCACGATCACACAATCACGATCACACAATCACGATCACACAATCACGATCACACAATCACTATCACACAGTCACGATCACACAATCACACAATCACAGTCACACAATCACAATCACACAACCACAACCACACAATCACACAGTCACAATCCCACAATCACGATCACACAATCACGACCACACAGTCACGATCACACAATCACGATCACACTTTCACGATCACACTATCACGATCACACAATCACAGTCACACAATCACAATCACACAGTCACACAATCACAATCACAATCACAATCACAATCACAATCACAATCACAATCACAATCACAATCACAATCACAATCACAATCACAATCACAATCACAATCACAATCACAATCACAATCACAATCACAATCACAATCACAGTCACAATCACAATCACACAATCACAGTCACGATCACACAATCACAATCACACGATCACAATCCCACAATCACAATCACACAATCACAGTCACACAATCACAATCACACAATCGCACAGTCACAATCCCACAATCACGATCACCCAATCACGATCACCCAATCACGATCACCCAATCACGATCACCCAATCACGGTCACCCAATCACGATCACCCAATCACGATCACCCAATCACGATCACCTAATCACGGTCACACAATCACGGTCACACAATCACGATCACACAATCACGATCACACAATCAAACAATCACAATCACAATCACAATCACAATCACAATCACAATCACACAATCGCGATCACGCAATCGCGATCACGCAATCGCGATCACGCAATCGCGATCACACAATCACGATCACACAATCACGATCACACAATCACACAGTCACAATCCCACAATCACGATCACACAATCACGACCACACATTCACGATCACACAATCACGATCACACTATCACGATCACACTATCACGATCACACTATCACGATCACACTATCACGATCACACAATCACAGTCACACAATCACAATCACACAGTCACACAATCACAATCACAATCACAATCACAATCACAATCACAATCACAATCACAATCACAATCACAATCACAATCACACGATCACAGTCACGATTACACAATCACAATCACACAATCACAATCCCACAATCACAATCACACAATCACAGTCACACAATCACAATCACACAATCACACTGTCACAATCCCACAATCACGATCACCCAATCACGATCACCCAATCACGACCACCCAATCACGATCACCCAATCACGATCACCAAATCACGATCACCCAATCACGATCACCCAATCACGGTCACCCAATCACGATCACACGATCACAATCACACGGTCACAATCACACAATCACAATCACACAATCACACAATCACACAATCACACAATCACAATCACACAATCACAATCACACAAACACAATCACACAATCACAATCACACAATCACAATCACACAATCACAATCACACAATCACAATCACACAATCACAATCACACAATCACAATCACACAATCACAATCACACAATCACAATCACACAATCACAATCACACAATCACAATCACACAATCACAATCACACAATCACAATCACACAATCACAATCACACAATCACAATCACACAATCACAATCACACAATCACAATCACACAATCACAAACACACAATCACAATCACACAATCACAATCACACAATCACAATCACACAATCACAATCACACAATCACAATCACACAATCACAATCACACAATCACAATCACACAATCACAATCACACAATCACAATCACACAATCACAATCACACAATCACAATCACACAATCACAATCACACAATCACAATCACACAATCACAATCACACAATCACAATCACACAATCACAATCACACAATCACAATCACACAATCACAATCACAATCACACAATCACAATCACACAATCACAATCACACAATCACACAATCGCAATCAAACAAACGCAATCACACAATCGCAATCACACAATCGCAATCACACAATCAAACAATCGCAATCACACAAACGCAATCACACAATCGCAATCACACGATCGCAATCACACGATCGCAATCACACGATCGCAATCACACGATCACTATCACACTATCACGATCGCAAAATCACAGTCACACAATCACAATCACACAGTCACACAATCACAATCACAATCACAATCAGAATCACAATCACAATCACAATCACAATCACAATCACAATCACAATCACAATCACAATCACAATCACAATCACAATCACACAATCACAGTCACGATCACACAATCACAATCACACAATCACAATCCCACAATCACAATCACACAATCACAGTCACACAATCACAATCACACAATCGCACAGTCACCATCCCACAATCACGATCACCCAATCACGATCACCCAATCACGATCACCCAATCACGATCACACAATCACGATCACACAATCACGATCACACAATCACGATCACACAATCACGATCACACAATCACACAGTCACAATCCCACAATCACGATCACACAATCACGACCACACAGTCACAATCACACAATCGCAATCACAATCACAATCATGCAATCACAATCACACAATCACAACCACACCATCACAATCACACAATCACAATCACACAATCACAATCACACAATCACGATCCCACAGTCACGATCCCACAATCACGATCACACAATCACAATCACGCAATCACGACCACACAATCACGACCACACAATCACGACCACACAATCACGATCACACAATCACGATCACACAATCACGATCACACTATCACGATCACACAATCACGATCACACAATCACGATCACACAATCACGATCACACAATCACGATCACACAATCACGATCACACAATCACAATCCCACAATCACGATCACCCAATCACGATCACCCAATCACGATCATCCAATCACGATCGCCCAATCACGATCACCCAATCACGATCACCAAATCACGATCACCCAATCACGATCACACGATCACAATCACACGATCACAATCACACAATCACAATCACACAATCGCACAGTCACAATCCCACAATAACGATCACCCAATCACGATCACCCAATCACGATCGCACAATCACGATCACCTAATCACGGTCACACAATCACGGTCACACAATCACGATCACACAATCACGATCACACAATCACGATCACACAATCACGATCACACAATCACACAATCACAATCACAATCACAATCACACAATCGCGATCACGCAATCGCGATCACGCAATCGCGATCACGCAATCGCGATCACACAATCACGATCACACAATCACACAATCACAATCCCACAATCACGATCACACAATCACGACCACACAGTCACAATCACACAATCGCAATCACAATCACACAATCACAGTCACACAATCACAATCGCATAACCACAACCACACAATCACACAGTCACAATCCCACAATCACGACCACACAATCACGACCACACAGTCACGATCACACAATCACGATCACACTATCACGATCACACTATCACGATCACACAATCACGATCACACAATCACAGTCACACAATCACAATCACACAGTCACACAATCACAATCACAATCACAATCACAATCACAATCACAATCACAATCACAATCACAATCACAATCACAATCACAATCACAATCACAATCACACGATCACAGTCACGATCACACAATCACACAATCACAATCACAATCACAATCACACAATCGCGATCACGCAATCGCGATCACGCAATCGCGATCACGCAATCGCGATCACACAATCACGATCACACAATCACACAATCACAATCACACAATCACGACCACACAGTCACGATCACACAATCGCAATCACACAATCACAATCATGCAATCACAATCACACAATCACAACCACACCATCACAATCACACAATCACAATCACACAATCACAATCACACAATCACGATCCCACAGTCACGATCCCACAATCACGATCACACAATCACAATCGCACAATCACGACCACACAATCACGACCACACAATCACGACCACACAATCACGATCACACAATCACGATCACACAATCACGATCACACTATCACGATCACACAATCACGATCACACAATCACGATCACACAATCACGATCACACAATCACGATCACACAATCACGATCACACAATCACGATCACACAATCACGATCACACAATCACGATCACACAATCACAATCACACAATCACAATCACACAATCACAATCACACAATCACAATCACACAATCACAATCACACAATCACAATCACACAATCACAATCACATAATCACAATCACACAATCACAATCACACAATCACAATCACACAATCACAATCACACAATCACAATCACACAATCACGACCACACAATCACTATCACACAATCACAATCACACAATCACGAGTACACTGTCACGATCACACAATCACGATCACACAATCACAATACCACATTCACGATCACACAATCACGACCACACAGTCTCAATCACACAATAGCAATCACAATCCCACAACCACAATCACACAATCACAGTCACACAATCACAATCACACAACCACAACCACACAATCACACAGTCACAATCCCACAATCACGATCACACAATCACGATCACACAATCACGATCACAAAATCACACCGTCACAATCCCACAATCACAATCACACAATCACGATCCCACAGTCACGATCCCACAATCACGATCACACAATCACAATCACACAATCACGACCACACAATCACGACCACACAATCACGATCACACAATCACGATCACACTATCACGATCACACAATCACGGTCACACAATCACGACCACACAATCACGATCACACAATCACGATCACACAATCACAACCACACAATCACAATCACACAATCACAATCACACAATCACCATCACACAATCACAATCACACAATCACGACCACACAATCACGACCACACAATCACGATCACAAAATCACGATTACACTATCACGATCACACAATCACGATCACACAGTCACGATCACACAATCACAATCACACAATCAGAATCACACAATCACGATCACACAATCACAATCACACAATCACAATCACACAATCACAATCACACAATCACAATCACACAATCACAATCACACAATCACAATCACACAATCACAAACACACAATCACAATCACGCAATCACAATCACACAATCACAATCACACAATCACAATCACACAATCACAATCACACAATCACAATCACACAATCACAATCACACAATCACAATCACACAATCACAATCACACAATCACAATCACACAATCACAATCACACAATCAAACAATCGCAATCAAACAATCGCAATCACACAATCGCAATCAAACAAACGCAATCACACAATCGCAATCACACAATCGCAATCACACAATCGCAATCACACAATCGCAATCACACAATCGCAATCACACAATCGCAATGACACAATCGCAATCACACAATCGCAATCACACAATCGCAATCACACAATCGCAATCACACAATCAAACAATCACACAACCACAATCCCACAATCACAATCGCACAATCACAATCACACAATCGCAATCACACAAACGCCATCACACAATCGCAATCACACGATCGCAATCACACGATCGCAATCACACGATCGCAATCACACGATCGCTATCACACTATCACGATCGCAAAATCACAGTCACACAATCACAATCACACAGTCACACAATCACAATCACAATCACAATCAGAATCACAATCACAATCACAATCACAATCACAATCACAATCACAATCACAATCACAATCACAATCACAATCACACAATCACAGTCACGATCACACAATCACAATCACACAATCACAATCCCACAATCACAATCACACAATCACAGTCACACAATCACAATCACACAATCGCACAGTCACCATCCCACAATCACGATCACCCAATCACGATCACCCAATCACGATCACCCAATCACGATCACCCAATCACGATCACACAATCACGATCACACAATCACGATCACACAATCACGATCACACAATCACGATCACACAATCACGATCACACAATCACACAGTCACAATCCCACAATCACGATCACACAATCACGACCACACAGTCACAATCACACAATCGCAATCACAATCACAATCATGCAATCACAATCACACAATCACAACCACACCATCACAATCACACAATCACAATCACACAATCACAATCACACAATCACGATCCCACAGTCACGATCCCACAATCACGATCACACAATCACAATCACACAATCACGACCACACAATCACGACCACACAATCACGACCACACAATCACGATCACACAATCACGATCACACAATCACGATCACACTATCACGATCACACAATCACGATCACACAATCACGATCACACAATCACGATCACACAATCACGATCACACAATCACGATCACACAATCACACCGTCACAATCCCACAATCACAATCACACAATCACGATCCCACAGTCACGATCCCACAATCACGATCACACAATCACAATCACACAATCACGACCACACAATCACGACCACACAATCACGATCACACAATCACGATCACACTATCACGATCACACAATCACGGTCACACAATCACGACCACACAATCACGATCACACAATCACGATCACACAATCACACAGTCACATTCCCACAATCACGATCACACAATCACGACCACACAGTCACAATCACACAATCGCAATCACAATCACACAATCACAGTCACACAATCACAATCACATAACCACAACCACACAATCACACAGTCACAATCCCACAATCACGATCACACAATCACGACCACACAGTCACGATCACACAATCACGATCACACTATCACGATCACACTATCACGATCGCACTATCACGATCACACAATCACACTCACACAATCACAATCACACAGTCACACAATCACAATCACAATCACAATCACAATCACAATCACAATCACAATCACACGATCACAGTCACGATCACACAATCACAATCACTCAATCACAATCCCACAAGCACAATCACACAATCACAGTCACACAATCACAATCACACAATCACACAGTCACAATCCCACAATCACGATCACCCAATCACGATCACCCAATCACGACCACCCAATCACGATCACCCAATCACGATCACCAAATCACGATCACCCAATCACGATCACCCAATCACGGTCACCCAATCACGATCACACGATCACAATCACACGATCACAATCACACAATCACAATCACACAATCACACAATCACAATCACACAATCACAATCACACAAACACAATCACACAATCACAATCACACAATCACAATCACACAATCACGATCCCACAGTCACGATCCCACAATCACGATCACACAATCACAATCACACAATCACGACCACACAATCACGACCACACAATCACGATCACACAATCACGATCACACAATCACAATCACACAACCACAACCACACAATCACACAGTCACAATCCCACAATCACGATCACACAATCACGACCACACTGTCACGATCACACAATCGCAATCACACAATCACAATCATACAATTACAATCACACAATCACAACCACACAATCACAATCACACAATCACAATCACACAATCACAATCACACAATGACGATCCCACAGTCACTATCCCACAATCACGATCACACAATCACAATCACACAATCACGACCACACAATCACGACCACACAATCACGATCACACAATCACGATCACACAATCACGATCACACTATCACGATCACACAATCACAATCACACAATCACGATCACACAATCACAATCACACAACCACAACCACACAATCACACAGTCACAATCCCACAATCACGTTCACACAATCACGACCACACAGTCACAATCACACAATAGCAATCACAATCCCACAATCACAATCACACAATCACAGTCACACAATCACAATCACACAACCACAACCACACAATCACAGTCACAATCCCACAATCACGATCACACAATCACGATCACACCATCACGATCACACAATCACACCGTCACAATCCCACAATCACAATCACACAATCACGATCCCACAGTCACGATCCCACAATCACGATCACACAATCACAATCACACAATCACGACCACACAATCACGACCACACAATCACGATCACACAATCACGATCACACTATCACGATCACACAATCACGGTCACACAATCACAGTCACACAATCACAATCACACAGTCACACAATCACAATCACAATCACAATCACAATCACAATCACAATCACAATCACAATCACAATCACAATCACACAATCACAGTCACGATCACACGATCACAATCACACAATCACAATCCCACAATCACAATCACACAATCACAGTCACACAATCACAATCACACAATCACACAGTCACAATCCCACAATCACGATCACCCAATCACGATCACCCAATCACGATCATCCAATCACGACCACACAATCACGACCACACAATCACGATCACACAATCACGATCACACTATCACGATCACACTATCACGATCACACTATCACGATCACACTATCACGATCACACAATCACAGTCACACAATCACAATCACACAGTCACACAATCACAATCACAATCACAATCACAATCACAATCACAATCACAATCACAATCACAATCACAATCACAATCACAATCACACAGTCACACAATCACAATCACAATCACAATCACAATCACAATCACAATCACAATCACAATCACAATCACAATCACAATCACAATCACAATCACAATCACAATCACAATCACACGATCACAGTCACGATCACACAATCACAATCACACAATCACAATCCCACAATCACAATCACACAATCACAGTCACACAATCACAATCACACAATCACACAGTCACAATCCCACAATCACGATCACCCAATCACGATCACCCAATCACGACCACCCAATCACGATCACCCAATCACGATCACCAAATCACGATCACCCAATCACGATCACCCAATCACGGTCACCCAATCACGGTCACACGATCACAATCACACGATCACAATCACACAATCACAATCACACAATCACACAATCACACAATCACAATCACACAATCACAATCACACAAACACAATCACACAATCACAATCACACAATCACAATCACACAATCACAATCACACAATCACAATCACACAATCACAATCACACAATCACAATCACACAATCACAATCACACAATCACAATCACACAATCACAATCACACAATCACAATCACACAATCACAATCACACAATCACAATCACACAATCACAATCACACAATCACAATCACACAATCACAAACACACAATCACAATCACACAATCACTATCACACAATCACGACCACACAATCACAATCACACAATCACAATCACACAATCACAATCACACAATCACAATCACACAATCACGAGTACACTATCACGATCACACAATCACGATCACACAATCACGATCACACAATCACGATCACACAATCACAATCACACAATCACGATCACACAATCACAATCACACAACCACAACCACACAATCACACAGTCACAATCCCACAATCACGATCACACAATCACGACCACACAGTCACAATCACACAATAGCAATCACAATCCCACAATCACAATCACACAATCACAGTCACACAATCACAATCACACAACCACAACCACACAATCACACAGTCACAATCCCACAATCACGATCACACAATCACGATCACACAATCACGATCACACAATCACACCGTCACAATCCCACAATCACAATCACACAATCACGATCCCACAGTCACGATCCCACAATCACGATCACCCAATCACGATCATCCAATCACGATCACCCAATCACGATCACCCAATCACGATCACCAAATCACGATCACCCAATCACGATCACACGATCACAATCACACGATCACAATCACACAATCACAATCACACAATCGCACAGTCACAATCCCACAATAACGATCACCCAATCACGATCACCCAATCACGATCGCCCAATCACGATCACCTAATCACGGTCACACAATCACGGTCATACAGTCACGATCACACAATCACGATCACACAATCACACAATCACAATCACAATCACAATCACACAATCGCGATCACGCAATCGCGATCACGCAATCGCGATCACACAATCACGATCACACAATCACACAGTCACAATCCCACAATCACGATCACACAATCACGACCACACAGTCACAATCACACAATCGCAATCACAATCACACAATCACAGTCACACAATCACAATCACATAACCACAACCACACAATCACACAGTCACAATCCCACAATCACGATCACACAATCACGACCACACAGTCACGATCACACAATCACGATCACACTATCACGATCACACTATCACGATCACACTATCACGATCACACAATCACAGTCACACAATCACAATCACAATCACAATCACAATCACAATCACAATCACAATCACACGATCACAGTCACGATCACACAATCACAATCACACAATCACAATCCCACAATCACAATCACACAATCACAGTCACACAATCACAATCACACAATCACACAGTCACAATCCCACAATCACGATCACCCAATCACGATCACCCAATCACGACCACCCAATCACGATCACCCAATCACGATCACCAAATCACGATCACCCAATCACGATCACCCAATCATGGTCACCCAATCACGATCACACGATCACAATCACACGATCACAATCACACAATCACAATCACACAATCAAAATCACACAATCACAATCACACAATCACAATCACACAATCACAGTCACACAATCACAATCACACAATCGCACAGTCACAATCCCACAATCACGATCACCCAATCACGATCACCCAATCACGATCACCCAATCACGATCACCCAATCACGATCACACAATCACGATCACACAATCACGATCACACAATCACGATCACACAATCACGATCACACAATCACGATCACACAATCACGATCACACAATCACGATCACACAATCACACAATCACGACCACACAGTCACAATCACACAATCGCAATCACAATCACACAATCACAGTCACACAATTACAATCGCACAACCACAACCACACAATCCCACAGTCACAATCCCACAATCACAATCACACAATCGCGACCACACAGTCACGATCACACAATCACAATCATGCAATCACAATCACACAATCACGACCACACCATCACAATCACACAATCACAATCACACAATCACAATCACACAATCACGATCCCACAGTCACGATCCCACAATCACGATCACACAATCACAATCACACAATCACGATCCCACAGTCACGATCTCACAATCACGATCACACAATCACAATCACACAATCACGAGTACACTGTCACGATCACACAATCACGATCACACAATCACAATCCCGCAATCACGATCACACAATCACGACCACACAGTCTCAATCACACAATAGCAATCACAATCCCACAATCACAATCACACAATCACAGTCACACAATCACAATCACACAACCACAACCACACAATCACACAGTCACAATCCCACAATCACGATCACACAATCACGATCACACAATCACACCGTCACAATCCCACAATCACAATCACACAATCACGATCCCACAGTCACGATCCCACAATCACGATCACACAATCACAATCACACAATCACGACCACACAATCACGACCACACAATCACGATCACACAATCACGATCACACTATCACGATCACACAATCACGGTCACACAATCACGACCACACAATCACGATCACACAATCACGATCACACAATCACACAGTCACATTCCCACAATCACGATCACACAATCACGACCACACAGTCACAATCACACAATCGCAATCACAATCACACAATCACAGTCACACAATCACAATCACATAACCACAACCACACAATCACACAGTCACAATCCCACAATCACGATCACACAATCACGACCACACAGTCACGATCACACAATCACGATCACACTATCACGATCACACTATCACGATCACACTATCACGATCACACAATCACACTCACACAATCACAATCACACAGTCACACAATCACAATCACAATCACAATCACAATCACAATCACAATCACACGATCACAGTCACGATCACACAATCACAATCACTCAATCACAATCCCACAAGCACAATCACACAATCACAGTCACACAATCACAATCACACAATCACACAGTCACAATCCCACAATCACGATCACCCAATCACGATCACCCAATCACGACCACCCAATCACGATCACCCAATCACGATCACCAAATCACGATCACCCAATCACGATCACCCAATCACGGTCACCCAATCACGATCACACGATCACAATCACACGATCACAATCACACAATCACAATCACACAATCACACAATCACAATCACACAATCACAATCACACAAACACAATCACACAATCACAATCACACAATCACAATCACACAATCACGATCCCACAGTCACGATCCCACAATCACGATCACACAATCACAATCACACAATCACGACCACACAATCACGACCACACAATCACGATCACACAATCACGATCACACAATCACAATCACACAACCACAACCACACAATCACACAGTCACAATCCCACAATCACGATCACACAATCACGACCACACAGTCACGATCACACAATCGCAATCACACAATCACAATCATACAATTACAATCACACAATCACAACCACACAATCACAATCACACAATCACAATCACACAATCACAATCACACAATGACGATCCCACAGTCACTATCCCACAATCACGATCACACAATCACAATCACACAATCACGACCACACAATCACGACCACACAATCACGATCACACAATCACGATCACACAATCACGATCACACTATCACGATCACACAATCACAATCACACAATCACGATCACACAATCACAATCACACAACCACAACCACACAATCACACAGTCACAATCCCACAATCACGTTCACACAATCACGACCACACAGTCACAATCACACAATAGCAATCACAATCCCACAATCACAATCACACAATCACAGTCACACAATCACAATCACACAACCACAACCACACAATCACAGTCACAATCCCACAATCACGATCACACAATCACGATCACACCATCACGATCACACAATCACACCGTCACAATCCCACAATCACAATCACACAATCACGATCCCACAGTCACGATCCCACAATCACGATCACACAATCACAATCACACAATCACGACCACACAATCACGACCACACAATCACGATCACACAATCACGATCACACTATCACGATCACACAATCACGGTCACACAATCACAGTCACACAATCACAATCACACAGTCACACAATCACAATCACAATCACAATCACAATCACAATCACAATCACAATCACAATCACAATCACAATCACAATCACAATCACAATCACAATCACAATCACACAATCACAGTCACGATCACACGATCACAATCACACAATCACAATCCCACAATCACAATCACACAATCACAGTCACACAATCACAATCACACAATCACACAGTCACAATCCCACAATCACGATCACCCAATCACGATCACCCAATCACGATCATCCAATCACGACCACACAATCACGACCACACAATCACGATCACACAATCACGATCACACTATCACGATCACACTATCACGATCACACTATCACGATCACACTATCACGATCACACAATCACAGTCACACAATCACAATCACACAGTCACACAATCACAATCACAATCACAATCACAATCACAATCACAATCACAATCACAATCACAATCACAATCACAATCACAATCACAATCACAATCACAATCACACGATCACAGTCACGATCACACAATCACAATCACACAATCACAATCCCACAATCACAATCACACAATCACAGTCACACAATCACAATCACACAATCACACAGTCACAATCCCACAATCACGATCACCCAATCACGGTCACCCAATCACGGTCACACGATCACAATCACACGATCACAATCACACAATCACAATCACACAATCACACAATCACACAATCACAATCACACAATCACAATCACACAAACACAATCACACAATCACAATCACACAATCACAATCACACAATCACAATCACACAATCACAATCACACAATCACAATCACACAATCACAATCACACAATCACAATCACACAATCACAATCACACAATCACAATCACACAATCACAATCACACAATCACAATCACACAATCACAATCACACAATCACAATCACACAATCACAATCACACAATCACAATCACACAATCACGATCACACAATCACGATCACACAATCACAATCACACAATCACGATCACACAATCACAATCACACAACCACAACCACACAATCACACAGTCACAATCCCACAATCACGATCACACAATCACGACCACACAGTCACAATCACACAATAGCAATCACAATCCCACAATCACAATCACACAATCACAGTCACACAATCACAATCACACAACCACAACCACACAATCACACAGTCACAATCCCACAATCACGATCACACAATCACGATCACACAATCACGATCACACAATCACACCGTCACAATCCCACAATCACAATCACACAATCACGATCCCACAGTCACGATCCCACAATCACGATCACCCAATCACGATCATCCAATCACGATCACCCAATCACGATCACCCAATCACGATCACCAAATCACGATCACCCAATCACGATCACACGATCACAATCACACGATCACAATCACACAATCACAATCACACAATCGCACAGTCACAATCCCACAATAACGATCACCCAATCACGATCACCCAATCACGATCGCCCAATCACGATCACCTAATCACGGTCACACAATCACGGTCATACAGTCACGATCACACAATCACGATCACACAATCACACAATCACAATCACAATCACAATCACACAATCGCGATCACGCAATCGCGATCACGCAATCGCGATCACACAATCACGATCACACAATCACACAGTCACAATCCCACAATCACGATCACACAATCACGACCACACAGTCACAATCACACAATCGCAATCACAATCACACAATCACAGTCACACAATCACAATCACATAACCACAACCACACAATCACACAGTCACAATCCCACAATCACGATCACACAATCACGACCACACAGTCACGATCACACAATCACGATCACACTATCACGATCACACTATCACGATCACACTATCACGATCACACAATCACAGTCACACAATCACAATCACAATCACAATCACAATCACAATCACAATCACAATCACACGATCACAGTCACGATCACACAATCACAATCACACAATCACAATCCCACAATCACAATCACACAATCACAGTCACACAATCACAATCACACAATCACACAGTCACAATCCCACAATCACGATCACCCAATCACGATCACCCAATCACGACCACCCAATCACGATCACCCAATCACGATCACCAAATCACGATCACCCAATCACGATCACCCAATCATGGTCACCCAATCACGATCACACGATCACAATCACACGATCACAATCACACAATCACAATCACACAATCAAAATCACACAATCACAATCACACAATCACAATCACACAATCACAGTCACACAATCACAATCACACAATCGCACAGTCACAATCCCACAATCACGATCACCCAATCACGATCACCCAATCACGATCACCCAATCACGATCACCCAATCACGATCACACAATCACGATCACACAATCACGATCACACAATCACGATCACACAATCACGATCACACAATCACGATCACACAATCACGATCACACAATCACGATCACACAATCACACAATCACGACCACACAGTCACAATCACACAATCGCAATCACAATCACACAATCACAGTCACACAATTACAATCGCACAACCACAACCACACAATCCCACAGTCACAATCCCACAATCACAATCACACAATCGCGACCACACAGTCACGATCACACAATCACAATCATGCAATCACAATCACACAATCACGACCACACCATCACAATCACACAATCACAATCACACAATCACAATCACACAATCACGATCCCACAGTCACGATCCCACAATCACGATCACACAATCACAATCACACAATCACGATCCCACAGTCACGATCTCACAATCACGATCACACAATCACAATCACACAATCACGAGTACACTGTCACGATCACACAATCACGATCACACAATCACAATCCCGCAATCACGATCACACAATCACGACCACACAGTCTCAATCACACAATAGCAATCACAATCCCACAATCACAATCACACAATCACAGTCACACAATCACAATCACACAACCACAACCACACAATCACACAGTCACAATCCCACAATCACGATCACACAATCACGATCACACAATCACACCGTCACAATCCCACAATCACAATCACACAATCACGATCCCACAGTCACGATCCCACAATCACGATCACACAATCACAATCACACAATCACGACCACACAATCACGACCACACAATCACGATCACACAATCACGATCACACTATCACGATCACACAATCACGGTCACACAATCACGACCACACAATCACGATCACACAATCACGATCACACAATCACACAGTCACATTCCCACAATCACGATCACACAATCACGACCACACAGTCACAATCACACAATCGCAATCACAATCACACAATCACAGTCACACAATCACAATCACATAACCACAACCACACAATCACACAGTCACAATCCCACAATCACGATCACACAATCACGACCACACAGTCACGATCACACAATCACGATCACACTATCACGATCACACTATCACGATCACACTATCACGATCACACAATCACACTCACACAATCACAATCACACAGTCACACAATCACAATCACAATCACAATCACAATCACAATCACAATCACACGATCACAGTCACGATCACACAATCACAATCACTCAATCACAATCCCACAAGCACAATCACACAATCACAGTCACACAATCACAATCACACAATCACACAGTCACAATCCCACAATCACGATCACCCAATCACGATCACCCAATCACGACCACCCAATCACGATCACCCAATCACGATCACCAAATCACGATCACCCAATCACGATCACCCAATCACGGTCACCCAATCACGATCACACGATCACAATCACACGATCACAATCACACAATCACAATCACACAATCACACAATCACAATCACACAATCACAATCACACAAACACAATCACACAATCACAATCACACAATCACAATCACACAATCACGATCCCACAGTCACGATCCCACAATCACGATCACACAATCACAATCACACAATCACGACCACACAATCACGACCACACAATCACGATCACACAATCACGATCACACAATCACAATCACACAACCACAACCACACAATCACACAGTCACAATCCCACAATCACGATCACACAATCACGACCACACAGTCACGATCACACAATCGCAATCACACAATCACAATCATACAATTACAATCACACAATCACAACCACACAATCACAATCACACAATCACAATCACACAATCACAATCACACAATGACGATCCCACAGTCACTATCCCACAATCACGATCACACAATCACAATCACACAATCACGACCACACAATCACGACCACACAATCACGATCACACAATCACGATCACACAATCACGATCACACTATCACGATCACACAATCACAATCACACAATCACGATCACACAATCACAATCACACAACCACAACCACACAATCACACAGTCACAATCCCACAATCACGTTCACACAATCACGACCACACAGTCACAATCACACAATAGCAATCACAATCCCACAATCACAATCACACAATCACAGTCACACAATCACAATCACACAACCACAACCACACAATCACAGTCACAATCCCACAATCACGATCACACAATCACGATCACACCATCACGATCACACAATCACACCGTCACAATCCCACAATCACAATCACACAATCACGATCCCACAGTCACGATCCCACAATCACGATCACACAATCACAATCACACAATCACGACCACACAATCACGACCACACAATCACGATCACACAATCACGATCACACTATCACGATCACACAATCACGGTCACACAATCACAGTCACACAATCACAATCACACAGTCACACAATCACAATCACAATCACAATCACAATCACAATCACAATCACAATCACAATCACAATCACAATCACAATCACAATCACAATCACAATCACAATCACACAATCACAGTCACGATCACACGATCACAATCACACAATCACAATCCCACAATCACAATCACACAATCACAGTCACACAATCACAATCACACAATCACACAGTCACAATCCCACAATCACGATCACCCAATCACGATCACCCAATCACGATCATCCAATCACGACCACACAATCACGACCACACAATCACGATCACACAATCACGATCACACTATCACGATCACACTATCACGATCACACTATCACGATCACACTATCACGATCACACAATCACAGTCACACAATCACAATCACACAGTCACACAATCACAATCACAATCACAATCACAATCACAATCACAATCACAATCACAATCACAATCACAATCACAATCACAATCACAATCACAATCACAATCACACGATCACAGTCACGATCACACAATCACAATCACACAATCACAATCCCACAATCACAATCACACAATCACAGTCACACAATCACAATCACACAATCACACAGTCACAATCCCACAATCACGATCACCCAATCACGGTCACCCAATCACGGTCACACGATCACAATCACACGATCACAATCACACAATCACAATCACACAATCACACAATCACACAATCACAATCACACAATCACAATCACACAAACACAATCACACAATCACAATCACACAATCACAATCACACAATCACAATCACACAATCACAATCACACAATCACAATCACACAATCACAATCACACAATCACAATCACACAATCACAATCACACAATCACAATCACACAATCACAATCACACAATCACAATCACACAATCACAATCACACAATCACAATCACACAATCACAATCACACAATCACAATCACACAATCACGATCACACAATCACGATCACACAATCACAATCACACAATCACGATCACACAATCACAATCACACAACCACAACCACACAATCACACAGTCACAATCCCACAATCACGATCACACAATCACGACCACACAGTCACAATCACACAATAGCAATCACAATCCCACAATCACAATCACACAATCACAGTCACACAATCACAATCACACAACCACAACCACACAATCACACAGTCACAATCCCACAATCACGATCACACAATCACGATCACACAATCACGATCACACAATCACACCGTCACAATCCCACAATCACAATCACACAATCACGATCCCACAGTCACGATCCCACAATCACGATCACCCAATCACGATCATCCAATCACGATCACCCAATCACGATCACCCAATCACGATCACCAAATCACGATCACCCAATCACGATCACACGATCACAATCACACGATCACAATCACACAATCACAATCACACAATCGCACAGTCACAATCCCACAATAACGATCACCCAATCACGATCACCCAATCACGATCGCCCAATCACGATCACCTAATCACGGTCACACAATCACGGTCATACAGTCACGATCACACAATCACGATCACACAATCACACAATCACAATCACAATCACAATCACACAATCGCGATCACGCAATCGCGATCACGCAATCGCGATCACACAATCACGATCACACAATCACACAGTCACAATCCCACAATCACGATCACACAATCACGACCACACAGTCACAATCACACAATCGCAATCACAATCACACAATCACAGTCACACAATCACAATCACATAACCACAACCACACAATCACACAGTCACAATCCCACAATCACGATCACACAATCACGACCACACAGTCACGATCACACAATCACGATCACACTATCACGATCACACTATCACGATCACACTATCACGATCACACAATCACAGTCACACAATCACAATCACAATCACAATCACAATCACAATCACAATCACAATCACACGATCACAGTCACGATCACACAATCACAATCACACAATCACAATCCCACAATCACAATCACACAATCACAGTCACACAATCACAATCACACAATCACACAGTCACAATCCCACAATCACGATCACCCAATCACGATCACCCAATCACGACCACCCAATCACGATCACCCAATCACGATCACCAAATCACGATCACCCAATCACGATCACCCAATCATGGTCACCCAATCACGATCACACGATCACAATCACACGATCACAATCACACAATCACAATCACACAATCAAAATCACACAATCACAATCACACAATCACAATCACACAATCACAGTCACACAATCACAATCACACAATCGCACAGTCACAATCCCACAATCACGATCACCCAATCACGATCACCCAATCACGATCACCCAATCACGATCACCCAATCACGATCACACAATCACGATCACACAATCACGATCACACAATCACGATCACACAATCACGATCACACAATCACGATCACACAATCACGATCACACAATCACGATCACACAATCACGATCACACAATCACGATCACACAATCACACAATCACGACCACACAGTCACAATCACACAATCGCAATCACAATCACACAATCACAGTCACACAATTACAATCGCACAACCACAACCACACAATCCCACAGTCACAATCCCACAATCACAATCACACAATCGCGACCACACAGTCACGATCACACAATCACAATCATGCAATCACAATCACACAATCACGACCACACCATCACAATCACACAATCACAATCACACAATCACAATCACACAATCACGATCCCACAGTCACGATCCCACAATCACGATCACACAATCACAATCACACAATCACGACCACACAATCACGACCACACAATCACGACCACACAATCACGATCACACAATCACGATCACACAATCACGATCACACTATCACGATCACACAATCACGATCACACAATCACGATCACACAATCACGATCACACAATCACGATCACACAATCACGATCACACAATCACGATCACACAATCACGATCACACAATCACGATCACACAATCACGATCACACAATCACGATCACACAATCACGATCACACAATCACAATCACACAATCACAATCACAATCACAATCACACAATCACAATCACACAATCACAATCACACAATCACAATCACACAATCACAATCACACAATCACAGTCACACAATCACAATCACACAATCGCACAGTCACAATCCCACAATCACGATCACCCAATCACGATCACCCAATCACGATCACCCAATCACGATCACCCAATGACGATCACACAATCACGATCACACAATCACGATCACACAATCACGATCACACAATCACGATCACACAATCACGACCACACAGTCACAATTACACAATCGCAATCACAATCACACAATCACAGTCACACAATTACAATCGCACAACCACAACCACACAATCCCACAGTCACAATCCCACAATCACAATCACACAATCACGACCACACAGTCACGATCACACAATCGCAATCACACAATCACAATCATGCAATCACAATCACACAATCACAACCACACCATCACAATCACACAATCACAATCACACAATCACGATCCCACAGTCACGATCCCACAATCACGATCACACAATCACAATCACACAATCACAATCACACAATCACGATCACACAATCACAATCACACAACAACAACCACAACCACACAATCACACAGTCACAATCCCACAATCACGATCACACAATCACGATCACACAATCACACAATCACAATCACAATCACAAACACAATCACACAATCGCGATCACGCAATCGCGATCACGCAATCGCGATCACGCAATCGCGATCACACAATCACGATCACACAATCACACAGTCACAATCCCACAATCACGATCACACAATCACGACCACACAGTCACAATCACACAATCGCAATCAGAATCACACAATCACAATCACATAACCACAACCACACAATCACACAGTCACAATCCCACAATCACGATCACACAATCACGACCACACAGTCACGATCACACAATCACGATCACACTATCACGATCACACTATCACGATCACACAATCACAGTCACACAATCACAATCACACAATCACACAATCACACAGTCACAATCCCACAATCACGATCACCCAATCACGACCACCCAATCACGATCACCCAATCACGATCACCAAATCACGATCACCCAATCACGATCACCCAATCACGGTCACCCAATCACGATCACACAATCACGATCACACAATCACAATCACACAATCACACAGTCACAATCCCACAATCACGATCACCCAATCACGATCACCCAATCACGACCACCCAATCACGATCACCCAATCACGATCACCAAATCACGATCACCCAATCACGATCACCCAATCACGGTCACCCAATCACGATCACACAATCACAATCACACAATCACAATCACACAATCACAATCACACAATCACAATCACACAATCAAACAATCGCAATCAAACAATCGCAATCACACAATCGCAATCACACAAACGCAATCACACAATAGCAATCACACAATCGCAATCACACAATCGCAATCACACAATTGCAATCACACAATCGCAATCACACAATCGCAATCACACAATCGCAATCACACAATCGCAATCACACAAGCGCAATCACACAATGGCAATCACACAATCAAACAATCACACAACCACAATCCCAAAATCACAATCGCACAATCACAATCACACAATCGCAATCACACAAACGCAATCACACAATCGCAATCACACGATCGCAATCACACGATCGCAATCACACGATCGCAATCACACGATCACAATCACACGATCGCAATCACACGATCACAATCACACTATCACGATCGCACTATCACGATCGCACAATCACAGTCACACAATCACAATCACACAATCACAATCACAATCACAATCACAATCACAATCACAATCACAATCACAATCACAATCACAATATCACAGTCACGATCACACAATCACAATCACACAATCACAATCCCACAATCACAATCAGACAATCACAGTCACACCATCACAATCACACAATCGCACAGTCACAATCCCACAATCACGATCACCCAATCACGATCACCCAATCACGATCACCCAATCACGATCACCCAATCACGATCACACAATCACGATCACACAATCACGATCACACAATCACGATCACACAATCACTATCACACAGTCACGATCACACAATCACACAATCACAGTCACACAATCACAATCACACAACCACAACCACACAATCACACAGTCACAATCCCACAATCACGATCACACAATCACGACCACACAGTCACGATCACACAATCACGATCACACTTTCACGATCACACTATCACGATCACACAATCACAGTCACACAATCACAATCACACAGTCACACAATCACAATCACAATCACAATCACAATCACAATCACAATCACAATCACAATCACAATCACAATCACAATCACAATCACACAATCACACAGTCACAATCCCACAATCACGATCACACAATCACGACCACACATTCACGATCACACAATCACGATCACACTATCACGATCACACTATCACGATCACACTATCACGATCACACTATCACGATCACACAATCACAGTCACACAATCACAATCACACAGTCACACAATCACAATCACAATCACAATCACAATCACAATCACAATCACAATCACAATCACAATCACAATCACAATCACAATCACAATCACACGATCACAGTCACGATTACACAATCACAATCACACAATCACAATCCCACAATCACAATCACACAATCACAGTCACACAATCACAATCACACAATCACACTGTCACAATCCCACAATCACGATCACCCAATCACTATCACCCAATCACGACCACCCAATCACGATCACCCAATCACGATCACCAAATCACGGTCACCCAATCACGATCACCCAATCACGGTCACCCAATCACGATCACACGATCACAATCACACGATCACAATCACACAATCACAATCACACAATCACACAATCACACAATCACACAATCACAATCACACAATCACAATCACACAAACACAATCACACAATCACAATCACACAATCACAATCACACAATCACAATCACACAATCACAATCACACAATCACAATCACACAATCACAATCACACAATCACAATCACACAATCACAATCACACAATCACAATCACACAATCACAATCACACAATCACAATCACACAATCACAATCACACAATCACAATCACACAATCACAATCACACAATCACAATCACACAATCACAATCACACAATCACAATCACACAATCACAATCACACAATCACAAACACACAATCACAATCACACAATCACAATCACACAATCACAATCACACAATCACAATCACACAATCACAATCACACAATCACAATCACACAATCACAATCACACAATCACAATCACACAATCACAATCACACAATCACAATCACACAATCACAATCACACAATCACAATCACAATCACACAATCACAATCACACAATCACAATCACACAATCACACAATCGCAATCAAACAAACGCAATCACACAATCGCAATCACACAATCGCAATCACACAATCAAACAATCGCAATCACACAATCGCAATCACACAATCGCAATCACACAATCGCAATCACACAATCAAACAATCACACAACCACAATCCCACAATCACAATCGCACTATCACAATCACACAATCGCAATCACACAAACGCAATCACACGATCGCAATCACACGATCGCAATCACACGATCGCAATCACACGATCACTATCACACTATCACGATCGCAAAATCACAGTCACACAATCACAATCACACAGTCACACAATCACAATCACAATCACAATCAGAATCACAATCACAATCACAATCACAATCACAATCACAATCACAATCACAATCACAATCACAATCACAATCACACAATCACAGTCACGATCACACAATCACAATCACACAATCACAATCCCACAATCACAATCACACAATCACAGTCACACAATCACAATCACACAATCGCACAGTCACCATCCCACAATCACGATCACCCAATCACGATCACCCAATCACGATCACCCAATCACGATCACACAATCACGATCACACAATCACGATCACACAATCACGATCACACAATCACGATCACACAATCACGATCACACAATCACACAGTCACAATCCCACAATCACGATCACACAATCACGACCACACAGTCACAATCACACAATCGCAATCACAATCACAATCATGCAATCACAATCACACAATCACAACCACACCATCACAATCACACAATCACAATCACACAATCACAATCACACAATCACGATCCCACAGTCACGATCCCACAATCACGATCACACAATCACAATCACGCAATCACGACCACACAATCACGACCACACAATCACGACCACACAATCACGATCACACAATCACGATCACACAATCACGATCACACTATCACGATCACACAATCACGATCACACAATCACGATCACACAATCACGATCACACAATCGCGATCACACAATCACGATCACACAATCACAATCCCACAATCACGATCACCCAATCACGATCACCCAATCACGATCATCCAATCACGATCGCCCAATCACGATCACCCAATCACGATCACCAAATCACGATCACCCAATCACGATCACACGATCACAATCACACGATCACAATCACACAATCACAATCACACAATCGCACAGTCACAATCCCACAATAACGATCACCCAATCACGATCACCCAATCACGATCGCACAATCACGATCACCTAATCACGGTCACACAATCACGGTCACACAATCACGATCACACAATCACGATCACACAATCACACAATCACAATCACAATCACAAACACAATCACACAATCGCGATCACGCAATCGCGATCACGCAATCGCGATCACGCAATCGCGATCACACAATCACGATCACACAATCACACAGTCACAATCCCACAATCACGATCACACAATCACGACCACACAGTCACAATCACACAATCGCAATCAGAATCACACAATCACAATCACATAACCACAACCACACAATCACACAGTCACAATCCCACAATCACGATCACACAATCACGACCACACAGTCACGATCACACAATCACGATCACACTATCACGATCACACTATCACGATCACACAATCACAGTCACACAATCACAATCACACAATCACACAATCACACAGTCACAATCCCACAATCACGATCACCCAATCACGACCACCCAATCACGATCACCCAATCACGATCACCAAATCACGATCACCCAATCACGATCACCCAATCACGGTCACCCAATCACGATCACACAATCACGATCACACAATCACAATCACACAATCACACAGTCACAATCCCACAATCACGATCACCCAATCACGATCACCCAATCACGACCACCCAATCACGATCACCCAATCACGATCACCAAATCACGATCACCCAATCACGATCACCCAATCACGGTCACCCAATCACGATCACACAATCACAATCACACAATCACAATCACACAATCACAATCACACAATCACAATCACACAATCAAACAATCGCAATCAAACAATCGCAATCACACAATCGCAATCACACAAACGCAATCACACAATAGCAATCACACAATCGCAATCACACAATCGCAATCACACAATTGCAATCACACAATCGCAATCACACAATCGCAATCACACAATCGCAATCACACAATCGCAATCACACAAGCGCAATCACACAATGGCAATCACACAATCAAACAATCACACAACCACAATCCCAAAATCACAATCGCACAATCACAATCACACAATCGCAATCACACAAACGCAATCACACAATCGCAATCACACGATCGCAATCACACGATCGCAATCACACGATCGCAATCACACGATCACAATCACACGATCGCAATCACACGATCACAATCACACTATCACGATCGCACTATCACGATCGCACAATCACAGTCACACAATCACAATCACACAATCACAATCACAATCACAATCACAATCACAATCACAATCACAATCACAATCACAATCACAATATCACAGTCACGATCACACAATCACAATCACACAATCACAATCCCACAATCACAATCAGACAATCACAGTCACACCATCACAATCACACAATCGCACAGTCACAATCCCACAATCACGATCACCCAATCACGATCACCCAATCACGATCACCCAATCACGATCACCCAATCACGATCACACAATCACGATCACACAATCACGATCACACAATCACGATCACACAATCACTATCACACAGTCACGATCACACAATCACACAAT
The DNA here is from genome assembly GCF_050947335.1 of Megachile rotundata. Lineage (NCBI taxonomy): Eukaryota > Metazoa > Arthropoda > Insecta > Hymenoptera > Megachilidae > Megachile > Megachile rotundata. The sequence continues at coordinate 145,953 of NC_134997.1, read as the reverse complement.
CACAGTCACACAATCACAATCACACAACCACAACCACACAATCACACAGTCACAATCCCACAATCACGATCACACAATCACGACCACACAGTCACGATCACACAATCACGATCACACTTTCACGATCACACTATCACGATCACACAATCACAGTCACACAATCACAATCACACAGTCACACAATCACAATCACAATCACAATCACAATCACAATCACAATCACAATCACAATCACAATCACAATCACAATCACAATCACACAATCACACAGTCACAATCCCACAATCACGATCACACAATCACGACCACACATTCACGATCACACAATCACGATCACACTATCACGATCACACTATCACGATCACACTATCACGATCACACTATCACGATCACACAATCACAGTCACAAAATCACAATCACACAATCACACAATCACACAATCACAATCACACAATCACAATCACACAAACACAATCACACAATCACAATCACACAATCACAATCACACAATCACAATCACACAATCACAATCACACAATCACAATCACACAATCACAATCACACAATCACAATCACACAATCACAATCACACAATCACAATCACACAATCACAATCACACAATCACAATCACACAATCACAATCACACAATCACAATCACACAATCACAATCACACAATCACAATCACACAATCACAATCACACAATCACAATCACACAATCACAATCACACAATCACAAACACACAATCACAATCACACAATCACAATCACACAATCACAATCACACAATCACAATCACACAATCACAATCACACAATCACAATCACACAATCACAATCACACAATCACAATCACACAATCACAATCACACAATCACAATCACAATCACACAATCACAATCACACAATCACAATCACACAATCACACAATCGCAATCAAACAAACGCAATCACACAATCGCAATCACACAATCGCAATCACACAATCAAACAATCGCAATCACACAATCGCAATCACACAATCGCAATCACACAATCGCAATCACACAATCAAACAATCACACAACCACAATCCCACAATCACAATCGCACTATCACAATCACACAATCGCAATCACACAAACGCAATCACACGATCGCAATCACACGATCGCAATCACACGATCGCAATCACACGATCACTATCACACTATCACGATCGCAAAATCACAGTCACACAATCACAATCACACAGTCACACAATCACAATCACAATCACAATCAGAATCACAATCACAATCACAATCACAATCACAATCACAATCACAATCACAATCACAATCACAATCACAATCACACAATCACAGTCACGATCACACAATCACAATCACACAATCACAATCCCACAATCACAATCACACAATCACAGTCACACAATCACAATCACACAATCGCACAGTCACCATCCCACAATCACGATCACCCAATCACGATCACCCAATCACGATCACCCAATCACGATCACACAATCACGATCACACAATCACGATCACACAATCACGATCACACAATCACGATCACACAATCACGATCACACAATCACACAGTCACAATCCCACAATCACGATCACACAATCACGACCACACAGTCACAATCACACAATCGCAATCACAATCACAATCATGCAATCACAATCACACAATCACAACCACACCATCACAATCACACAATCACAATCACACAATCACAATCACACAATCACGATCCCACAGTCACGATCCCACAATCACGATCACACAATCACAATCACGCAATCACGACCACACAATCACGACCACACAATCACGACCACACAATCACGATCACACAATCACGATCACACAATCACGATCACACTATCACGATCACACAATCACGATCACACAATCACGATCACACAATCACGATCACACAATCGCGATCACACAATCACGATCACACAATCACAATCCCACAATCACGATCACCCAATCACGATCACCCAATCACGATCATCCAATCACGATCGCCCAATCACGATCACCCAATCACGATCACCAAATCACGATCACCCAATCACGATCACACGATCACAATCACACGATCACAATCACACAATCACAATCACACAATCGCACAGTCACAATCCCACAATAACGATCACCCAATCACGATCACCCAATCACGATCGCACAATCACGATCACCTAATCACGGTCACACAATCACGGTCACACAATCACGATCACACAATCACGATCACACAATCACACAATCACAATCACAATCACAAACACAATCACACAATCGCGATCACGCAATCGCGATCACGCAATCGCGATCACGCAATCGCGATCACACAATCACGATCACACAATCACACAGTCACAATCCCACAATCACGATCACACAATCACGACCACACAGTCACAATCACACAATCGCAATCAGAATCACACAATCACAATCACATAACCACAACCACACAATCACACAGTCACAATCCCACAATCACGATCACACAATCACGACCACACAGTCACGATCACACAATCACGATCACACTATCACGATCACACTATCACGATCACACAATCACAGTCACACAATCACAATCACACAATCACACAATCACACAGTCACAATCCCACAATCACGATCACCCAATCACGACCACCCAATCACGATCACCCAATCACGATCACCAAATCACGATCACCCAATCACGATCACCCAATCACGGTCACCCAATCACGATCACACAATCACGATCACACAATCACAATCACACAATCACACAGTCACAATCCCACAATCACGATCACCCAATCACGATCACCCAATCACGACCACCCAATCACGATCACCCAATCACGATCACCAAATCACGATCACCCAATCACGATCACCCAATCACGGTCACCCAATCACGATCACACAATCACAATCACACAATCACAATCACACAATCACAATCACACAATCACAATCACACAATCAAACAATCGCAATCAAACAATCGCAATCACACAATCGCAATCACACAAACGCAATCACACAATAGCAATCACACAATCGCAATCACACAATCGCAATCACACAATTGCAATCACACAATCGCAATCACACAATCGCAATCACACAATCGCAATCACACAATCGCAATCACACAAGCGCAATCACACAATGGCAATCACACAATCAAACAATCACACAACCACAATCCCAAAATCACAATCGCACAATCACAATCACACAATCGCAATCACACAAACGCAATCACACAATCGCAATCACACGATCGCAATCACACGATCGCAATCACACGATCGCAATCACACGATCACAATCACACGATCGCAATCACACGATCACAATCACACTATCACGATCGCACTATCACGATCGCACAATCACAGTCACACAATCACAATCACACAATCACAATCACAATCACAATCACAATCACAATCACAATCACAATCACAATCACAATCACAATATCACAGTCACGATCACACAATCACAATCACACAATCACAATCCCACAATCACAATCAGACAATCACAGTCACACCATCACAATCACACAATCGCACAGTCACAATCCCACAATCACGATCACCCAATCACGATCACCCAATCACGATCACCCAATCACGATCACCCAATCACGATCACACAATCACGATCACACAATCACGATCACACAATCACGATCACACAATCACTATCACACAGTCACGATCACACAATCACACAATCACAGTCACACAATCACAATCACACAACCACAACCACACAATCACACAGTCACAATCCCACAATCACGATCACACAATCACGACCACACAGTCACGATCACACAATCACGATCACACTTTCACGATCACACTATCACGATCACACAATCACAGTCACACAATCACAATCACACAGTCACACAATCACAATCACAATCACAATCACAATCACAATCACAATCACAATCACAATCACAATCACAATCACAATCACAATCACACAATCACACAGTCACAATCCCACAATCACGATCACACAATCACGACCACACATTCACGATCACACAATCACGATCACACTATCACGATCACACTATCACGATCACACTATCACGATCACACTATCACGATCACACAATCACAGTCACAAAATCACAATCACACAGTCACACAATCACAATCACAATCACAATCACAATCACAATCACAATCACAATCACAATCACAATCACAATCACAATCACAATCACAATCACACGATCACAGTCACGATTACACAATCACAATCACACAATCACAATCCCACAATCACAATCACACAATCACAGTCACACAATCACAATCACACAATCACACTGTCACAATCCCACAATCACGATCACCCAATCACTATCACCCAATCACGACCACCCAATCACGATCACCCAATCACGATCACCAAATCACGGTCACCCAATCACGATCACCCAATCACGGTCACCCAATCACGATCACACGATCACAATCACACGATCACAATCACACAATCACAATCACACAATCACACAATCACACAATCACACAATCACAATCACACAATCACAATCACACAAACACAATCACACAATCACAATCACACAATCACAATCACACAATCACAATCACACAATCACAATCACACAATCACAATCACACAATCACAATCACACAATCACAATCACACAATCACAATCACACAATCACAATCACACAATCACAATCACACAATCACAATCACACAATCACAATCACACAATCACAATCACACAATCACAATCACACAATCACAATCACACAATCACAATCACACAATCACAAACACACAATCACAATCACACAATCACAATCACACAATCACAATCACACAATCACAATCACACAATCACAATCACACAATCACAATCACACAATCACAATCACACAATCACAATCACACAATCACAATCACACAATCACAATCACACAATCACAATCACACAATCACAATCACAATCACACAATCACAATCACACAATCACAATCACACAATCACACAATCGCAATCAAACAAACGCAATCACACAATCGCAATCACACAATCGCAATCACACAATCAAACAATCGCAATCACACAATCGCAATCACACAATCGCAATCACACAATCGCAATCACACAATCAAACAATCACACAACCACAATCCCACAATCACAATCGCACTATCACAATCACACAATCGCAATCACACAAACGCAATCACACGATCGCAATCACACGATCGCAATCACACGATCGCAATCACACGATCACTATCACACTATCACGATCGCAAAATCACAGTCACACAATCACAATCACACAGTCACACAATCACAATCACAATCACAATCAGAATCACAATCACAATCACAATCACAATCACAATCACAATCACAATCACAATCACAATCACAATCACACAATCACAGTCACGATCACACAATCACAATCACACAATCACAATCCCACAATCACAATCACACAATCACAGTCACACAATCACAATCACACAATCGCACAGTCACCATCCCACAATCACGATCACCCAATCACGATCACCCAATCACGATCACCCAATCACGATCACACAATCACGATCACACAATCACGATCACACAATCACGATCACACAATCACGATCACACAATCACGATCACACAATCACACAGTCACAATCCCACAATCACGATCACACAATCACGACCACACAGTCACAATCACACAATCGCAATCACAATCACAATCATGCAATCACAATCACACAATCACAACCACACCATCACAATCACACAATCACAATCACACAATCACAATCACACAATCACGATCCCACAGTCACGATCCCACAATCACGATCACACAATCACAATCACGCAATCACGACCACACAATCACGACCACACAATCACGACCACACAATCACGATCACACAATCACGATCACACAATCACGATCACACTATCACGATCACACAATCACGATCACACAATCACGATCACACAATCACGATCACACAATCGCGATCACACAATCACGATCACACAATCACAATCCCACAATCACGATCACCCAATCACGATCACCCAATCACGATCATCCAATCACGATCGCCCAATCACGATCACCCAATCACGATCACCAAATCACGATCACCCAATCACGATCACACGATCACAATCACACGATCACAATCACACAATCACAATCACACAATCGCACAGTCACAATCCCACAATAACGATCACCCAATCACGATCACCCAATCACGATCGCACAATCACGATCACCTAATCACGGTCACACAATCACGGTCACACAATCACGATCACACAATCACGATCACACAATCACGATCACACAATCACACAATCACAATCACAATCACAATCACACAATCGCGATCACGCAATCGCGATCACGCAATCGCGATCACGCAATCGCGATCACACAATCACGATCACACAATCACACAATCACAATCCCACAATCACGATCACACAATCACGACCACACAGTCACAATCACACAATCGCAATCACAATCACACAATCACAGTCACACAATCACAATCGCATAACCACAACCACACAATCACACAGTCACAATCCCACAATCACGACCACACAATCACGACCACACAGTCACGATCACACAATCACGATCACACTATCACGATCACACTATCACGATCACACAATCACGATCACACAATCACAGTCACACAATCACAATCACACAGTCACACAATCACAATCACAATCACAATCACAATCACAATCACAATCACAATCACAATCACAATCACACGATCACAGTCACGATCACACAATCACAAACACACAATCACAATCCCACAATCACAATCACACAATCACAGTCACACAATCACAATCACACAATCACACAGTCACAATCCCACAATCACGATCACCCAATCACGATCACCAAATCACGATCACCCAATCACGATCACCCAATCACGGTCACCCAATCACGATCACATGATCACAATCACACGATCACAATCACACAATCACAATCACACAATCACAATCACACAATCACAATCACACAATCACAATCACACAATCACAGTCACACAATCACAATCACACAATCGCACAGTCACAATCCCACAATCACGATCACCCAATCACGATCACCCAATCACGATCACCCAATCACGATCACCCAATCACGATCACACAATCACGATCACACAATCACGATCACACAATCACGATCACACAATCACGATCACACAATCACGATCACACAATCACAATCACACAATCACACAGTCACAATCCCACAATCACGATCACCCAATCACGATCACCCAATCACGACCACCCAATCACGATCACCCAATCACGATCACCAAATCACGATCACCCAATCACGATCACCCAATCACGGTCACCCAATCACGGTCACACGATCACAATCACACGATCACAATCACACAATCACAATCACACAATCACACAATCACACAATCATAATCACACAATCACAATCACACAAACACAATCACACAATCACAATCACACAATCACAATCACACAATCACAATCACACAATCACAATCACACAATCACAATCACACAATCACAATCACACAATCACAATCACACAATCACAATCACACAATCACAATCACAATCACACAATCACAATCACACAATCACAATCACACAATCACACAATCGCAATCAAACAAACGCAATCACACAATCGCAATCACACAATCGCAATCACACAATCAAACAATCGCAATCACACAATCGCAATCACACAATCGCAATCACACAATCGCAGTCACACAATCAAACAATCACACAACCACAATCCCACAATCACAAACGCACTATCACAATCACACAATCGCAATCACACAAACGCAATCACACGATCGCAATCACACGATCGCAATCACACGATCGCAATCACACGATCGCAATCACACGATCACTATCACACTATCACGATCGCAAAATCACAGTCACACAATCACAATCACACAGTCACACAATCACAATCACAATCACAATCAGAATCACAATCACAATCACAATCACAATCACAATCACAATCACAATCACAATCACACAATCACAGTCACGATCACACAATCACAATCACACAATCACAATCCCACAATCACAATCACACAATCACAGTCACACAATCACAATCACACAATCGCACAGTCACCATCCCACAATCACGATCACCCAATCACGATCACCCAATCACGATCACCCAATCACGATCACACAATCACGATCACACAATCACGATCACACAATCACGATCACACAATCACGATCACACAATCACGATCACACAATCACACAGTCACAATCCCACAATCACGATCACACAATCACGACCACACAGTCACAATCACACAATCGCAATCACAATCACAATCATGCAATCACAATCACACAATCACAACCACACCATCACAATCACACAATCACAATCACACAATCACAATCACACAATCACGATCCCACAGTCACGATCCCACAATCACGATCACACAATCACAATCACGCAATCACGACCACACAATCACGACCACACAATCACGACCACACAATCACGATCACACAATCACGATCACACAATCACGATCACACTATCACGATCACAAAATCACGATCACACAATCACGATCACACAATCACGATCACACAATCGCGATCACACAATCACGATCACACAATCACAATCCCACAATCACGATCACCCAATCACGATCACCCAATCACGATCATCCAATCACGATCGCCCAATCACGATCACCCAATCACGATCACCAAATCACGATCACCCAATCACGATCACACGATCACAATCACACGATCACAATCACACAATCACAATCACACAATCGCACAGTCACAATCCCACAATAACGATCACCCAATCACGATCACCCAATCACGATCGCACAATCACGATCACCTAATCACGGTCACACAATCACGGTCACACAATCACGATCACACAATCACGATCACACAATCACGATCACACAATCACACAATCACAATCACAATCACAATCACACAATCGCGATCACGCAATCGCGATCACGCAATCGCGATCACGCAATCGCGATCACACAATCACGATCACACAATCACACAATCACAATCCCACAATCACGATCACACAATCACGACCACACAGTCACAATCACACAATCGCAATCACAATCACACAATCACAGTCACACAATCACAATCGCATAACCACAACCACACAATCACACAGTCACAATCCCACAATCACGACCACACAATCACGACCACACAGTCACGATCACACAATCACGATCACACTATCACGATCACACTATCACGATCACACAATCACGATCACACAATCACAGTCACACAATCACAATCACACAGTCACACAATCACAATCACAATCACAATCACAATCACAATCACAATCACAATCACAATCACAATCACAATCACACGATCACAGTCACGATCACACAATCACAAACACACAATCACAATCCCACAATCACAATCACACAATCACAGTCACACAATCACAATCACACAATCACACAGTCACAATCCCACAATCACGATCACCCAATCACGATCACCAAATCACGATCAACCAATCACGATCACCCAATCACGGTCACCCAATCACGATCACATGATCACAATCACACGATCACAATCACACAATCACAATCACACAATCACAATCACACAATCACAATCACACAATCACAATCACACAATCACAGTCACACAATCACAATCACACAATCGCACAGTCACAATCCCACAATCACGATCACCCAATCACGATCACCCAATCACGATCACCCAATCACGATCACCCAATCACGATCACACAATCACGATCACACAATCACGATCACACAATCACGATCACACAATCACGATCACACAATCACGATCACACAATCACAATCACACAATCACACAGTCACAATCCCACAATCACGATCACCCAATCACGATCACCCAATCACGACCACCCAATCACGATCACCCAATCACGATCACCAAATCACGATCACCCAATCACGATCACCCAATCACGGTCACCCAATCACGGTCACACGATCACAATCACACGATCACAATCACACAATCACAATCACACAATCACACAATCACACAATCACAATCACACAATCACAATCACACAATCACAATCACACAATCACACAATCACACAATCACAATCACACAATCACAATCACACAATCACAATCACACAATCACAATCACACAATCACAATCACACAATCACAATCACACAATCACAATCACACAATCACAATCACACAATCACAAACACACAATCACAATCACACAATCACTATCACACAATCACGACCACACAATCACAATCACACAATCACAATCACACAATCACAATCACACAATCACAATCACACAATCACGAGTACACTATCACGATCACACAATCACGATCACACAATCACGATCACACAATCACGATCACACAATCACAATCACACAATCACGATCACACAATCACAATCACACAACCACAACCACACAATCACACAGTCACAATCCCACAATCACGATCACACAATCACGACCACACAGTCACAATCACACAATAGCAATCACAATCCCACAATCACAATCACACAATCACAGTCACACAATCACAATCACACAACCACAATCACACAATCGCACAGTCACAATCCCACAATAACGATCACCCAATCACGATCACCCAATCACGATCGCCCAATCACGATCACCTAATCACGGTCACACAATCACGGTCATACAGTCACGATCACACAATCACGATCACACAATCACGATCACACAATCACACAATCACAATCACAATCACAATCACACAATCGCGATCACGCAATCGCGATCACGCAATCGCGATCACACAATCACGATCACACAATCACACAGTCACAATCCCACAATCACGATCACACAATCACGACCACACAGTCACAATCACACAATCGCAATCACAATCACACAATCACAGTCACACAATCACAATCACATAACCACAACCACACAATCACACAGTCACAATCCCACAATCACGATCACACAATCACGACCACACAGTCACGATCACACAATCACGATCACACTATCACGATCACACTATCACGATCACACTATCACGATCACACAATCACAGTCACACAATCACAATCACAATCACAATCACAATCACAATCACAATCACAATCACAATCACAATCACAATCACAATCACACGATCACAGTCACGATCACACAATCACAATCACACAATCACAATCCCACAATCACAATCACACAATCACAGTCACACAATCACAATCACACAATCACACAGTCACAATCCCACAATCACGATCACCCAATCACGATCACCCAATCACGACCACCCAATCACGATCACCCAATCACGATCACCAAATCACGATCACCCAATCACGATCACCCAATCATGGTCACCCAATCACGATCACACGATCACAATCACACGATCACAATCACACAATCACAATCACACAATCAAAATCACACAATCACAATCACACAATCACAATCACACAATCACAGTCACACAATCACAATCACACAATCGCACAGTCACAATCCCACAATCACGATCACCCAATCACGATCACCCAATCACGATCACCCAATCACGATCACCCAATCACGATCACACAATCACGATCACACAATCACGATCACACAATCACGATCACACAATCACGATCACACAATCACGATCACACAATCACGATCACACAATCACACAATCACGACCACACAGTCACAATCACACAATCGCAATCACAATCACACAATCACAGTCACACAATTACAATCGCACAACCACAACCACACAATCCCACAGTCACAATCCCACAATCACAATCACACAATCGCGACCACACAGTCACGATCACACAATCACAATCATGCAATCACAATCACACAATCACGACCACACCATCACAATCACACAATCACAATCACACAATCACAATCACACATTCACGATCCCACAGTCACGATCCCACAATCACGATCACACAATCACAATCACACAATCACGACCACACAATCACGACCACACAATCACGACCACACAATCACGATCACACAATCACGATCACACAATCACGATCACACTATCACGATCACACAATCACGATCACACAATCACGATCACACAATCACGATCACACAATCACTATCACACAATCACGATCACACAATCACGATCACACAATCACGATCACACAATCACGATCACACAATCACAATCACACAATCACAATCACAATCACAATCACACAATCACAATCACACAATCACAATCACACAATCACAATCACACAATCACAATCACACAATCACAGTCACACAATCACAATCACACAATCGCACAGTCAAAATCCCACAATCACGATCACCCAATCACGATCACCCAATCACGATCACCCAATCACGATCACCCAATGACGATCACACAATCACGATCACACAATCACGATCACACAATCACGATCACACAATCACGATCACACAATCACGACCACACAGTCACAATTACACAATCGCAATCACAATCACACAATCACAGTCACACAATTACAATCGCACAACCACAACCACACAATCCCACAGTCACAATCCCACAATCACAATCACACAATCACGACCACACAGTCACGATCACACAATCGCAATCACACAATCACAATCATGCAATCACAATCACACAATCACAACCACACCATCACAATCACCCAATCACGATCACCAAATCACGATCACCCAATCACGATCACCCAATCATGGTCACCCAATGACGATCACACAATCACGATCACACAATCACGATCACACAATCGCGATCACACAATCACGATCACACAATCACACAGTCACAATCCCACAATCACGATCACACAATCACGACCACACAGTCACAATCACACAATCGCAATCAGAATCACACAATCACAATCACATAACCACAACCACGCAATCACACAGTCACAATCCCACAATCACGATCACACAATCACGACCACACAGTCACGATCACACAATCACGATCACACTATCACGATCACACTATCACGATCACACAATCACAGTCACACAATCACAATCACACAATCACACAATCACACAGTCACAATCCCACAATCACGATCACCCAATCACGATCACCCAATCACGACCACCCAATCACGATCACCCAATCACGATCACCAAATCACGATCACCCAATCACGATCACCCAATCACGGTCACCCAATCACGATCACACAATCACGATCACACAATCACAATCACACAATCACACAGTCACAATCCCACAATCACGATCACCCAATCACGATCACCCAATCACGACCACCCAATCACGATCACCCAATCACGATCACCAAATCACGATCACCCAATCACGATCACCCAATCACGGTCACCCAATCACGATCACACAATCACAATCACACAATCACAATCACACAATCACAATCACACAATCACAATCACACAATCACAATCACACAATCAAACAATCGCAATCAAACAATCGCAATCACACAATCACAATCACACAATCACAATCCCACAATCACAATCACACAATCACAGTCACACAATCACAATCACACAATCACACAGTCACAATCCCACAATCACGATCACCCAATCACGATCACCCAATCACGACCACCCAATCACGATCACCCAATCACGATCACCAAATCACGATCACCCAATCACGATCACCCAATCATGGTCACCCAATCACGATCACACGATCACAATCACACGATCACAATCACACAATCACAATCACACAATCAAAATCACACAATCACAATCACACAATCACAATCACACAATCACAGTCACACAATCACAATCACACAATCGCACAGTCACAATCCCACAATCACGATCACCCAATCACGATCACCCAATCACGATCACCCAATCACGATCACCCAATCACGATCACACAATCACGATCACACAATCACGATCACACAATCACGATCACACAATCACGATCACACAATCACGATCACACAATCACGATCACACAATCACGATCACACAATCACACAATCACGACCACACAGTCACAATCACACAATCGCAATCACAATCACACAATCACAGTCACACAATTACAATCGCACAACCACAACCACACAATCCCACAGTCACAATCCCACAATCACAATCACACAATCGCGACCACACAGTCACGATCACACAATCACAATCATGCAATCACAATCACACAATCACGACCACACCATCACAATCACACAATCACAATCACACAATCACAATCACACATTCACGATCCCACAGTCACGATCCCACAATCACGATCACACAATCACAATCACACAATCACGACCACACAATCACGACCACACAATCACGACCACACAATCACGATCACACAATCACGATCACACAATCACGATCACACTATCACGATCACACAATCACGATCACACAATCACGATCACACAATCACGATCACACAATCACTATCACACAATCACGATCACACAATCACGATCACACAATCACGATCACACAATCACGATCACACAATCACAATCACACAATCACAATCACAATCACAATCACACAATCACAATCACACAATCACAATCACACAATCACAGTCACACAATCACAATCACACAATCGCACAGTCACAATCCCACAATCACGATCACCCAATCACGATCACCCAATCACGATCACCCAATCACGATCACCCAATGACGATCACACAATCACGATCACACAATCACGATCACACAATCACGATCACACAATCACGATCACACAATCACGACCACACAGTCACAATTACACAATCGCAATCACAATCACACAATCACAGTCACACAATTACAATCGCACAACCACAACCACACAATCCCACAGTCACAATCCCACAATCACAATCACACAATCACGACCACACAGTCACGATCACACAATCGCAATCACACAATCACAATCATGCAATCACAATCACACAATCACAACCACACCATCACAATCACCCAATCACGATCACCAAATCACGATCACCCAATCACGATCACCCAATCATGGTCACCCAATGACGATCACACAATCACGATCACACAATCACGATCACACAATCGCGATCACACAATCACGATCACACAATCACACAGTCACAATCCCACAATCACGATCACACAATCACGACCACACAGTCACAATCACACAATCGCAATCAGAATCACACAATCACAATCACATAACCACAACCACACAATCACACAGTCACAATCCCACAATCACGATCACACAATCACGACCACACAGTCACGATCACACAATCACGATCACACTATCACGATCACACTATCACGATCACACAATCACAGTCACACAATCACAATCACACAATCACACAATCACACAGTCACAATCCCACAATCACGATCACCCAATCACGATCACCCAATCACGACCACCCAATCACGATCACCCAATCACGATCACCAAATCACGATCACCCAATCACGATCACCCAATCACGGTCACCCAATCACGATCACACAATCACGATCACACAATCACAATCACACAATCACACAGTCACAATCCCACAATCACGATCACCCAATCACGATCACCCAATCACGACCACCCAATCACGATCACCCAATCACGATCACCAAATCACGATCACCCAATCACGATCACCCAATCACGGTCACCCAATCACGATCACACAATCACAATCACACAATCACAATCACACAATCACAATCACACAATCACAATCACACAATCACAATCACACAATCACAATCACACAATCAAACAATCGCAATCAAACAATCGCAATCACACAATCGCAATCACACAAACGCAATCACACAATCGCAATCACACAATCGCAATCACACAATCGCAATCACACAATTGCAATCACACAATCGCAATCACACAATCGCAATCACACAATCGCAATCACACAATCGCAATCACACAATCGCAATCACACAATGGCAATCACACAATCAAACAATCACACAACCACAATCCCAAAATCACAATCGCACAATCACAATCACACAATCGCAATCACACAAACGCAATCACACAATCGCAATCACACGATCGCAATCACACGATCGCAATCACACGATCGCTATCACACGATCACAATCACACGATCGCAATCACACGATCACAATCACACTATCACGATCGCACTATCACGATCGCACAATCACAGTCACACAATCACAATCACACAACCACAATCACAATCACAATCACAATCACAATCACAATCACAATATCACAGTCACGATCACACAATCACAATCACACAATCACAATCCCACAATCACAATCACACAATCACAGTCACACCATCACAATCACACAATCGCACAGTCACAATCCCACAATCACGATCACCCAATCACGATCACCCAATCACGATCACCCAATCACGATCACCCAATCACGATCACACAATCACGATCACACAATCACGATCACACAATCACGATCACACAATCACGATCACACAATCACTATCACACAGTCACGATCACACAATCACACAATCACAGTCACACAATCACAATCACACAACCACAACCACACAATCACACAGTCACAATCCCACAATCACGATCACACAATCACGACCACACAGTCACGATCACACAATCACGATCACACTTTCACGATCAGACTATCACGATCACACAATCACAGTCACACAATCACAATCACACAGTCACACAATCACAATCACAATCACAATCACAATCACAATCACAATCACAATCACAATCACAATCACAATCACAATCACAATCACAATCACAATCACAATCACAATCACAATCACAATCACAATCACAATCACAATCACAATCACAGTCACAATCACAATCCCACAATCACAGTCACGATCACACAATCACAATCACACGATCACAATCCCACAATCACAGTCACACGATCACAATCCCACAATCACAGTCACACAATCACAATCACACAATCACACAGTCACAATCCCACAATCACGATCACCCAATCACGATCATCCAATCACGACCACACAATCACGACCACCCAATCACGATCACACAATCACAATCCCACAATCACGATCACCCAATCACGATCACCCAATCACGACCACCCAATCACGATCACCCAATCACGATCTCCAAATCACGATCACCCAATCACGATCACCCAATCACGGTCACCCAATCACGGTCACACGATCACAATCACACGATCACAATCACACAATCACAATCACACAATCACACAATCACACAATCACAATCACACAATCACAATCACACAAACACAATCACACAATCACAATCACACAATCACAATCACACAATCACAATCACACAATCACAATCACACAATCACAATCACACAATCACAATCACACAATCACAATCACACAATCACAATCACACAATCACAATCACACAATCACAATCACACAATCACAATCACACAATCACAATCACACAATCACAATCACACAATCACAATCACACAATCACAATCACACAATCACAATCACACAATCACAATCACACAATCACAATCACACAATCACAATCACACAATCACAATCACACAATCACAAACACACAATCACAATCACACAATCACTATCACACAATCACGACCACACAATCACAATCACACAACCACAATCACACAATCACAATCACACAATCACAATCACACAATCACGAGTACACTATCACGATCACACAATCACGATCACACAATCACGATCACACAATCACGATCACACAATCACAATCACACAATCACGATCACACAATCACAATCACACAACCACAACCACACAATCACACAGTCACAATCCCACAATCACGATCACACAATCACGACCACACAGTCACAATCACACAATAGCAATCACAATCCCACAATCACAATCACACAATCACAGTCACACAATCACAATCACACAACCACAACCACACAATCACACAGTCACAATCCCACAATCACGATCACACAATCACGATCACACAATCACGATCACACAATCACACCGTCACAATCCCACAATCACAATCACACAATCACGATCCCACAGTCACGATCCCACAATCACGATCACCCAATCACGATCATCCAATCACGATCACCCAATCACGATCACCCAATCACGATCACCAAATCACGATCACCCAATCACGATCACACGATCACAATCACACGATCACAATCACACAATCACAATCACACAATCGCACAGTCACAATCCCACAATAACGATCACCCAATCACGATCACCCAATCACGATCGCCCAATCACGATCACCTAATCACGGTCACACAATCACGGTCATACAGTCACGATCACACAATCACGATCACACAATCACACAATCACAATCACAATCACAATCACACAATCGCAATCACGCAATCGCGATCACGCAATCGCGATCACACAATCACGATCACACAATCACACAGTCACAATCCCACAATCACGATCACACAATCACGACCACACAGTCACAATCACACAATCGCAATCACAATCACACAATCACAGTCACACAATCACAATCACATAACCACAACCACACAATCACACAGTCACAATCCCACAATCACGATCACACAATCACGACCACACAGTCACGATCACACAATCACGATCACACTATCACGATCACACTATCACGATCACACTATCACGATCACACAATCACAGTCACACAATCACAATCACAATCACAATCACAATCACAATCACAATCACAATCACACGATCACAGTCACGATCACACAATCACAATCACACAATCACAATCCCACAATCACAATCACACAATCACAGTCACACAATCACAATCACACAATCACACAGTCACAATCCCACAATCACGATCACCCAATCACGATCACCCAATCACGACCACCCAATCACGATCACCCAATCACGATCACCAAATCACGATCACCCAATCACGATCACCCAATCATGGTCACCCAATCACGATCACACGATCACAATCACACGATCACAATCACACAATCACAATCACACAATCAAAATCACACAATCACAATCACACAATCACAATCACACAATCACAGTCACACAATCACAATCACACAATCGCACAGTCACAATCCCACAATCACGATCACCCAATCACGATCACCCAATCACGATCACCCAATCACGATCACCCAATCACGATCACACAATCACGATCACACAATCACGATCACACAATCACGATCACACAATCACGATCACACAATCACGATCACACAATCACGATCACACAATCACGATCACACAATCACACAATCACGACCACACAGTCACAATCACACAATCGCAATCACAATCACACAATCACAGTCACACAATTACAATCGCACAACCACAACCACACAATCCCACAGTCACAATCCCACAATCACAATCACACAATCGCGACCACACAGTCACGATCACACAATCACAATCATGCAATCACAATCACACAATCACGACCACACCATCACAATCACACAATCACAATCACACAATCACAATCACACAATCGCGATCCCACAGTCACGATCCCACAATCACGATCACACAATCACAATCACACAATCACGACCACACAATCACGACCACACAATCACGACCACACAATCACGATCACACAATCACGATCACACAATCACGATCACACTATCACGATCACACAATCACGATCACACAATCACGATCACACAATCACGATCACACAATCACGATCACACAATCACGATCACACAATCACGATCACACAATCACGATCACACAATCACGATCACACAATCACGATCACACAATCACAATCACACAATCACAATCACAATCACAATCACACAATCACAATCACACAATCACAATCACACAATCACAATCACACAATCACAATCACACAATCACAGTCACACAATCACAATCACACAATCGCACAGTCACAATCCCACAATCACGATCACCCAATCACGATCACCCAATCACGATCACCCAATCACGATCACCCAATGACGATCACACAATCACGATCACACAATCACGATCACACAATCACGATCACACAATCACGATCACACAATCACGACCACACAGTCACAATTACACAATCGCAATCACAATCACACAATCACAGTCACACAATTACAATCGCACAACCACAACCACACAATCCCACAGTCACAATCCCACAATCACAATCACACAATCACGACCACACAGTCACGATCACACAATCGCAATCACACAATCACAATCATGCAATCACAATCACACAATCACAACCACACCATCACAATCACACAATCACAATCACACAATCACGATCCCACAGTCACGATCCCACAATCACGATCACACAATCACAATCACACAATCACAATCACACAATCACGATCACACAATCACAATCACACAACAACAACCACAACCACACAATCACACAGTCACAATCCCACAATCACGATCACACAATCACGATCACACAATCACACAATCACAATCACAATCACAAACACAATCACACAATCGCGATCACGCAATCGCGATCACGCAATCGCGATCACGCAATCGCGATCACACAATCACGATCACACAATCACACAGTCACAATCCCACAATCACGATCACACAATCACGACCACACAGTCACAATCACACAATCGCAATCAGAATCACACAATCACAATCACATAACCACAACCACACAATCACACAGTCACAATCCCACAATCACGATCACACAATCACGACCACACAGTCACGATCACACAATCACGATCACACTATCACGATCACACTATCACGATCACACAATCACGGTCACACAATCACAATCACACAATCACACAATCACACAGTCACAATCCCACAATCACGATCACCCAATCACGATCACCCAATCACGACCACCCAATCACGATCACCCAATCACGATCACCAAATCACGATCACCCAATCACGATCACCCAATCACGGTCACCCAATCACGATCACACAATCACGATCACACAATCACAATCACACAATCACACAGTCACAATCCCACAATCACGATCACCCAATCACGATCACCCAATCACGACCACCCAATCACGATCACCCAATCACGATCACCAAATCACGATCACCCAATCACGATCACCCAATCACGGTCACCCAATCACGATCACACAATCACAATCACACAATCACAATCACACAATCACAATCACACAATCACAATCACACAATCAAACAATCGCAATCAAACAATCGCAATCACACAATCGCAATCACACAAACGCAATCACACAATAGCAATCACACAATCGCAATCACACAATCGCAATCACACAATTGCAATCACACAATCGCAATCACACAATCGCAATCACACAATCGCAATCACACAATCGCAATCACACAATCGCAATCACAGAATGGCAATCACACAATCAAACAATCACACAACCACAATCCCAAAATCACAATCGCACAATCACAATCACACAATCGCAATCACACAAACGCAATCACACAATCGCAATCACACGATCGCAATCACACGATCGCAATCACACGATCGCAATCACACGATCACAATCACACGATCGCAATCACACGATCACAATCACACTATCACGATCGCACTATCACGATCGCACAATCACAGTCACACAATCACAATCACACAATCACAATCACAATCACAATCACAATCACAATCACAATCACAATCACAATATCACAGTCACGATCACACAATCACAATCACACAATCACAATCCCACAATCACAATCAGACAATCACAGTCACACCATCACAATCACACAATCGCACAGTCACAATCCCACAATCACGATCACCCAATCACGATCACCCAATCACGATCACCCAATCACGATCACCCAATCACGATCACACAATCACGATCACACAATCACGATCACACAATCACGATCACACAATCACTATCACACAGTCACGATCACACAATCACACAATCACAGTCACACAATCACAATCACACAACCACAACCACACAATCACACAGTCACAATCCCACAATCACGATCACACAATCACGACCACACAGTCACGATCACACAATCACGATCACACTTTCACGATCACACTATCACGATCACACAATCACAGTCACACAATCACAATCACACAGTCACACAATCACAATCACAATCACAATCACAATCACAATCACAATCACAATCACAATCACAATCACAATCACAATCACAATCACAATCACACAATCACACAGTCACAATCCCACAATCACGATCACACAATCACGACCACACATTCACGATCACACAATCACGATCACACTATCACGATCACACTATCACGATCACACTATCACGATCACACTATCACGATCACACAATCACAGTCACACAATCACAATCACACAGTCACACAATCACAATCACAATCACAATCACAATCACAATCACAATCACAATCACAATCACAATCACAATCACACGATCACAGTCACGATTACACAATCACAATCACACAATCACAATACCACAATCACAATCACACAATCACAGTCACACAATCACAATCACACAATCACACTGTCACAATCCCACAATCACGATCACCCAATCACTATCACCCAATCACGACCACCCAATCACGATCACCCAATCACGATCACCAAATCACGATCACCCAATCACGATCACCCAATCACGGTCACCCAATCACGATCACACGATCACAATCACACGATCACAATCACACAATCACAATCACACAATCACACAATCACACAATCACACAATCACAATCACACAATCACAATCACACAAACACAATCACACAATCACAATCACACAATCACAATCACACAATCGCAATCACACAATCGCAATCACACAATCGCAATCACACAATGGCAATCACACAATCAAACAATCACACAACCACAATCCCAAAATCACAATCGCACAATCACAATCACACAATCGCAATCACACAAACGCAATCACACAATCGCAATCACACGATCGCAATCACACGATCGCAATCACACGATCGCTATCACACGATCACAATCACACGATCGCAATCACACGATCACAATCACACTATCACGATCGCACTATCACGATCGCACAATCACAGTCACACAATCACAATCACACAACCACAATCACAATCACAATCACAATCACAATCACAATCACAATATCACAGTCACGATCACACAATCACAATCACACAATCACAATCCCACAATCACAATCACACAATCACAGTCACACCATCACAATCACACAATCGCACAGTCACAATCCCACAATCACGATCACCCAATCACGATCACCCAATCACGATCACCCAATCACGATCACCCAATCACGATCACACAATCACGATCACACAATCACGATCACACAATCACGATCACACAATCACGATCACACAATCACTATCACACAGTCACGATCACACAATCACACAATCACAGTCACACAATCACAATCACACAACCACAACCACACAATCACACAGTCACAATCCCACAATCACGATCACACAATCACGACCACACAGTCACGATCACACAATCACGATCACACTTTCACGATCAGACTATCACGATCACACAATCACAGTCACACAATCACAATCACACAGTCACACAATCACAATCACAATCACAATCACAATCACAATCACAATCACAATCACAATCACAATCACAATCACAATCACAATCACAATCACAATCACAATCACAATCACAATCACAATCACAATCACAATCACAATCACAATCACAGTCACAATCACAATCCCACAATCACAGTCACGATCACACAATCACAATCACACGATCACAATCCCACAATCACAGTCACACAATCACAATCACACAATCACACAGTCACAATCCCACAATCACGATCACCCAATCACGATCACCCAATCACGATCATCCAATCACGACCACACAATCACGACCACACAATCACGATCACACAATCACGATCACACTATCACGATCACACTATCACGATCACACTATCACGATCACACTATCACGATCACACAATCACAGTCACACAATCACAATCACACAGTCACACAATCACAATCACAATCACAATCACAATCACAATCACAATCACAATCACAATCACAATCACAATCACAATCACAATCACAATCACAATCACAATCACAATCACAATCACAATCACAATCACAATCACAATCACACGATCACAGTCACGATCACACAATCACAATCACACAATCACAATCCCACAATCACAATCACACAATCACAGTCACACAATCACAATCACACAATCACACAGTCACAATCCCACAATCACGATCACCCAATCACGATCACCCAATCACGACCACCCAATCACGATCACCCAATCACGATCACCAAATCACGATCACCCAATCACGATCACCCAATCACGGTCACCCAATCACGGTCACACGATCACAATCACACGATCACAATCACACAATCACAATCACACAATCACACAATCACACAATCACAATCACACAATCACAATCACACAAACACAATCACACAATCACAATCACACAATCACAATCACACAATCACAATCACACAATCACAATCACACAATCACAATCACACAATCACAATCACACAATCACAATCACACAATCACAATCACACAATCACAATCACACAATCACAATCACACAATCACAATCACACAATCACAATCACACAATCACAATCACACAATCACAATCACACAATCACAATCACACAATCACAATCACACAATCACAATCACACAATCACAATCACACAATCACAAACACACAATCACAATCACACAATCACTATCACACAATCACGACCACACAATCACAATCACACAACCACAATCACACAATCACAATCACACAATCACAATCACACAATCACGAGTACACTATCACGATCACACAATCACGATCACACAATCACGATCACACAATCACGATCACACAATCACAATCACACAATCACGATCACACAATCACAATCACACAACCACAACCACACAATCACACAGTCACAATCCCACAATCACGATCACACAATCACGACCACACAGTCACAATCACACAATAGCAATCACAATCCCACAATCACAATCACACAATCACAGTCACACAATCACAATCACACAACCACAACCACACAATCACACAGTCACAATCCCACAATCACGATCACACAATCACGATCACACAATCACGATCACACAATCACACCGTCACAATCCCACAATCACAATCACACAATCACGATCCCACAGTCACGATCCCACAATCACGATCACCCAATCACGATCATCCAATCACGATCACCCAATCACGATCACCCAATCACGATCACCAAATCACGATCACCCAATCACGATCACACGATCACAATCACACGATCACAATCACACAATCACAATCACACAATCGCACAGTCACAATCCCACAATAACGATCACCCAATCACGATCACCCAATCACGATCGCCCAATCACGATCACCTAATCACGGTCACACAATCACGGTCATACAGTCACGATCACACAATCACGATCACACAATCACACAATCACAATCACAATCACAATCACACAATCGCGATCACGCAATCGCGATCACGCAATCGCGATCACACAATCACGATCACACAATCACACAGTCACAATCCCACAATCACGATCACACAATCACGACCACACAGTCACAATCACACAATCGCAATCACAATCACACAATCACAGTCACACAATCACAATCACATAACCACAACCACACAATCACACAGTCACAATCCCACAATCACGATCACACAATCACGACCACACAGTCACGATCACACAATCACGATCACACTATCACGATCACACTATCACGATCACACTATCACGATCACACAATCACAGTCACACAATCACAATCACAATCACAATCACAATCACAATCACAATCACAATCACACGATCACAGTCACGATCACACAATCACAATCACACAATCACAATCCCACAATCACAATCACACAATCACAGTCACACAATCACAATCACACAATCGCACAGTCACAATCCCACAATCACGATCACCCAATCACGATCACCCAATCACGATCACCCAATCACGATCACCCAATCACGATCACACAATCACGATCACACAATCACGATCACACAATCACGATCACACAATCACGATCACACAATCACGATCACACAATCACGATCACACAATCACGATCACACAATCACACAATCACGACCACACAGTCACAATCACACAATCGCAATCACAATCACACAATCACAGTCACACAATTACAATCGCACAACCACAACCACACAATCCCACAGTCACAATCCCACAATCACAATCACACAATCGCGACCACACAGTCACGATCACACAATCACAATCATGCAATCACAATCACACAATCACGACCACACCATCACAATCACACAATCACAATCACACAATCACAATCACACAATCGCGATCCCACAGTCACGATCCCACAATCACGATCACACAATCACAATCACACAATCACGACCACACAATCACGACCACACAATCACGACCACACAATCACGATCACACAATCACGATCACACAATCACGATCACACTATCACGATCACACAATCACGATCACACAATCACGATCACACAATCACGATCACACAATCACGATCACACAATCACGATCACACAATCACGATCACACAATCACGATCACACAATCACGATCACACAATCACGATCACACAATCACAATCACACAATCACAATCACAATCACAATCACACAATCACAATCACACAATCACAATCACACAATCACAATCACACAATCACAATCACACAATCACAGTCACACAATCACAATCACACAATCGCACAGTCACAATCCCACAATCACGATCACCCAATCACGATCACCCAATCACGATCACCCAATCACGATCACCCAATGACGATCACACAATCACGATCACACAATCACGATCACACAATCACGATCACACAATCACGATCACACAATCACGACCACACAGTCACAATTACACAATCGCAATCACAATCACACAATCACAGTCACACAATTACAATCGCACAACCACAACCACACAATCCCACAGTCACAATCCCACAATCACAATCACACAATCACGACCACACAGTCACGATCACACAATCGCAATCACACAATCACAATCATGCAATCACAATCACACAATCACAACCACACCATCACAATCACACAATCACAATCACACAATCACGATCCCACAGTCACGATCCCACAATCACGATCACACAATCACAATCACACAATCACAATCACACAATCACGATCACACAATCACAATCACACAACAACAACCACAACCACACAATCACACAGTCACAATCCCACAATCACGATCACACAATCACGATCACACAATCACACAATCACAATCACAATCACAAACACAATCACACAATCGCGATCACGCAATCGCGATCACGCAATCGCGATCACGCAATCGCGATCACACAATCACGATCACACAATCACACAGTCACAATCCCACAATCACGATCACACAATCACGACCACACAGTCACAATCACACAATCGCAATCAGAATCACACAATCACAATCACATAACCACAACCACACAATCACACAGTCACAATCCCACAATCACGATCACACAATCACGACCACACAGTCACGATCACACAATCACGATCACACTATCACGATCACACTATCACGATCACACAATCACGGTCACACAATCACAATCACACAATCACACAATCACACAGTCACAATCCCACAATCACGATCACCCAATCACGATCACCCAATCACGACCACCCAATCACGATCACCCAATCACGATCACCAAATCACGATCACCCAATCACGATCACCCAATCACGGTCACCCAATCACGATCACACAATCACGATCACACAATCACAATCACACAATCACACAGTCACAATCCCACAATCACGATCACCCAATCACGATCACCCAATCACGACCACCCAATCACGATCACCCAATCACGATCACCAAATCACGATCACCCAATCACGATCACCCAATCACGGTCACCCAATCACGATCACACAATCACAATCACACAATCACAATCACACAATCACAATCACACAATCACAATCACACAATCAAACAATCGCAATCAAACAATCGCAATCACACAATCGCAATCACACAAACGCAATCACACAATAGCAATCACACAATCGCAATCACACAATCGCAATCACACAATTGCAATCACACAATCGCAATCACACAATCGCAATCACACAATCGCAATCACACAATCGCAATCACACAATCGCAATCACACAATGGCAATCACACAATCAAACAATCACACAACCACAATCCCAAAATCACAATCGCACAATCACAATCACACAATCGCAATCACACAAACGCAATCACACAATCGCAATCACACGATCGCAATCACACGATCGCAATCACACGATCGCAATCACACGATCACAATCACACGATCGCAATCACACGATCACAATCACACTATCACGATCGCACTATCACGATCGCACAATCACAGTCACACAATCACAATCACACAATCACAATCACAATCACAATCACAATCACAATCACAATCACAATCACAATCACAATATCACAGTCACGATCACACAATCACAATCACACAATCACAATCCCACAATCACAATCAGACAATCACAGTCACACCATCACAATCACACAATCGCACAGTCACAATCCCACAATCACGATCACCCAATCACGATCACCCAATCACGATCACCCAATCACGATCACCCAATCACGATCACACAATCACGATCACACAATCACGATCACACAATCACGATCACACAATCACTATCACACAGTCACGATCACACAATCACACAATCACAGTCACACAATCACAATCACACAACCACAACCACACAATCACACAGTCACAATCCCACAATCACGATCACACAATCACGACCACACAGTCACGATCACACAATCACGATCACACTTTCACGATCACACTATCACGATCACACAATCACAGTCACACAATCACAATCACACAGTCACACAATCACAATCACAATCACAATCACAATCACAATCACAATCACAATCACAATCACAATCACAATCACAATCACAATCACACAATCACACAGTCACAATCCCACAATCACGATCACACAATCACGACCACACATTCACGATCACACAATCACGATCACACTATCACGATCACACTATCACGATCACACTATCACGATCACACTATCACGATCACACAATCACAGTCACACAATCACAATCACACAGTCACACAATCACAATCACAATCACAATCACAATCACAATCACAATCACAATCACAATCACAATCACAATCACAATCACACGATCACAGTCACGATTACACAATCACAATCACACAATCACAATACCACAATCACAATCACACAATCACAGTCACACAATCACAATCACACAATCACACTGTCACAATCCCACAATCACGATCACCCAATCACTATCACCCAATCACGACCACCCAATCACGATCACCCAATCACGATCACCAAATCACGATCACCCAATCACGATCACCCAATCACGGTCACCCAATCACGATCACACGATCACAATCACACGATCACAATCACACAATCACAATCACACAATCACACAATCACACAATCACACAATCACAATCACACAATCACAATCACACAAACACAATCACACAATCACAATCACACAATCACAATCACACAATCACAATCACACAATCACAATCACACAATCACAATCACACAATCACAATCACACAATCACAATCACACAATCACAATCACACAATCACAATCACACAATCACAATCACACAATCACAATCACACAATCACAATCACACAATCACAATCACACAATCACAATCACACAATCACAATCACACAATCACAATCACACAATCACAAACACACAATCGCAATCACACAATCACAATCACACAATCACAATCACACAATCACAATCACACAATCACAATCACACAATCACAATCACACAATCACAATCACACAATCACAATCACAATCACACAATCACAATCACACAATCACAATCACACAATCACACAATCGCAATCAAACAAACGCAATCACACAATCGCAATCACACAATCGCAATCACACAATCAAACAATCGCAATCACACAATCGCAATCACACAATCGCAATCACACAATCGCAATCACACAATCAAACAATCACACAACCACAATCCCACAATCACAATCGCACTATCACAATCACACAATCGCAATCACACAAACGCAATCACACGATCGCAATCACACGATCGCAATCACACGATCGCAATCACACGATCACTATCACACTATCACGATCGCAAAATCACAGTCACACAATCACAATCACACAGTCACACAATCACAATCACAATCACAATCAGAATCACAATCACAATCACAATCACAATCACAATCACAATCACAATCACAATCACACAATCGCACAGTCACAATCCCACAATAACGATCACCCAATCACGATCACCCAATCACGATCGCACAATCACGATCACCTAATCACGGTCACACAATCACGGTCACACAATCACGATCACACAATCACGATCACACAATCACACAATCACAATCCCACAATCACGATCACACAATCACGACCACACAGTCACAATCACACAATCGCAATCACAATCACACAATCACAGTCACACAATCACAATCGCATAACCACAACCACACAATCACACAGTCACAATCCCACAATCACGACCACACAATCACGACCACACAGTCACGATCACACAATCACGATCACACTATCACGATCACACTATCACGATCACACAATCACGATCACACAATCACAGTCACACAATCACAATCACACAGTCACACAATCACAATCACAATCACAATCACAATCACAATCACAATCACAATCACAATCACAATCACACGATCACAGTCACGATCACACAATCACAAACACACAATCACAATCCCACAATCACAATCACACAATCACAGTCACACAATCACAATCACACAATCACACAGTCACAATCCCACAATCACGATCACCCAATCACGATCACCAAATCACGATCACCCAATCACGATCACCCAATCACGGTCACCCAATCACGATCACATGATCACAATCACACGATCACAATCACACAATCACAATCACACAATCACAATCACACAATCACAATCACACAATCACAATCACACAACCACAGTCACACAATCACAATCACACAATCGCACAGTCACAATCCCACAATCACGATCACCCAATCACGATCACCCAATCA
Organism: Megachile rotundata; assembly: GCF_050947335.1. Lineage (NCBI taxonomy): Eukaryota > Metazoa > Arthropoda > Insecta > Hymenoptera > Megachilidae > Megachile > Megachile rotundata. Next base: position 114,211 of record NC_134997.1, on the reverse strand, counting down.
CGATCACCCAATCACGATCACCCAATCACGATCACACAATCACGATCACACAATCACGATCACACAATCACGATCACACAATCACGATCACACAATCACGATCACACAATCACAATCACACAATCACACAGTCACAATCCCACAATCACGATCACCCAATCACGATCACCCAATCACGACCACCCAATCACGATCACCCAATCACGATCACCAAATCACGATCACCCAATCACGATCACCCAATCACGGTCACCCAATCACGGTCACACGATCACAATCACACGATCACAATCACACAATCACAATCACACAATCACACAATCACACAATCACAATCACACAATCACAATCACACAAACACAATCACACAATCACAATCACACAATCACAATCACACAATCACAATCACACAATCACAATCACACAATCACAATCACACAATCACAATCACACAATCACAATCACACAATCACAATCACAATCACACAATCACAATCACACAATCACAATCACACAATCACACAATCGCAATCAAACAAACGCAATCACACAATCGCAATCACACAATCGCAATCACACAATCAAACAATCGCAATCACACAATCGCAATCACACAATCGCAATCACACAATCGCAATCACACAATCAAACAATCACACAACCACAATCCCACAATCACAATCGCACTATCACAATCACACAATCGCAATCACACAAACGCAATCACACGATCGCAATCACACGATCGCAATCACACGATCGCAATCACACGATCGCAATCACACGATCACTATCACACTATCACGATCGCAAAATCACAGTCACACAATCACAATCACACAGTCACACAATCACAATCACAATCACAATCAGAATCACAATCACAATCACAATCACAATCACAATCACAATCACAATCACAATCACACAATCACAGTCACGATCCCACAATCACAATCACACAATCACAGTCACACAATCACAATCACACAATCACGATCACACAATCACACAGTCACAATCCCACAATCACGATCACACAATCACGACCACACAGTCACGATCACACAATCACGATCACACAATCACGATCACACAATCACGATCACACAATCACGATCACACAATCACGATCACACAATCACACAGTCACAATCCCACAATCACGATCACACAATCACGACCACACAGTCACAATCACACAATCGCAATCACAATCACAATCATGCAATCACAATCACACAATCACAACCACACCATCACAATCACACAATCACAATCACACAATCACAATCACACAATCACGATCCCACAGTCACGATCCCACAATCACGATCACACAATCACAATCACGCAATCACGACCACACAATCACGACCACACAATCACGACCACACAATCACGATCACACAATCACGATCACACAATCACGATCACACTATCACGATCACAAAATCACGATCACACAATCACGATCACACAATCACGATCACACAATCGCGATCACACAATCACGATCACACAATCACAATCCCACAATCACGATCACCCAATCACGATCACCCAATCACGATCATCCAATCACGATCGCCCAATCACGATCACCCAATCACGATCACCAAATCACGATCACCCAATCACGATCACACGATCACAATCACACGATCACAATCACACAATCACAATCACACAATCGCACAGTCACAATCCCACAATAACGATCACCCAATCACGATCACCCAATCACGATCGCACAATCACGATCACCTAATCACGGTCACACAATCACGGTCACACAATCACGATCACACAATCACGATCACACAATCACGATCACACAATCACACAATCACAATCACAATCACAATCACACAATCGCGATCACGCAATCGCGATCACGCAATCGCGATCACGCAATCGCGATCACACAATCACGATCACACAATCACACAATCACAATCCCACAATCACGATCACACAATCACGACCACACAGTCACAATCACACAATCGCAATCACAATCACACAATCACAGTCACACAATCACAATCGCATAACCACAACCACACAATCACACAGTCACAATCCCACAATCACGACCACACAATCACGACCACACAGTCACGATCACACAATCACGATCACACTATCACGATCACACTATCACGATCACACAATCACGATCACACAATCACAGTCACACAATCACAATCACACAGTCACACAATCACAATCACAATCACAATCACAATCACAATCACAATCACAATCACAATCACAATCACAATCACAATCACACGATCACAGTCACGATCACACAATCACAAACACACAATCACAATCCCACAATCACAATCACACAATCACAGTCACACAATCACAATCACACAATCACACAGTCACAATCCCACAATCACGATCACCCAATCACGATCACCAAATCACGATCACCCAATCACGATCACCCAATCACGGTCACCCAATCACGATCACATGATCACAATCACACGATCACAATCACACAATCACAATCACACAATCACAATCACACAATCACAATCACACAATCACAATCACACAATCACAGTCACACAATCACAATCACACAATCGCACAGTCACAATCCCACAATCACGATCACCCAATCACGATCACCCAATCACGATCACCCAATCACGATCACCCAATCACGATCACACAATCACGATCACACAATCACGATCACACAATCACGATCACACAATCACGATCACACAATCACGATCACACAATCACAATCACACAATCACACAGTCACAATCCCACAATCACGATCACCCAATCACGATCACCCAATCACGACCACCCAATCACGATCACCCAATCACGATCACCAAATCACGATCACCCAATCACGATCACCCAATCACGGTCACCCAATCACGGTCACACGATCACAATCACACGATCACAATCACACAATCACAATCACACAATCACACAATCACACAATCACAATCACACAATCACAATCACACAAACACAATCACACAATCACAATCACACAATCACAATCACACAATCACAATCACACAATCACAATCACACAATCACAATCACACAATCACAATCACACAATCACAATCACACAATCACAATCACACAATCACAATCACACAATCACAATCACACAATCACAATCACACAATCACAATCACACAATCACAATCACACAATCACAATCACACAATCACAATCACACAATCACAATCACACAATCACAATCACACAATCACAAACACACAATCACAATCACACAATCACTATCACACAATCACGACCACACAATCACAATCACACAATCACAATCACACAATCACAATCACACAATCACAATCACACAATCACGAGTACACTATCACGATCACACAATCACGATCACACAATCACGATCACACAATCACGATCACACAATCACAATCACACAATCACGATCACACAATCACAATCACACAACCACAACCACACAATCACACAGTCACAATCCCACAATCACGATCACACAATCACGACCACACAGTCACAATCACACAATAGCAATCACAATCCCACAATCACAATCACACAATCACAGTCACACAATCACAATCACACAACCACAATCACACAATCGCACAGTCACAATCCCACAATAACGATCACCCAATCACGATCACCCAATCACGATCGCCCAATCACGATCACCTAATCACGGTCACACAATCACGGTCATACAGTCACGATCACACAATCACGATCACACAATCACACAATCACAATCACAATCACAATCACGCAATCGCGATCACGCAATCGCGATCACGCAATCGCGATCACACAATCACGATCACACAATCACACAGTCACAATCCCACAATCACGATCACACAATCACGACCACACAGTCACAATCACACAATCGCAATCACAATCACACAATCACAGTCACACAATCACAATCACATAACCACAACCACACAATCACACAGTCACAATCCCACAATCACGATCACACAATCACGACCACACAGTCACGATCACACAATCACGATCACACTATCACGATCACACTATCACGATCACACTATCACGATCACACAATCACAGTCACACAATCACAATCACAATCACAATCACAATCACAATCACAATCACAATCACAATCACAATCACAATCACACGATCACAGTCACGATCACACAATCACAATCACACAATCACAATCCCACAATCACAATCACACAATCACAGTCACACAATCACAATCACACAATCACACAGTCACAATCCCACAATCACGATCACCCAATCACGATCACCCAATCACGACCACCCAATCACGATCACCCAATCACGATCACCAAATCACGATCACCCAATCACGATCACCCAATCATGGTCACCCAATCACGATCACACGATCACAATCACACGATCACAATCACACAATCACAATCACACAATCAAAATCACACAATCACAATCACACAATCACAATCACACAATCACAGTCACACAATCACAATCACACAATCGCACAGTCACAATCCCACAATCACGATCACCCAATCACGATCACCCAATCACGATCACCCAATCACGATCACCCAATCACGACCACACAGTCACGATCACACAATCACGATCACACTATCACGATCACACTATCACGATCACACTATCACGATCACACAATCACAGTCACACAATCACAATCACAATCACAATCACAATCACAATCACAATCACAATCACAATCACAATCACAATCACAATCACACGATCACAGTCACGATCACACAATCACAATCACACAATCACAATCCCACAATCACAATCACACAATCACGATCACACAATCACGATCACACAATCACGATCACACAATCACGATCACACAATCACGATCACACAATCACGATCACCCAATCACACAATCACGACCACACAGTCACAATCACACAATCGCAATCACAATCACACAATCACAGTCACACAATTACAATCGCACAACCACAACCACACAATCCCACAGTCACAATCCCACAATCACAATCACACAATCGCGACCACACAGTCACGATCACACAATCACAATCATGCAATCACAATCACACAATCACGACCACACCATCACAATCACACAATCACAATCACACAATCACAATCACACATTCACGATCCCACAGTCACGATCCCACAATCACGATCACACAATCACAATCACACAATCACGACCACACAATCACGACCACACAATCACGACCACACAATCACGATCACACAATCACGATCACACAATCACGATCACACTATCACGATCACACAATCACGATCACACAATCACGATCACACAATCACGATCACACAATCACTATCACACAATCACGATCACACAATCACGATCACACAATCACGATCACACAATCACGATCACACAATCACAATCACACAATCACAATCACAATCACAATCACACAATCACAATCACACAATCACAATCACACAATCACAATCACACAATCACAATCACACAATCACAGTCACACAATCACAATCACACAATCGCACAGTCACAATCCCACAATCACGATCACCCAATCACGATCACCCAATCACGATCACCCAATCACGATCACCCAATGACGATCACACAATCACGATCACACAATCACGATCACACAATCACGATCACACAATCACGATCACACAATCACGACCACACAGTCACAATTACACAATCGCAATCACAATCACACAATCACAGTCACACAATTACAATCGCACAACCACAACCACACAATCCCACAGTCACAATCCCACAATCACAATCACACAATCACGACCACACAGTCACGATCACACAATCGCAATCACACAATCACAATCATGCAATCACAATCACACAATCACAACCACACCATCACAATCACCCAATCACGATCACCAAATCACGATCACCCAATCACGATCACCCAATCATGGTCACCCAATGACGATCACACAATCACGATCACACAATCACGATCACACAATCGCGATCACACAATCACGATCACACAATCACACAGTCACAATCCCACAATCACGATCACACAATCACGACCACACAGTCACAATCACACAATCGCAATCAGAATCACACAATCACAATCACATAACCACAACCACACAATCACACAGTCACAATCCCACAATCACGATCACACAATCACGACCACACAGTCACGATCACACAATCACGATCACACTATCACGATCACACTATCACGATCACACAATCACAGTCACACAATCACAATCACACAATCACACAATCACACAGTCACAATCCCACAATCACGATCACCCAATCACGATCACCCAATCACGACCACCCAATCACGATCACCCAATCACGATCACCAAATCACGATCACCCAATCACGATCACCCAATCACGGTCACCCAATCACGATCACACAATCACGATCACACAATCACAATCACACAATCACACAGTCACAATCCCACAATCACGATCACCCAATCACGATCACCCAATCACGACCACCCAATCACGATCACCCAATCACGATCACCAAATCACGATCACCCAATCACGATCACCCAATCACGGTCACCCAATCACGATCACACAATCACAATCACACAATCACAATCACACAATCGCAATCACACAATCACAATCACACAATCACAATCACACAATCAAACAATCGCAATCAAACAATCGCAATCACACAATCGCAATCACACAAACGCAATCACACAATCGCAATCACACAATCGCAATCACACAATCGCAATCACACAATTGCAATCACACAATCGCAATCACACAATCGCAATCACACAATCGCAATCACACAATCGCAATCACACAATCGCAATCACACAATGGCAATCACACAATCAAACAATCACACAACCACAATCCCAAAATCACAATCGCACAATCACAATCACACAATCGCAATCACACAAACGCAATCACACAATCGCAATCACACGATCGCAATCACACGATCGCAATCACACGATCGCTATCACACGATCACAATCACACGATCGCAATCACACGATCACAATCACACTATCACGATCGCACTATCACGATCGCACAATCACAGTCACACAATCACAATCACACAATCACAATCACAATCACAATCACAATCACAATCACAATCACAATATCACAGTCACGATCACACAATCACAATCACACAATCACAATCCCACAATCACAATCGCACAATCACAGTCACACCATCACAATCACACAATCGCACAGTCACAATCCCACAATCACGATCACCCAATCACGATCACCCAATCACGATCACCCAATCACGATCACCCAATCACGATCACACAATCACGATCACACAATCACGATCACACAATCACGATCACACAATCACGATCACACAATCACTATCACACAGTCACGATCACACAATCACACAATCACAGTCACACAATCACAATCACACAACCACAACCACACAATCACACAGTCACAATCCCACAATCACGATCACACAATCACGACCACACAGTCACGATCACACAATCACGATCACACTTTCACGATCACACTATCACGATCACACAATCACAGTCACACAATCACAATCACACAGTCACACAATCACAATCACAATCACAATCACAATCACAATCACAATCACAATCACAATCACAATCACAATCACAATCACAATCACAATCACAATCACAATCACAATCACAATCACAATCACAATCACAATCACAATCACAATCACAATCCCACAATCACAGTCACGATCACACAATCACAATCACACGATCACAATCCCACAATCACAATCACACAATCACAGTCACACAATCACAATCACACAATCGCACAGTCACAATCCCACAATCACGATCACCCAATCACGATCACCCAATCACGATCACCCAATCACGATCACCCAATCACGGTCACCCAATCACGATCACCCAATCACGATCACCCAATCACGATCACCTAATCACGGTCACACAATCACGGTCACACAATCACGATCACACAATCACGATCACACAATCAAACAATCACAATCACAATCACAATCACAATCACACAATCGCGATCACGCAATCGCGATCACGCAATCGCGATCACGCAATCGCGATCACGCAATCGCGATCACACAATCACGATCACACAATCACGATCACACAATCACACAGTCACAATCCCACAATCACGATCACACAATCACGACCACACAGTCACAATCACACAATCGCAATCACAATCACACAATCACAGTCACACAATCACAATCACATAACCACAACCACACAATCACACAGTCACAATCCCACAATCACGATCACACAATCACGACCACACATTCACGATCACACAATCACGATCACACTATCACGATCACACTATCACGATCACACTATCACGATCACACTATCACGATCACACAATCACAGTCACACAATCACAATCACACAGTCACACAATCACAATCACAATCACAATCACAATCACAATCACAATCACAATCACAATCACAATCACAATCACAATCACAATCACACGATCACAGTCACGATTACACAATCACAATCACACAATCACAATCCCACAATCACAATCACACAATCACAGTCACACAATCACAATCGCACAATCACACTGTCGCAATCCCACAATCACGATCACCCAATCACGATCACCCAATCACGACCACCCAATCACGATCACCCAATCACGATCACCAAATCACGATCACCCAATCACGATCACCCAATCACGGTCACCCAATCACGATCACACGATCACAATCACACGATCACAATCACACAATCACAATCACACAATCACACAATCACACAATCACACAATCACACAATCACACAATCACAATCACACAATCACAATCACACAAACACAATCACACAATCACAATCACACAATCACAATCACACAATCACAATCACACAATCACAATCACACAATCACAATCACACAATCACAATCACACAATCACAATCACACAATCACAATCACACAATCACAATCACACAATCACAATCACACAATCACAATCACAATCACAATCACACAATCACAATCACACAATCACAATCACACAATCACAATCACACAATCACACAATCGCAATCAAACAAACGCAATCACACAATCGCAATCACACAATCGCAATCACACAATCAAACAATCGCAATCACACAATCGCAATCACACAATCGCAATCACACAATCGCAATCACACAATCAAACAATCACACAACCACAATCCCACAATCACAATCGCACAATCACAATCACACAATCGCAATCACACAAACGCAATCACACAATCGCAATCACACGATCGCAATCACACGATCGCAATCACACGATCGCAATCACACGATCACTTTCACACTATCACGATCGCAAAATCACAGTCACACAATCACAATCACACAGTCACACAATCACAATCACAATCACAATCAGAATCACAATCACAATCACAATCACAATCACAATCACAATCACAATCACAATCACACAATCACAGTCACGATCACACAATCACAATCACACAATCACAATCCCACAATCACAATCACACAATCACAGTCACACAATCACAATCACACAATCGCACAGTCACCATCCCACAATCACGATCACCCAATCACGATCACCCAATCACGATCACCCAATCACGATCACACAATCACGATCACACAATCACGATCACACAATCACGATCACACAATCACGATCACACAATCACACAGTCACAATCCCACAATCACGATCACACAATCACGACCACACAGTCACAATCACACAATCGCAATCACAATCACAATCATGCAATCACAATCACACAATCACAACCACACCATCACAATCACACAATCACAATCACACAATCACAATCACACAATCACAATCACACAATCACGATCCCACAGTCACGATCCCACAATCACGATCACACAATCACAATCACGCAATCACGACCACACAATCACGACCACACAATCTCGACCACACAATCACGATCACACAATCACTATCACACAATCACGATCACACAATCACGATCACACAATCACGATCACACAATCACGATCACACAATCACAATCACACAATCACAATCACAATCACAATCACACAATCACAATCACACAATCACAATCACACAATCACAATCACACAATCACAATCACACAATCACAGTCACACAATCACAATCACACAATCGCACAGTCACAATCCCACAATCACGATCACCCAATCACGATCACCCAATCACGATCACCCAATCACGATCACCCAATGACGATCACACAATCACGATCACACAATCACGATCACACAATCACGATCACACAATCACGATCACACAATCACGACCACACAGTCACAATTACACAATCGCAATCACAATCACACAATCACAGTCACACAATTACAATCGCACAACCACAACCACACAATCCCACAGTCACAATCCCACAATCACAATCACACAATCACGACCACACAGTCACGATCACACAATCGCAATCACACAATCACAATCATGCAATCACAATCACACAATCACAACCACACCATCACAATCACCCAATCACGATCACCAAATCACGATCACCCAATCACGATCACCCAATCATGGTCACCCAATGACGATCACACAATCACGATCACACAATCACGATCACACAATCGCGATCACACAATCACGATCACACAATCACACAGTCACAATCCCACAATCACGATCACACAATCACGACCACACAGTCACAATCACACAATCGCAATCAGAATCACACAATCACAATCACATAACCACAACCACACAATCACACAGTCACAATCCCACAATCACGATCACACAATCACGACCACACAGTCACGATCACACAATCACGATCACACTATCACGATCACACTATCACGATCACACAATCACAGTCACACAATCACAATCACACAATCACACAATCACACAGTCACAATCCCACAATCACGATCACCCAATCACGATCACCCAATCACGACCACCCAATCACGATCACCCAATCACGATCACCAAATCACGATCACCCAATCACGATCACCCAATCACGGTCACCCAATCACGATCACACAATCACGATCACACAATCACAATCACACAATCACACAGTCACAATCCTACAATCACGATCACCCAATCACGATCACCCAATCACGACCACCCAATCACGATCACCCAATCACGATCACCAAATCACGATCACCCAATCACGATCACCCAATCACGGTCACCCAATCACGATCACACAATCACAATCACACAATCACAATCACACAATCACAATCACACAATCACAATCACACAATCAAACAATCGCAATCAAACAATCGCAATCACACAATCGCAATCACACAAACGCAATCACACAATCGCAATCACACAATCGCAATCACACAATCGCAATCACACAATCGCAATCACACAATCGCAATCACACAATCGCAATCACACAATCGCAATCACACAATCGCAATCACACAATGGCAATCACACAATCAAACAATCACACAACCACAATCCCAAAATCACAATCGCACAATCACAATCACACAATCGCAATCACACAAACGCAATCACACAATCGCAATCACACGATCGCAATCACACGATCGCAATCACACGATCGCTATCACACGATCACAATCACACGATCGCAATCACACGATCACAATCACACTATCACGATCGCACTATCACGATCGCACAATCACAGTCACACAATCACAATCACACAATCACAATCACAATCACAATCACAATCACAATCACAATCCCACAATCACAATCACACAATCACAGTCACACCATCACAATCACACAATCGCACAGTCACAATCCCACAATCACGATCACCCAATCACGATCACCCAATCACGATCACCCAATCACGATCACCCAATCACGATCACACAATCACGATCACACAATCACGATCACACAATCACGATCACACAATCACGATCACACAATCACTATCACACAGTCACGATCACACAATCACACAATCACAGTCACACAATCACAATCACACAACCACAACCACACAATCACACAGTCACAATCCCACAATCACGATCACACAATCACGACCACACAGTCACGATCACACAATCACGATCACACTTTCACGATCACACTATCACGATCACACAATCACAGTCACACAATCACAATCACACAGTCACACAATCACAATCACAATCACAATCACAATCACAATCACAATCACAATCACAATCACAATCACAATCACAATCACAATCACAATCACAATCACAATCACAATCACAATCACAATCACAGTCACAATCACAATCCCACAATCACAGTCACGATCACACAATCACAATCACACGATCACAATCCCACAATCACAATCACACAATCACAGTCACACAATCACAATCACACAATCGCACAGTCACAATCCCACAATCACGATCACCCAATCACGATCACCCAATCACGATCACCCAATCACGATCACCCAATCACGGTCACCCAATCACGATCACCCAATCACGATCACCCAATCACGATCACCTAATCACGGTCACACAATCACGGTCACACAATCACGATCACACAATCACGATCACACAATCAAACAATCACAATCACAATCACAATCACAATCACACAATCGCGATCACGCAATCGCGATCACGCAATCGCGATCACGCAATCGCGATCACGCAATCGCGATCACACAATCACGATCACACAATCACGATCACACAATCACACAGTCACAATCCCACAATCACGATCACACAATCACGACCACACAGTCACAATCACACAATCGCAATCACAATCACACAATCACAGTCACACAATCACAATCACATAACCACAACCACACAATCACACAGTCACAATCCCACAATCACGATCACACAATCACGACCACACATTCACGATCACACAATCACGATCACACTATCGCGATCACACTATCACGATCACACTATCACGATCACACTATCACGATCACACTATCACGATCACACAATCACAGTCACACAACCACAATCACACAGTCACACAATCACAATCACAATCACAATCACAATCACAATCACAATCACAATCACAATCACAATCACAATCACACGATCACAGTCACGATTACACAATCACAATCACACAATCACAATCCCACAATCACAATCACACAATCACAGTCACACAATCACAATCGCACAATCACACTGTCACAATCCCACAATCACGATCACCCAATCACGATCACCCAATCACGACCACCCAATCACGATCACCCAATCACGATCACCAAATCACGATCACCCAATCACGATCACCCAATCACGGTCACCCAATCACGATCACACGATCACAATCACACGATCACAATCACACAATCACAATCACACAATCACACAATCACACAATCACACAATCACAATCACACAATCACAATCACACAAACACAATCACACAATCACAATCACACAATCACAATCACACAATCACAATCACACAATCACAATCACACAATCACAATCACACAATCACAATCACACAATCACAATCACACAATCACAATCACACAATCACAATCACACAATCACAATCACAATCACACAATCACAATCACACAATCACAATCACACAATCACAATCACACAATCACACAATCGCAATCAAACAAACGCAATCACACAATCGCAATCACACAATCGCAATCACACAATCAAACAATCGCAATCACACAATCGCAATCACACAATCGCAATCACACAATCGCAATCACACAATCAAACAATCACACAACCACAATCCCACAATCACAATCGCACAATCACAATCACACAATCGCAATCACACAAACGCAATCACACAATCGCAATCACACGATCGCAATCACACGATCGCAATCACACGATCGCAATCACACGATCACTATCACACTATCACGATCGCAAAATCACAGTCACACAATCACAATCACACAGTCACACAATCACAATCACAATCACAATCAGAATCACAATCACAATCACAATCACAATCACAATCACAATCACAATCACAATCACAATCACACAATCACAGTCACGATCACACAATCACAATCACACAATCACAATCCCACAATCACAATCACACAATCACAGTCACACAATCACAATCACACAATCGCACAGTCACCATCCCACAATCACGATCACCCAATCACGATCACCCAATCACGATCACCCAATCACGATCACACAATCACGATCACACAATCACGATCACACAATCACGATCACACAATCACGATCACACAATCACACAGTCACAATCCCACAATCACGATCACACAATCACGACCACACAGTCACAATCACACAATCGCAATCACAATCACAATCATGCAATCACAATCACACAATCACAACCACACCATCACAATCACACAATCACAATCACACAATCACAATCACACAATCACGATCCCACAGTCACGATCCCACAATCACGATCACACAATCACAATCACGCAATCACGACCACACAATCACGACCACACAATCACGACCACACAATCACGATCACACAATCACGATCACACAATCACGATCACACTATCACGATCACACAATCACGATCACACAATCACGATCACACAATCACGATCACACAATCACGATCACACAATCACGATCACACAATCACGATCACACAATCACAATCCCACAATCACGATCACCCAATCACGATCACCCAATCACGATCATCCAATCACGATCGCCCAATCACGATCACCCAATCACGATCACCAAATCACGATCACCCAATCACGATCACACGATCACAATCACACGATCACAATCACACAATCACAATCACACAATCGCACAGTCACAATCCCACAATAACGATCACCCAATCACGATCACCCAATCACGATCGCACAATCACGATCACCTAATCACGGTCACACAATCACGGTCACACAATCACGATCACACAATCACGATCACACAATCACGATCACACAATCACACAATCACAATCACAATCACAATCACACAATCGCGATCACGCAATCGCGATCACGCAATCGCGATCACGCAATCGCGATCACACAATCACGATCACACAATCACACAATCACAATCCCACAATCACGATCACACAATTACGACCACACAGTCACAATCACACAATCGCAATCACAATCACACAATCACAGTCACACAATCACAATCGCATAACCACAACCACACAATCACACAGTCACAATCCCACAATCACGATCACACAATCACGACCACACAGTCACAATCACACAATCGCAATCACAATCACACAATCACAGTCACACAATTACAATCGCACAACCACAACCACACAATCCCACAGTCACAATCCCACAATCACAATCACACAATCACGACCACACAGTCACGATCACACAATCGCAATCACACAATCACAATCATGCAATCACAATCACACAATCACAATCACACAATCACAATCACACAATCACAATCACACAATCACAATCACACAATCACAATCACACAATCACGACCACACAATCACTATCACACAATCACAATCACACAATCACGAGTACACTGTCACGATCACACAATCACGATCACACAATCACAATACCACATTCACGATCACACAATCACGACCACACAGTCTCAATCACACAATAGCAATCACAATCCCACAATCACAATCACACAATCACAGTCACACAATCACAATCACACAACCACAACCACACAATCACACAGTCACAATCCCACAATCACGATCACACAATCACGATCACACAATCACGATCACAAAATCACACCGTCACAATCCCACAATCACAATCACACAATCACGATCCCACAGTCACGATCCCACAATCACGATCACACAATCACAATCACACAATCAGAATCACACAATCACGATCACACAATCACAATCACACAATCACAATCACACAATCACAATCACACAATCACAGTCACACAATCACAATCACACAACCACAACCACACAATCACACAGTCACAATCCCACAATCACGATCACACAATCACGATCACACAATCACGATCACAAAATCACACCGTCACAATCCCACAATCACAATCACACAATCACGATCCCACAGTCACGATCCCACAATCACGATGACACAATCACAATCACACAATCACGACCACACAATCACGACCACACAATCACGATCACACAATCACGATCACACTATCACGATCACACAATCACGGTCACACAATCACGACCACACAATCACGATCACACAATCACGATCACACAATCACAACCACACAATCACAATCACACAATCACAATCACACAGTCACCATCACAAAATCACAATCACACAATCACGACCACACAATCACGACCACACAATCACGATCACAAAATCACGACTACACTATCACGATCACACAATCACGATCACACAATCACGATCACACAATCACAATCACACAATCAGAATCACACAATCACGATCACACAATCACAATCACACAATCACAATCACACAATCACAATCACACAATCACAATCACACAATCACAATCACACAATCACAAACACACAATCACAATCACACAATCACAATCACACAATCACAATCACACAATCACAATCACACAATCACAATCACACAATCACAATCACACAATCACAATCACACAATCACAATCACACAATCACAATCACACAATCACAATCACACAATCACAATCACACAATCGCACAGTCACCATCCCACAATCACGATCACCCAATCACGATCACCCAATCACGATCACCCAATCACGATCACCCAATCACGATCACACAATCACGATCACACAATCACGATCACACAATCACGATCACACAATCACGATCACACAATCACACAGTCACAATCCCACAATCACGATCACACAATCACGACCACACAGTCACAATCACACAATCGCAATCACAATCACAATCATGCAATCACAATCACACAATCACAACCACACCATCACAATCACACAATCACAATCACACAATCACAATCACACAATCACGATCCCACAGTCACGATCCCACAATCACGATCACACAATCACAATCACACAATCACGACCACACAATCACGACCACACAATCACGACCACACAATCACAATCACACAATCACGACCACACAATCACGACCACACAATCACGACCACACAATCACGACCACACAATCACGATCACACAATCACGATCACACAATCACGATCACACTATCACGATCACACAATCACGATCACACAATCACGATCACACAATCACGATCACACAATCACGATCACACAATCACAATCACACAATCACAATCAAACAATCACAATCACACAATCACAATCACACATTCACAATCACACAATCACGACCACACAATCACAATCACACAATCACAATCACACAATCACGAGTACACTGTCACGATCACACAATCACGATCACACAATAACAATCCCGCAATCACGATCACACAATCACGACCACACAGTCTCAATCACGCAATAGCAATCACAATCCCACAATCACAATCACACAATCACAATCACACAATCACAGTCACACAATCACAATCACACAACCACAACCACACAATCACACAGTCACAATCCCACAATCACGATCACACAATCACGATCACACAATCACGATCACACAATCACACCGTCACAATCCCACAATCACAATCACACAATCACGATCCCACAGTCACGATCCCACAATCACGATCACACAATCACAATCACACAATCACGACCACACAATCACGACCACACAATCACGATCACACAATCACGATCACACTATCACGATCACACAATCACGGTCACACAATCACGACCACACAATCACGATCACACAATCACGATCACACAATCACACAGTCACATTCCCACAATCACGATCACACAATCACGACCACACAGTCACAATCACACAATCGCAATCACAATCACACAATCACAGTCACACAATCACAATCACATAACCACAACCACACAATCACACAGTCACAATCCCACAATCACGATCACACAATCACGACCACACAGTCACGATCACACAATCACGATCACACTATCACGATCACACTATCACGATCACACTATCACGATCACACAATCACACTCACACAATCACAATCACACAGTCACACAATCACAATCACAATCACAATCACAATCACAATCACAATCACAATCACACGATCACAGTCACGATCACACAATCACAATCACTCAATCACAATCCCACAAGCACAATCACACAATCACAGTCACACAATCACAATCACACAATCACACAGTCACAATCCCACAATCACGATCACCCAATCACGATCACCCAATCACGACCACCCAATCACGATCACCCAATCACGATCACCAAATCACGATCACCCAATCACGATCACCCAATCACGGTCACCCAATCACGATCACACGATCACAATCACACGATCACAATCACACAATCACAATCACACAATCACACAATCACACAATCACACAATCACAATCACACAATCACAATCACACAAACACAATCACACAATCACAATCACACAATCACAATCACACAATCACGATCCCACAGTCACGATCCCACAATCACGATCACACAATCACAATCACACAATCACGACCACACAATCACGACCACACAATCACGATCACACAATCACGATCACACAATCACAATCACACAACCACAACCACACAATCACACAGTCACAATCCCACAATCACGATCACACAATCACGACCACACAGTCACGATCACACAATCGCAATCACACAATCACAATCACACAATTACAATCACACAATCACAACCACACAATCACAATCACACAATCACAATCACACAATCACAATCACACAATGACGATCCCACAGTCACTATCCCACAATCACGATCACACAATCACAATCACACAATCACGACCACACAATCACGACCACACAATCACGATCACACAATCACGATCACACAATCACGATCACACTATCACGATCACACAATCACAATCACACAATCACGATCACACAATCACAATCACACAACCACAACCACACAATCACACAGTCACAATCCCACAATCACGTTCACACAATCACGACCACACAGTCACAATCACACAATAGCAATCACAATCCCACAATCACAATCACACAATCACAGTCACACAATCACAATCACACAACCACAACCACACAATCACAGTCACAATCCCACAATCACGATCACACAATCACGATCACACCATCACGATCACACAATCACACCGTCACAATCCCACAATCACAATCACACAATCACGATCCCACAGTCACGATCCCACAATCACGATCACACAATCACAATCACACAATCACGACCACACAATCACGACCACACAATCACGATCACACAATCACGATCACACTATCACGATCACACAATCACGGTCACACAATCACAGTCACACAATCACAATCACACAGTCACACAATCACAATCACAATCACAATCACAATCACAATCACAATCACAATCACAATCACAATCACAATCACACAATCACAGTCACGATCACACGATCACAATCACACAATCACAATCCCACAATCACAATCACACAATCACAGTCACACAATCACAATCACACAATCACACAGTCACAATCCCACAATCACGATCACCCAATCACGATCACCCAATCACGATCATCCAATCACGATCGCCCAATCACGATCACCTAATCACGGTCACACAATCACGGTCACACAATCACGGTCACACAATCACGATCACACAATCACGATCACACAATCACACAATCACAATCACAATCACAATCACACAATCGCGATCACGCAATCGCGATCACGCAATCGCGATCACGCAATCGCGATCACGCAATCGCGATCACACAATCACGATCACACAATCACACAGTCACAATCCCACAATCACGATCACACAATCACGACCACACAGTCACAATCACACAATCGCAATCACAATCACACAATCACAGTCACACAATCACAATCACATAACCACAACCACACAATCACACAGTCACAATCCCACAATCACGATCACACAATCACGACCACACAGTCACGATCACACAATCACGATCACACTATCACGATCACACTATCACGATCACACTATCACGATCACACAATCACAGTCACACAATCACAATCACACAGTCACACAATCACAATCACAATCACAATCACAATCACAATCACAATCACAATCACAATCACACGATCACAGTCACGATCACACAATCACAATCACACAATCACAATCCCACAATCACAATCACACAATCACAGTCACACAATCACAATCACACAATCACACAGTCACAATCCCACAATCACGATCACCCAATCACGATCACCCAATCACGACCACCCAATCACGATCACCCAATCACGATCACCAAATCACGATCACCCAATCACGATCACCCAATCACGGTCACCCAATCACGATCACACGATCACAATCACACGATCACAATCACACAATCACAATCACACAATCACAATCACACAATCACAATCACACAATCACAATCACACAATCACAATCACACAATCACAGTCACACAATCACAATCACACAATCGCACAGTCACAATCCCACAATCACGATCACCCAATCACGATCACCCAATCACGATCACCCAATCACGATCACCCAATCACGATCACACAATCACGATCACACAATCACGATCACACAATCACGATCACACAATCACTATCACACAATCACGATCACACAATCACACAGTCACAATCCCACAATCACGATCACACAATCACTACCACACAGTCACAATCACACAATCGCAATCACAATCACACAATCACAGTCACACAATTACAATCGCACAACCACAACCACACAATCCCACAGTCACAATCCCACAATCACAATCACAGAATCACGACCACACAGTCACGATCACACAATCGCAATCACACAATCACAATCATGCAATCACAATCACACAATCACAACCACACCATCACAATCACACAATCACAATCACACAATCACAATCACACAATCACAATCACACAATCACGATCCCACAGTCACGATCCCACAATCACGATCACACAATCACAATCACACAATCACGACCACACAATCACGACCACACAATCACGACCACACAATCACGATCACACAATCACGATCACACAATCACGATCACACAATCACGATCACACAATCACGATCACACAATCACGATCACACAATCACACAGTCACAATCCCACAATCACGATCACACAATCACGACCACACAGTCACAATCACACAATCGCAATCACAATCACAATCATGCAATCACAATCACACAATCACAACCACACCATCACAATCACACAATCACAATCACACAATCACAATCACACAATCACGATCCCACAGTCACGATCCCACAATCACGATCACACAATCACAATCACACAATCACGACCACACAATCACGACCACACAATCACGACCACACAATCACGATCACACAATCACGACCACACAATCACGACCACACAATCACGACCACACAATCACGATCACACAATCACGATCACACAATCACGATCACACAATCACGACCACACAGTCACGATCACACAATCACGATCACACTATCACGATCACACTATCACGATCACACTATCACGATCACACAATCACAGTTACACAATCACAATCACACAGTCACACAATCACAATCACAATCACAATCACAATCACAATCACAATCACAATCACACGATCACAGTCACGATCACACAATCACAATCACACAATCACAATCCCACAATCACAATCACACAATCACAGTCACACAATCACAATCACACAATCACACAATCACACAGTCACAATCCCACAATCACGATCACCCAATCACGATCACCCAATCACGACCACCCAATCACGATCACCCAATCACGATCACCAAATCACGATCACCCAATCACGATCACCCAATCACGGTCACCCAATCACGATCACACGATCACAATCACACGATCACAATCACACAATCACAATCACACAATCACACAATCACAATCACACAATCACAATCACACAAACACAATCACACAATCACAATCACACAATCACAATCACACAATCACGATCCCACAGTCACGATCCCACAATCACGATCACACAATCACGATCACACAATCACGATCACACCATCACGATCGCACAATCACACCGTCACAATCCCACAATCACAATCACACAATCACGATCCCACAGTCACGATCCCACAATCACGATCACACAATCACAATCACACAATCACGACCACACAATCACGATCACACAATCACGATCACACAATCACAATCACACAACCACAACCACACAATCACACAGTCACAATCCCACAATCACGATCACACAATCACGACCACACAGTCACGATCACACAATCGCAATCACACAATCACAATCATACAATCACAATCACACAATCACAACCACACAATCACAATCACACAATCACAATCACACAATCACAGTCACACAATCACAATCACACAATCACAATCACACAATCACAATCACACAATCACAATCACACAATCACAATCACACAATCACAATCACACAATCACAATCACACAATCACAACCACACCATCACAATCACACAATCACAATCACACAATCACAATCACACAATCACAATCACACAATCACGATCCCACAGTCACGATCCCACAATCACGATCACACAATCACAATCACACAATCACGACCACACAATCACGACCACACAATCACGACCACACAATCACGATCACACAATCACGATCACACAATCACGATCACACAATCACGATCACACAATCACGATCACACAATCACGATCACACAATCACACAGTCACAATCCCACAATCACGATCACACAATCACGACCACACAGTCACAATCACACAATCGCAATCACAATCACAATCATGCAATCACAATCACACAATCACAACCACACCATCACAATCACACAATCACAATCACACAATCACAATCACACAATCACGATCCCACAGTCACGATCCCACAATCACGATCACACAATCACAATCACACAATAACGACCACACAATCACGACCACACAATCACGACCACACAATCACGATCACACAATCACGACCACACAATCACGACCACACAATCACGACCACACAATCACGATCACACAATCACGATCACACAATCACGATCACACAATCACGACCACACAGTCACGATCACACAATCACGATCACACTATCACGATCACACTATCACGATCACACTATCACGATCACACAATCACAGTTACACAATCACAATCACACAGTCACACAATCACAATCACAATCACAATCACAATCACAATCACAATCACAATCACACGATCACAGTCACGATCACACAATCACAATCACACAATCACAATCCCACAATCACAATCACACAATCACAGTCACACAATCACAATCACACAATCACACAATCACACAGTCACAATCCCACAATCACGATCACCCAATCACGATCACCCAATCACGACCACCCAATCACGATCACCCAATCACGATCACCAAATCACGATCACCCAATCACGATCACCTAATCACGGTCACCCAATCACGATCACACGATCACAATCACACGATCACAATCACACAATCACAATCACACAATCACGATCCCACAGTCACGATCCCACAATCACGATCACACAATCACAATCACACAATCACGACCACACAATCACGACCACACAATCACGACCACACAATCACGATCACACAATCACGATCACACAATCACGATCACACAATCACGATCACACAATCACGATCACACAATCACGATCACACAATCACACAGTCACAATCCCACAATCACGATCACACAATCACGACCACACAGTCACAATCACACAATCGCAATCACAATCACAATCATGCAATCACAATCACACAATCACAACCACACCATCACAATCACACAATCACAATCACACAATCACAATCACACAATCACGATCCCACAGTCACGATCCCACAATCACGATCACACAATCACAATCACACAATAACGACCACACAATCACGACCACACAATCACGACCACACAATCACGATCACACAATCACGACCACACAATCACGACCACACAATCACGACCACACAATCACGATCACACAATCACGATCACACAATCACGATCACACAATCACGACCACACAGTCACGATCACACAATCACGATCACACTATCACGATCACACTATCACGATCACACTATCACGATCACACAATCACAGTTACACAATCACAATCACACAGTCACACAATCACAATCACAATCACAATCACAATCACAATCACAATCACAATCACAATCACACGATCACAGTCACGATCACACAATCACAATCACACAATCACAATCCCACAATCACAATCACACAATCACAGTCACACAATCACAATCACACAATCACACAATCACACAGTCACAATCCCACAATCACGATCACCCAATCACGATCACCCAATCACGACCACCCAATCACGATCACCCAATCACGATCACCAAATCACGATCACCCAATCACGATCACCTAATCACGGTCACCCAATCACGATCACACGATCACAATCACACGATCACAATCACACAATCACAATCACACAATCACACAATCACAATCACACAATCACAATCACACAAACACAATCACACAATCACAATCACACAATCACAATCACACAATCACGATCCCACAATCACAATCACACAATCACGATCACACAATCACAATCACACAATCACGATCACACAATCACAACCACACAATCACAATCACACAATCACAATCACACAATCACAATCACACAATCACAATCACACAATCACAATCACACAATCACAATCACACAATGACGATCCCACAGTCACTATCCCACAATCACGATCACACAATCACAATCACACAATCACGACCACACAATCACGACCACACAATCACGATCACACAATCACGATCACACAATCACGATCACACTATCACGATCACACAATCACAATCACACAATCACGATCACACAATCACAATCACACAACCACAACCACACAATCACACAGTCACAATCCCACAATCACGTTCACACAATCACGACCACACAGTCACAATCACACAATAGCAATCACAATCCCACAATCACAATCACACAATCACAGTCACACAATCACAATCACACAACCACAACCACACAATCACAGTCACAATCCCACAATCACGATCACACAATCACGATCACACCATCACGATCACACAATCACACCGTCACAATCCCACAATCACAATCACACAATCACGATCCCACAGTCACGATCCCACAATCACGATCACACAATCACAATCACACAATCACGACCACACAATCACGACCACACAATCACGATCACACAATCACGATCACACTATCACGATCACACAATCACGGTCACACAATCACAGTCACACAATCACAATCACACAGTCACACAATCACAATCACAATCACAATCACAATCACAATCACAATCACAATCACAATCACAATCACAATCACAATCACAATCACAATCACACAATCACAGTCACGATCACACGATCACAATCACACAATCACAATCCCACAATCACAATCACACAATCACAGTCACACAATCACAATCACACAATCACAATCACACAATCACAATCACACAATCACGATCCCACAGTCACGATCCCACAATCACGATCACACAATCACAATCACACAATCACGACCACACAATCACGACCACACAATCACGACCACACAATCACGATCACACAATCACGACCACACAATCACGACCACACAATCGCGACCACACAATCACGATCACACAATCACGATCACACAATCACGATCACACAATCACGACCACACAGTCACGATCACACAATCACGATCACACTATCACGATCACACTATCACGATCACACTATCACGATCACACAATCACAGTTACACAATCACAATCACACAGTCACACAATCACAATCACAATCACAATCACAATCACAATCACAATCACAATCACACGATCACAGTCACGATCACACAATCACAATCACACAATCACAATCCCACAATCACAATCACACAATCACAGTCACACAATCACAATCACACAATCACACAGTCACAATCCCACAATCACGATCACCCAATCACGATCACCCAATCACGACCACCCAATCACGATCACCCAATCACGATCACCAAATCACGATCACCCAATCACGATCACCCAATCACGGTCACCCAATCACGATCACACGATCACAATCACACGATCACAATCACACAATCACAATCACACAATCACAATCACACAATCACACAATCACAATCACACAATCACAATCACACAAACACAATCACACAATCACAATCACACAATCACAATCACACAATCACGATCCCACAGTCACGATCCCACAATCACGATCACACAATCACAATCACACAATCACGACCACACAATCACGACCACACAATCACGATCACACAATCACGATCACACAATCACAATCACACAACCACAACCACACAATCACACAGTCACAATCCCACAATCACGATCACACAATCACGACCACACAGTCACGATCACACAATCGCAATCACACAATCACAATCATACAATCACAATCACACAATCACAACCACACAATCACAATCACACAATCACAATCACACAATCACAATCACACAATCACAATCACACAATCACAATCACACAATCACGATCCCACAGTCACTATCCTACAATCACGATCACACAATCACAATCACACAATCACGACCACACAATCACGACCACACAATCACGATCACACAATCACGATCACACAATCACGATCACACTATCACGATCACACAATCACGATCACACAATCACGATCACACAATCACGATCACACAATCACGATCACACAATCACGATCACACAATCACGATCACACAATCACGATCACACAATCACGATCACACAATCACGATCACACAATCACGATCACACAATCACAATCACACAATCACAATCACACAATCACAATCACACAGCCACTATCACACAATCACGACCACACAATCACAATCACACAATCACAATCACACAATCACAATCACACAATCACAATCACACAATCACAATCACACAATCACGAGTACACTATCACGATCACACAATCACGATCACACAATCACGGTCACACAATCACGATCACACAATCACAATCACACAATCGCGATCACACAATCACAATCACACAACCACAACCACACAATCACACAGTCACAATCCCACAATCACGATCACACAATCACGACCACACAGTCACAATCACACAATAGCAATCACAATCCCACAATCACAATCACACAATCACAGTCACACAATCACAATCACACAACCACAACCACACAATCACACAGTCACAATCCCACAATCACGATCACACAATCACGATCACACAATCACACCGTCACAATCCCACAATCACAATCACACAATCACGATCCCACAGTCACGATCCCACAATCACGATCACACAATCGCAATCACACAATCACGGGTACACAATCACGACCACACAATCACGATCACACAATCACGATCACACTATCACGATCACACAATCACGGTCACACAATCACAGTCACACAATCACAATCACACAGTCACACAATCACAATCACAATCACAATCACAATCACAATCACAATCACACAATCACAGTCACGATCACACAATCACAATCACACAATCACAATCCCACAATCACAATGACACAATCACAGTCACACAATCACAATCACACAATCACACAGTCACAATCCCACAATCACGATCACCCAATCACGATCACCCAATCACGATCATCCAATCACGATCGCCCAATCACGATCACCCAATCACGATCACCAAATCACGATCACCCAATCACGATCACACGATCACAATCACACGATCACAATCACACAATCACAATCACACAATCGCACAGTCACAATCCCACAATAACGATCACCCAATCACGATCACCCAATCACGATCACACAATCACACCGTCACAATCCCACAATCACAATCACACAATCACGATCCCACAGTCACGATCCCACAATCACGATCACACAATCACAATCACACAATCACGACCACACAATCACGACCACACAATCACGATCACACAATCACGATCACACAATCACACAGTCACATTCCCACAATCACGATCACACAATCACGACCACACAGTCACAATCACACAATCGCAATCACAATCACACAATCACAGTCACACAATCACAATCACATAACCACAACCACACAATCACACAGTCACAATCCCACAATCACGATCACACAATCACGACCACACAGTCACGATCACACAATCACGATCACACTATCACGATCACACTATCACGATCACACTATCACGATCACACAATCACACTCACACAATCACAATCACACAGTCACACAATCACAATCACAATCACAATCACAATCACAATCACAATCACACGATCACAGTCACGATCACACAATCACAATCACTCAATCACAATCCCACAAGCACAATCACACAATCACAGTCACACAATCACAATCACACAATCACACAGTCACAATCCCACAATCACGATCACCCAATCACGGTCACCCAATCACGACCACCCAATCACGATCAACCAATCACGATCACCAAATCACGATCACCCAATCACGATCACCCAATCACGGTCACCCAATCACGATCACACGATCACAATCACACAATCACAATCACACAATCACAATCACACAATCACACAATCACACAATCACAATCACACAATCACAATCACACAAACACAATCACACAATCACAATCACACAATCACAATCACACAATCACGATCCCACAGTCACGATCCCACAATCACGATCACACAATCACAATCACACAATCACGACCACACAATCACGACCACACAATCACGATCACACAATCACGATCACACAATCACAATCACACAACCACAACCACACAATCACACAGTCACAATCCCACAATCACGATCACACAATCACGACCACACAGTCACGATCACACAATCGCAATCACACAATCACAATCATACAATTACAATCACACAATCACAACCACACAATCACAATCACACAATCACTATCACACAATCACGATCACACAATCACAATCACACAACCACAACCACACAATCACACAGTCACAATCCCACAATCACGTTCACACAATCACGACCACACAGTCACAATCACACAATAGCAATCACAATCCCACAATCACAATCACACAATCACAGTCACACAATCACAATCACACAACCACAACCACACAATCACAGTCACAATCCCACAATCACGATCACACAATCACGATCACACCATCACGATCACACAATCACACCGTCACAATCCCACAATCACAATCACACAATCACGATCCCACAGTCACGATCCCACAATCACGATCACACAATCACAATCACACAATCACGACCACACAATCACGACCACACAATCACGATCACACAATCACGATCACACTATCACGATCACACAATCACGGTCACACAATCACAGTCACACAATCACAATCACACAGTCACACAATCACAATCACAATCACAATCACAATCACAATCACAATCACAATCACAATCACAATCACAATCACACAATCACAGTCACGATCACACGATCACAATCACACAATCACAGTCCCACAATCACAATCACACAATCACAGTCACACAATCACAATCACACAATCACACAGTCACAATCCCACAATCACGATCACCCAATCACGATCATCCAATCACGATCGCCCAATCACGATCACCTAATCACGGTCACACAATCACGGTCACACAATCACGGTCACACAATCACGATCACACAATCACGATCACACAATCACACAATCACAATCACAATCACAATCACACAATCGCGATCACGCAATCGCGATCACGCAATCGCGATCACGCAATCGCGATCACACAATCACGATCACACAATCACACAGTCACAATCCCACAATCACGATCACACAATCACGACCACACAGTCACAATCACACAATCGCAATCACAATCACACAATCACAGTCACACAATCACAATCACATAACCACAACCACACAATCACACAGTCACAATCCCACAATCACGATCACACAATCACGACCACACAGTCACGATCACACAATCACGATCACACTATCACGATCACACTATCACGATCACACTATCACGATCACACTATCACGATCACACAATCACAGTCACACAATCACAATCACACAGTCACACAATCACAATCACAATCACAATCACAATCACAATCACAATCACAATCACAATCACACGATCACAGTCACGATCACACAATCACAATCACACAATCACAATCCCACAATCACAATCACAGAATCACAGTCACACAATCACAATCACACAATCACACAGTCACAATCCCACAATCACGATCACCCAATCACGATCACCCAATCACGACCACCCAATCACGATCACCCAATCACGATCACCAAATCACGATCACCCAATCACGATCACCCAATCACGGTCACCCAATCACAATCACACGATCACAATCGCACGATCACAATCACACAATCACAATCACACAATCACAATCACACAATCACAATCACACAATCACAATCACACAATCACAATCACACAATCACAGTCACACAATCACAATCACACAATCGCACAGTCACAATCCCACAATCACGATCACCCAATCACGATCACCCAATCACGATCACCCAATCACGATCACCCAATCACGATCACCCAATCACGATCACACAATCACGATCACACAATCACGATCACACAATCACGATCACACAATCACTATCACACAATCACGATCACACAATCACACAGTCACAATACCACAATCACGATCACACAATCACGACCACACAGTCACAATCACACAATCGCAATCACAATCACACAATCACAGTCACACAATTACAATCGCACAACCACAACCACACAATCCCACAGTCACAATCCCACAATCACAATCACAGAATCACGACCACACAGTCACGATCACACAATCGCAATCACACAATCACAATCATGCAATCACAATCACACAATCACAACCACACCATCACAATCACACAATCACAATCACACAATCACAATCACACAATCACGATCCCACAGTCACGATCCCACAATCACGATCACACAATCACAATCACACAATCACGACCACACAATCACGACCACACAATCACGACCACACAATCACGATCACACAATCACGATCACACAATCACGATCACACTATCACGATCACCCAAACACGATCACCCAATCACGATCACACAATCACGATCACACAATCACGATCACACAATCACGATCACACAATCACGATCACACAATCACACAGTCACAATCCCACAATCACGATCACACAATCACGACCACACAGTCACAATCACACAATCGCAATCACAATCACAATCATGCAATCACAATCACACAATCACAACCACACCATCACAATCACACAATCACAATCACACAATCACAATCACACAATCACGATCCCACAGTCACGATCCCACAATCACGATCACACAATCACGATCACACAATCACGATCACACAATCACGACCACACAATCACGACCACACAATCACGACCACACAATCACGATCACACTATCACGATCACACTATCACGATCACACTATCACGATCACACAATCACAGTTACACAATCACAATCACACAGTCACACAATCACAATCACAATCACAATCACAATCACAATCACAATCACAATCACACGATCACAGTCACGATCACACAATCACAATCACACAATCACAATCCCACAATCACAATCACACAATCACAGTCACACAATCACAATCACACAATCACACAGTCACAATCCCACAATCACGATCACCCAATCACGATCACCCAATCACGACCACCCAATCACGATCACCCAATCACGATCACCAAATCACGATCACCCAATCACGATCACCCAATCACGGTCACCCAATCACGATCACACGATCACAATCACACGATCACAATCACACAATCACAATCACACAATCACAATCACACAATCACACAATCACAATCACACAATCACAATCACACAAACACAATCACACAATCACAATCACACAATCACAATCACACAATCACGATCCCACAGTCACGATCCCACAATCACGATCACACAATCACAATCACACAATCACGACCACACAATCACGACCACACAATCACGATCACACAATCACGATCACACAATCACAATCACACAACCACAACCACACAATCACACAGTCACAATCCCACAATCACGATCACACAATCACGACCACACAGTCACGATCACACAATCGCAATCACACAATCACAATCATACAATCACAATCACACAATCACAACCACACAATCACAATCACACAATCACAATCACACAATCACAATCACACAATCACAATCACACAATCACAATCACACAATCACGATCCCACAGTCACTATCCTACAATCACGATCACACAATCACAATCACACAATCACGACCACACAATCACGACCACACAATCACGATCACACAATCACGATCACACAATCACGATCACACTATCACGATCACACAATCACGATCACACAATCACGATCACACAATCACGATCACACAATCACGATCACACAATCACGATCACACAATCACGATCACACAATCACGATCACACAATCACGATCACACAATCACGATCACACAATCACGATCACACAATCACGATCACACAATCACAATCACACAATCACAATCACACAGCCACTATCACACAATCACGACCACACAATCACAATCACACAATCACAATCACACAATCACAATCACACAATCACAATCACACAATCACAATCACACAATCACGAGTACACTATCACGATCACACAATCACGATCACACAATCACGGTCACACAATCACGATCACACAATCACAATCACACAATCGCGATCACACAATCACAATCACACAACCACAACCACACAATCACACAGTCACAATCCCACAATCACGATCACACAATCACGACCACACAGTCACAATCACACAATAGCAATCACAATCCCACAATCACAATCACACAATCACAGTCACACAATCACAATCACACAACCACAACCACACAATCACACAGTCACAATCCCACAATCACGATCACACAATCACGATCACACAATCACACCGTCACAATCCCACAATCACAATCACACAATCACGATCCCACAGTCACGATCCCACAATCACGATCACACAATCGCAATCACACAATCACGGGTACACAATCACGACCACACAATCACGATCACACAATCACGATCACACTATCACGATCACACAATCACGGTCACACAATCACAGTCACACAATCACAATCACACAGTCACACAATCACAATCACAATCACAATCACAATCACAATCACAATCACAATCACAATCACAATCACACAATCACAGTCACGATCACACAAT
Organism: Megachile rotundata; assembly: GCF_050947335.1. Classification (NCBI taxonomy): domain Eukaryota; kingdom Metazoa; phylum Arthropoda; class Insecta; order Hymenoptera; family Megachilidae; genus Megachile; species Megachile rotundata. The sequence continues at coordinate 80,275 of NC_134997.1, read as the reverse complement.
CACAATCACACAATCACAATCCCACAATCACAATCACACAATCACAGTCACACAATCACAATCACACAATCACACAGTCACAATCCCACAATCACGATCACCCAATCACGATCACCCAATCACGATCATCCAATCACGATCGCCCAATCACGATCACCCAATCACGATCACCAAATCACGATCACCCAATCACGATCACACGATCACAATCACACGATCACAATCACACAATCACAATCACACAATCGCACAGTCACAATCCCACAATAACGATCACCCAATCACGATCACCCAATCACGATCGCCCAATCACGATCACCTAATCACGGTCACACAATCACGGTCACACAATCACGATCACACAATCACGATCACACAATCACACAATCACAATCACAATCACAATCACACAATCGCGATCACGCAATCGCGATCACGCAATCGCGATCACACAATCACGATCACACAATCACACAGTCACAATCCCACAATCACGATCACACAATCACGACCACACAGTCACAATCACACAATCGCAATCACGACCACACAATCACGACCACACAATCACGATCACACAATCACGATCACACAATCACACAGTCACATTCCCACAATCACGATCACACAATCACGACCACACAGTCACAATCACACAATCGCAATCACAATCACACAATCACAGTCACACAATCACAATCACATAACCACAACCACACAATCACACAGTCACAATCCCACAATCACGATCACACAATCACGACCACACAGTCACGATCACACAATCACGATCACACTATCACGATCACACTATCACGATCACACTATCACGATCACACAATCACACTCACACAATCACAATCACACAGTCACACAATCACAATCACAATCACAATCACAATCACAATCACAATCACACGATCACAGTCACGATCACACAATCACAATCACTCAATCACAATCCCACAAGCACAATCACACAATCACAGTCACACAATCACAATCACACAATCACACAGTCACAATCCCACAATCACGATCACCCAATCACGGTCACCCAATCACGACCACCCAATCACGATCAACCAATCACGATCACCAAATCACGATCACCCAATCACGATCACCCAATCACGGTCACCCAATCACGATCACACGATCACAATCACACAATCACAATCACACAATCACAATCACACAATCACACAATCACAATCACACAATCACAATCACACAAACACAATCACACAATCACAATCACACAATCACAATCACACAATCACGATCCCACAGTCACGATCCCACAATCACGATCACACAATCACAATCACACAATCACGACCACACAATCACGACCACACAATCACGATCACACAATCACGATCACACAATCACAATCACACAACCACAACCACACAATCACACAGTCACAATCCCACAATCACGATCACACAATCACGACCACACAGTCACGATCACACAATCGCAATCACACAATCACAATCATACAATTACAATCACACAATCACAACCACACAATCACAATCACACAATCACAATCACACAATCACGATCACACAATCACAATCACACAACCACAACCACACAATCACACAGTCACAATCCCACAATCACGTTCACACAATCACGACCACACAGTCACAATCACACAATAGCAATCACAATCCCACAATCACAATCACACAATCACAGTCACACAATCACAATCACACAACCACAACCACACAATCACAGTCACAATCCCACAATCACGATCACACAATCACGATCACACCATCACGATCACACAATCACACCGTCACAATCCCACAATCACAATCACACAATCACGATCCCACAGTCACGATCCCACAATCACGATCACACAATCACAATCACACAATCACGACCACACAATCACGACCACACAATCACGATCACACAATCACGATCACACTATCACGATCACACAATCACGGTCACACAATCACAGTCACACAATCACAATCACACAGTCACACAATCACAATCACAATCACAATCACAATCACAATCACAATCACAATCACAATCACAATCACAATCACACAATCACAGTCACGATCACACGATCACAATCACACAATCACAGTCCCACAATCACAATCACACAATCACAGTCACACAATCACAATCACACAATCACACAGTCACAATCCCACAATCACGATCACCCAATCACGATCATCCAATCACGATCGCCCAATCACGATCACCTAATCACGGTCACACAATCACGGTCACACAATCACGGTCACACAATCACGATCACACAATCACGATCACACAATCACACAATCACAATCACAATCACAATCACACAATCGCGATCACGCAATCGCGATCACGCAATCGCGATCACGCAATCGCGATCACACAATCACGATCACACAATCACACAGTCACAATCCCACAATCACGATCACACAATCACGACCACACAGTCACAATCACACAATCGCAATCACAATCACACAATCACAGTCACACAATCACAATCACATAACCACAACCACACAATCACACAGTCACAATCCCACAATCACGATCACACAATCACGACCACACAGTCACGATCACACAATCACGATCACACTATCACGATCACACTATCACGATCACACTATCACGATCACACTATCACGATCACACAATCACAGTCACACAATCACAATCACACAGTCACACAATCACAATCACAATCACAATCACAATCACAATCACAATCACAATCACAATCACACGATCACAGTCACGATCACACAATCACAATCACACAATCACAATCCCACAATCACAATCACAGAATCACAGTCACACAATCACAATCACACAATCACACAGTCACAATCCCACAATCACGATCACCCAATCACGACCACCCAATCACGATCACCCAATCACGATCACCAAATCACGATCACCCAATCACGATCACCCAATCACGGTCACCCAATCACAATCACACGATCACAATCGCACGATCACAATCACACAATCACAATCACACAATCACAATCACACAATCACAATCACACAATCACAATCACACAATCACAATCACACAATCACAGTCACACAATCACAATCACACAATCGCACAGTCACAATCCCACAATCACGATCACCCAATCACGATCACCCAATCACGATCACCCAATCACGATCACCCAATCACGATCACCCAATCACGATCACACAATCACGATCACACAATCACGATCACACAATCACGATCACACAATCACTATCACACAATCACGATCACACAATCACACAGTCACAATACCACAATCACGATCACACAATCACGACCACACAGTCACAATCACACAATCGCAATCACAATCACACAATCACAGTCACACAATTACAATCGCACAACCACAACCACACAATCCCACAGTCACAATCCCACAATCACAATCACAGAATCACGACCACACAGTCACGATCACACAATCGCAATCACACAATCACAATCATGCAATCACAATCACACAATCACAACCACACCATCACAATCACACAATCACAATCACACAATCACAATCACACAATCACGATCCCACAGTCACGATCCCACAATCACGATCACACAATCACAATCACACAATCACGACCACACAATCACGACCACACAATCACGACCACACAATCACGATCACACAATCACGATCACACAATCACGATCACACTATCACGATCACCCAAACACGATCACCCAATCACGATCACACAATCACGATCACACAATCACGATCACACAATCACGATCACACAATCACGATCACACAATCACACAGTCACAATCCCACAATCACGATCACACAATCACGACCACACAGTCACAATCACACAATCGCAATCACAATCACAATCATGCAATCACAATCACACAATCACAACCACACCATCACAATCACACAATCACAATCACACAATCACAATCACACAATCACGATCCCACAGTCACGATCCCACAATCACGATCACACAATCACGATCACACAATCACGATCACACAATCACGACCACACAATCACGACCACACAATCACGACCACACAATCACGATCACACTATCACGATCACACTATCACGATCACACTATCACGATCACACAATCACAGTTACACAATCACAATCACACAGTCACACAATCACAATCACAATCACAATCACAATCACAATCACAATCACAATCACACGATCACAGTCACGATCACACAATCACAATCACACAATCACAATCCCACAATCACAATCACACAATCACAGTCACACAATCACAATCACACAATCACACAGTCACAATCCCACAATCACGATCACCCAATCACGATCACCCAATCACGACCACCCAATCACGATCACCCAATCACGATCACCAAATCACGATCACCCAATCACGATCACCCAATCACGGTCACCCAATCACGATCACACGATCACAATCACACGATCACAATCACACAATCACAATCACACAATCACAATCACACAAACACAATCACACAATCACAATCACACAATCACAATCACACAATCACGATCCCACAGTCACGATCCCACAATCACGATCACACAATCACAATCACACAATCACGACCACACAATCACGACCACACAATCACGATCACACAATCACGATCACACAATCACAATCACACAACCACAACCACACAATCACACAGTCACAATCCCACAATCACGATCACACAATCACGACCACACAGTCACGATCACACAATCGCAATCACACAATCACAATCATACAATCACAATCACACAATCACAACCACACAATCACAATCACACAATCACAATCACACAATCACAATCACACAATCACAATCACACAATCACAATCACACAATCACGATCCCACAGTCACTATCCTACAATCACGATCACACAATCACAATCACACAATCACGACCACACAATCACGACCACACAATCACGATCACACAATCACGATCACACAATCACGATCACACTATCACGATCACACAATCACGATCACACAATCACGATCACACAATCACGATCACACAATCACGATCACACAATCACGATCACACAATCACGATCACACAATCACGATCACACAATCACGATCACACAATCACGATCACACAATCACGATCACACAATCACGATCACACAATCACAATCACACAATCACAATCACACAGCCACTATCACACAATCACGACCACACAATCACAATCACACAATCACAATCACACAATCACAATCACACAATCACAATCACACAATCACAATCACACAATCACAATCACACAATCACGAGTACACTATCACGATCACACAATCACGATCACACAATCACGGTCACACAATCACGATCACACAATCACAATCACACAATCGCGATCACACAATCACAATCACACAACCACAACCACACAATCACACAGTCACAATCCCACAATCACGATCACACAATCACGACCACACAGTCACAATCACACAATAGCAATCACAATCCCACAATCACAATCACACAATCACAGTCACACAATCACAATCACACAACCACAACCACACAATCACACAGTCACAATCCCACAATCACGATCACACAATCACGATCACACAATCACACCGTCACAATCCCACAATCACAATCACACAATCACGATCCCACAGTCACGATCCCACAATCACGATCACACAATCGCAATCACACAATCACGGGTACACAATCACGACCACACAATCACGATCACACAATCACGATCACACTATCACGATCACACAATCACGGTCACACAATCACAGTCACACAATCACAATCACACAGTCACACAATCACAATCACAATCACAATCACAATCACAATCACAATCACACAATCACAGTCACGATCACACAATCACAATCACACAATCACAATCCCACAATCACAATCACACAATCACAGTCACACAATCACAATCACACAATCACACAGTCACAATCCCACAATCACGATCACCCAATCACGATCACCCAATCACGATCATCCAATCACGATCGCCCAATCACGATCACCCAATCACGATCACCAAATCACGATCACCCAATCACGATCACACGATCACAATCACACGATCACAATCACACAATCACAATCACACAATCGCACAGTCACAATCCCACAATAACGATCACCCAATCACGATCACCCAATCACGATCGCCCAATCACGATCACCTAATCACGGTCACACAATCACGGTCACACAATCACGATCACACAATCACGATCACACAATCACACAATCACAATCACAATCACAATCACACAATCGCGATCACGCAATCGCGATCACGCAATCGCGATCACACAATCACGATCACACAATCACACAGTCACAATCCCACAATCACGATCACACAATCACGACCACACAGTCACAATCACACAATCGCAATCACAATCACACAATCACAGTCACACAATCACAATCACATAACCACAACCACACAATCACACAGTCACAATCCCACAATCACGATCACACAATCACGACCACACAGTCACGATCACACAATCACGATCACACTATCACGATCACACTATCACGATCACACTATCACGATCACACAATCACAGTCACACAATCACAATCACACAATCACAGTCACACAATCACAATCACACAATCGCACAGTCACAATCCCACAATCACGATCACCCAATCACGATCACCCAATCACGATCACCCAATCACGATGACCCAATCACGATGACACAATCACGATCACACAATCACGATCACACAATCACGATCACACAATCACTATCGCACAATCACGATCACACAATCACACAGTCACAATCCCACAATCACGATCACACAATCACGACCACACAGTCACAATCACACAATCGCAATCACAATCACACAATCACAGCCACACAATTACAATCGCACAACCACAACCACACAATCCCACAGTCACAATCCCACAATCACAATCACACAATCACGACCACACAGTCACGATCACACAATCGCAATCACACAATCACAATCATGCAATCACAATCACACAATCACAACCACACCATCACAATCACACAATCACAATCACACAATCACAATCACACAATCACGATCCCACAGTCACGATCCCACAATCACGATCACACAATCACAATCACACAATCACGACCACACAATCACGACCACACAATCACGACCACACAATCACGATCACACAATCACGATCACACAATCACGATCACACTATCACGATCACCCAATCACGATCACCCAATCACGATCACCCAATCACGATGACCCAATCACGATCACACAATCACGATCACACAATCACGATCACACAATCACGATCACACAATCACGATCACACAATCACGATCACACAATCACGATCACACAATCACGATCACACAATTACGATCACACAATCACGATCACACAATCACGATCACACAATCACCATCACGCAATCACAATCACACAATCACAATCACACAATCACAATCAAACAATCACAATCACACAATCACAATCACACATTCACAATCACACAATCACGACCACACAATCACAATCACACAATCACAATCACACAATCACGAGTACACTGTCACGATCACACAATCACGATCACACAATCACAATCCCGCAATCACGATCACACAATCACGACCACACAGTCTCAATCACACAATAGCAATCACAATCCCACAATCACAATCACACAATCACAGTCACACAATCACAATCACACAACCACAACCACACAATCACACAGTCACAATCCCACAATCACGATCACACAATCACGATCACACAATCACGATCACACAATCACACCGTCACAATCCCACAATCACAATCACACAATCACGATCCCACAGTCACGATCCCACAATCACGATCACACAATCACAATCACACAATCACGACCACACAATCACGACCACACAATCACGATCACACAATCACGATCACACTATCACGATCACACAATCACGGTCACACAATCACGACCACACAATCACGATCACACAATCACGATCACACAATCACGATCACACAATCACGATCACACAATCACGATCACACAATCACGATCACACAATCACGATCACACAATCACCATCACACAATCACAATCACACAATCACAATCACACAGCCACTATCACACAATCACGACCACACAATCACAATCACACAATCACAATCACACAATCACAATCACACAATCACAATCACACAATCACGAGTACACTATCACGATCACACAATCACGATCACACAATCACGGTCACACAATCACGATCACACAATCACAATCACACAATCGCGATCACACAATCACAATCACACAACCACAACCACACAATCACACAGTCACAATCCCACAATCACGATCACACAATCACGACCACACAGTCACAATCACACAATAGCAATCACAATCCCACAATCACAATCACACAATCACAGTCACACAATCACAATCACACAACCACAACCACACAATCACACAGTCACAATCCCACAATCACGATCACACAATCACGATCACACAATCACACCGTCACAATCCCACAATCACAATCACACAATCACGATCCCACAGTCACGATCCCACAATCACGATCACACAATCGCAATCACACAATCACGGGTACACAATCACGACCACACAATCACGATCACACAATCACGATCACACTATCACGATCACACAATCACGGTCACACAATCACAGTCACACAATCACAATCACACAGTCACACAATCACAATCACAATCACAATCACAATCACAATCACAATCACAATCACAATCACAATCACAATCACACAATCACAGTCACGATCACACAATCACAATCACACAATCACAATCCCACAATCACAATCACACAATCACAGTCACACAATCACAATCACACAATCACACAGTCACAATCCCACAATCACGATCACCCAATCACGATCACCCAATCACGATCATCCAATCACGATCGCCCAATCACGATCACCCAATCACGATCACCAAATCACGAACACCCAATCACGATCACACGATCACAATCACACGATCACAATCACACAATCACAATCACACAATCGCACAGTCACAATCCCACAATAACGATCACCCAATCACGATCACCCAATCACGATCGCCCAATCACGATCACCTAATCACGGTCACACAATCACGGTCACACAATCACGATCACACAATCACGATCACACAATCACACAATCACAATCACAATCACAATCACACAATCACGATCACGCAATCGCGATCACGCAATCGCGATCACACAATCACGATCACACAATCACACAGTCACAATCCCACAATCACGATCACACAATCACGACCACACAGTCACAATCACACAATCGCAATCACAATCACACAATCACAGTCACACAATCACAATCACATAACCACAACCACACAATCACACAGTCACAATCCCACAATCACGATCACACAATCACGACCACACAGTCACGATCACACAATCACGATCACACTATCACGATCACACTATCACGATCACACTATCACGATCACACAATCACAGTCACACAATCACAATCACACAGTCACACAATCACAATCACAATCACAATCACAATCACAATCACAATCACAATCACAATCACAATCACAATCACACGATCACAGTCACGATCACACAATCACAATCACACAATCACAATCCCACAATCACAATCACACAATCACAGTCACACAATCACAATCACACAATCACACAGTCACAATCCCACAATCACGATCACCCAATCACGATCACACAATCACACAGTCACAATCCCACAATCACGATCACCCAATCACGATCACCCAATCACGACCACCCAATCACGATCACCCAATCACGATCACCAAATCACGATCACCCAATCACGATCACCCAATCACGGTCACCCAATCACGATCACACGATCACAATCACACGATCACAATCACACAATCACAATCACACAATCACAATCACACAATCACAATCACACAATCACAGTCACACAATCACAATCACACAATCGCACAGTCACAATCCCACAATCACGATCACCCAATCGCGATCACCCAATCACGATCACCCAATCACGATGACCCAATCACGATCACACAATCACGATCACACAATCACGATCACACAATCACGATCACACAATCACTATCGCACAATCACGATCACACAATCACACAGTCACAATCCCACAATCACGATCACACAATCACGACCACACAGTCACAATCACACAATCGCAATCACAATCACACAATCACAGCCACACAATTACAATCGCACAACCACAACCACACAATCCCACAGTCACAATCCCACAATCACAATCACACAATCACGACCACACAGTCACGATCACACAATCGCAATCACACAATCACAATCATGCAATCACAATCACACAATCACAACCACACCATCACAATCACACAATCACAATCACACAATCACAATCACACAATCACGATCCCACAGTCACGATCCCACAATCACGATCACACAATCACAATCACACAATCACGACCACACAATCACGACCACACAATCACGACCACACAGTCACAATCACACAATCGCAATCACAATCACACAATCACAGTCACACAATCACAATCACATAACCACAACCACACAATCACACAGTCACAATCCCACAATCACGATCACACAATCACGACCACACAGTCACGATCACACAATCACGATCACACTATCACGATCACACTATCACGATCACACTATCACGATCACACAATCACACTCACACAATCACAATCACACAGTCACACAATCACAATCACAATCACAATCACAATCACAATCACAATCACACGATCACAGTCACGATCACACAATCACAATCACTCAATCACAATCCCACAAGCACAATCACACAATCACAGTCACACAATCACAATCACACAATCACACAGTCACAATCCCACAATCACGATCACCCAATCACGATCACCCAATCACGACCACCCAATCACGATCACCCAATCACGATCACCAAATCACGATCACCCAATCACGATCACCCAATCACGGTCACCCAATCACGATCACACGATCACAATCACACAATCACAATCACACAATCACAATCACACAATCACACAATCACAATCACACAATCACAATCACACAAACACAATCACACAATCACAATCACACAATCACAATCACACAATCACGATCCCACAGTCACGATCCCACAATCACGATCACACAATCACAATCACACAATCACGACCACACAATCACGACCACACAATCACGATCACACAATCACGATCACACAATCACAATCACACAACCACAACCACACAATCACACAGTCACAATCCCACAATCACGATCACACAATCACAACCACACAATCACAATCACACAATCACAATCACACAATCACAATCACACAATGACGATCCCACAGTCACTATCCCACAATCACGATCACACAATCACAATCACACAATCACGACCACACAATCACGACCACACAATCACGATCACACAATCACGATCACACAATCACGATCACACTATCACGATCACACAATCACAATCACACAATCACGATCACACAATCACAATCACACAACCACAACCACACAATCACACAGTCACAATCCCACAATCACGTTCACACAATCACGACCACACAGTCACAATCACACAATAGCAATCACAATCCCACAATCACAATCACACAATCACAGTCACACAATCACAATCACACAACCACAACCACACAATCACAGTCACAATCCCACAATCACGATCACACAATCACGATCACACCATCACGATCACACAATCACACCGTCACAATCCCACAATCACAATCACACAATCACGATCCCACAGTCACGATCCCACAATCACGATCACACAATCACAATCACACAATCACGACCACACAATCACGACCACACAATCACGATCACACAATCACGATCACACTATCACGATCACACAATCACGGTCACACAATCACAATCACACAGTCACACAATCACAATCACAATCACAATCACAATCACAATCACAATCACAATCACAATCACAATCACAATCACAATCACAATCACAATCACAATCACAATCACAATCACAATCACAATCACACAATCACAGTCACGATCACACGATCACAATCACACAATCACAATCCCACAATCACAATCACACAATCACAGTCACACAATCACAATCACACAATCACACAGTCACAATCCCACAATCACGATCACCCAATCACGATCACCCAATCACGATCATCCAATCACGATCGCCCAATCACGATCACCTAATCACGGTCACACAATCACGGTCACACAATCACGGTCACACAATCACGATCACACAATCACGATCACACAATCACACAATCACAATCACAATCACAATCACACAATCGCGATCACGCAATCGCGATCACGCAATCGCGATCACGCAATCGCGATCACACAATCACACAGTCACAATCCCACAATCACGATCACACAATCACGACCACACAGTCACAATCACACAATCGCAATCACAATCACACAATCACAGTCACACAATCACAATCACATAACCACAACCACACAATCACACAGTCACAATCCCACAATCACGATCACACAATCACGACCACACAGTCACGATCACACAATCACGATCACACTATCACGATCACACTATCACGATCACACTATCACGATCACACAATCACAGTCACACAATCACAATCACACAGTCACACAATCACAATCACAATCACAATCACAATCACAATCACAATCACAATCACACGATCACAGTCACGATCACACAATCACAATCACACAATCACAATCCCACAATCACAATCACACAATCACAGTCACACAATCACAATCACACAATCACACAGTCACAATCCCACAATCACGATCACGCAATCACGATCACCCAATCACGACCACCCAATCACGATCACCCAATCACGATCACCAAATCACGATCACCCAATCACGATCACCCAATCACGGTCACCCAATCACGATCACACGATCACAATCACACGATCACAATCACACAATCACAATCACACAATCACAATCACACAATCACAATCACACAATCACAATCACACAATCACAATCACACAATCACAGTCACACAATCACAATCACACAATCGCACAGTCACAATCCCACAATCACGATCACCCAATCACGATCACCCAATCACGATCACCCAATCACGATCACCCAATCACGATCACACAATCACGATCACACAATCACGATCACACAATCACGATCACACAATCACTATCACACAATCACGATCACACAATCACACAGTCACAATCCCACAATCACGATCACACAATCACGACCACACAGTCACAATCACACAATCGCAATCACAATCACACAATCACAGTCACACAATTACAATCGCACAACCACAACCACACAATCCCACAGTCACAATCCCACAATCACAATCACAGAATCACGACCACACAGTCACGATCACACAATCGCAATCACACAATCACAATCATGCAATCACAATCACACAATCACAACCACACCATCACAATCACACAATCACAATCACACAATCACAATCACACAATCACGATCCCACAGTCACGATCCCACAATCACGATCACACAATCACAATCACACAATCACGACCACACAATCACGACCACACAATCACGATCACACAATCACGATCACACAATCACAATCACACAACCACAACCACACAATCGCACAGTCACAATCCCACAATCACGATCACACAATCACGACCACACAGTCACGATCACACAATCGCAATCACACAATCACAATCATACAATCACAATCACACAATCACAACCACACAATCACAATCACACAATCACAATCACACAATCACAATCACACAATCACGATCCCACAGTCACTATCCTACAATCACGATCACACAATCACAATCACACAATCACGACCACACAATCACGACCACACAATCACGATCACACAATCACGATCACACAATCACGATCACACTATCACGATCACACAATCACGATCACACAATCACGATCACACAATCACGATCACACAATCACGATCACACAATCACGATCACACAATCACGATCACACAATCACGATCACACAATCACGATCACACAATCACGATCACACAATCACGATCACACAATCACAATCACACAATCACAATCACACAATCACAATCACACAGCCACTATCACACAATCACGACCACACAATCACAATCACACAATCACAATCACACAATCACAATCACACAATCACAATCACACAATCACGAGTACACTATCACGATCACACAATCACGATCACACAATCACGGTCACACAATCACGATCACACAATCACAATCACACAATCGCGATCACACAATCACAATCACACAACCACAACCACACAATCACACAGTCACAATCCCACAATCACGATCACACAATCACGACCACACAGTCACAATCACACAATAGCAATCACAATCCCACAATCACAATCACACAATCACAGTCACACAATCACAATCACACAACCACAACCACACAATCACACAGTCACAATCCCACAATCACGATCACACAATCACGATCACACAATCACACCGTCACAATCCCACAATCACAATCACACAATCACGATCCCACAGTCACGATCCCACAATCACGATCACACAATCGCAATCACACAATCACGGGTACACAATCACAACCACACAATCACGATCACACAATCACGATCACACTATCACGATCACACAATCACGGTCACACAATCACAGTCACACAATCACAATCACACAGTCACACAATCACAATCACAATCACAATCACAATCACAATCACAATCACAATCACAATCACAATCACAATCACAATCACAATCACACAATCACAGTCACGATCACACAATCACAATCACACAATCACAATCCCACAATCACAATCACACAATCACAGTCACACAATCACAATCACACAATCACACAGTCACAATCCCACAATCACGATCACCCAATCACGATCACCCAATCACGATCATCCAATCACGATCGCCCAATCACGATCACCCAATCACGATCACCAAATCACGATCACCCAATCACGATCACACGATCACAATCACACGATCACAATCACACAATCACAATCACACAATCGCACAGTCACAATCCCACAATAACGATCACCCAATCACGATCACCCAATCACGATCGCCCAATCACGATCACCTAATCACGGTCACACAATCACGGTCACACAATCACGATCACACAATCACGATCACACAATCACACAATCACAATCACAATCACAATCACACAATCGCGATCACGCAATCGCGATCACGCAATCGCGATCACACAATCACGATCACACAATCACACAGTCACAATCCCACAATCACGATCACACAATCACGACCACACAGTCACAATCACACAATCGCAATCACAATCACACAATCACAGTCACACAATCACAATCACATAACCACAACCACACAATCACACAGTCACAATCCCACAATCACGATCACACAATCACAATCACACAATCACAATCAAACAATCACAATCACACAATCACAATCACACATTCACAATCACACAATCACGACCACACAATCACAATCACACAATCACAATCACACAATCACGAGTACACTGTCACGATCACACAATCACGATCACACAATAACAATCCCGCAATCACGATCACACAATCACGACCACACAGTCTCAATCACACAATAGCAATCACAATCCCACAATCACAATCACACAATCACAGTCACACAATCACAATCACACAACCACAACCACACAATCACACAGTCACAATCCCACAATCACGATCACACAATCACGATCACACAATCACGATCACACAATCACACCGTCACAATCCCACAATCACAATCACACAATCACGATCCCACAGTCACGATCCCACAATCACGATCACACAATCACAATCACACAATCACGACCACACAATCACGACCACACAATCACGATCACACAATCACGATCACACTATCACGATCACACAATCACGGTCACACAATCACGACCACACAATCACGATCACACAATCACGATCACACAATCACACAGTCACATTCCCACAATCACGATCACACAATAACGACCACACAGTCACAATCACACAATCGCAATCACAATCACACAATCACAGTCACACAATCACAATCACATAACCACAACCACACAATCACACAGTCACAATCCCACAATCACGATCACACAATCACGACCACACAGTCACGATCACACAATCACGATCACACTATCACGATCACACTATCACGATCACACTATCACGATCACACAATCACACTCACACAATCACAATCACACAGTCACACAATCACAATCACAATCACAATCACAATCACAATCACAATCACAATCACAATCACAATCACAATCACAATCACAATCACACGATCACAGTCACGATCACACAATCACAATCACTCAATCACAATCCCACAAGCACAATCACACAATCACAGTCACACAATCACAATCACACAATCACACAGTCACAATCCCACAATCACGATCACCCAATCACGATCACCCAATCACGACCACCCAATCACGATCACCCAATCACGATCACCAAATCACGATCACCCAATCACGATCACCCAATCACGGTCACCCAATCACGATCACACGATCACAATCACACGATCACAATCACACAATCACAATCACACAATCACACAATCACAATCACACAATCACAATCACACAAACACAATCACACAATCACAATCACACAATCACAATCACACAATCACGATCCCACAGTCACGATCCCACAATCACGATCACACAATCACAATCACACAATCACGACCACACAATCACGACCACACAATCACGATCACACAATCACGATCACACAATCACAATCACACAACCACAACCACACAATCACACAGTCACAATCCCACAATCACGATCACACAATCACGACCACACAGTCACGATCACACAATCGCAATCACACAATCACAATCATACAATTACAATCACACAATCACAACCACACAATCACAATCACACAATCACAATCACACAATCACAATCACACAATGACGATCCCACAGTCACTATCCCACAATCACGATCACACAATCACAATCACACAATCACGACCACACAATCACGACCACACAATCACGATCACACAATCACGATCACACAATCACGGTCACACTATCACGATCACACAATCACAATCACACAATCACAATCACACAATCACGATCACACAATCACAATCACACAACCACAACCACACAATCACACAGTCACAATCCCACAATCACGTTCACACAATCACGACCACACAGTCACAATCACACAATAGCAATCACAATCCCACAATCACAATCACACAATCACAGTCACACAATCACAATCACACAACCACAACCACACAATCACAGTCACAATCCCACAATCACGATCACACAATCACGATCACACCATCACGATCACACAATCACACCGTCACAATCCCACAATCACAATCACACAATCACGATCCCACAGTCACGATCCCACAATCACGATCACACAATCACAATCACACAATCACGACCACACAATCACGACCACATAATCACGATCACACAATCACGATCACACTATCACGATCACACAATCACGGTCACACAATCACAGTCACACAATCACAATCACACAGTCACACAATCACAATCACAATCACAATCACAATCACAATCACAATCACAATCACACGATCACAGTCACGATCACACAATCACAATCACACAATCACAATCCCACAATCACAATCACACAATCACAGTCACACAATCACAATCACACAATCACACAGTCACAATCCCACAATCACGATCACCCAATCACGATCACCCAATCACGACCACCCAATCACGATCACCCAATCACGATCACCAAATCACGATCACCCAATCACGATCACCCAATCACGGTCACCCAATCACGATCACACGATCACAATCACACGATCACAATCACACAATCACAATCACACAATCACAATCACACAATCACAATCACACAATCACAATCACACAATCACAATCACACAATCACAATCACACAATCACAGTCACACAATCACAATCACACAATCGCACAGTCACAATCCCACAATCACGATCACCCAATCACGATCACCCAATCACGATCACCCAATCACGATCACCCAATCACGATCACACAATCACGATCACACAATCACGATCACACAATCACGATCACACAATCACGATCACACAATCACGATCACACAATCACGACCACACAGTCACGATCACACAATCACGATCACACTATCACGATCACACTATCACGATCACACTATCACGATCACACAATCACAGTTACACAATCACAATCACACAGTCACACAATCACAATCACAATCACAATCACAATCACAATCACAATCACAATCACAATCACACGATCACAGTCACGATCACACAATCACAATCACACAATCACAATCCCACAATCACAATCACACAATCACAGTCACACAATCACAATCACACAATCACACAGTCACAATCCCACAATCACGATCACCCAATCACGATCACCCAATCACGACCACCCAATCACGATCACCCAATCACGATCACCAAATCACGATCACCCAATCACGATCACCCAATCACGGTCACCCAATCACGATCACACGATCACAATCACACGATCACAATCACACAATCACAATCACACAATCACACAATCACAATCACACAATCACAATCACACAAACACAATCACACAATCACAATCACACAATCACAATCACACAATCACGATCCCACAGTCACGATCCCACAATCACGATCACACAATCACAATCACACAATCACGACCACACAATCACGACCACACAATCACGATCACACAATCACGATCACACAATCACAATCACACAACCACAACCACACAATCACACAGTCACAATCCCACAATCACGATCACACAATCACGACCACACAGTCACGATCACACAATCGCAATCACACAATCACAATCATACAATCACAATCACACAATCACAACCACACAATCACAATCACACAATCACAATCACACAATCACAATCACACAATCACGATCCCACAGTCACTATCCTACAATCACGATCACACAATCACAATCACACAATCACGACCACACAATCACGACCACACAATCACGATCACACAATCACGATCACACAATCACGATCACACTATCACGATCACACAATCACGATCACACAATCACGATCACACAATCACGATCACACAATCACGATCACACAATCACGATCACACAATCACGATCACACAATCACGATCACACAATCACGATCACACAATCACGATCACACAATCACGATCACACAATCACGATCACACAATCACAATCACACAATCACAATCACACAATCACAATCACACAGCCACTATCACACAATCACGACCACACAATCACAATCACACAATCACAATCACACAATCACAATCACACAATCACAATCACACAATCACAATCACACAATCACAATCACACAATCACGAGTACACTATCACGATCACACAATCACGATCACCCAATCACGATCACCCAATCACGATCATCCAATCACGATCGCCCAATCACGATCACCCAATCACGATCACCAAATCACGATCACCCAATCACGATCACACGATCACAATCACACGATCACAATCACACAATCACAATCACACAATCGCACAGTCACAATCCCACAATAACGATCACCCAATCACGATCACCCAATCACGATCGCCCAATCACGATCACCTAATCACGGTCACACAATCACGATCACACAATCACGATCACACAATCACGATCACACAATCACACAATCACAATCACAATCACAATCACACAATCGCGATCACAATCACAATCACAATCACAATCACAATCACAATCACAATCACAATCACAATCACAATCACAATCACAATCACAATCACAATCACAATCACAATCACAATCACACAATCACAGTCACGATCACACGATCACAATCACACAATCACAATCCCACAATCACAATCACACAATCACAGTCACACAATCACAATCACACAATCACACAGTCACAATCCCACAATCACGATCACCCAATCACGATCACCCAATCACGATCATCCAATCACGATCGCCCAATCACGATCACCTAATCACGGTCACACAATCACGGTCACACAATCACGGTCACACAATCACGATCACACAATCACGATCACACAATCGCACAATCACAATCACAATCACAATCACACAATCGCGATCACGCAATCGCGATCACGCAATCGCGATCACACAATCACGATCACACAATCACACAGTCACAATCCCACAATCACGATCACACAATCACGACCACACAGTCACAATCACACAATCGCAATCACAATCACACAATCACAGTCACACAATCACAATCACATAACCACAACCACACAATCACACAGTCACAATCCCACAATCACGATCACACAATCACGACCACACAGTCACGATCACACAATCATGATCACACTATCACGATCACACTATCACGATCACACTATCACGATCACACAATCACAGTAACACAATCACAATCACACAGTCACACAATCACAATCACAATCACAATCACAATCACAATCACAATCACAATCACACGATCACAGTCACGATCACGCAATCACAATCACACAATCACAATCCCACAATCACAATCACACAATCACAGTCACACAATCACAATCACACAATCACACAGTCACAATCCCACAATCACGATCACCCAATCACGATCACCCAATCACGACCACCCAATCACGATCACCCAATCACGATCACCAAATCACGATCACCCAATCACGATCACCCAATCACGGTCACCCAATCACGATCACACGATCACAATCACACGATCACAATCACACAATCACAATCACACAATCACAATCACACAATCACAATCACACAATCACAATCACACAATCACAATCACACAATCACAGTCACACAATCACAATCACACAATCGCACAGTCACAATCCCACAATCACGATCACCCAATCACGATCACCCAATCACGATCACCCAATCACGATCACCCAATCACGATCACACAATCACGATCACACAATCACGATCACACAATCACTATCACACAATCACGATCACACAATCACACAGTCACAATCCCACAATCACGATCACACAATCACGACCACACAGTCACAATCACACAATCGCAATCACAATCACAATCATGCAATCACAATCACACAATCACAACCACACCATCACAATCACACAATCACAATCACACATTCACAATCACACAATCACGGTCCCACAGTCACGATCCCACAATCACGATCACACAATCACAATCACACAATCACGACCACACAATCACGACCACACAATCACGATCACACAATCACGACCACACAATCACGACCACACAATCACGACCACACAATCACGATCACACAATCACGATCACACAATCACGATCACACAATCACGACCACACAGTCACGATCACACAATCACGATCACACTATCACGATCACACTATCACGATCACACTATCACGATCACACAATCACAGTTACACAATCACAATCACACAGTCACACAATCACAATCACAATCACAATCACAATCACAATCACAATCACAATCACACGATCACAGTCACGATCACACAATCACAATCACACAATCACAATCCCACAATCACAATCACACAATCACAGTCACACAATCACAATCACACAATCACACAGTCACAATCCCACAATCACGATCACCCAATCACGATCACCCAATCACGACCACCCAATCACGATCACCCAATCACGATCACCAAATCACGATCACCCAATCACGATCACCCAATCACGGTCACCCAATCACGATCACACGATCACAATCACACGATCACAATCACACAATCACAATCACACAATCACACAATCACAATCACACAATCACAATCACACAAACACAATCACACAATCACAATCACACAATCACAATCACACAATCACGATCCCACAGTCACGATCCCACAATCACGATCACACAATCACAATCACACAATCACGACCACACAATCACGACCACACAATCACGATCACACAATCACGATCACACAATCACAATCACACAACCACAACCACACAATCACACAGTCACAATCCCACAATCACGATCACACAATCACGACCACACAGTCACGATCACACAATCGCAATCACACAATCACAATCATACAATCACAATCACACAATCACAACCACACAATCACAATCACACAATCACAATCACACAATCACAATCACACAATCACAATCACACAATCACGATCCCACAGTCACTATCCTACAATCACGATCACACAATCACAATCACACAATCACGACCACACAATCACGACCACACAATCACGATCACACAATCACGATCACACAATCACGATCACACTATCACGATCACACAATCACGATCACACAATCACGATCACACAATCACGATCACACAATCACGATCACACAATCACGATCACACAATCACGATCACACAATCACGATCACACAATCACGATCACACAATCACGATCACACAATCACGATCACACAATCACGATCACACAATCACAATCACACAATCACAATCACACAATCACAATCACACAGCCACTATCACACAATCACGACCACACAATCACAATCACACAATCACAATCACACAATCACAATCACACAATCACGAGTACACTATCACGATCACACAATCACGATCACACAATCACGGTCACACAATCACGATCACACAATCACAATCACACAATCGCGATCACACAATCACAATCACACAACCACAACCACACAATCACACAGTCACAATCCCACAATCACGATCACACAATCACGACCACACAGTCACAATCACACAATAGCAATCACAATCCCACAATCACAATCACACAATCACAGTCACACAATCACAATCACACAACCACAACCACACAATCACACAGTCACAATCCCACAATCACGATCACACAATCACGATCACACAATCACACCGTCACAATCCCACAATCACAATCACACAATCACGATCCCACAGTCACGATCCCACAATCACGATCACACAATCGCAATCACACAATCACGGGTACACAATCACGACCACACAATCACGATCACACAATCACGATCACACTATCACGATCACACAATCACGGTCACACAATCACAGTCACACAATCACACAGTCACAATCCCACAATCACGATCACACAATCACGACCACACAGTCACAATCACACAATCGCAATCACAATCACACAATCACAGTCACACAATCACAATCACATAACCACAACCACACAATCACACAGTCACAATCCCACAATCACGATCACACAATCACGACCACACAGTCACGATCACGCAATCACGATCACACTATCACGATCACACTATCACGATCACACTATCACGATCACACAATCACAGTCACACAATCACAATCACACAGTCACACAATCACAATCACAATCACAATCACAATCACAATCACAATCACAATCACAATCACAATCACAATCACACGATCACAGTCACGATCACACAATCACAATCACACAATCACAATCCCACAATCACAATCACACAATCACAGTCACACAATCACAATCACACAATCACACAGTCACAATCCCACAATCACGATCACCCAATCACGATCACACAATCACACAGTCACAATCCCACAATCACGATCACCCAATCACGATCACCCAATCACGACCACCCAATCACGATCACCCAATCACGATCACCAAATCACGATCACCCAATCACGATCACCCAATCACGGTCACCCAATCACGATCACACGATCACAATCACACGATCACAATCACACAATCACAATCACACAATCACACAATCACAATCACACAATCACAATCGCACAAACACAATCACACAATCACAATCACACAATCACAATCACACAATCACGATCCCACAGTCACGATCCCACAATCACGATCACACAATCACAATCACACAATCACGACCACACAATCACGACCACACAATCACGATCACACAATCACGATCACACAATCACAATCACACAACCACACAATCACACAGTCACAATCCCACAATCACGATCACACAATCACGACCACACAGTCACGATCACACAATCGCAATCACACAATCACAATCATACAATCACAATCACACAATCACAACCACACAATCACAATCACACAATCACAATCACACAATCACAATCACACAATCACGATCCCACAGTCACTATCCTACAATCACGATCACACAATCACAATCACACAATCACGACCACACAATCACGACCACACAATCACGATCACACAATCACGATCACACAATCACGATCACACTATCACGATCACACAATCACGATCACACAATCACGATCACACAATCACGATCACACAATCACGATCACACAATCACGATCACACAATCACGATCACACAATCACGATCACACAATCACGATCACACAATCACGATCACACAATCACGATCACACAATCACGATCACACAATCACAATCACACAATCACAATCACACAATCACAATCACACAGCCACTATCACACAATCACGACCACACAATCACAATCACACAATCACAATCACACAATCACAATCACACAATCACAATCACACAATCACAATCACACAATCACGAGTACACTATCACGATCACACAATCACGATCACCCAATCACGATCACCCAATCACGATCATCCAATCACGATCGCCCAATCACGATCACCCAATCACGATCACCAAATCACGATCACCCAATCACGATCACACGATCACAATCACACGATCACAATCACACAATCACAATCACACAATCGCACAGTCACAATCCCACAATAACGATCACCCAATCACGATCACCCAATCACGATCGCCCAATCACGATCACCTAATCACGGTCACACAATCACGATCACACAATCACGATCACACAATCACGATCACACAATCACACAATCACAATCACAATCACAATCACACAATCGCGATCACAATCACAATCACAATCACAATCACAATCACAATCACAATCACAATCACAATCACAATCACAATCACAATCACAATCACAATCACAATCACAATCACAATCACAATCACAATCACACAATCACAGTCACGATCACACGATCACAATCACACAATCACAATCCCACAATCACAATCACACAATCACAGTCACACAATCACAATCACACAATCACACAGTCACAATCCCACAATCACGATCACCCAATCACGATCACCCAATCACGATCATCCAATCACGATCGCCCAATCACGATCACCTAATCACGGTCACACAATCACGGTCACACAATCACGGTCACACAATCACGATCACACAATCACGATCACACAATCGCACAATCACAATCACAATCACAATCACACAATCGCGATCACGCAATCGCGATCACGCAATCGCGATCACACAATCACGATCACACAATCACACAGTCACAATCCCACAATCACGATCACACAATCACGACCACACAGTCACAATCACACAATCGCAATCACAATCACACAATCACAGTCACACAATCACAATCACATAACCACAACCACACAATCACACAGTCACAATCCCACAATCACGATCACACAATCACGACCACACAGTCACGATCACACAATCACGATCACACTATCACGATCACACTATCACGATCACACTATCACGATCACACAATCACAGTAACACAATCACAATCACACAGTCACACAATCACAATCACAATCACAATCACAATCACAATCACAATCACAATCACACGATCACAGTCACGATCACGCAATCACAATCACACAATCACAATCCCACAATCACAATCACACAATCACAGTCACACAATCACAATCACACAATCACACAGTCACAATCCCACAATCACGATCACCCAATCACGATCACCCAATCACGACCACCCAATCACGATCACCCAATCACGATCACCAAATCACGATCACCCAATCACGATCACCCAATCACGGTCACCCAATCACGATCACACGATCACAATCACACGATCACAATCACACAATCACAATCACACAATCACAATCACACAATCACAATCACACAATCACAATCACACAATCACAATCACACAATCACAGTCACACAATCACAATCACACAATCGCACAGTCACAATCCCACAATCACGATCACCCAATCACGATCACCCAATCACGATCACCCAATCACGATCACCCAATCACGATCACACAATCACGATCACACAATCACGATCACACAATCACTATCACACAATCACGATCACACAATCACACAGTCACAATCCCACAATCACGATCACACAATCACGACCACACAGTCACAATCACACAATCGCAATCACAATCACAATCATGCAATCACAATCACACAATCACAACCACACCATCACAATCACACAATCACAATCACACATTCACAATCACACAATCACGGTCCCACAGTCACGATCCCACAATCACGATCACACAATCACAATCACACAATCACGACCACACAATCACGACCACACAATCACGACCACACAATCACGATCACACAATCACGACCACACAATCACGACCACACAATCACGACCACACAATCACGATCACACAATCACGATCACACAATCACGATCACACAATCACGACCACACAGTCACGATCACACAATCACGATCACACTATCACGATCACACTATCACGATCACACTATCACGATCACACAATCACAGTTACACAATCACAATCACACAGTCACACAATCACAATCACAATCACAATCACAATCACAATCACAATCACAATCACACGATCACAGTCACGATCACACAATCACAATCACACAATCACAATCCCACAATCACAATCACACAATCACAGTCACACAATCACAATCACACAATCACACAGTCACAATCCCACAATCACGATCACCCAATCACGATCACCCAATCACGACCACCCAATCACGATCACCCAATCACGATCACCAAATCACGATCACCCAATCACGATCACCCAATCACGGTCACCCAATCACGATCACACGATCACAATCACACGATCACAATCACACAATCACAATCACACAATCACACAATCACAATCACACAATCACAATCACACAAACACAATCACACAATCACAATCACACAATCACAATCACACAATCACAATCACACAATCACGATCCCACAGTCACGATCCCACAATCACGATCACACAATCACAATCACACAATCACGACCACACAATCACGACCACACAATCACGATCACACAATCACGATCACACAATCACAATCACACAACCACAACCACACAATCACACAGTCACAATCCCACAATCACGATCACACAATCACGACCACACAGTCACGATCACACAATCGCAATCACACAATCACAATCATACAATCACAATCACACAATCACAACCACACAATCACAATCACACAATCACAATCACACAATCACAATCACACAATCACAATCACACAATCACGATCCCACAGTCACTATCCTACAATCACGATCACACAATCACAATCACACAATCACGACCACACAATCACGACCACACAATCACGATCACACAATCACGATCACACAATCACGATCACACTATCACGATCACACAATCACGATCACACAATCACGATCACACAATCACGATCACACAATCACGATCACACAATCACGATCACACAATCACGATCACACAATCACGATCACACAATCACGATCACACAATCACGATCACACAATCACGATCACACAATCACGATCACACAATCACAATCACACAATCACAATCACACAATCACAATCACACAGCCACTATCACACAATCACGACCACACAATCACAATCACACAATCACAATCACACAATCACAATCACACAATCACGAGTACACTATCACGATCACACAATCACGATCACACAATCACGGTCACACAATCACGATCACACAATCACAATCACACAATCGCGATCACACAATCACAATCACACAACCACAACCACACAATCACACAGTCACAATCCCACAATCACGATCACACAATCACGACCACACAGTCACAATCACACAATAGCAATCACAATCCCACAATCACAATCACACAATCACAGTCACACAATCACAATCACACAACCACAACCACACAATCACACAGTCACAATCCCACAATCACGATCACACAATCACGATCACACAATCACACCGTCACAATCCCACAATCACAATCACACAATCACGATCCCACAGTCACGATCCCACAATCACGATCACACAATCGCAATCACACAATCACGGGTACACAATCACGACCACACAATCACGATCACACAATCACGATCACACTATCACGATCACACAATCACGGTCACACAATCACAGTCACACAATCACACAGTCACAATCCCACAATCACGATCACACAATCACGACCACACAGTCACAATCACACAATCGCAATCACAATCACACAATCACAGTCACACAATCACAATCACATAACCACAACCACACAATCACACAGTCACAATCCCACAATCACGATCACACAATCACGACCACACAGTCACGATCACACAATCACGATCACACTATCACGATCACACTATCACGATCACACTATCACGATCACACAATCACAGTCACACAATCACAATCACACAGTCACACAATCACAATCACAATCACAATCACAATCACAATCACAATCACAATCACAATCACAATCACAATCACACGATCACAGTCACGATCACACAATCACAATCACACAATCACAATCCCACAATCACAATCACACAATCACAGTCACACAATCACAATCACACAATCACACAGTCACAATCCCACAATCACGATCACCCAATCACGATCACACAATCACACAGTCACAATCCCACAATCACGATCACCCAATCACGATCACCCAATCACGACCACCCAATCACGATCACCCAATCACGATCACCAAATCACGATCACCCAATCACGATCACCCAATCACGGTCACCCAATCACGATCACACGATCACAATCACACGATCACAATCACACAATCACAATCACACAATCACAATCACACAATCACAATCACACAATCACAGTCACACAATCACAATCACACAATCGCACAGTCACAATCCCACAATCACGATCACCCAATCACGATCCCACAGTCACGATCCCACAATCACGATCACACAATCACAATCACACAATCACGACCACACAATCACGACCACACAATCACGATCACAAAATCACGATCCCACAGTCACGATCCCACAATCACGATCACACAATCACAATCACACAATCACGACCACACAATCACGACCACACAATCACGACCACGCAATCACGATCACACAATCACGACCACACAATCACGACCACACAATCACGACCACACAATCACGATCACACAATCACGACCACACAGTCACGATCACACAATCACGATCACACTATCACGATCACACTATCACGATCACACTATCACGATCACACAATCACACTCACACAATCACAATCACACAGTCACACAATCACAATCACAATCACAATCACAATCACAATCACAATCACAATCACAATCACAATCACAATCACAATCACACGATCACAGTCACGATCACACAATCACAATCACTCAATCACAATCCCACAAGCACAATCACACAATCACAGTCACACAATCACAATCACACAATCACACAGTCACAATCCCACAATCACGATCACCCAATCACGATCACCCAATCACGACCACCCAATCACGATCACCCAATCACGATCACCAAATCACGATCACCCAATCACGATCACCCAATCACGGTCACCCAATCACGATCACACGATCACAATCACACGATCACAATCACACAATCACAATCACACAATCACACAATCACAATCACACAATCACAATCACACAAACACAATCACACAATCACAATCACACAATCACAATCACACAATCACGATCCCACAGTCACGATCCCACAATCACGATCACACAATCACAATCACACAATCACGACCACACAATCACGACCACACAATCACGATCACACAATCACGATCACACAATCACAATCACACAACCACAACCACACAATCACACAGTCACAATCCCACAATCACGATCACACAATCACGACCACACAGTCACGATCACACAATCGCAATCACACAATCACAATCATACAATTACAATCACACAATCACAACCACACAATCACAATCACACAATCACAATCACACAATCACAATCACACAATGACGATCCCACAGTCACTATCCCACAATCACGATCACACAATCACAATCACACAATCACGACCACACAATCACGACCACACAATCACGATCACACAATCACGATCACACAATCACGGTCACACTATCACGATCACACAATCACAATCACACAATCACGATCACACAATCACAATCACACAACCACAACCACACAATCACACAGTCACAATCCCACAATCACGTTCACACAATCACGACCACACAGTCACAATCACACAATAGCAATCACAATCCCACAATCACAATCACACAATCACAGTCACACAATCACAATCACACAACCACAACCACACAATCACAGTCACAATCCCACAATCACGATCACACAATCACGATCACACCATCACGATCACACAATCACACCGTCACAATCCCACAATCACAATCACACAATCACGATCCCACAGTCACGATCCCACAATCACGATCACACAATCACAATCACACAATCACGACCACACAATCACGACCACATAATCACGATCACACAATCACGATCACACTATCACGATCACACAATCACGGTCACACAATCACAGTCACACAATCACAATCACACAGTCACACAATCACAATCACAATCACAATCACAATCACAATCACAATCACAATCACACGATCACAGTCACGATCACACAATCACAATCACACAATCACAATCCCACAATCACAATCACACAATCACAGTCACACAATCACAATCACACAATCACACAGTCACAATCCCACAATCACGATCACCCAATCACGATCACCCAATCACGACCACCCAATCACGATCACCCAATCACGATCACCAAATCACGATCACCCAATCACGATCACCCAATCACGGTCACCCAATCACGATCACACGATCACAATCACACGATCACAATCACACAATCACAATCACACAATCACAATCACACAATCACAATCACACAATCACAATCACACAATCACAATCACACAATCACAGTCACACAATCACAATCACACAATCGCACAGTCACAATCCCACAATCACGATCACCCAATCACGATCACCCAATCACGATCACCCAATCACGATCACCCAATCACGATCACACAATCACGATCACACAATCACGATCACACAATCACGATCACACAATCACGATCACACAATCACGATCACACAATCACGACCACACAGTCACGATCACACAATCACGATCACACTATCACGATCACACTATCACGATCACACTATCACGATCACACAATCACAGTTACACAATCACAATCACACAGTCACACAATCACAATCACAATCACAATCACAATCACAATCACAATCACAATCACACGATCACAGTCACGATCACACAATCACAATCACACAATCACAATTCCACAATCACAATCACACAATCACAGTCACACAATCACAATCACACAATCACACAGTCACCATCCCACAATCACGATCACCCAATCACGATCACCCAATCACGACCACCCAATCACGATCACCCAATCACGATCACCAAATCACGATCACCCAATCACGATCACCCAATCACGGTCACCCAATCACGATCACACGATCACAATCACACGATCACAATCACACAATCACAATCACACAATCACACAATCACAATCACACAATCACAATCACACAAACACATTCACACAATCACAATCACACAATCACAATCACACAATCACGATCCCACAGTCACGATCCCACAATCACGATCACACAATCACAATCACACAATCACGACCACACAATCACGACCACACAATCACGATCACACAATCACGATCACACAATCACAATCACACAACCACAACCACACAATCACACAGTCACAATCCCACAATCACGATCACACAATCACGACCACACAGTCACGATCACACAATCGCAATCACACAATCACAATCATACAATCACAATCACACAATCACAACCACACAATCACAATCACACAATCACAATCACACAATCACAATCACACAATCACGATCCCACAGTCACTATCCTACAATCACGATCACACAATCACAATCACACAATCACGACCACACAATCACGACCACACAATCACGATCACACAATCACGATCACACAATCACGATCACACTATCACGATCACACAATCACGATCACACAATCACGATCACACAATCACGATCACACAATCACGATCACACAATCACGATCACACAATCACGATCACACAATCACGATCACACAATCACGATCACACAATCACGATCACACAATCACGATCACACAATCACGATCACACAATCACGATCACACAATCACGATCACACAATCACAATCACACAATCACAATCACACAGCCACTATCACACAATCACGACCACACAATCACAATCACACAATCACAATCACACAATCACAATCACACAATCACAATCACACAATCACAATCACACAATCACGAGTACACTATCACGATCACACAATCACGATCACCCAATCACGATCACCCAATCACGATCATCCAATCACGATCGCCCAATCACGATCACCCAATCACGATCACCAAATCACGATCACCCAATCACGATCACACGATCACAATCACACGATCACAATCACACAATCACAATCACACAATCGCACAGTCACAATCCCACAATAACGATCACCCAATCACGATCACCCAATCACGATCGCCCAATCACGATCACCTAATCACGGTCACACAATCACGATCACACAATCACGATCACACAATCACGATCACACAATCACACAATCACAATCACAATCACAATCACACAATCGCGATCACAATCACAATCACAATCACAATCACAATCACAATCACAATCACAATCACAATCACAATCACAATCACAATCACAATCACAATCACAATCACACAATCACAGTCACGATCACACGATCACAATCACACAATCACAATCCCACAATCACAATCACACAATCACAGTCACACAATCACAATCACACAATCACACAGTCACAATCCCACAATCACGATCACCCAATCACGATCACCCAATCACGATCATCCAATCACGATCGCCCAATCACGATCACCTAATCACGGTCACACAATCACGGTCACACAATCACGGTCACACAATCACGATCACACAATCACGATCACACAATCGCACAATCACAATCACAATCACAATCACACAATCGCGATCACGCAATCGCGATCACGCAATCGCGATCACACAATCACGATCACACAATCACACAGTCACAATCCCACAATCACGATCACACAATCACGACCACACAGTCACAATCACACAATCGCAATCACAATCACACAATCACAGTCACACAATCACAATCACATAACCACAACCACACAATCACACAGTCACAATCCCACAATCACGATCACACAATCACGACCACACAGTCACGATCACACAATCACGATCACACTATCACGATCACACTATCACGATCACACTATCACGATCACACAATCACAGTAACACAATCACAATCACACAGTCACACAATCACAATCACAATCACAATCACAATCACAATCACAATCACAATCACACGATCACAGTCACGATCACGCAATCACAATCACACAATCACAATCCCACAATCACAATCACACAATCACAGTCACACAATCACAATCACACAATCACACAGTCACAATCCCACAATCACGATCACCCAATCACGATCACCCAATCACGACCACCCAATCACGATCACCCAATCACGATCACCAAATCACGATCACCCAATCACGATCACCCAATCACGGTCACCCAATCACGATCACACGATCACAATCACACGATCACAATCACACAATCACAATCACACAATCACAATCACACAATCACAATCACACAATCACAATCACACAATCACAATCACACAATCACAGTCACACAATCACAATCACACAATCGCACAGTCACAATCCCACAATCACGATCACCCAATCACGATCACCCAATCACGATCACCCAATCACGATCACCCAATCACGATCACACAATCACGATCACACAATCACGATCACACAATCACTATCACACAATCACGATCACACAATCACACAGTCACAATCCCACAATCACGATCACACAATCACGACCACACAGTCACAATCACACAATCGCAATCACAATCACAATCATGCAATCACAATCACACAATCACAACCACACCATCACAATCACACAATCACAATCACACATTCACAATCACACAATCACGGTCCCACAGTCACGATCCCACAATCACGATCACACAATCACAATCACACAATCACGACCACACAATCACGACCACACAATCACGACCACACAATCACGATCACACAATCACGACCACACAATCACGACCACACAATCACGACCACACAATCACGATCACACAATCACGATCACACAATCACCATCACACAATCACGACCACACAGTCACGATCACACAATCACGATCACACTATCACGATCACACTATCACGATCACACTATCACGATCACACAATCAC
The DNA here is from genome assembly GCF_050947335.1 of Megachile rotundata. NCBI lineage: Eukaryota > Metazoa > Arthropoda > Insecta > Hymenoptera > Megachilidae > Megachile > Megachile rotundata. The sequence continues at coordinate 45,008 of NC_134997.1, read as the reverse complement.
AGTTACACAATCACAATCACACAGTCACACAATCACAATCACAATCACAATCACAATCACAATCACAATCACAATCACACGATCACAGTCACGATCACACAATCACAATCACACAATCACAATCCCACAATCACAATCACACAATCACAGTCACACAATCACAATCACACAATCACACAGTCACAATCCCACAATCACGATCACCCAATCACGATCACCCAATCACGACCACCCAATCACGATCACCCAATCACGATCACCAAATCACGATCACCCAATCACGATCACCCAATCACGGTCACCCAATCACGATCACACGATCACAATCACACGATCACAATCACACAATCACAATCACACAATCACACAATCACAATCACACAATCACAATCACACAAACACAATCACACAATCACAATCACACAATCACAATCACACAATCACGATCCCACAGTCACGATCCCACAATCACGATCACACAATCACAATCACACAATCACGACCACACAATCACGACCACACAATCACGATCACACAATCACGATCACACAATCACAATCACACAACCACAACCACACAATCACACAGTCACAATCCCACAATCACGATCACACAATCACGACCACACAGTCACGATCACACAATCGCAATCACACAATCACAATCATACAATCACAATCACACAATCACAACCACACAATCACAATCACACAATCACAATCACACAATCACAATCACACAATCACAATCACACAATCACGATCCCACAGTCACTATCCTACAATCACGATCACACAATCACAATCACACAATCACGACCACACAATCACGACCACACAATCACGATCACACAATCACGATCACACAATCACGATCACACTATCACGATCACACAATCACGATCACACAATCACGATCACACAATCACGATCACACAATCACGATCACACAATCACGATCACACAATCACGATCACACAATCACGATCACACAATCACGATCACACAATCACGATCACACAATCACGATCACACAATCACGATCACACAATCACAATCACACAATCACAATCACACAATCACAATCACACAACCACAACCACACAATCACACAGTCACAATCCCACAATCACGATCACACAATCACGACCACACAGTCACAATCACACAATAGCAATCACAATCCCACAATCACAATCACACAATCACAGTCACACAATCACAATCACACAACCACAACCACACAATCACACAGTCACAATCCCACAATCACGATCACACAATCACGATCACACAATCACACCGTCACAATCCCACAATCACAATCACACAATCACGATCCCACAGTCACGATCCCACAATCACGATCACACAATCGCAATCACACAATCACGGGTACACAATCACGACCACACAATCACGATCACACAATCACGATCACACTATCACGATCACACAATCACGGTCACACAATCACAGTCACACAATCACAATCACACAGTCACACAATCACAATCACAATCACAATCACAATCACAATCACAATCACAATCACAATCACAATCACAATCACAATCACAATCACACAATCACAGTCACGATCACACAATCACAATCACACAATCACAATCCCACAATCACAATCACACAATCACAGTCACACAATCACAATCACACAATCACACAGTCACAATCCCACAATCACGATCACCCAATCACGATCACCCAATCACGATCATCCAATCACGATCGCCCAATCACGATCACCCAATCACGATCACCAAATCACGATCACCCAATCACGATCACACGATCACAATCACACGATCACAATCACACAATCACAATCACACAATCGCACAGTCACAATCCCACAATAACGATCACCCAATCACGATCACCCAATCACGATCGCCCAATCACGATCACCTAATCACGGTCACACAATCACGGTCACACAATCACGATCACACAATCACGATCACACAATCACACAATCACAATCACAATCACAATCACACAATCGCGATCACGCAATCGCGATCACACAATCACGATCACACAATCACACAGTCACAATCCCACAATCACGATCACACAATCACGACCACACAGTCACAATCACACAATCGCAATCACAATCACACAATCACAGTCACACAATCACAATCACATAACCACAACCACACAATCACACAGTCACAATCCCACAATCACGATCACACAATCACGACCACACAGTCACGATCACACAATCACGATCACACTATCACGATCACACTATCACGATCACACTATCACGATCACACAATCACAGTCACACAATCACAATCACACAGTCACACAATCACAATCACAATCACAATCACAATCACAATCACAATCACAATCACAATCACAATCACAATCACACGATCACAGTCACGATCACACAATCACAATCACACAATCACAATCCCACAATCACAATCACACAATCACGGTCACACAATCACAATCACACAATCACACAGTCACAATCCCACAATCACGATCACCCAATCACGATCACACAATCACACAGTCACAATCCCACAATCACGATCACCCAATCACGATCACCCAATCACGACCACCCAATCACGATCACCCAATCACGATCACCAAATCACGATCACCCAATCACGATCACCCAATCACGGTCACCCAATCACGATCACACGATCACAATCACACGATCACAATCACACAATCACAATCACACAATCACAATCACACAATCACAATCACACAATCACAGTCACACAATCACAATCACACAATCGCACAGTCACAATCCCACAATCACGATCACCCAATCACGATCACCCAATCACGATCACCCAATCACGATGACCCAATCACGATCACACAATCACGATCACACAATCACGATCACACAATCACGATCACACAATCACTATCGCACAATCACGATCACACAATCACACAGTCACAATCCCACAATCACGATCACACAATCACGACCACACAGTCACAATCACACAATCGCAATCACAATCACACAATCACAGCCACACAATTACAATCGCACAACCACAACCACACAATCCCACAGTCACAATCCCACAATCACAATCACACAATCACGACCACACAGTCACGATCACACAATCGCAATCACACAATCACAATCATGCAATCACAGTCACACAATCACAACCACACCATCACAATCACACAATCACAATCACACAATCACAATCACACAATCACGATCCCACAGTCACGATCCCACAATCACGATCACACAATCACAATCACACAATCACGACCACACAATCACGACCACACAATCACGACCACACAATCACGATCACACAATCACGATCACACAATCACGATCACACTATCACGATCACCCAATCACGATCACCCAATCACGATCACCCAATCACGATGACCCAATCACGATCACACAATCACGATCACACAATCACGATCACACAATCACGATCACACAATCACGATCACACAATCACGATCACACAATCACGATCACACAATCACGATCACACAATTACGATCACACAATCACGATCACACAATCACGATCACACAATCACCATCACGCAATCACAATCACACAATCACAATCACACAATCACAATCAAACAATCACAATCACACAATCACAATCACACATTCACAATCACACAATCACGACCACACAATCACAATCACACAATCACAATCACACAATCACGAGTACACTGTCACGATCACACAATCACGATCACACAATCACAATCCCGCAATCACGATCACACAATCACGACCACACAGTCTCAATCACACAATAGCAATCACAATCCCACAATCACAATCACACAATCACAGTCACACAATCACAATCACACAACCACAACCACACAATCACACAGTCACAATCCCACAATCACGATCACACAATCACGATCACACAATCACGATCACACAATCACACCGTCACAATCCCACAATCACAATCACACAATCACGATCCCACAGTCACGATCCCACAATCACGATCACACAATCACAATCACACAATCACGACCACACAATCACGACCACACAATCACGATCACACAATCACGATCACACTATCACGATCACACAATCACGGTCACACAATCACGACCACACAATCACGATCACACAATCACGATCACACAATCACACAGTCACAATCCCACAATCACGATCACCCAATCACGATCACCCAATCACGACCACCCAATCACGATCACCCAATCACGATCACCAAATCACGATCACCCAATCACGATCACCCAATCACGGTCACCCAATCACGATCACACGATCACAATCACACGATCACAATCACACAATCACAATCACACAATCACACAATCACAATCACACAATCACAATCACACAAACACAATCACACAATCACAATCACACAATCACAATCATACAATTACAATCACACAATCACAACCACACAATCACAATCACACAATCACAATCACACAATCACAATCACACAATGACGATCCCACAGTCACTATCCCACAATCACGATCACACAATCACAATCACACAATCACGACCACACAATCACGACCACACAATCACGATCACACAATCACGATCACACAATCACGATCACACTATCACGATCACACAATCACAATCACACAATCACGATCACACAATCACAATCACACAACCACAACCACACAATCACACAGTCACAATCCCACAATCACGTTCACACAATCACGACCACACAGTCACAATCACACAATAGCAATCACAATCCCACAATCACAATCACACAATCACAGTCACACAATCACGATCACCCAATCACGATCACCCAATCACGATCATCCAATCACGATCGCCCAATCACGATCACCTAATCACGGTCACACAATCACGGTCACACAATCACGGTCACACAATCACGATCACACAATCACGATCACACAATCACACAATCACAATCACAATCACAATCACACAATCGCGATCACGCAATCGCGATCACGCAATCGCGATCACACAATCACACAGTCACAATCCCACAATCACGATCACCCAATCACGATCACCCAATCACGACCACCCAATCACGATCACCCAATCACGATCACCAAATCACGATCACCCAATCACGATCACCCAATCACGGTCACCCAATCACGATCACACGATCACAATCACACGATCACAATCACACAATCACAATCACACAATCACAATCACACAATCACAATCACACAATCACAATCACACAATCACAATCACACAATCACAGTCACACAATCACAATCACACAATCGCACAGTCACAATCCCACAATCACGATCACCCAATCACGATCACCCAATCACGATCACCCAATCACGATGACCCAATCACGATCACACAATCACGATCACACAATCACGATCACACAATCACGATCACACAATCACTATCACACAATCACGATCACACAATCACACAGTCACAATCCCACAATCACGATCACACAATCACGACCACACAGTCACAATCACACAATCGCAATCACAATCACACAATCACAGTCACACAATTACAATCGCACAACCACAACCACACAATCCCACAGTCACAATCCCACAATCACAATCACAGAATCACGACCACACAGTCACGATCACACAATCGCAATCACACAATCACAATCATGCAATCACAATCACACAATCACAACCACACCATCACAATCACACAATCACAATCACACAATCACAATCACACAATCACGATCCCACAGTCACGATCCCACAATCACGATCACACAATCACAATCACACAATCACGACCACACAATCACGACCACACAATCACGACCACACAATCACGATCACACAATCACGATCACACAATCACGATCACACTATCACGATCACCCAAACACGATCGCCCAATCACGATCACACAATCACGATCACACAATCACGATCACACAATCACGATCACACAATCACGATCACACAATCACACAGTCACAATCCCACAATCACGATCACACAATCACGACCACACAGTCACAATCACACAATCGCAATCACAATCACAATCATGCAATCACAATCACACAATCACAACCACACCATCACAATCACACAATCACAATCACACAATCACAATCACACAATCACGATCCCACAGTCACGATCCCACAATCACGATCACACAATCACAATCACACAATCACGACCACACAATCACGACCACACAATCACGACCACACAATCACGATCACACAATCACGACCACACAATCACGACCACACAATCACGACCACACAATCACGATCACACAATCACGATCACACAATCACGATCACACAATCACGACCACACAGTCACGATCACACAATCACGATCACACTATCACGATCACACTATCACGATCACACTATCACGATCACACAATCACAGTTACACAATCACAATCACACAGTCACACAATCACAATCACAATCACAATCACAATCACAATCACAATCACAATCACAATCACACGATCACAGTCACGATCACACAATCACAATCACACAATCACAATCCCACAATCACAATCACACAATCACAGTCACACAATCACAATCACACAATCACACAGTCACAATCCCACAATCACGATCACCCAATCACGATCACCCAATCACGACCACCCAATCACGATCACCCAATCACGATCACCAAATCACGATCACCCAATCACGATCACCCAATCACGGTCACCCAATCACGATCACACGATCACAATCACACGATCACAATCACACAATCACAATCACACAATCACACAGTCACAATCCCACAATCACGATCACACAACCACAACCACACAATCACACAGTCACAATCCCACAATCACGATCACACAATCACGACCACACAGTCACGATCACACAATCGCAATCACACAATCACAATCATACAATCACAATCACACAATCACAACCACACAATCACAATCACACAATCACAATCACACAATCACGATCACACAATCACGATCCCACAGTCACTATCCTACAATCACGATCACACAATCACAATCACACAATCACGACCACACAATCACGACCACACAATCACGATCACACAATCACGATCACACAATCACGATCACACTATCACGATCACACAATCACAGTCACACAATCACAATCACACAGTCACACAATCACGATCACAATCACAATCACAATCACAATCACAATCACAATCACAATCACAATCACAATCACAATCACAATCACAATCACAATCACAATCACAATCACAATCACAATCACAATCACAATCACAATCACAATCACAATCACACAATCACAGTCACGATCACACGATCACAATCACACAATCACAATCCCACAATCACAATCACACAATCACAGTCACACAATCACAATCACACAATCACACAGTCACAATCCCACAATCACGATCACCCAATCACGATCACCCAATCACGATCATCCAATCACGATCGCCCAATCACGATCACCTAATCACGGTCACACAATCACGGTCACACAATCACGGTCACACAATCACGATCACAAAATCACGATCACACAATCACACAATCACAATCACAATCACAATCACAATCACACAATCGCGATCACGCAATCGCGATCACGCAATCGCGATCACACAATCACGATCACACAATCACACAGTCACAATCCCACAATCACGATCACACAATCACGACCACACAGTCACAATCACACAATCGCAATCACAATCACACAATCACAGTCACACAATCACAATCACATAACCACAACCACACAATCACACAGTCACAATCCCACAATCACGATCACACAATCACGACCACACAGTCACGATCACACAATCACGATCACACTATCACGATCACACTATCACGATCACACTATCACGATCACACTATCACGATCACACAATCACAGTAACACAATCACAATCACACAGTCACACAATCACAATCACAATCACAATCACAATCACAATCACAATCACACGATCACAGTCACGATCACGCAATCACAATCACACAATCACAATCCCACAATCACAATCACACAATCACAGTCACACAATCACAATCACACAATCACACAGTCACAATCCCACAATCACGATCACCCAATCACGATCACCCAATCACGACCACCCAATCACGATCACCCAATCACGATCACCAAATCACGATCACCCAATCACGATCACCCAATCACGGTCACCCAATCACGATCACACGATCACAATCACACGATCACAATCACACAATCACAATCACACAATCACAATCACACAATCACAATCACACAATCACAATCACACAATCACAATCACACAATCACAGTCACACAATCACAATCACACAATCGCACAGTCACAATCCCACAATCACGATCACCCAATCACGATCACCCAATCACGATCACCCAATCACGATCACCCAATCACGATCACACAATCACGATCACACAATCACGATCACACAATCACTATCACACAATCACGATCACACAATCACACAGTCACAATCCCACAATCACGATCACACAATCACGACCACACAGTCACAATCACACAATCGCAATCACAATCACAATCATGCAATCACAATCACACAATCACAACCACACCATCACAATCACACAATCACAATCACACATTCACAATCACACAATCACGATCCCACAGTCACGATCCCACAATCACGATCACACAATCACAATCACACAATCACGACCACACAATCACGACCACACAATCACGACCACACAATCACGATCACACAATCACGACCACACAATCACGACCACACAATCACGACCACACAATCACGATCACACAATCACGATCACACAATCACGATCACACAATCACGACCACACAGTCACGATCACACAATCACGATCACACTATCACGATCACACTATCACGATCACACTATCACGATCACACAATCACAGTTACACAATCACAATCACACAGTCACACAATCACAATCACAATCACAATCACAATCACAATCACAATCACAATCACAATCACACGATCACAGTCACGATCACACAATCACAATCACACAATCACAATCCCACAATCACAATCACACAATCACAGTCACACAATCACAATCACACAATCACACAGTCACAATCCCACAATCACGATCACCCAATCACGATCACCCAATCACGACCACCCAATCACGATCACCCAATCACGATCACCAAATCACGATCACCCAATCACGATCACCCAATCACGGTCACCCAATCACGATCACACGATCACAATCACACGATCACAATCACACAATCACAATCACACAATCACACAATCACAATCACACAATCACAATCACACAAACACAATCACACAATCACAATCACACAATCACAATCACACAATCACGATCCCACAGTCACGATCCCACAATCACGATCACACAATCACAATCACACAATCACGACCACACAATCACGACCACACAATCACGATCACACAATCACGATCACACAATCACAATCACACAACCACAACCACACAATCACACAGTCACAATCCCACAATCACGATCACACAATCACGACCACACAGTCACGATCACACAATCGCAATCACACAATCACAATCATACAATCACAATCACACAATCACAACCACACAATCACAATCACACAATCACAATCACACAATCACAATCACACAATCACAATCACACAATCACGATCCCACAGTCACTATCCTACAATCACGATCACACAATCACAATCACACAATCACGACCACACAATCACGACCACACAATCACGATCACACAATCACGATCACACAATCACGATCACACTATCACGATCACACAATCACGATCACACAATCACGATCACACAATCACGATCACACAATCACGATCACACAATCACGATCACACAATCACGATCACACAATCACGATCACACAATCACGATCACACAATCACGATCACACAATCACGATCACACAATCACGATCACACAATCACAATCACACAATCACAATCACACAATCACAATCACACAGCCACTATCACACAATCACGACCACACAATCACAATCACACAATCACAATCACACAATCACAATCACACAATCACGAGTACACTATCACGATCACACAATCACGATCACACAATCACGGTCACACAATCACGATCACACAATCACAATCACACAATCGCGATCACACAATCACAATCACACAACCACAACCACACAATCACACAGTCACAATCCCACAATCACGATCACACAATCACGACCACACAGTCACAATCACACAATAGCAATCACAATCCCACAATCACAATCACACAATCACAGTCACACAATCACAATCACACAACCACAACCACACAATCACACAGTCACAATCCCACAATCACGATCACACAATCACGATCACACAATCACACCGTCACAATCCCACAATCACAATCACACAATCACGATCCCACAGTCACGATCCCACAATCACGATCACACAATCGCAATCACACAATCACGGGTACACAATCACGACCACACAATCACGATCACACAATCACGATCACACTATCACGATCACACAATCACGGTCACACAATCACAGTCACACAATCACAATCACACAGTCACACAATCACAATCACAATCACAATCACAATCACAATCACAATCACAATCACAATCACAATCACAATCACAATCACACAATCACAGTCACGATCACACAATCACAATCACACAATCACAATCCCACAATCACAATCACACAATCACAGTCACACAATCACAATCACACAATCACACAGTCACAATCCCACAATCACGATCACCCAATCACGATCACCCAATCACGATCATCCAATCACGATCGCCCAATCACGATCACCCAATCACGATCACCAAATCACGATCACCCAATCACGATCACACGATCACAATCACACGATCACAATCACACAATCACAATCACACAATCGCACAGTCACAATCCCACAATAACGATCACCCAATCACGATCACCCAATCACGATCGCCCAATCACGATCACCTAATCACGGTCACACAATCACGGTCACACAATCACGATCACACAATCACGATCACACAATCACACAATCACAATCACAATCACAATCACACAATCGCGATCACGCAATCGCGATCACACAATCACGATCACACAATCACACAGTCACAATCCCACAATCACGATCACACAATCACGACCACACAGTCACAATCACACAATCGCAATCACAATCACACAATCACAGTCACACAATCACAATCACATAACCACAACCACACAATCACACAGTCACAATCCCACAATCACGATCACACAATCACGACCACACAGACACGATCACACAATCACGATCACACTATCACGATCACACTATCACGATCACACTATCACGATCACACAATCACAGTCACACAATCACAATCACACAGTCACACAATCACAATCACAATCACAATCACAATCACAATCACAATCACAATCACAATCACAATCACAATCACAATCACAATCACAATCACACGATCACAGTCACGATCACACAATCACAATCACACAATCACAATCCCACAATCACAATCACACAATCACAGTCACACAATCACAATCACACAATCACACAGTCACAATCCCACAATCACGATCACCCAATCACGATCACACAATCACACAGTCACAATCCCACAATCACGATCACCCAATCACGATCACCCAATCACGACCACCCAATCACGATCACCCAATCACGATCACCAAATCACGATCACCCAATCACGATCACCCAATCACGGTCACCCAATCACGATCACACGATCACAATCACACGATCACAATCACACAATCACAATCACACAATCACAATCACACAATCACAATCACACAATCACAGTCACACAATCACAATCACACAATCGCACAGTCACAATCCCACAATCACGATCACCCAATCACGATCACCCAATCACGATCACCCAATCACGATGACCCAATCACGATCACACAATCACGATCACACAATCACGATCACACAATCACGATCACACAATCACTATCGCACAATCACGATCACACAATCACACAGTCACAATCCCACAATCACGATCACACAATCACGACCACACAGTCACAATCACACAATCGCAATCACAATCACACAATCACAGCCACACAATTACAATCGCACAACCACAACCACACAATCCCACAGTCACAATCCCACAATCACAATCACACAATCACGACCACACAGTCACGATCACACAATCGCAATCACACAATCACAATCATGCAATCACAATCACACAATCACAACCACACCATCGCAATCACACAATCACAATCACACAATCACAATCACACAATCACGATCCCACAGTCACGATCCCACAATCACGATCACACAATCACAATCACACAATCACGACCACACAATCACGACCACACAATCACGACCACACAATCACGATCACACAATCACGATCACACAATCACGATCACACTATCACGATCACCCAATCACGATCACCCAATCACGATCACCCAATCACGATGACCCAATCACGATCACACAATCACGATCACACAATCACGATCACACAATCACGATCACACAATCACGATCACACAATCACGATCACACAATCACGATCACACAATCACGATCACACAATTACGATCACACAATCACGATCACACAATCACGATCACACAATCACGATCACACAATCACCATCACGCAATCACAATCACACAATCACAATCACACAATCACAATCAAACAATCACAATCACACAATCACAATCACACATTCACAATCACACAATCACGACCACACAATCACAATCACACAATCACAATCACACAATCACGAGTACACTGTCACGATCACACAATCACGATCACACAATCACAATCCCGCAATCACGATCACACAATCACGACCACACAGTCTCAATCACACAATAGCAATCACAATCCCACAATCACAATCACACAATCACAGTCACACAATCACAATCACACAACCACAACCACACAATCACACAGTCACAATCCCACAATCACGATCACACAATCACGATCACACAATCACGATCACACAATCACACCGTCACAATCCCACAATCACAATCACACAATCACGATCCCACAGTCACGATCCCACAATCACGATCACACAATCACAATCACACAATCACGACCACACAATCACGACCACACAATCACGATCACACAATCACGATCACACTATCACGATCACACAATCACGGTCACACAATCACGACCACACAATCACGATCACACAATCACGATCACACAATCACACAGTCACAATCCCACAATCACGATCACCCAATCACGATCACCCAATCACGACCACCCAATCACGATCACCCAATCACGATCACCAAATCACGATCACCCAATCACGATCACCCAATCACGGTCACCCAATCACGATCACACGATCACAATCACACGATCACAATCACACAATCACAATCACACAATCACACAATCACAATCACACAATCACAATCACACAAACACAATCACACAATCACAATCACACAATCACGATCCCACAGTCACGATCCCACAATCACGATCACACAATCACGATCACACAATCACACCGTCACAATCCCACAATCACAATCACACAATCACGATCCCACAGTCACGATCCCACAATCACGATCACACAATCACACAATCACAATCACAATCACAATCACACAATCGCGATCACGCAATCGCGATCACGCAATCGCGATCACACAATCACACAGTCACAATCCCACAATCACGATCACCCAATCACGATCACCCAATCACGACCACCCAATCACGATCACCCAATCACGATCACCAAATCACGATCACCCAATCACGATCACCCAATCACGGTCACCCAATCACGATCACACGATCACAATCACACGATCACAATCACACAATCACAATCACACAATCACAATCACACAATCACAATCACACAATCACAATCACACAATCACAATCACACAATCACAGTCACACAATCACAATCACACAATCGCACAGTCACAATCCCACAATCACGATCACCCAATCACGATCACCCAATCACGATCACCCAATCACGATGACCCAATCACGATCACACAATCACGATCACACAATCACGATCACACAATCACGATCACACAATCACTATCACACAATCACGATCACACAATCACACAGTCACAATCCCACAATCACGATCACACAATCACGACCACACAGTCACAATCACACAATCGCAATCACAATCACACAATCACAGTCACACAATTACAATCGCACAACCACAACCACACAATCCCACAGTCACAATCCCACAATCACAATCACAGAATCACGACCACACAGTCACGATCACACAATCGCAATCACACAATCACAATCATGCAATCACAATCACACAATCACAACCACACCATCACAATCACACAATCACAATCACACAATCACAATCACACAATCACGATCCCACAGTCACGATCCCACAATCACGATCACACAATCACAATCACACAATCACGACCACACAATCACGACCACACAATCACGACCACACAATCACGATCACACAATCACGATCACACAATCACGATCACACTATCACGATCACCCAAACACGATCACCCAATCACGATCACACAATCACGATCACACAATCACGATCACACAATCACGATCACACAATCACGATCACACAATCACACAGTCACAATCCCACAATAACGATCACACAATCACGACCACACAGTCACAATCACACAATCGCAATCACAATCACAATCATGCAATCACAATCACACAATCACAACCACACCATCACAATCACACAATCACAATCACACAATCACAATCACACAATCACGATCCCACAGTCACGATCCCACAATCACGATCACACAATCACAATCACACAATCACACAATCACAATCACAATCACAATCACAATCACAATCACAATCACAATCACAATCACAATCACAATCACAATCACACGATCACAGTCACGATCACACAATCACAATCACACAATCACGACCACACAATCACGACCACACAATCACGATCACACAATCACGACCACACAATCACGACCACACAATCACGACCACACAATCACGATCACACAATCACGATCACACAATCACGATCACACAATCACGACCACACAGTCACGATCACACAATCACGATCACACTATCACGATCACACTATCACGATCACACTATCACGATCACACAATCACAGTTACACAATCACAATCACACAGTCACACAATCACAATCACAATCACAATCACAATCACAATCACAATCACAATCACAATCACAATCACAATCACACGATCACAGTCACGATCACACAATCACAATCACACAATCACAATCCCACAATCACAATCACACAATCACAGTCACACAATCACAATCACACAATCACACAGTCACAATCCCACAATCACGATCACCCAATCACGATCACCCAATCACGACCACCCAATCACGATCACCCAATCACGATCACCAAATCACGATCACCCAATCACGATCACCCAATCACGGTCACCCAATCACGATCACACGATCACAATCACACGATCACAATCACACAATCACAATCACACAATCACACAGTCACAATCCCACAATCACGATCACACAACCACAACCACACAATCACACAGTCACAATCCCACAATCACGATCACACAATCACGACCACACAGTCACGATCACACAATCGCAATCACACAATCACAATCATACAATCACAATCACACAATCACAACCACACAATCACAATCACACAATCACAATCACACAATCACGATCACACAATCACGATCCCACAGTCACTATCCTACAATCACGATCACACAATCACAATCACACAATCACGACCACACAATCACGACCACACAATCACGATCACACAATCACGATCACACAATCACGATCACACTATCACGATCACACAATCACGATCACACAATCACGATCACACAATCACGATCACACAATCACGATCACACAATCACGATCACACAATCACGATCACACAATCACGATCACACAATCACGGTCACACAATCACGATCACACAATCACGATCACACAATCACAATCACACAATCACAATCACACAATCACAATCACACAGCCACTATCACACAATCACGACCACACAATCACAATCACACAATCACAATCACACAATCACAATCACACAATCACAATCACACAATCACAATCACACAATCACAATCACACAATCACGAGTACACTATCACGATCACACAATCACGATCACACAATCACGGTCACACAATCACGATCACACAATCACAATCACACAATCGCGATCACACAATCACAATCACACAACCACAACCACACAATCACACAGTCACAATCCCACAATCACGATCACACAATCACGACCACACAGTCACAATCACACAATTGCAATCACAATCCCACAATCACAATCACACAATCACAGTCACACAATCACAATCACACAACCACAACCACACAATCACACAGTCACAATCCCACAATCACGATCACACAATCACGATCACACAATCACACCGTCACAATCCCACAATCACAATCACACAATCACGATCCCACAGTCACGATCCCACAATCACGATCACACAATCGCAATCACACAATCACGGGTACACAATCACGACCACACAATCACGATCACACATCACGATCACACTATCACGATCACACAATCACGGTCACACAATCACAGTCACACAATCACAATCACACAGTCACACAATCACAATCACAATCACAATCACAATCACAATCACAATCACAATCACAATCACAATCACAATCACAATCACAATCACAATCACAATCACAATCACACAATCACAGTCACGATCACACAATCACAATCACACAATCACAATCCCACAATCACAATCACACAATCACAGTCACACAATCACAATCACACAATCACACAGTCACAATCCCACAATCACGATCACCCAATCACGATCACCCACTCACGATCATCCAATCACGATCGCCCAATCACGATCACCCAATCACGATCACCAAATCACGATCACCCAATCACGATCACACGATCACAATCACACGATCAGTGATCGTGTGATTGTGATCGTGTGATCGTGATTGGGTGATCGTGATTTGGTGATCGTGATTGGGTGATCGTGATTGGGCGATCGTGATTGGATGATCGTGAGTGGGTGATCGTGATTGGGTGATCGTGATTGTGGATTGTGACTGTGTGATTGTGTGATTGTGATTGTGTGACTGTGATTGTGTGATTGTGATTGTGGGATTGTGATTGTGTGATTGTGATTGTGTGATCGTGACTGTGATTGTGTGATTGTGATTGTGATTGTGATTGTGATTGTGATTGTGATTGTGATTGTGATTGTGATTGTGATTGTGATTGTGATTGTGATTGTGATTGTGATTGTGTGACTGTGTGATTGTGATTGTGTGACTGTGATTGTGTGACCGTGATTGTGTGATCGTGATAGTGTGATCGTGATTGTGTGATCGTGATTGTGTGGTCGTGATTGTGTACCCGTGATTGTGTGATTGCGATTGTGTGATCGTGATTGTGGGATCGTGACTGTGGGATCGTGATTGTGTGATTGTGATTGTGGGATTGTGACGGTGTGATTGTGTGATCGTGATTGTGTGATCGTGATTGTGGGATTGTGACTGTGTGATTGTGTGGTTGTGGTTGTGTGATTGTGATTGTGTGACTGTGATTGTGTGATTGTGATTGTGGGATTGTGATTGCAATTGTGTGATTGTGACTGTGTGGTCGTGATTGTGTGATCGTGATTGTGGGATTGTGACTGTGTGATTGTGTGGTTGTGGTTGTGTGATTGTGATTGTGTGATCGCGATTGTGTGATTGTGATTGTGTGATCGTGATTGTGTGACCGTGATTGTGTGATCGTGATTGTGTGATCGTGATAGTGTACTCGTGATTGTGTGATTGTGATTGTGTGATTGTGATTGTGTGATTGTGATTGTGTGATTGTGATTGTGTGATTGTGATTGTGTGATTGTGATTGTGTGGTCGTGATTGTGTGATAGTGGCTGTGTGATTGTGATTGTGTGATTGTGATTGTGTGATTGTGATTGTGTGATCGTGATTGTGTGATCGTGATTGTGTGACCGTGATTGTGTGATCGTGATTGTGTGATCGTGATTGTGTGATCGTGATTGTGTGATCGTGATTGTGTGATCGTGATTGTGTGATCGTGATTGTGTGATCGTGATTGTGTGATCGTGATAGTGTGATCGTGATTGTGTGATCGTGATTGTGTGATCGTGATTGTGTGGTCGTGATTGTGTGGTCGTGATTGTGTGATTGTGATTGTGTGATCGTGATTGTAGGATAGTGACTGTGGGATCGTGATTGTGTGATCGTGATTGTGTGATTGTGATTGTGTGATTGTGATTGTGTGGTTGTGATTGTGTGATTGTGATTGTATGATTGTGATTGTGTGATTGCGATTGTGTGATCGTGACTGTGTGGTCGTGATTGGTGTGATCGTGATTGTGGGATTGTGACTGTGTGATTGTGTGGTTGTGGTTGTGTGATCGTGATTGTGGGGATTGTGACCTGTGTGATTGTGTGATTGTGATTGTGTGATTGTGATCGTGTGATTGTGATCGTGTGATCGTGATTGGGTGACCGTGATTGGGTGATCGTGATTGGGTGATCGTGATTTGGTGATCGTGATTGGGTGATCGTGATTGGGTGGTCGTGATTGGGTGATCGTGATTGGGTGATCGTGATTGTGGGATTGTGACTGTGTGATTGTGTGATTGTGATTGTGTGACTGTGATTGTGTGATTGTGATTGTGGGATTGTGATTGTGTGATTGTGATTGTGTGATCGTGACTGTGATCGTGTGATTGTGATTGTGATTGTGATTGTGATTGTGATTGTGATTGTGATTGTGATTGTGATTGTGATTGTGTGACTGTGTGATTGTGATTGTGTAACTGTGATTGTGTGATCGTGATAGTGTGATCGTGATAAGTGTGATCGTGATAGTGTGATCGTGATTGTGTGATCGTGACTGTGTGGTCGTGATTGTGTGATCGTGATTGTGTGATCGTGATTGTGTGATCGTGGATTGTGTGGTCGTGATTGTGTGGTCGTGATTGTGTGGTCGTGATTGTGTGATCGTGATTGTGTGGTCGTGATTGTGTGGTCGTGATTGTGTGATTGTGATTGTGTGATCGTGACTGTGATCGTGTGATTGTGATTGTGATTGTGATTGTGATTGTGATTGTGATTGTGATTGTGATTGTGATTGTGATTGTGATTGTGTGATTGTGTGATTGTGATTGTGTGATCGTGATTGTGGGATCGTGACTGTGGGATCGTGATTGTGTGATTGTGATTGTGTGATTGTGATTGTGTGATTGTGATGGTGTGGTTGTGATTGTGTGATTGTGATTGCATGATTGTGATTGTGATTGCGATTGTGTGATTGTGACTGTGTGGTCGTGATTGTGTGATCGTTATTGTGGGATTGTGACTGTGTGATTGTGTGATCGTGATTGTGTGATCGTGATTGTGTGATCGTGATTGTGTGATCGTGATTGTGTGATCGTGATTGGGTGATCGTGTTTGGGTGATCGTGATAGTGTGATCGTGATTGTGTGATCGTGATTGTGTGATCGTGATTGTGTGGTCGTGATTGTGTGGTCGTGATTGTGTGGTCGTGATTGTGTGATTGTGATTGTGTGATCGTGATTGTGGGATCGTGACTGTGGGATCGTGATTGTGTGATTGTGATTGTGTGATTGTGATTGTGTGATTGTGATGGTGTGGTTGTGATTGTGTGATTGTGATTGCATGATTGTGATTGTGTGATTGCGATTGTGTGATCGTGACTGTGTGGTCGTGATTCTGTGATTGTGATTGTGGATTGTGACTGTGGGATTGTGTGGTTGTGGTTGTGCGATTGTAATTGTGTGACTGTGATTGTGTGATTGTGATTGCGATTGTGTGATTGTGACTGTGTGGTCGTGATTGTGTGATCGTGATTGTGGGATTGTGACTGTGTGATTGTGTGATCGTGATTGTGTGATAGTGATTGTGTGATCGTGATTGTGTGATCGTGATTGTGTGATCGTGATTGTGTGATCGTGATTGGGTCATCGTGATTGGGTGATCGTGATTGGGTGATCGTGATTGGTGATCGTGATTGTGGGATTGTGACTGTGCGATTGTGTGATTGTGATTGTGTGACTGTGATTGTGTGATTGTGATTGTGTGATTGTGATTGTGTGATTGTGATTGTGTGATTGTGATTGTGTGATTGTGATTGTGTGATTGTGATCGTGTGATTGTGATCGTGTGATCGTGATTGGGTGACCGTGATTGGGTGATCGTGATTGGGTGATCGTGATTTGGTGATCGTGATTGGGTGATCGTGATTGGGTGGTCGTGATTGGGTGATCGTGATTGGGTGATCGTGATTGTGGGATTGTGACTGTGTGATTGTGTGATCGCGATTGCGTGATCGCGATTGCGTGATCGCGATTGTGTGATTGTGATTGTGATTGTGATTGTGTGATTGTGTGATCGTGATTGTGGGATCGTGACTGTGGGATCGTGATTGTGTGATTGTGATTGTGGGATTGTGACGGTGTGATTGTGTGATCGTGATTGTGTGATCGTGATTGTGGGATCGTGACTGTGGGATCGTGATTGTGTGATTGTGATTGTGTGATTGTGTTTGTGTGATTGTGATTGTGTGATTGTGATTGTGTGATTGTGTGATTGTGATTGTGTGATTGTGATCGTGTGATTGTGATCGTGTGATCGTGATTGGGTGACCGTGATTGGGTGATCGTGATTGGGTGATCGTGATTTGGTGATCGTGATTGGGTGATCGTGATTGGGTGGTCGTGATTGGGTGATCGTGATTGGGTGATCGTGATTGTGGGATTGTGACTGTGTGATTGTGTGATCGTGATTGTGTGATCGTGATTGTGTGGTCGTGATTGTGTGACCGTGATTGTGTGATCGTGATAGTGTGATCGTGATTGTGTGATCGTGATTGTGTGGTCGTGATTGTGTGGTCGTGATTGTGTGATTGTGATTGTGTGATCGTGATTGTGGGATCGTGACTGTGGGATCGTGATTGTGTGATTGTGATTGTGGGATTGTGACGGTGTGATTGTGTGATCGTGATTGTGTGATCGTGATTGTGTGATCGTGATTGTGGGATTGTGACTGTGTGATTGTGTGGTTGTGGTTGTGTGATTGTGATTGTGTGACTGTGATTGTGTGATTGTGATTGTGGGATTGTGATTGCTATTGTGTGATTGAGACTGTGTGGTCGTGATTGTGTGATCGTGATTGCGGGATTGTGATTGTGTGATCGTGATTGTGTGATCGTGACAGTGTACTCGTGATTGTGTGATTGTGATTGTGTGATTGTGATTGTGTGGTCGTGATTGTGTGATTGTGAATGTGTGATTGTGATTGTGTGATTGTGATTGTTTGATTGTGATTGTGTGATTGTGATTGTGTGATTGTGATTGCGTGATGGTGATTGTGTGATCGTGATTGTGTGATCGTGATTGTGTGATCGTGATTGTGTGATCGTAATTGTGTGATCGTGATTGTGTGATCGTGATTGTGTGATCGTGATTGTGTGATCGTGATTGTGTGATCGTGATTGTGTGATCGTGATTGTGTGATCGTGATTGTGTGATCGTGATTGGGTCATCGTGATTGGGTGATCGTGATTGGGTGATCGTGATTGGGTGATCGTGATAGTGTGATCGTGATTGTGTGATCGTGATTGTGTGATCGTGATTGTGTGGTCGTGATTGTGTGGTCGTGATTGTGTGGTCGTGATTGTGTGATTGTGATTGTGTGATCGTGATTGTGGGATCGTGACTGTGGGATCGTGATTGTGTGATTGTGATTGTGTGATTGTGATTGTGTGATTGCGATGGTGTGGTTGTGATTGTGTGATTGTGATTGCATGATTGTGATTGTGTGATTGCGATTGTGTGATCGTGACTGTGTGGTCGTGATTGTGTGATTGTGATTGTGGGATTGTGACTGTGGGATTGTGTGGTTGTGGTTGTGCGATTGTAATTGTGTGGCTGTGATTGTGTGATTGTGATTGCGATTGTGTGATTGTGACTGTGTGGTCGTGATTGTGTGATCGTGATTGTGGGATTGTGACTGTGTGATTGTGTGATCGTGATTGTGCGATAGTGATTGTGTGATCGTGATTGTGTGATCGTGATTGTGTGATCGTGATTGTGTGATCGTGATTGGGTCATCGTGATTGGGTGATCGTGATTGGGTGATCGTGATTGGGTGATCGTGATTGTGGGATTGTGACTGTGCGATTGTGTGATTGTGATTGTGTGACTGTGATTGTGTGATTGTGATTGTGTGATTGTGATTGTGTGATTGTGATTGTGTGATTGTGATCGTGTGATTGTGATCGTGTGATCGTGATTGGGTGACCGTGATTGGGTGATCGTGATTGGGTGATCGTGATTTGGTGATCGTGATTGGGTGATCGTGATTGGGTGGTCGTGATTGGGTGATCGTGATTGGGTGATCGTGATTGTGGGATTGTGACTGTGTGATTGTGTGATCGTGATTGGGTGATCGTGATTGTGGGATTGTGACTGTGTGATTGTGTGATTGTGATTGTGTGACTGTGATTGTGTGATTGTGATTGTGGGATTGTGATTGTGTGATTGTGATTGTGTGATCGTGACTGTGATCGTGTGATTGTGATTGTGATTGTGATTGTGATTGTGATTGTGATTGTGATTGTGATTGTGATTGTGATTGTGATTGTGATTGTGATTGTGTGACTGTGTGATTGTGATTGTGTGACTGTGATTGTGTGATCGTGATAGTGTGATCGTGATAGTGTGATCGTGATAGTGTGATCGTGATTGTGTGATCGTGTCTGTGTGGTCGTGATTGTGTGATCGTGATTGTGGGATTGTGACTGTGTGATTGTGTGGTTGTGGTTATGTGATTGTGATTGTGTGACTGTGATTGTGTGATTGTGATTGCGATTGTGTGATTGTGACTGTGTGGTCGTGATTGTGTGATCGTGATTGTGGGATTGTGACTGTGTGATTGTGTGATCGTGATTGTGTGATCGCGATTGCGTGATCGCGATTGTGTGATTGTGATTGTGATTGTGATTGTGTGATTGTGTGATCGTGATTGTGTGATCGTGATTGTGTGACCGTGATTGTGTGACCGTGATTAGGTGATCGTGATTGGGCGATCGTGATTGGGTGATCGTGATTGGGTGATCGTTATTGTGGGATTGTGACTGTGCGATTGTGTGATTGTGATTGTGTGATTGTGATCGTGTGATTGTGATCGTGTGATCGTGATTGGGTGATCGTGATTTGGTGATCGTGATTGGGTGATCGTGATTGGGCGATCGTGATTGGATGATCGTGATTGGGTGATCGTGATTGGGTGATCGTGATTGTGGGATTGTGACTGTGTGATTGTGTGATTGTGATTGTGTGACTGTGATTGTGTGATTGTGATTGTGGGATTGTGATTGTGTGATTGTGATTGTGTGATCGTGACTGTGATTGTGTGATTGTGATTGTGATTGTGATTGTGATTGTGATTGTGATTGTGATTGTGATTGTGATTGTGATTGTGATTGTGTGACTGTGTGATTGTGATTGTGTGACTGTGATTGTGTGACCGTGATTGTGTGATCGTGATAGTGTGATCGTGATTGTGTGATCGTGATTGTGTGGTCGTGATTGTGTACCCGTGATTGTGTGATTGCGATTGTGTGATCGTGATTGTGGGATCGTGACTGTGGGATCGTGATTGTGTGATTGTGATTGTGGGATTGTGACGGTGTGATTGTGTGATCGTGATTGTGTGATCGTGATTGTGGGATTGTGACTGTGTGATTGTGTGGTTGTGGTTGTGTGATTGTGATTGTGTGACTGTGATTGTGTGATTGTGATTGTGGGATTGTGATTGCTATTGTGTGATTGTGACTGTGTGGTCGTGATTGTGTGATCGTGATTGTGGGATTGTGACTGTGTGATTGTGTGGTTGTGGTTGTGTGATTGTGATTGTGTGATCGCGATTGTGTGATTGTGATTGTGTGATCGTGATTGTGTGACCGTGATTGTGTGATCGTGATTGTGTGATCGTGATAGTGTACTCGTGATTGTGTGATTGTGATTGTGTGATTGTGATTGTGTGATTGTGATTGTGTGGTCGTGATTGTGTGATAGTGGCTGTGTGATTGTGATTGTGTGATTGTGATTGTGTGATTGTGATTGTGTGATCGTGATTGTGTGATCGTGATTGTGTGATCGTGATTGTGTGATCGTGATTGTGTGATCGTGATTGTGTGATCGTGATTGTGTGATCGTGATTGTGTGATCGTGATTGTGTGATCGTGATTGTGTGATCGTGATTGTGTGATCGTGATTGTGTGATCGTGATAGTGTGATCGTGATTGTGTGATCGTGATTGTGTGATCGTGATTGTGTGGTCGTGATTGTGTGGTCGTGATTGTGTGATTGTGATTGTGTGATCGTGATTGTAGGATAGTGACTGTGGGATCGTGATTGTGTGATTGTGATTGTGTGATTGTGATTGTGTGATTGTGATTGTGTGATTGTGATTGTGTGGTTGTGATTGTGTGATTGTGATTGTATGATTGTGATTGTGTGATTGCGATTGTGTGATCGTGACTGTGTGGTCGTGATTGTGGATCGTGATTGTGGGATTGTGAACTGTGTGATTGTGTGGTTGTGGTTGTGTGATTGTGATTGTGTGATCGTGATTGTGTGATCGTGATTGTGTGGTCGTGATTGTGTGGTCGTGATTGTGTGATTGTGATTGTGTGATCGTGATTGAGGGATCGTGACTGTGGGATCGTGATTGTGTGATTGTGATTGTGTGATTGTGATTGTGTGATTGTGTTTGTGTGATTGTGATTGTGTGATTGTGATTGTGTGATGTGTGATTGTGATTGTGTGATTGTGATCGTGTGATTGTGATCGTGTGATCGTGATTGGGTGACCGTGATTGGGTGATCGTGATTGGGTGATCGTGATTTGGTGATCGTGATTGGGTGATCGTGATTGGGTGGTCGTGATTGGGTGATCGTGATTGGGTGATCGTGATTGTGGGATTGTGACTGTGTGATTGTGTGATTGTGATTGTGTGACTGTGATTGTGTGATTGTGATTGTGGGATTGTGATTGTGTGATTGTGATTGTGTGATCGTGACTGTGATCGTGTGATTGTGATTGTGATTGTGATTGTGATTGTGATTGTGATTGTGATTGTGATTGTGTGACTGTGTGATTGTGATTGTGTAACTGTGATTGTGTGATCGTGATAGTGTGATCGTGATAGTGTGATCGTGATAGTGTGATCGTGATTGTGTGATCGTGACTGTGTGGTCGTGATTGTGTGATCGTGATTGTGTGATCGTGATTGTGTGATCGTGATTGGTGTGGTCGTGATTGTGTGGTCGTGATTGTGTGGTCGTGATTGTGTGATCGTGATTGTGTGGTCGTGATTGTGTGGTCGTGATTGTGTGGTCGTGATTGTGTGATTGTGATTGTGTGATCGTGATTGTGGGATCGTGACTGTGGGATCGTGATTGTGTGATTGTGAATGTGTGATTGTGATTGTGTGATTGTGATGGTGTGGTTGTGATTGTGTGATTGTGATTGCATGATTGTGATTGTGATTGCGATTGTGTGATTGTGACTGTGTGGTCGTGATTGTGTGATCGTGATTGTGGGATTGTGACTGTGTGATTGTGTGATCGTGATTGTGTGATAGTGATTGTGTGATCGTGATTGTGTGATCGTGATTGTGTGATCGTGAATTGGGTGATCGTGATTGGGTGATCGTGATTGGGTGATCGTGATTGGGTGATCGTGATTGTGGGATTGTGACTGTGCGATTGTGTGATTGTGATTGTGTGACTGTGATTGTGTGATTGTGATTGTGTGATTGTGATTGTGTGATTGTGATTGTGTGATTGTGATTGTGTGATTGTGATTGTGTGATTGTGATCGTGTGATTGTGATCGTGTGATCGTGATTGGGTGACCGTGATTGGGTGATCGTGATTGGGTGATCGTGATTTGGTGATCGTGATTGGGTGATCGTGATTGGGTGGTCGTGATTGGGTGATCGTGATTGGGTGATCGTGATTGTGGGATTGTGACTGTGTGATTGTGTGATTGTGATTGTGTGACTGTGATTGTGTGATTGTGATTGTGGATTGTGATTGTGTGATTGTGATTGCGTGATCGTGACTGTGATCGTGTGATTGTGATTGTGATTGTGATTGTGATTGTGATTGTGATTGTGTGACTGTGTGATTGTGATTGTGTTACTGTGATTGTGTGATCGTGATAGTGTGATCGTGATAGTGTGATCGTGATAGTGTTGATCGTGATAGTGTGATCGTGATTGTGTGATCGTGACTGTGTGGTCGTGATTGTGTGATCGTGATTGTGGGATTGTGACTGTGGTGATTGTGTGGTTGTGGTTATGTGATTGTGATTGTGTGACTGTGATTGTGTGATTGGATTGCGATTGTGTGATTGTGACTGTGTGGTCGTGATTGTGTGATCGTGATTGTGGGATTGTGACTGTGTGATTGTGTGATCGTGATTGTGTGATCGCGATTGCGTGATCGCGATTGCGTGATCGCGATTGTGTGATTGTGATTGTGATTGTGATTGTGATTGTGTGATTGTGTGATCGTGATTTTGTGATCGTGATTGTGTGACCGTGATTGTGTGACCGTGATTGTGTGACCGTGATTAGGTGATCGTGATTGGGCGATCGTGATTGGATGATCGTGATTGGGTGATCGTGATTGGGTGATCGTGATTGTGGGATTGTGACTGTGTGATTGTGTGATTGTGATTGTGTGACTGTGATTGTGTGATTGTGATTGTGGGATTGTGATTGTGTGATTGTGATCGTGTGATCGTGACTGTGATTGTGTGATTGTGATTGTGATTGTGATTGTGATTGTGATTGTGATTGTGATTGTGATTGTGATTGTGATTGTGATTGTGATTGTGATTGTGATTGTGATTGTGATTGTGATTGTGATGTGATTGTGATTGTGATTGTGATCGTGATTGTGTGACTGTGTGATTGTGATTGTGTGACTGTGATTGTGTGATCGTGATAGTGTGATCGTGATTGTGTGATCGTGATTGTGTGATCGTGATTGTGTGGTCGTGATTGTGTGGTCGTGATTGTGTGATTGTGATTGTGTGATCGTGATTGTAGGATAGTGACTGTGGGATCGTGATTGTGTGATCGTGATTGTGTGATTGTGATTGTGTGATTGTGATTGTGTGGTTGTGATTGTGTGATTGTGATTGTATGATTGTGATTGTGTGATTGCGATTGTGTGATCGTGACTGTGTGGTCGTGATTGTGTGATCGTGATTGTGGGATTGTGACTGTGTGATTGTGTGGTTGTGGTTGTGTGATCGTGATTGTGGGATTGTGACTGTGTGATTGTGTGATTGTGATTGTGTGATTGTGATCGTGTGATTGTGATCGTGTGATCGTGATTGGGTGACCGTGATTGGGTGATCGTGATTGGGTGATCGTGATTTGGTGATCGTGATTGGGTGATCGTGATTGGGTGGTCGTGATTGGGTGATCGTGATTGGGTGATCGTGATTGTGGGATTGTGACTGTGTGATTGTGTGATTGTGATTGTGTGACTGTGATTGTGTGATTGTGATTGTGGGATTGTGATTGTGTGATTGTGATTGTGTGATCGTGACTGTGATCGTGTGATTGTGATTGTGATTGTGATTGTGATTGTGATTGTGATTGTGATTGTGATTGTGTGACTGTGTGATTGTGATTGTGTAACTGTGATTGTGTGATCGTGATAGTGTGATCGTGATAGTGTGATCGTGATAGTGTGATCGTGATTGTGTGATCGTGACTGTGTGGTCGTGATTGTGTGATCGTGATTGTGTGATCGTGATTGTGTGATCGTGATTGTGTGGTCGTGATTGTGTGGTCGTGATTGTGTGGTCGTGATTGTGTGATCGTGATTGTGTGGTCGTGATTGTGTGGTCGTGATTGTGTGGTCGTGATTGTGTGATTGTGATTGTGTGATCGTGATTGTGGGATCGTGACTGTGGGATCGTGATTGTGTGATTGTGATTGTGTGATTTGTGATTGTGTGATTGTGATGGTGTGGTTGTGATTGTGTGATTGTGATTGCATGATTGTGATTGTGATTGCGATTGTGTGATTGTGACTGTGTGGTCGTGATTGTGTGATCGTGATTGTGGGATTGTGACTGTGTGATTGTGTGATCGTGATTGTGTGATCGTGATTGTGTGATCGTGATTGTGTGATCGTGATTGTGTGATCGTGATTGGGCGATCGTGTTTGGGTGATCGTGATAGTGTGATCGTGATTGTGTGATCGTGATTGTGTGATCGTGATTGTGTGGTCGTGATTGTGTGGTCGTGATTGTGTGGTCGTGATGTGTGATTGTGATTGTGTGATCGTGATTGTGGGATCGTGACTGTGGGATCGTGATTGTGTGATTGTGATTGTGTGATTGTGATTGTGTGATTGTGATGGTGTGGTTGTGATTGTGTGATTGTGATTGCATGATTGTGATTGTGTGATTGCGATTGTGTGATCGTGACTGTGTGGTCGTGATTCTGTGATTGTGATTGTGGGATTGTGACTGTGGGATTGTGTGGTTGTGGTTGTGCGATTGTAATTGTGTGACTGTGATTGTGTGATTGTGATTGCGATTGTGTGATTGTGACTGTGTGGTCGTGATTGTGTGATCGTGATTGTGGGATTGTGACTGTGTGATTGTGTGATCGTGATTGTGTGATAGTGATTGTGTGATCGTGATTGTGTGATCGTGATTGTGTGATCGTGATTGTGTGATCGTGATTGGGTCATCGTGATTGGGTGATCGTGATTGGGTGATCGTGATTGGGTGATCGTGATTGTGGGATTGTGACTGTGCGATTGTGTGATTGTGATTGTGTGACTGTGATTGTGTGATTGTGATTGTGTGATTGTGATTGTGTGATTGTGATTGTGTGATTGTGATTGTGTGATTGTGATTGTGTGATTGTGATCGTGTGATTGTGATCGTGTGATCGTGATTGGGTGACCGTGATTGGGTGATCGTGATTGGGTGATCGTGATTTGGTGATCGGATTGGGTGATCGTGATTGGGTGGTCGTGATTGGGTGATCGTGATTGGGTGATCGTGATTGTGGGATTGTGACTGTGTGATTGTGTGATCGCGATTGCGTGATCGCGATTGCGTGATCGCGATTGTGTGATTGTGATTGTGATTGTGATTGTGTGATTGTGTGATCGTGATTGTGTGATCGTGATTGTGTGACCGTGATTGTGTGACCGTGATTGTGTGACCGTGATTAGGTGATCGTGATTGGGCGATCGTGATTGGATGATCGTGATTGGGTGATCGTGATTGGGTGATCGTGATTGTGTGACTGTGATTGTGTGATTGTGATTGTGGGATTGTGATTGCTATGTGTGATTGTGACTGTGTGGTCGTGATTGTGTGAACGTGATTGTGGGATTGTGACTGTGTGATTGTGTGGTTGTGGTTGTGTGATTGTGATTGTGTGATCGTGATTGTGTGATTGTGATTGTGTGATCGTGATAGTGTGATCGTGATTGTGTGATCGTGATTGTGTGATCGTGATTGTGTGGTCGTGATTGTGTGGTCGTGATTGTGTGATTGTGATTGTGTGATCGTGATTGTGGGATAGTGGACTGTGGGATCGTCATTGTGTGATTGTGATTGTGTGATTGTGATTGTGTGATTGTATTGTGTGGTTGTGATTGTGTGATTGTAATTGTATGATTGTGATTGTGTGATTGTGATTGTGTGATTGTGTTTGTGTGATTGTGATTGTGTGATTGTGATTGTGTGATTGTGTGATTGTGATTGTGTGATTGTGATCGTGTGATTGTGATCGTGTGATCGTGATTGGGTGACCGTGATTGGGTGATCGTGATTGGTGATCGTGATTTGGTGATCGTGATTGGGTGATCGTGATTGGGTGGTCGTGATTGGGTGATCGTGATTGGGTGATCGTGATTGTGGGATTGTGACTGTGTGATTGTGTGATCGTGATTGTGTGATCGTGATTGTGTGGTCGTGATTGTGTGACCGTGATTGTGTGATCGTGATAGTGTGATCGTGATTGTGTGATCGTGATTGTGTGGTCGTGATTGTGTGGTCGTGATTGTGTGATTGTGATTGTGTGATCGTGATTGTGGGATCGTGACTGTGGGATCGTGATTGTGTGATTGTGATTGTGGGATTGTGACGGTGTGATTGTGTGATCGTGATTGTGTGATCGTGATTGTGTGATCGTGATTGTGGGATTGTGACTGTGTGATTGTGTGGTTGTGGTTGTGTGATTGTGATTGTGTGACTGTGATTGTGTGATTGTGATTGTGGGATTGTGATTGCTATTGTGTGATTGAGACTGTGTGGTCGTGATTGTGTGATCGTGATTGCGGGATTGTGATTGTGTGATCGTGATTGTGTGATCGTGACAGTGTACTCGTGATTGTGTGATTGTGATTGTGTGATTGTGATTGTGTGGTCGTGATTGTGTGATTGTGAATGTGTGATTGTGATTGTGTGATTGTGATTGTTTGATTGTGATTGTGTGATTGTGATTGTGTGATTGTGATTGCGTGATGGTGATTGTGTGATCGTGATTGTGTGATCGTGATTGTGTGATCGTAATTGTGTGATCGTGATTGTGTGATCGTGATTGTGTGATCGTGATTGTGTTGATCGTGATTGTGTGATCGTGATTGTGTGATCGTGATTGTGTGATCGTGATTGTGTGATCGTGATTGGGTCATCGTGATTGGGTGATCGTGATTGGGTGATCGTGATTGGGTGATCGTGATAGTGTGATCGTGATTGTGTGATCGTGATTGTGTGATCGTGATTGTGTGGTCGTGATTGTGTGGTCGTGATTGTGTGGTCGTGATTGTGTGATTGTGATTGTGTGATCGTGATTGTGGGATCGTGACTGTGGGATCGTGATTGTGTGATTGTGATTGTGTGATTGTGATTGTGTGATTGTGATGTGTGGTTGTGATTGTGTGACTGTGATTGCATGATTGTGATTGTGTGATTGCGATTGTGTGATCGTGACTGTGTGGTCGTGATTGTGTGATTGTGATTGTGGGATTGTGACTGTGGGATTGTGTGGTTGTGTTGTGCGATTGTAATTGTGTGGCTGTGATTGTGTGATTGTGATTGCGATTGTGTGATTGTGACTGTGTGGTCGTGATTGTGTGATCGTGATTGTGGGATTGTGACTGTGTGATTGTGTGATCGTGATTGTGCGATAGTGATTGTGTGATCGTGATTGTGTGATCGTGATTGTGTGATCGTGATTGTGTGATCGTGATTGGGTCATCGTGATTGGGTGATCGTGATTGGGTGATCGTGATTGGGTGATCGTGATTGTGGGATTGTGACTGTGCGATTGTGTGATTGTGATTGTGTGACTGTGATTGTGTGATTGTGATTGTGTGATTGTGATTGTGTGATTGTGATTGTGTGATTGTGATCGTGTGATTGTGATCGTGTGATCGTGATTGGGTGACCGTGATTGGGTGATCGTGATTGGGTGATCGTGATTTGGTGATCGTGATTGGGGTGATCGTGATTGGGTGGTCGTGATTGGGTGATCGTGATTGGGTGATCGTGATTGTGGGATTGTGACTGTGTGATTGTGTGATCGTGATTGGGTGATCGTGATTGTGGGATTGTGACTGTGTGATTGTGTGATTGTGATTGTGTGACCGTGATTGTGTGATTGTGATTGTGGGATTGTGATTGTGTGATTGTGATTGTGTGATCGTGACTGTGATCGTGTGATTGTGATTGTGATTGTGATTGTGATTGTGATTGTGATTGTGATTGTGATTGTGATTGTGATTGTGTGACTGTGTGATTGTGATTGTGTGACTGTGATTGTGTGATCGTGATAGTGTGATCGTGATAGTGTGATCGTGATAGTGTGATCGTGATTGTGTGATCGTGACTGTGTGGTCGTGATTGTGTGATCGTGATTGTGGGATTGTGACTGTGTGATTGTGTGGTTGTGGTTATGTGATTGTGATTGTGTGACTGTGATTGTGTGATTGTGATTGCGATTGTGTGATTGTGACTGTGTGGTCGTGATTGTGTGATCGTGATTGTGGGATTGTGACTGTGTGATTGTGTGATCGTGATTGTGTGATCGCGATTGCGTGATCGCGATTGTGTGATTGTGATTGTGATTGTGATTGTGTGATTGTGTGATCGTGATTGTGTGATCGTGATTGTGTGACCGTGATTGTGTGACGTGATTAGGTGATCGTGATTGGGCGATCGTGATTGGGTGATCGTGATGGGTGATCGTTATTGTGGGATTGTGACTGTGCGATTGTGTGATTGTGATTGTGTGATTGTGATCGTGTGATTGTGATCGTGTGATCGTGATTGGGTGATCGTGATTTGGTGATCGTGATTGGGTGATCGTGATTGGGCGATCGTGATTGGATGATCGTGATTGGGTGATCGTGATTGGGTGATCGTGATTGTGGGATTGTGACGTGTGATTGTGTGATTGTGATTGTGTGACTGTGATTGTGTGATTGTGATTGTGGATTGTGATTGTGTGATTGTGATTGTGTGATCGTGACTGTGATTGTGTGATTGTGATTGTGATTGTGATTGTGATTGTGATTGTGATTGTGATTGTGATTGTGATTGTGATTGTGATTGTGATTGTGTGACTGTGTGATTGTGATTGTGTGACTGTGATTGTGTGACCGTGATTGTGTGATCGTGATAGTGTGATCGTGATTGTGTGATCGTGATTGTGTGGTCGTGATTGTGTACCCGTGATTGTGTGATTGCGATTGTGTGATCGTGATTGTGGGATCGTGACTGTGGGATCGTGATTGTGTGATTGTGATTGTGGGATTGTGACGGTGTGATTGTGTGATCGTGATTGTGTGATCGTGATTGTGGGATTGTGACTGTGTGATTGTGTGGTTGTGGTTGTGTGATTGTGATTGTGTGACTGTGATTGTGTGATTGTGATTGTGGGATTGTGATTGCTATTGTGTGATTGTGACTGTGTGGTCGTGATTGTGTGATCGTGATTGTGGGATTGTGACTGTGTGATTGTGTGGTTGTGGTTGTGTGATTGTGATTGTGTGATTGTGATTGTGTGATTGTGATTGTGTGAATCGTGATTGTGTGATCGTGATTGTGTGATCGTGATTGTGTGATCGTGATTGTGTGATCGTGATTGTGTGATCGTGATTGTGTTGATCGTGATTGTGTGATCGTGATTGTGTGATCGTGATTGTGTGATCGTGATTGTGTGATCGTGATTGTGTGATCGTGATAGTGTGATCGTGATTGTGTGATCGTGATTGTGTGATCGTGATTGTGTGGTCGTGATTGTGTGGTCGTGATTGTGTGATTGTGATTGTGTGATCGTGATTGTAGGATAGTGACTGTGGGATCGTGATTGTGTGATTGTGATTGTGTGATTGTGATTGTGTGATTGTGATTGTGTGATTGTGATTGTGTGGTTGTGATTGTGTGATTGTGATTGTATGATTGTGATTGTGTGATTTGCGATTGTGTGATCGTGACTGTGTGGTCGTGATTGTGTGATCGTGATTGTGGGATTGTGACTGTGTGATTGTGTGGTTGTGGTTGTGTGATTGTGATTGTGTGATCGTGATTGTGTGATCGTGATTGTGTGGTCGTGATTGTGTGGTCGTGATTGTGTGATTGTGATTGTGTGATCGTGATTGTGGGATCGTGACTGTGGGGATCGTGATTGTGTGATTGTGATTGTGTGATTGTGATTGTGTGATTGTGTTTGTGTGATTGTGATTGTGTGATTGTGATTGTGTGATTGTGTGATTGTGATTGTGTGATTGTGATCGTAGTGATTGTGATCGTGTGATCGTGATTGGGTGACCGTGATTGGGTGATCGTGATTGGGTGATCGTGATTTGGTGATCGTGATTGGGTGATCGTGATTGGGTGGTCGTGATTGGGTGATCGTGATTGGGTGATCGTGATTGTGGGATTGTGACTGTGTGATTGTGTGATTGTGATTGTGTGACTGTGATTGTGTGATTGTGATTGTGGGATTGTGATTGTGTGATTGTGATTGTGTGATCGTGACTGTGATCGTGTGATTGTGATTGTGATTGTGATTGTGATTGTGATTGTGATTGTGATTGTGTGACTGTGTGATTGTGATTGTGTAACTGTGATTGTGTGATCGTGATAGTGTGATCGTGATAGTGTGATCGTGATAGTGTGATCGTGATTGTGTGATCGTGACTGTGTGGTCGTGATTGTGTGATGGTGATTGTGTGATCGTGATTGTGTGATCGTGATTGTTGTGGTCGTGATTGTGTGGTCGTGATTGTGTGGTCGTGATTGTGTGATCGTGATTGTGTGGTCGTGATTGTGTGGTCGTGATTGTGTGGTCGTGATTGTGTGATTGTGATTGTGTGATCGTGATTGTGGGATCGTGACTGTGGGACCGTGATTGTGTGAATTGTGAATGTGTGATTGTGATTGTGTGATTGTGATGGTGTGGTTGTGATTGTGTGATTGTGATTGCATGATTGTGATTGTGATTGCGATTGTGTGATTGTGACTGTGTGGTCGTGATTGTGTGATCGTGATTGTGGGATTGTGACTGTGTGATTGTGTGATCGTGATTGTGTGATAGTGATTGTGTGATCGTGATTGTGTGATCGTGATTGTGTGATCGTGATTGGGTGATCGTGATTGGGTGATCGTGATTGGTGATCGTGATTGGGTGATCGTGATTGTGGGATTGTGACTGTGCGATTGTGTGATTGTGATTGTGTGACTGTGATTGTGTGATTGTGATTGTGTGATTGTGATTGTGTGATTGTGATTGTGTGATTGTGATTGTGTGATTGTGATTGTGTGATTGTGATCGTGTGATTGTGATCGTGTGATCGTGATTGGGTGACCGTGATTGGGTGATCGTGATTGGTGATCGTGATTTGGTGATCGTGATTGGGTGATCGTGATTGGGTGGTCGTGATTGGGTGATCGTGATTGGGTGATCGTGATTGTGGGATTGTGACTGTGTGATTGTGTGATTGTGATTGTGTGACTGTGATTGTGTGATTGTGATTGTGGGATTGTGATTGTGTGATTGTGATTGCGTGATCGTGACTGTGATCGTGTGATTGTGATTGTGATTGTGATTGTGATTGTGATTGTGATTGTGATTGTTGTGACTGTGTGATTGTGATTGTGTTACTGTGATTGTGTGATCGTGATAGTGTGATCGTGATAGTGTGATCGTGATAGTG
This sequence comes from Megachile rotundata, assembly GCF_050947335.1. Lineage (NCBI taxonomy): Eukaryota > Metazoa > Arthropoda > Insecta > Hymenoptera > Megachilidae > Megachile > Megachile rotundata. Next base: position 9,348 of record NC_134997.1, on the reverse strand, counting down.
TGATCGTGATTGTGTGATCGTGACTGTGTGGTCGTGATGTGTGATCGTGATTTGTGGATTGTGACTGTGTGATTGTGTGGTTGTGGTTATGTGATTGTGATTGTGTGACTGTGATTGTGTGATTGTGATTGCGATTGTGTGATTGTGACTGTGTGGGTCGTGATTGTGTGATCGTGATTGTGGGATTGTGACTGTGTGATTGTGTGATCGTGATTGTGTGATCGCGATTGCGTGATCGCGATTGCGTGATCGCGATTGTGTGATTGTGTTGTGATTGTGATTGTGCGATTGTGTGATCGTGATTGTGTGATCGTGATTGTGTGACCGTGATTGTGTGACCGTGATTGTGTGACCGTGATTAGGTGATCGTGATTGGGCGATCGTGATTGGATGATCGTGATTTGGGTGATCGTGATTGGGTGATCGTGATTGTGGGATTGTGACTGTGTGATTGTGTGATTGTGATTGTGTGACTGTGATTGTGTGATTGTGATTGTGGGATTGTGATTGTGTGATTGTGATCGTGTGATCGTGACTGTGATTGTGTGATTGTGATTGTGATTGTGATTGTGATTGTGATTGTGATTGTGATTGTGATTGTGATTGTGATTGTGATTGTGAATTGTGATGTGATTGTGATCGCGATTGTGTGATTGTGATTGTGATTGTGATTGTGTGATTGTGTGATCGTGATTGTGTGATCGTGATTGTGTGATCGTGATTGTGTGACCGTGATTAGGTGATCGTGATTGGCGATCGTGATTGGGTGATCGTGATTGGGTGATCGTTATTGTGGGATTGTGACTGTGCGATTGTGTGATTGTGATTGTGTGATTGTGATCGTGTGATTGTGATCGTGTGATCGTGATGGGTGATCGTGATTTGGTGATCGTGATTGGGTGATCGTGGACTTGGGCGATCGTGATTGGATGATCGTGATTGGGTGATCGTGATTGGGTGATCGTGATTGTGTGATCGTGATAGTGTACTCGTGATTGTGTGATTGTGATTGTGTGATTGTGATTGTGTGATTGTGATTGTGTGATTGTGATTGTGTGATTGTGATTGTGTGGTCGTGATTGTGTGATAGTGGCTGTGTGATTGTGATTGTGTGATAGTGATTGTGTGATCGTGATTGTGTGATCGTGATTGTGTGATCGTGATTGTGTGATCGTGATTGTGTGATCGTGATTGTGTGATCGTGATTGTGATGATCGTGATTGTTGTGATCGTGATTGTGTGATCGTGATTGTGTGATCGTGATTGTGTGATCGTGATTGTGTGATCGTGATTGTGTGATCGTGATTGTGTGATCGTGATAGTGTGATCGTGATTGTGTGATCGTGATTGTGTGATCGTGATTGTGTGGTCGTGATTGTGTGGTCGTGATTGTGTGATTGTGATTGTGTGATCGTGATTGTAGGATAGTGACTGTGGGATCGTGATTGTGTGATTGTGATTGTGTGATTGTGATTGTGTGATTGTGATTGTGTGGTTGTGATTGTGTGATTGTGATTGTATGATTGTGATTGTGTGATTGCGATTGTGTGATCGTGACTGTGTGGTCGTGATTGTGTGATCGTGATTGTGGGATTGTGACTGTGTGATTGTGTGGTTGTGGTTGTGTGATTGTGATTGTGTGATCGTGATTGTGTGATCGTGATTGTGTGGTCGTGATTGTGTGGTCGTGATTGTGTGATTGTGATTGTGTGATCGTGATTGTGGGATCGTGACTGTGGGATCGTGATTGTGTGATTGTGATTGTGTGATTGTGATTGTGTGAATGTGTTTGTGTGATTGTGATTGTGTGATTGTGATTGTGTGATTGTGTGATTGTGATTGTGTGATTGTGATCGTGTGATTGTGATCGTGTGATCGTGATTGGGTGACCGTGATTGGGTGATCGTGATTGGGTGATCGTGATTTGGTGATCGTGATTGGGTGATCGTGATTGGGTGGTCGTGATTGGGGTGATCGTGATTGGGTGATCGTGATTGTGGGATGGTGACTGTGTGATTGTGTGATTGTGATTGTGTGACTGTGATTGTGTGATTGTGATTGTGGAATTGTGATTGTGTGATTGTGATTGTTGTGATCGTGACTGTGATCGTGTGATTGTGATTGTGATTGTGATTGTGATTGTGATTGTGATTGTGATTGTGTGACTGTGTGATTGTGATTGTGTAACTGTGATTGTGTGATCGTGATAGTGTGATCGTGATAGTGTGATCGTGATAGTGTGATCGTGATTGTGTGATCGTGACTGTGTGGTCGTGATTGTGTGATCGTGATTGTGTGATCGTTGATTGTGTGATCGTGATTGTGTGATCGTGATTGTGTGGATCGTGATTGTGTGATCGTGATTGGGTGATCGTGATTGGGTGATCGTGATTGGGTGATCGTGATTGGGTGATCGTGATTGTGGGATTGTGACTGTGCGATTGTGTGATTGTGATTGTGTGACTGTGATTGTGTGATTGTGATTGTGTGATTGTGATTGTGTGATTGTGAATGTGTGATTGTGATTGTGTGATTGTGATTGTGTGATTGTGATCGTGTGATTGTGATCGTGTGATCGTGATTGGGTGACCGTGATTGGGTGATCGTGATTGGGTGATCGTGATTTGGTGATCGTGATTGGGTGATCGTGATTGGGTGGTCGTGATTGGGTGATCGTGATTGGGTGATCGTGATTGTGGGATTGTGACTGTGTGATTGTGTGATTGTGATTGTGTGACTGTGATTGTGTGATTGTGATTGTGGGATTGTGATTGTGTGATTGTGATTGTGTGGATCGTGACTGTGATCGTGTGATTGTGATTGTGATTGTGATTGTGATTGTGATTGTGATTGTGATTGTGTGACTGTGTGATTGTGATTGTGTGACTGTGATTGTGTGACCGTGATTGTGTGATCGTGATAGTGTGATCGTGATTGTGTGATCGTGATTATGTGGTCGTGATTGTGTGGTCGTGATTGTGTGATTGTGATTGTGTGATCGTGATTGTGGGATCGTGACTGTGGGATCGTGATTGTGTGATTGTGATTGTGGGATTGTGACGGTGTGATTGTGTGATCGTGATGGTGTGATCGTGATTGTGTGATCGTGATTGTGGGATTGTGACTGTGATTGTGTTGGTTGTGGAGTTGTGTGATTGTGATTGTGTGACTGTGATTGTGTGATTGTGATTGTGGGATTGTGATTGCTATTGTGTGATTGTGACTGTGTGGTCGTGATTGTTGTGAACGTGATTGTGGGATTGTGGACTGTGTGATTGTGTGGTTGTGGTTGTGTGATTGTGATTGTGTGATCGTGATTGTGTGATTGTGATTGTGTGATCGTGATAGTGTGTCGTGATTGTGTGATCGTGATTGTGTGATCGTGATTGTGTGGTCGTGATTGTGTGGTCGTGATTGTGTGATTGTGATTGTGTGATCGTGATTGTGGGATAGTGACTGTGGGATCGTCATTGTGTGATTGTGATTGTGTGATTGTGATTGTGTGATTGTGATTGTGTGGTTGTGATTGTGTGATTGTAATTGTATGATTGTGATTGTGTGATTGCGATTGTGTGATCGTGACTGTGTGGTCGTGATTGTGTGATCGTGATTGTGGGATTGTGACTGTGTGATTGTGTGGTTGTGGTTGTGTGATTGTGATTGTGTGATCGTGATTGTGTGATCGTGATTGTGTGGTCGTGATTGTGTGGTCGTGATTGTGTGATTGTGATTGTGTGATCGTGATTGTGGGATCGTGACTGTGGGATCGTGATTGTGTGATTGTGATTGTGTGATTGTGATTGTGTGATTGTGTTTGTGTGATTGTGATTGTGTGATTGTGATTGTGTGATTGTGTGATTGTGATTGTGTGATTGTGATCGTGTGATTGTGATCGTGTGATCGTGATTGGGTGACCGTGATTGGGTGATCGTGATTGGGTGATCGTGATTTGGGTGATCGTGATTGGGTGATCGTGATTGGGTGGTCGTGATTGGGTGATCGTGATTGGGTGATCGTGATTGTGGGATTGTGACTGTGTGATGTGTGATTGTGATTGTGTGACTGTGATTGTGTGATTGTGCTTGTGGGATTGTGATTGAGTGATTGTGATTGTGTGATCGTGACTGTGATCGTGTGATTGTGATTGTGATTGTGATTGTGATTGTGATTGTGATTGTGATTGTGATTGTGATTGTGATTGTGATTGTGTGACTGTGTGATTGTGATTGTGTGAGTGTGATTGTGTGATCGTGATAGTGTGATCGTGATAGTGTGATCGTGATAGTGTGATCGTGATTGTGTGATCGTGACTGTGTGGTCGTGATTGTGTGATCGTGATTGTGTGGTCGTGATTGTGTGGTCGTGATTGTGTGTGGTCGTGATTGTGTGATCGTGATTGCGTGGTCGTGATTGTGTGGTCGTTGATTGTGTGGTCGTGATTGTGTGATTGTGATTGTGTGATCGTGATTGTGGGATCGTGACTGTGGGATCGTGATTTTGTGATCGTGATTGTGTGGTCGTGATTGTGTGGTCGTGATTGTGTGATTGTGATTGTGTGATCGTGATTGTGGGATCGTGACTGTGGGATCGTGATTGGGTGATCGTGATTGTGGGATTGTGACTGTGCGATTGTGTGATTGTGATTGTGTGGACTGTGATTGTGTGATTGTGATTGTGTGATTGTGATTGTGTGATTGTGATTGTTGTGATTGTGATCGTGTGATTGTGATCGTGTGATCGTGATTGGGTGACCGTGATTGGTGTGATCGTGATTGGGTGATCGTGATTTGGTGATCGTGATTGGGTGATCGTGATTGGGTGGTCGTGATTGGGTGATCGTGATTGGGTGATCGTGATTGTGGGATTGTGACTGTGTGATTGTGTGATCGTGATTGGGTGATCGTGATTGTGGGATTGTGACTGGTGATTGTGTGATTGTGATTGTGTGACTGTGATTGTGTGATTGTGATTGTGGATTGTGATTGTGTGATTGTGATTGTGTGATCGTGACTGTGATCGTGTGATTGTGATTGTGATTGTGATTGTGATTGTGATTGTGATTGTGATTGTGATTGTGATTGTGATTGTGTGACTGTGTGATTGTGATTGTGTGACTGTGATTGTGTGATCGTGATAGTGTGATCGTGATAGTGTGATCGTGATAGTGTGATCGTGATTGTGTGATCGTGACTGTGTGGTCGTGATTGTGTGATCGTGATTGTGGGATTGTGACTGTGTGATTGTGTGGTTGTGGTTATGTGATTGTGATTGTGTGACTGTGATTGTGTGATTGTGATTGCGATTGTGTGATTGTGACTGTGTGGTCGTGATTGTGTGATCGTGATTGTGGGATTGTGACTGTGTGATTGTGTGACTGTGATTGTGTGACCGTGATTGTGTGATCGTGATAGTGTGATCGTGATTGTGTGATCGTGATTGTGTGGTCGTGATTGTGTACCGTGATTGTGTGATTGCGATTGTGTGATCGTGATTGTGGATCGTGACTGTGGGATCGTGATTGTGTGATTGTGATTGTGGGATTGTGACGGTGTGATTGTGTGATCGTGATTGTGTGATCGTGATTGTGGATTGTGACTGTGTGATTGTGTGGTTGTGGTTTTGTGTGATTGTGATTGTGTGACTGTGATTGTGTGATTGTGATTGTGGGGATTGTGATTGCTATTGTGTGATTGTGACTGTGTGGTCGTGATTGTGTGATCGTGATTGTGGGATTGTGACTGTGTGATTGTGTGGTTGTGGTTGTGTGATTGTGATTGTGTGATCGCGATTGTGTGATTGTGATTGTGTGATCGTGATTGTGTGACGTGATTGTGTGATCGTGATTGTGTGATCGTGATAGTGTACTCGTGATTGTGTGATTGTGATTGTGTGATTGTGATTGTGTGATTGTGATTGTGTGGTCGTGATTGTGTGATAGTGGCTGTGTGATTGTGATTGTGTGATTGTGATTGTGTGATTGTGATTGTGTGATCGTGATTGTGTGATCGTGATTGTGTGATCGTGATTGTGTGATCGTGATTGTGTGATCGTGATTGTGTGATCGTGATTGTGTGATCGTGATCTGTGTGATCGTGATTGTGTGATCGTGATTGTGTGATCGTGATTGTGTGATCGTGATTGTGTGATCGTGATAGTGTGATCGTGATTGTGTGATCGTGATTGTGTGATCGTGATTGTGTGGTCGTGATTGTGTGGTCGTGATTGTGTGATTGTGATTGTGTGATCGTGACTTGTAGGATAGTGACTGTGGGATCGTGATTGTGTGATTGTGATTGTGTGATTGTGATTGTGTGATTGTGATTGTGTGATTGTGATTGTGTGGTTGTGATTGTGTGATTGTGATTGTATGATTGTGATTGTGTGATTGCGATTGTGTGATCGTGACTGTGTGGTCGTGGATTGTGTGATCGTGATTGTGGGATTGTGACTGTGTGATTGTGTGGTTGTGGTTGTGTGATTGTGATTGTGTGATCGTGATTGTGTGATCGTGATTGTGTGGTCGTGATTGTGTGGTCGTGATTGTGTGATTGTGATTGTGTGATCGTGATTGTGGGATCGTGACTGTGGGGATCGTGATTGTGTGATTGTGATTGTGTGATTGTGATTGTGTGATTGTGATTGTGTGATTGTGTTTGTGTGATTGTGATTGTGTGATTGTGATTGTGTGATTGTGTGATTGTGATTGTGTGATTGTGATCGTGTGATTGTGATCGTGTGATCGTGATTGGGTGACCGTGATTGGGTGATCGTGATTGGGGTGATCGTGATTTGGTGATCGTGATTGGGTGATCGTGATTGGGTGGTCGTGATTGGGTGATCGTGATTGGGTGATCGTGATTGTGGGATTGTGACTGTGTGATTGTGTGATTGTGATTGTGTGACTGTGATTGTGTGATTGTGATTGGGGATTGTGATTGTGTGATTGTGATTGTGTGATCGTGACTGTGATCGTGTGATTGTGATTGTGATTGTGATTGTGATTGGTGATTGTGATTGTGATTGTGTGACTGTGTGATTGTGATTGTGTAACTGTGATTGTGTGATCGTGATAGTGTGATCGTGATAGTGTGATCGTGATAGTGTGATCGTGATTGTGTGATCGTGACTGTGTGGTCGTGATTGTGTGATCGTGATTGTGTGATCGTGATTGTGTGATCGTGATTGTGTGGTCGTGATTGTGTGGTCGTGATTGTGTGGTCGTGATTGTGTGATCGTGATTGTGTGGTCGTGATTGTGTGGTCGTGATTGTGTGGTCGTGATTGTGTGATTGTGATTGTGTGATCGTGATTGTGGGATCGTGACTGTGGGACCGTGATTGTGTGATTGTGAATGTGTGATTGTGATTGTGTGATTGTGATGGTGTGGTTGTGATTGTGTGATTGTGATTGCATGATTGTGATTGTGATTGCGATTGTGTGATTGTGACTGTGTGGTCGTGATTGTGTGATCGTGATTGTGGGATTGTGACTGTGTGATTGTGTGATCGTGATTGTGTGATAGTGATTGTGTGATCGTGATTGTGTGATCGTGATTGTGTGATCGTGATTGGGTGATCGTGATTGGGTGATCGTGATTGGGTGATCGTGATTGGGTGATCGTGATTGTGGGATTGTGACTGTGCGATTGTGTGATTGTGATTGTGTGACTGTGATTGTGTGATTGTGATTGTGTGATTGTGATTGTGTGATTGTGATTGTGTGATTGTGATTGTGTGATTGTGATTGTGTGATTGTGATCGTGTGATTGTGATCGTGTGATCGTGATTGGGTGACCGTGATTGGGTGATCGTGATTGGGTGATCGTGATTTGGTGATCGTGATTGGGTGATCGTGATTGGGTGGTCGTGATTGGGTGATCGTGATTGGGTGATCGTGATTGTGGGATTGTGACTGTGTGATTGTGTGATTGTGATTGTGTGACTGTGATTGTGTGATTGTGATTGTGGGATTGTGATTGTGTGATTGTGATTGCGTGATCGTGACTGTGATCGTGTGATTGTGATTGTGGATTGTGATTGTGATTGTGATTGTGATTGTGATTGTGTGACTGTGTGATTGTGATTGTGTTACTGTGATTGTGTGATCGTGATAGTGTGATCGTGATAGTGTGATCGTGATAGTGTGATCGTGATTGTGTGATCGTGACTGTGTGGTCGTGATTGTGTGATCGTGATTGTGGGATTGTGACTGTGTGATTGTGTGGTTGTGGTTATGTGATTGTGATTGTGTGACTGTGATTGTGTGATTGTGATTGCGATTGTGTGATTGTGACTGTGTGGTCGTGATTGTGTGATCGTGATTGTGGGATTGTGACTGTGTGATTGTGTGATCGTGATTGTGTGATCGCGATTGCGTGATCGCGATTGCGTGATCGCGATTGTGTGATTGTGATTGTGATTGTGATTGTGCGATTGTGTGATCGTGATTGTGTGATCGTGATTGTGTGACCGTGATTGTGTGACCGTGATTGTGTGACCGTGATTAGGTGATCGTGATTGGGCGATCGTGATTGGATGATCGTGATTGGGTGATCGTGATTGGGGTGATCGTGATTGTGGATTGTGACTGTGTGATTGTGTGATTGTGATTGTGTGACTGTGATTGTGTGATTGGTGATTGTGGGATTGTGATTGTGTGATTGTGGATCGTGTGATCGTGACTGTGATTGTGTGATTGTGATTGTGATTGTGATTGTGATTGTGATTGTGATTGTGATTGTGATTGTGATTGTGATTGTGATTGTGATTGTGATTGTGATTGTGATTGTGATTGTGATTGTGATTGTGATCGCGATTGTGGATTGTGATTGTGATTGTGATTGTGTGATTGTGTGATCGTGATTGTGTGATCGTTGATTGTGTGATCGTGATTGTGTGACCGTGATTAGGTGATCGTGATTGGGCGATCGTGATTGGGTGATCGTGATTGGGTGATCGTTATTGTGGGATTGTGACTGTGCGATTGTGTGATTGTGATTGTGTGATTGTGATCGTGTGATTGTGATCGTGTGATCGTGATTGGGTGATCGTGATTTGGTGATCGTGATTGGGTGATCGTGATTGGGCGATCGTGATTGGATGATCGTGATTGGGTGATCGTGATTGGGTGATCGTGATTGTGTGATCGTGATAGTGTACTCGTGATTGTGTGATTGTGATTGTGTGATTGTGATTGTGTGATTGTGATTGTGTGATTGTGATTGTGTGATTGTGATTGTGTGGTCGTGATTGTGTGATAGTGGCTGTGTGATTGTGATTGTGTGATTGTGATTGTGTGATTGTGATTGTGTGATCGTGATGTGTGATCGTGATTGTGTGATCGTGATTGT